>NC_082706.1:86499058-87099058 GCF_030144855.1 Hypanus sabinus
CCAACCCCACAGGCAAACTCACTACTTTTATTTTCCCCCACACCCCAATGGCTCCATGAGCACGGGAGACTCTTGTGGATTCTGGCGCAACAGGTAAATTTCTGTTCCAGACTCTGTCTGTGCAGCTTAGACTTCCGACCGAGCCTGTCCTTCACCCTTTCAACAACAGTGGTCATTGTCAGATGACCCTTGGGGTCTAGGATGATAAGAGCGTGTACACAAGCATAGGACAGTACTGTGAATCCGTCTAACTCCTCCTGATCGACTCAATCAACACTCCTTGTCATCTTGGGATACTCCTTACTCTCCACTCTCAGCCCTCACGTCACCTGATTTACTGCTGAGTTGGGGACCCACCTGCCTGCAATCTCAGTTGACTTCACCCAGTAAACCCATGTCAATGGAAGAAGCCCTCAGCATCGACTAACTCCCACAAGAAAACCATGAATTAGCCTTCACCTTCATTAAAAGGGTAGCCAGCACCTTGCCACCTGACAGATCACAGGACTGTGCAAATGACCCCCTCCTGGGCACCACCCCTCACTAAAATCTCCCTCTCCTTTCTCGAGACCTTTTCCAATGTTAGCTCATCAAAAAAAAAAACAACTAAGATAATTTTAAACAGCAATTGTGGGTGGGGATTCCTTCTGCCGAACTTTGCCCTTCTGTGCTCCATCGATCCATGCACTACTGTCAGATCTACCACCTGACAGTTGATATCCACCTGTGGACCATTCTGCTTCTCAAGATATCGATGGCAATGGGACCTCAAGTTTGATTAGAGCTCTAGCACAGTAAAATTACTTTGCAACGTGGGGATACCACAGCGAATGAAGCATGGGTTAGAAAAGATCCAACCCAACACAAAACATTTGCACCATCTGCCTCAAGATAGTGTTGCATGAAAGTGGCTGCCAGCTCCACACACTGCTCATGTCTGTGCTGGCAAGCTGTCCAATTGGCCAAGAACGTGCACCAACTAAGAATGTCCACGAGTGATTCTTAAAATAAAAATGATGGCTGTGACACTGAGAAGATTGGCCCAGGAGCTCCTCTTTCATGGCCAAAGTGAATTCACAGTTCAATTAAACAAAGCTCTAAAGATGAACTAGCAAAACTTTCCTCAAGGACTGTGAACAGTAAACAATTCAGATTGTCGTTATGATAATAATTAAACACATTTTACTCAGTGCACTAGGAAGTTGTTTTGGAAAGGACTTGGGCATGGATATGGAAGCAATGGCATGGATAACAGACACAAAACGCTGGAGGAACTCAGCAGGTCAGGCAGCATCCATGGGAAGGAATAAACAGTTGATGCATCCATCAGATGAAGGGTCTCAGCCGGATACATTGACTGTTTATTCCTCTCCATAGATGCTGCCTGACCTGCTGAGTTCCTCCAGCATTTTCTGTGTGTGTGTATTATTCTGAATTTCCAGCATCTGCAGAATCTCCTGTGCAAAAGCAAAGATGGCAGGTTAATTTCCGAAATAAAGATTGTGAATGGTGTGACCCAAAGTCTCATGTTCATTGAACCTGTACCACATGAAGTTTTCATCTTCAGTTTGGTCAGAAACATCCCCAGAAAAAGGAAAGAAGTGTTACACTGAAAAATTTATGTCATTTTTAAAATAAAAGGATGATTATCAGGATCATCAAGTCAGAAGGTGAGACGGTCACCAGTGGTTGTTTGATCATCAATTCAATACGCAACTTCTTAGTAAATGCAGTGACCCATGGATGCTTGCTGCTAGATCTAGATCTCATTCAGGCAGGGGCTGATAAGAAGCAGGAAACATTCTTACCTCACAAGTGAGAGTCAATAACTGTCTCCACCAGGAGAAAGTCTAACCATCAACTCCATCAAAAGTATTATTTTATTGATTTCCATCACCATCAGTATCTTGCACATCACCATTAACTAGAAACTCATCTGGACCAACTATAAATATACAATGGCTACAAGACCTGATCAGAGGCTGCATATTGTTTAGTGATTCATTCTCTGACACCCCCCAAGGTCTTTTTACCATTAACAACACATCAATCAGGATTGTGATGGAATATTCTCCATGTACCTAGAAGAATGTAGTGCCAATAACTTTCATAAAAGTCGATGCCACCCAGGACAGAGCAGCCTACTTGATTAGCACTTAACATTCAGCCCCTTCATCACTGGCACACAGTGGCAACAGTGTGTGCTATCTACAAAATGTACTGCCTTGGCCAATAGCACATCATCCACAAAGAAAGCATGAATAACTACTACTTGGCAACACCATCACTCATGGGTTTCCCTCCAAGTCACACACTATCCTGACTTGGAAATATTTCACCAGTCCTTCATCGTCACTAGTTGTAAGTCTTGGAACTCTCAACCTAACAGCACCTTCAAGCGAGGAGTGACAGCAGCTCATCACCATCTGTTGAGTGGTAACCAGGGATGGACGATAAATACTAGTCATATCTGTGGCTTCCAGATCTGAAGAAGAGTTAGAGAGCGGTGTCTCCACACCTTTTTGGTACCTCATTTCAGGAAACACACTGTGGAATTGCCATGCTTCCAAATAGCATAAAGGAAGCTTCTACCCTCCTGGAATAATTGTTGGAAGATGTAAACTCCAAAACACACATAAATGCACACATAAATCTTTGCTGGGTGTATTGTTTGAAAAAAAAAATGATTTTAACATAGCACTTAACAGTAGTTACTCTAATCAACAATTCCAGTTGCATCCCACCTCTTCTGTTTCCACAGAACTGCACTGCACTGCACTGGAAACCATTTTTTTTTCTATTTATGCTCATTCTATTCCTTATCCAAACTTTAACCCAGTGGTTCTCAACACGGGCCATATTTATTTATTATTTTACTTATTGAGATATAGTGTGGAATAGGCCCTTTGAGCCACAGTGCTCAACTATCCCCTAATTTAATCATAGGCTATTCATGGGACAATTTGCAATCACCATTTAACCTACCAACTGGTGTGCTTTTGGACAGTAGAAGGAAACCAGAGTACCCTGAAGAAACCCACACAGTGACAGGGAGAATGTAAAACTCCTTACAGACAGCAATGGGATCCATGCAGGATTTCATAGGGGCCGCAAATAAAAAAAACATGAAAATGGAGTTTCTGAACGGGTCACAATAATTTTACTGTTTTAATTAAATTTTACTGAAATAAACAGTATAAGTAAAAAAAATAAATGGATATATGTTATCTGATTAGAACTCTGAATAAACAGAATGTAGAAAGGTGCTAACTGATGCAGATGAGGCAGCAAAACAGCTCATGTCATGTAAAGAGGTTATTACCACTTTCTATGGAAAACTCAAATATTTCAGCAGCATTATTGGACGTTGTTAGCTTATGCAATTTAATTCACTTGCCACTCTTCAGATAGAATTGCAAGAGGGTGATCTGAATGTGTATCTTGATCATTTGAAACAACTAATATGGAATTTCAGTTCAGAGACCTGTTGGAGGTGCAAATTCTAGACTGGTAGGTGGATCCATTTGGGGTGAATGTGACTGATGTTGACACCACATTGCAAGAATGTCTTACTGAGTGGCAGAGTGGTATAACAGCTCAAACCAAAATTCAAATACAGCATGAAAAATTTCTGGATAACTAGTGATATTCAAAATATCTTTCCACTGCTCTGGGGGAGAGCAAAGTTGTTTTTAATTTGATTTCCCATCACTTATCTAGTTGAATGTAATCTTAGTCAATTTGTTCACCCGTTATCAAAAGCTTATAACCTTCTTGATGTTGTAAAAATAAATGATCTTCGATGAACTCTAATCAAGTTGCAACCAGCCATTCAAAATTTTGCGAGTTTGCAACAATTTCAAGGATCTCACTAAATACCCAAAGAAACAATGTTAAGTTTTTTTTTTGTTGTTGGTGTTTGTAAGAAAGTGATATATATTATAAATAAAGTATCTTATTCAGTGCTCTGAAATAGTTTTACTTTTCATATACATGTGTAACTTTATCTCAGTCTCTGTCCATCAGAGTTGACCATGGATATCGCGTCCTAGCTATCCAGATATGCAAGCCAGGGCAGTTCAATATGGAGAGCAATCTGTTGCCCATGTAGCGAGCTCCCCCTCTCTGGTTATCTGATGAACCCAAGGGTATGGCAGAGACCGATACAATTTGATACCAAAAGCATTGCAGGAGTTGCCAGTCAACACTGAACTTGGGGTTTACCCACAAAGCCTTCCCTACGAGTGGGTATAGCCACAAGGCAGCCGAGTTTTGAGATCTGAGTTTTCCTTTTCCTAGATGAGATGCCAACCATGGCTGACAAGCCTCATCTGCCCAAAGCAACTGGTTTTAAGGTGCCAGTAACCCACCCTTGCCCCTTCTCCTGTCAGTAGAAATGGTTCCTCTGGGATCAGTAGCTAAGCCACACGTGAAGGCCAGCAGCTGGACTTGGCTGTCTGAGGGATTTTGAGGCACACACCATTGGGACCATTTAATACATAGTGGGAGATTGCTCTTATTATCACCCCTTAAGGAAATATGACATTATATTTAACATATAATACCTATAATGTATTAAGACATAAATATTGACTGTCTATCAGAATAACTAGTAGTACAGTTAAACCAAAATAACTTTAGCACTTAATAGAGACTATTGAGCTTGGGGTCTAAAGGAAGTCACACATGGGCTATGAGCAGAAAAAAGATGAGAACAGCTGCTTTGTCCTTTATATTTTACATACACTCAGTGGCTACTTTAATAGGTACACCTGTACACCTGCTCATCGTTGCAGATGTCTAATCATGTGGCAGCAACTCAATGCATAAAAGCATGAAGTCATGGTCAAGAGGTTCAGTTGTTGTTCGGACCAAACATAAAAACGGGGAAGAAATGTGATCTAAGTGACTTTGATCATGGAATGATTGTTGGCTCCAGACACTGTGGTTTGATTATCTCAGAAACTACGGATTTCATGGAATTTTCACACACAGCCATCTCGAGAGTTTGGAGAATGATGTGAAAAACTAAAGAAAACAAATCCAGTAAGCAGCAGTTCTCTGGTTGAAAATATCATATGAAGGAGAGAGATCAGAGGAGAATGGCCAATCTGGTTCAAGCTGACAGGAACTTGACAGTAATTCAAATAACCATGCATTTCAACAGTGGTGTGCAGAACAGCATCTTTGAAAGCACAGCAGGTCAAATCTTTAAGTCTATGGGCTATAGCAGCAGAAGACCATGAGCGTCCACTCAGTGGCCACTCTATGGACCACAGGAGGTACCTAATAAAGTGGCCGGTGAGTGTAATATTTATTCTTTATAATTGCTGAACATTCTTGTTTTTCGTTGCACGTAGTGTTCTGATCAACACACCACAATAAATTCCTAATACATGTAAACTCACATGGTGAATACAGTTGATCCTTAATAAGTGCTTTGAGCAGTTGATCAAATGTGAATACGGAATATCTATGGATAGGAATGGACAGTCACACATTTCAGGTCGAGGCCTTACATCAGGACCCGAAGAAGGGTCTTGACCCAAAACGTCAACCTTTTCTTTTTCTCTATAGATGCTGCCTGACCTGCTGACTTTCTCCAGCATTTTGTGTGTGCTGCCTCTTTATAAGAATAAAGAATTTTATCATTATCTTCAATCACTTCTGAGACAGTGGCACCCTTTCAAACTGCTCTGATATGTTCAAGCTGGTTAACACCTGTAAGTCTGTAATGGGACATGAATTAACAACCTTCAAATTGTGGTAAAAATATTACTAAATAGTTTAATAGTTATCACAATCAGAAAAATGACTGCTTTCCATGTAGCAACAAGATGTCATTTTATCATGGCTACTTGATTCTTATAGGGGTATGTGACCTGAATTGAAGGATAATTCATTATGTGATATTACTATGTAATGGACAGCTATTTAAAAGCATTACTTAAGGGCAACATCGTGGTCTAGTTACTATCATATTGCTTGACAGTGACTGCAAACAGTGATTGGAATTCAATTCCTGCTGCTGTCTATAAGGTCTCCCGAGACCAAGTGTGTTTTCTCCATTTGCTTCAGTTTCCTCCCACAGTCAAAAGACGTATGATTAGGGTTACTGAGCTTCTGGCATGTTATGTTGGCTCTGGAAGTGTGGTGACACTTGTGGGCTGCCCCCAGCACAGCACTCACCGATTGATTTGATGCCAGCTGTACATTTTGACATTTCAATGTACATGTAGCAAATAAAGCTAACCTTTAATGCTGACTAACTTCTGTAAAATGGTGCTGATGGGTTTCTAAATCATACTTTTTGTATATTTAACTAACAAACCTGCCATGGATGGGTTTGTGAGTCTGCTGATGTTAAATCTCGCGTTAAAAAAAGAACAGGCTTTAGGTCACACACCCGGAGACAGAGTGACTAATCATCATTTGTGATTCAGTGGATGCGTTCTTGACTCAGAAAGTTGTCCCAAGTAATGGAAGAAAAATCCTCTGCTGCCGCAGAGAGCCATTACTGCATTGTGGTGTTTGCTGACAGTATCAATGGGCTTGCAGGCACTGCTTTGCTTTGAATGTCAGTAAGTTCACATTTTGGGTATGAATCACGTTTGCAAACTGAGTTGCACAATACCACCTGCAGGGGAAGCAGGTGGTGACATCTACCCTCATTTAGTGCTAATTTGACATATGTCTTCGAACAAGTAAACCGTACTGACCCAGCTAAAGGATTGTGTAACCATGCACAGAAAGCCTGGTTCTTACAGCAGGTAATACACCTTCACTTGCATTATTTAAAGAGACTCCCAAATACAAACAAATTCACTTTGGTTTGACTAAGATTTTGTTTTATTACTTCAAAACAAAGAGCAAAATGGATCATCTGCATTAAGAACCAACACAATCTAGGCAACACACACAAAATGCTGGAGGAAGGCAGCATCCACAGAAAGGAATAAAGAGGAAACATTTTGGGACAAGACCTTTTGTTAGGTCTGGGATGAGTTGGGAGGGGCCCACAAGCGTTGCCATGCATGACAGCAATGCTCAGCAGTACAATACAGAACACAATAAATCAGAACATAGTAAGTAACGAAACAACAAGGGTAAAACAAGCCCCATTCTCTGCTTCCACCCACCCATGCACACTGCCAGTCCTCCAATCCCAGGACAGGCCAACTCTGCCCTCCAGCCTTCCAGGGAATTCATTGTTTCACAGACATTTGCCTTTCAATTTCCCAGTGGACTCACAGACACAGGATTCTGGCTGTCAGGCCTCAATTTCTGAACTTCCAATCAATCTTCAGGCTTCAGTCTTAGATACTGACTCCAAGACTCACCGAAGACACTGATAAGGACACTGATGATGAAGATTGAAGTTTCTAACTTGTTTATTGTCATTCTTCAGGACACGAGTGTAAAGGAGAGTGAAATGATTGTTACTCTGGATCCGATGCAGCATAAAAAAACACACAATAAAAATAAAGAAAACAATTTAAAAAAGCATGAAATGACAAAAAATCAATATATAAGCAATCCTATAAAACACAATGTACAAACAACTGTTAATACATAGACTGAGTTTATGTTGAATTGAATTGACTTTATTTCTTACATCCTTTGCATATGATGAGGAATAAAAATCTTTATGTTATGTCTCCATCTAAATGTGCAACATGAACATGAAGTAGATGGCATTCAGATACTGACTGACAAGAGAAGGGAAATATTCTCCAGCTTCCGAATCCAGCACTTATGGTTATGCGGCAGCATTCTGGTTCAAGGGTCAAGAGTAAGGTTGCATTAAGGAGAAGAGGTAAGGCAGAGATTCACGTTGTTACCATTCACAATTCATATAAAGTCATCTGTAGCTCTAAGGGTCTGTGGTACTAAAGGGTATTGGGGCATGCAAATTATTTGTGAGCATATATTTTTTATCTTCAGTGATCTTTCTGCACTACTGGGCTGTCCATGGACTCTAAATCATTGAGACTCTGATTGATATGACTCACTGTTGTACTGGCCACTGGCGTGTATTCTTTTTCCAGGGGAAGGGAGAAAGATGTAAACTTGTGGTTTGCAATGTGTCTGGTTGATAAGCCTGCCCTGGCTCCCCAGAACCTGTGAGGTATGATGAGAGCAGTGGGAGGGGTGTAAAGGTATGCCATGATATACAGTGTAAATGCTGGGGAGATGTCGGATCATTATAATAATCTCTAGAGTGTTCAGTTAATGGGATTTGAGATTTAGAACACAGAACACTACAGCACAGTACAGGTCCTTCAGCCTACGATGTTATGTCAGCCCTTCAACCTCATCTAAGACCAGTCTAACCCTTCTTTCATACATAGCCATTCATTTACTGTCACCTGTATGCCTAATTCATCAGTAATTGAGCAGAGCATATTTATAGTCAATGGTGTAATCTGGGTTTACATAGAGCATTATTATATGGAAATAAAAAAAAACAAGAATAATAAATGACAAATGACAACAAAATGACCGGAAAGGCAAGGTCTTACTGAACACCAAAAGTAAAAGAAAAACTGATGACAAATCATTCATAATGTTTGATTCAGGTGGATGCTTCCCTGGTGTCATGGATTATTGATTACCTAACTGGCAGACCTCAGTACGTGCGCTTGCAACACTGTGTGTCAGACAGAGTGGTCAGTAGCACTGGGGCTCCACAGGGGACTGTCCTGTCTCCCTTTCTCTTCACCATCTACACCTCAGACTTCAACTACTGCACAGAATCTTGCCATCTTCAGAAGTTTTCTGATGACTCTGCCATAGTTGGATGCATCAGCAAGGGAGATGAGGCTGAGTACAGGGCTACGGTGGGAAACTTTGTCACATGGTGCGAGCAGAATCATCTGCAGCTTAATGTGAAAAAGACTAAGGAGCTGGTGGTGGATCTGAGGGCTAAGGCACCGGTGACCCCTGTTTCCATCCAAAGGGTCAGTGTGGACATGGTGGAGAATCACAAATGCCTGGGGATAAGTATTGATAATAAACTGGACTGGTCAAAGAACACTGAGGCTGTCTACAAGAAGGGTCAGAGCCATCTCTATTTCCTGAGAAGACTGAGGTCCTTTAAAATCTGCCAGATGATGCTGAGGATGTTCTACGAGTCTGTGGTGGCCAGTGCTATCATGTTTGCTGTGTGTGCTGGGGCAGCAGGCTGAGGGTAGCAGACACTAACAGAATCAACAAACTCATTTGCAAGTCCAGTGATGTTGTGGGGGTGGAACTGGACTCTCTGACACTGGTGACTGAAAAGAGGATGCTGTCCAAGTTGCATACCATCTTGGACAATGTCTCCCATCCACTCCATAATGTACTGGTTAGGCACAGGAGTACATTCAGCCAGAGACTCATTCCACCGAGATGCAACACTAAGTGGCATAGGAAGCCATTCCTACCTGTGGCCATCAAACTTTACAACTCCTCCCTCTGAGTGTCAGATACTTTGAGCCAATAGGCTGGTCCTGGACTTATTTCCACTTGGCATAATTTACTTGTTATTGTTTAATTATTTCTGGTTTTATTTTGCTATATTTCTACTCTATTCTTGGTTGGTGCAACTGTAATGAAACCCAGTTTCCCTTGGGATCAATAAAGTATGTCTGTCTGTCTGTCTGTCTAGTGGGTGTAGACAGAGGGCTATGGATAAGCCTAGTAATTTCTAAGGTAGGGACATGTTCGGCACAACTTCATGGGACAAAGGGCCTGTATTGTGCTGTAGGTTTTCTATGTTTCTAACACAGGGACAGCCACTCTGTAAAAGGCAGTCAAGGTGATTCATTTGAAGAAGCAGTCACTTCCTTTGACCCTGACGCTCAAGTGCTGAGATTCACAGGCTTCATTCACAACACCCGCTGGATACCACTTCACTCTCATGTCAAGCTGAAATAAACGTTCAAAATATTCTGAAATGGTGAGACTCAAGTTTCATTGTCAATGGACCAATATGATATATCCTTCCTGAATGACAGAATTTCTTAGGTTTTCTGAATGTTGTTCCAATGACCGATACATTTCTTAAAATTTCAGTGTCCATGTTTAAGAGGGAGGGGTTTTACAGATGTTAAAAGAAGTGGCACAATAGTGTAGTGGTTAGTATAACTCTTTACAGTGCAAACTGTATGTTCAGGTTTCAATTCTCTCCGCTGTCTGTAAGGAGTTTGTGCATCCTGACCGTGACCGCATGGATGTCCTTAGATGCTCCGGTTTCCTCCCACATTCTAAAGACGCATGGGTTAGGATTCGCAGTTTCTGCGCATGCAATGTTGGTGCTGGAAGCACGGCAGCATTTTCAGACTGCCCCCAGCCGATGTTTGGACTGTTTTGGTTGTTGATGCAAATAACACATTTCACTGTATGTTTCGATGTTTCGATGTACATGTGACAAATAAACCTAATCCTTATCTATAATATGACCCTATGTAAACCCAAGTTACACCAACGCCTGTAACTATGGCCTTTATGACCAGAAACTGCTCAAATCCTGACACAATGTAGCAGAAAGAATTCTAGCAAGAAAAGTAGCAAAAGCAGAGCTTTCTTCCAGAGCTGATGGCTTCAACGGGCAAGCAAGAAGAAAGGTCGACAAGCCTCCCAATAAGTCATGTCATAGTTAGGCTAGATCGTCTGTGTGATATGTCTCAGAAAATAGCACTGGCTACATGCTTTAATATCTATAATATGATGGAATACAAATATCTGGTATAAGCTACATCAAAGCAAACTGGTGCAGTTAATCCACCTTACTGGTAAAAGCACATTTCTGTCCAGAACTACACAGCTTCTCCATTGGGCTTTCAACCTAATTGACATATTAAATAAAAGGCTCCATGTCTTTTTATGCCCTAGTGGAAGATCCCACAGCATTAATCAAAGAAGAGCGAATCCTTCCCATACTGTTCTTATAACTGTTTCTATAAAAGGATTATCTCATCATTTCCCTCAATGGACCTTATTATTTAAATTGACTGCTACATTTCCTTACTTTGCAACCATGACTACATTTCAAAATTAGGACATTGACTGTGACATGCTTTGTTGTAATCTCTGCTTGTCAAAGGCATTTTATAAATTCATTTGAGAGACCACTATATGAAATAGAAACATTGCAGTCTAAGGAAGAATTTCCTGTCTACTTGTGTTTTACTTCAGAATTCATGTTTTAATCCAATGCTGGTATATCTCCTTTCTCTTACATAAGCTTTGTTCAAAATTCATTTTGCTACATTTCAGCAGGAATCATAAAGACTGCAGGTACAGTCAATGGTATAATTTGGGTTCACATAAGCATTACAGCATTTATCAACTACAAAATTCTCCAAGTTAAATATAGACATAGTGAAATATGTTTTTATACAATCTTCTAAAATTTTCAGAAACATTTTGGTTAGTAATACAACAGTCAGAAATCTTAAATTCAGTCATTCAGTAAAATTATATCACACTGTCCATTAGCAGAAAATGTCGAGTATAATAGCTTTAAAATACTCTGTAGGTTCATTTCAGATTGACATGAACAAGAGATGCTGTCCAGTGCATATTGTGAATTAATCTTTTGAATCACCACACTTGGGTGACCGGGTCAAGGTAAGTCAGTAATTCTTCATATGTCCTGTGTCTTAAATTGCATCATCTGCTTCCTATCACAACAAGGAACAGACTCTATCCATTCATGACTCATGCCTATTATTCATATGTTTCACCACGCCCTCAAAAATCTATCTCTGCTATAAACCTCACACCCATAAATCACAGCTTCACTGCATGGCCAGATTTTCAACCATAGGAGATGTATTATCTCAGACACATTACAAAACATTTGCTGGTACACTTTCATCTCCAGTAATACAAACTGGTGCATAATTGTGGAGAGGAGCAACTGCAAAGCAAAATTTTCTTCATCCACTTCGACACTTTAAGTAGTCATTGCTGGCTACCATTGACATCACTGACACCATGGTCAAAAGAGGATCTGAACAGATGGAAGCTGGAGATATACTTCCTTGTAATCGGTTCTTAGATGTAAGGGTACTTAGGTCACCCAAACCAGATGAACTGCACCCTAGGGTTCTTAAAGAGATAGTGCTAGAGATTGAGGAAGCATTAACAATGA
Source organism: Hypanus sabinus (assembly GCF_030144855.1). Taxonomy (NCBI): domain Eukaryota; kingdom Metazoa; phylum Chordata; class Chondrichthyes; order Myliobatiformes; family Dasyatidae; genus Hypanus; species Hypanus sabinus. Next base: position 86,511,198 of record NC_082706.1, read on the forward strand.
TCTTTCAAAAATAATTGGACTCTGGTATGGTGCCAGAGGACTGGAAAATTGCAAATGTTACTCCACTCTTTAAGAAAGGAGGAAGGCAGTTGAAAGGATGTTATAGACCAGTTCGCTTGATCTCAGTGGTTGGGAAGATTTTGGAGTCAATTGTTAAGGATGAAGTTATGGAGTACTTGGTGAAAAAGGGCAAGATAAAGGGGATGCAGTGGATGTTGTATATTTGGACTTTCAGAATGCCTTTGACAAGGCACCGCACATGAGGCTGCTTACCAAGTTACAGGGACAAGTCCAACTATTACAGGGAAGCTACTGTCATGGTTAGAGAAATGGCTGATTGACAGGAGGCAGCGAGTGGGAATAAAAGGAACACACACAAAATGCTGGTGGAACTCCGCAGGCCAGGCAGCATCTATAGAGAGAAGCACTGTCGATGTTTCGGGCCGAGACCCTTCGTCAGGACTAGAATAAAAGGAATAACTAGAATAAAAAGAATAAAAAGAAATAGGGAATAAAAGGATTCTTGTCTGGTTGGCTGCTAGTGACTAGTGGTGTTGAACAGGAGTCAGTGTTGGAACTGTTTATTTTTATGCTATATTAATGATATAGATAATGGAATATAGATAATATAGAATATAGAATACAGATAATATAGAATATAAAATATAGAATATAGATAATATAGAATATAGATAATGGACTTTGTTTCGAAGTTTACAGATGATACGAAGATTGGTGAAGGGGCAGGAAGGATGCAGAAGGACTTAGACAGATTAGGAGAATGGGCAAGAAAGTAGTAAATGTAATCCTACGTTGGAAAATGCATGGTCATGCACTTTGGTAGTAGAAATAAATGTGCAAACTATTTTCTAAATGGGGAGAAAATACAAAAATCTCAATTGGGACTTGGGAGTCCTTGTGCAAAACATGCTAAAGGTTATTATTGCAGGTTGAGTTGGTGGTGAAAAAGGCAAATGCAATGTTAGCTTTCTTTTTAAGAGGTCTTGAATACAAGAGCAGGGATGTGATGATGAGGCTTATAAGGAACTGGTGAGGTCACATCTTGAGTATTATGAGCAGTTTTTGGTTCCTCATCTAAGAAAATATGCGCTGGCATTGGAGAGGGTCCAGAGGTGATTCACGCAGAAGATTTGGGAATGAAAGGGTTATCATAAAAGGAATGTTTGATGTCTCTGGATCTGTACTCACTGGAAATTAGAAGGATGAGGAGGATCTTATTGAAAGCTTTAGAATGTTGAAAGGCCTAGACAGAGTAAATGTGCAAGGGATCTTTCCCATGGTGGGAGAGTCTAGGACAAGAGGGCTGAGCCTCAGGATAGAGGAGCATCCATTTAAAACAGAGATCTTCAGAAATTTCTTTTCCCAGAGTGTGGTGAATTTGTGGAATATGTTACCACAGGCTATGCAGGAAGGATCTTAGAGTAGGTTAAAAGCTCGACACAGCATTGTGGACTGAAGGGGCCAGTACTATGCAGTAATATTTCATGTTCTATCTTCTAAATTTCTGTGAGGCTATCCAAAGCAATATGTCATTGAATAGATTTCTTGAATTGGCTCTTGTTACTTTGCTGCAAAGGATGGCCATCTCAAGCACTTCACTTGATGATGTATCCATAATGGAACATGGTAGCGAAGAAAAAGAATTTCAGAATGTATATTGTATACATTTCTCTCTGACATTAAATGTATCTTTGAAACTTTGACCATTATAGAAGGAGAGGATGGTTTCTATCATGGGTACCTCTGGACCCAGAGGACACAGCCTCAAAATGGAAGGATGTCCTTTTAGAACAGAGATGAGGGGGAATTTCTTAAGCCAGAAGGCCGTGAATCAGTAGAATTCATTGCCACAGATGACTACGGAGGTTAGATCGTTATGTATATTTAAACTGGAGGTTAATAATTTCTTGATTAGTAAGGGCATCAAAGGTTGTGGGGAAAAGACAGGAGAATGGGGTTGAGATGGACTATCTGTGGAATTCTCTGCCCAATGAAGCAGTAAATATATTTAAGGCAAGGTTGGATAGAATTTTGCATAGTAGGGGAATGAAGGGTTATGGGGAAAAGCCAGGTAGGTGGAGATGAATCCATGGCCAGATCAGTAAACATCTTATTGAATGGTGGAGCAGGCTCAATAGGGCCAGATGGCCTGCTCCTGCTTTTATTTCTTATGCTCTTAAGTGCTCATGAATCAGCTATGACTCAATGAGTTAAGTGGTCTAATTCTGAGCCTACAGTATGTCGTACGGTCTTAACATAGAACAGTACAGCATAGACGCACAACACACAACAACAGCAGCAAAACAACCCCTTTTCCTCTCTCCTACCCAACCTCTCTCCCTCCCCCTCTCTCTCTCTCACACACACACACACACTCTTTCAACTCCATGTCTCCCTATTCTAGAAGCTGTCTAGAATTACCCTACCACATAGCCCTCTATTTTTCTAAGCTCCATGTACCTATCTAAGAGTCTCTTAAAAGACCCAATTGTATCCGCCTCTACCACCATCACTGGCAGTGCATTCCACGCAACCACCACTCCCTGTGTGAAAAATTACCTCTGACATCCCCCTTGTACCTACTTCAAAGCACCTTAAAACTATGCCCCCTCATGTTAGCCATTTCAGGCCTGGGAAAAAGCCTCTGACTATCAACACGATCAGTGCCTCTCATAGTGTTATACACCTCTGTCAGGTCACCTCTCATCTTGCATCGCTCCAAGGAGAAAAGGCCAAGTTCACTCAACCTATTCTCTAAGGCATGCTCTCCAGTCCAGGCAACATCCTTGTAAATCTCTTCTACAATCTCTCTATAGTATCCATATCCTTCCTGTAATGAGGTAACCAGACCCAGAACAAATCTCTGATATTGACCCATGGCTGGCTAACGATGGGACCCCCATGTGAGGATTCCTGACTTCCCACAGTGGCCTCCTTAACTATTTCATAACCCACAGAACTAGAGTTGAAGCAAGTAATGGTCGACCCCCAGAGGTCTACTTAAGAAGAAGACGGGAGAAGAATACTAACACAATGATAGCCTCACAACAGGAAGTGCAACTAATAATAGTTATTTTACATTTCAATGTGATATGGCATGATTTGATTTATAAATTTGTGATGCAACATTTTGTGCATGATTTTGCATTAACAGTGGAGTCATAATGACACTTTAAGAGTTAAAAAGTAGGGTAGGCAAGGGGAGTCAGACTGTTGTTGGTTTGGTCACTCCTTAATAATCTACCTTAGTGAAATGCACATAGATATCCTAGACTTTTCTTCCTCACCTTCCCTAAGCTACTTCCATCTTTCCCTCCAACTGGGCATTGGACAGTTCCCCACACTAGCAAGTGTTAGCGAGTATCTCCTGTCTTGTCCGTGCAGTGGCATTGAACTTTAAATATACCATTCATTTGTTCTGCCATAGTAAGTGCTATGACATAGCACCTTTTTTTCATGCATTGTCTACATGAATGGTTGTGCATTGGAATTAAGAATCATAGTCTTAGATTTATAATGATTCAACACAAAGTCCTTCAGCCCATGGAACCTGCACCAACTATTAAGCGCCCATTGACACCAACCCCATTTTACACCTCCCCATTCCCACCAGCTCTCCTCAGACCCTGCTGTTCACCCACAATACTGGATGAGTAAAGGCCTTTATGGTGTGGGACAAAAACAATACATTCGGTGGAAACTAATAGTCGCAAGGAAAATATGCAAACTCCACACAGACCGCATCAGTATCAGAAATGAACCCACAAACCTGGATCTGTAAGGCTAGATGAGGCATCATCACCACCATCAGATGGTACGATTCCACTTGGTGGAATTCTTAAGTATTATATATCCAATGTCTAATTTGACATTAGCTATGCACAGTCATATTAGGCATGGGATATACACTCAGTGGCCAGTTTATTAGGTTCTAACTAATAAAGTTAGTACCTAATAAACTGACCACTGAGTGTATGCTCATGGTGTTCTGCTTCCATGGCCCAGCGACTTCCACTTTAGAAGTGTTATGGTTTCAGAGATGCTCTTCTGCACATGTTGTAACATGTGATTATTTGAGTTACTGCCACCTTCTTGTCAGCTTGAACCAGTCTGGCGATTCTCTACTGACCTCTCTAATTAAAAAGGCATTTTGATCCGCAGACCTGCCACTCACTAGATTTTTGTTTTGGTATTTTGCACCATTCTCCTTAAACACTAAAGCCACTGTGCGTGAAAATCCCAAAAGATTATTGGTTTCTGAGATACTCAAACCACCCTGTCTGGCACCAAAATAACTTCATGGCCACTTAGATCACGTTTGTTCCCTATTCTGATGTTTGGTCTGAACAGCAACTGAACATCTTGAACATGTCTGCATTCTTTTATGTATTGAGTTGCTGATTAGATATTTGCATTAATAAGCAAGTGTACAGGTATATCAAATAAAGTTGACATTGAATGTATATCAAATGTCATATTGGACATGGGATATATAACTTAGAGCCAGTAATGCTAGAAAACTATCATAATTTGTCACTGATCAAATGATTTGCAAATTTCTCATCACTTCACTGATTCCATCTTAAAAAGAATTAAGATCTCATTGTATACAGAATTCTATCCTTTAATCAGCTTCTCACCAGTAAATCAGAAATCAGGGGAAACAAAAGCATTTTCATTAATTTTCATAAACTTTCAGCCCATCTCTAAGTTACCTCTTGTAAAAGGACAAACTTTGCAAATGGTTCTTAATAACAACAATCTTTCATCCCTGATTGCATCCCACTAAATTTATTCTGTAGTTTCTTCTCCTTCCTATAATTGGACACTTAAACCAGTATACAATAGATCAGTGGAAGCTTAATTAAGCCCATGTTGAGACCAACATTGCCTCTTTCCTTTTTTATTTATGTTCCAGATACAAAATAAGATTCTACTTGTGGTTTACAGTGCTGTATTTCTGTGTTGCTGGCTTTAATAACTATGAACTGTATAATCAGAGGATCTATCCTGGGAATAGCATTTAAATGCCATCACAAGGAGCACATGATAGCAACTCTACTTTCTCAGAAGTTTGCGTTGATTCGGCATGTCATCTAAAACTTAGAATATTTTCCATAAATGCACAATGGAGTGTATTCTGACTGGTTGCATCATGGTCTGAGGTTAAAGCGTCCTGTGTTCATTATTATCATCTCCATATGAGATTTGGCATGTCGTATGAAACTTTGACAAGCTTCTGGCATCTACCTGCTGAACAGAGCCTACTCTGTACAAACAGAGCCATTTGGATAAGCAGGCAGCACGATCTGGATCATGGTTTTAATGCTTCTTAAGTGCTGTCAATACCATATGGCCCTCATTTCTGGGGAAAAAGCTCCATTCAATGCAGATTGGGACTTCCATTTTATCCTAGATAATGGACTACCTGAATGGCAGACCACAGTCTGTGCAGCTTCAGAGTTGTGTGTCAGGCATGGCTAAAAATAGCACTGGAGCCCACAGCGGACTGTACTGGCTCCCTTCCTGTTTACCCTGTATATTTTGGACTTCAGATATAACACTGGGTCATGTCATCTGGAGACTCACAGTAGTTGGGTGTATAAAAGAGGATGGCAGAATTAATACAGGGCCCTGGTGGAGGACTTTGTCAGATGGTGCAAGCTGAATCATCTGCGGCTTAACATCAGTAAGACAAATGAGATGGTGATGGACTTTAGGAAGACTGAGCCTGCACTGTTCCCTATTACTATCGATGCTTTGGACGTGGATGTGGTGAGGACCTACAGGTACCTGGTAGTGCACTTGGATAACAGAGTGGACACCAGCAGAGGTTGTGTAGAAGAAAGGACAGAGTCTCCACTATTTCCTGAGGAGACTGAGGTCCTTTGGAGTTTGCGGGCCTCTCCTTCACATGTTCAACCAGTCTGACGTCGCCAGTACAATCTTCTATGCGATGGTGTGCTGGGGCAATGGTGTCAACACAAGTGATGCCAACAGGCTCAGTAAACTGATTAGAAAGGATGGCTCTTGTATGGGAGTCAAACTGGACACAGTGAAGGCTGTAGTAGAACAAAGGACCCTGTGGAAAATCCTGGCAATCAGGACACTGTTTCTCACCCTCTGCATGCCACCTTGGTTGAACAGAAGAGCACTTTTAGTCATAGACTAAGACAACAGCACTGCTCCAAAGAGCGCTATGTGAGATCATTCTTACCCTTATCCATTAGGCTCTATAATGTGTCAACCTGTAGCTGGGGAAGTGATGACCTCCTCTTGTTAAACTGTTTGTGGTAACTTCTTTTTTATTCTTTCTTACTTTATATATCTTGTATATTCATTGTATATCTGTACACTTGCAATGCTACTGTGACACTATAATTTCTTTTGTGATCAATAAAGCATCAACCGATCCATCCATCTATCTGTAGATGCACAGTGGAGAGTACCCTGATTGATTACATAACGGTCTTGCATAGAAGCACCAATGGCCAGAAAGTACTCATACAGATTATCACAGCAAAGTCTTCTTCATTGTTAAGTACATTTGCATGGAGCACTGCTACAAGAAAACTGCATCCATCATCAAAGAACCCCACCATCCAGGCCACACTCTCTTTTTGCTACTAAAATCGAGCAAGAGGTACAGGTGTCTTGGATCCCACAGCATCGGGTTCAGAAACAATTAATACCCTATGAACATCAAGATCCTGAACCGGTGTGGGTAACTTCAATAACCTCAATGCTGAACTCACTCCATGACCTATAGACTCACTTTTGAGCATTCTACAACTCATGTTCTCGTTATTTTTACTTGCACAGTTTGTTTCTTTTGCTCCTTTGCTGTATGAGTGTTTTTTTTCTGTAGAGTCCATTATATTTCTTTATCTTTGTTTGTAAATTTCTGCAAAATGAATCCCAATGTAGTATATGTTAACAAACAAGTACCCTGATAATAAATTATTTTGAACTTCTTTATTTTGTATCAGTTTTCCATGAACCTCAATCTGATATCCACAAAATCTGCAAACCCTCTGCCACAGCGTAATTCCATCTGGAATGCTATTCAGTACCTCCTTTTCAATCAAAGGATTATTTTTATCCCAGCTCTTTGCTTTCAGGCCTTAAACTATTTTCTGATTTACATGAACACATACTTCATAGTTCTCTATGTCTTTATGTTTGCCATCACTCTCATTTTGTTCCTTATCAAATGCTTTTTAAAGAAGAATAGAGAAAAATAAAACATTTTCATAGTGGTCTTCCTTTATCTGGTTTCTGTAATATCTTCAAACAACTCTTCTGATGCGGCTCAAGCTGGAACCACCTTTCAGAATTACATGTTAACTGGGTTTGATCAGCTCATGTTTCTCTAAATCCTCAGTAGTTTAATCCTTTACTGTAAATGTTAGTCTCTTACCAACAACAATAATATGTTTTTTGGTTTGTGATTTTTGTGTTACCCTTTTCTCAAGAGAATGTCTTAATTTCTTTCACACAAATCATTTCGTTCTGTGAACAGATCCAATTCCCTGCTATTGCTTGCTCTAAAGTTGTGACATTTAAGTCGGCAAATTGCCCATCTTAGTTTCGAATAGAGGCTTTGGTGAAGTTTTACTTTGACTTAGAAAATGTAGGAACCCATTAAAAAAGAAGAGAGTCAAACCCCCAAAGTGCAAAAAAAAATGAACTGTGCAGGTAGTAAAAAGTAGGTAAATAACATTCAGAACTAAAGTTCATGGATATGAGTTCACAGCCACGAAGCCTTCAACTGGTCCAGAAGCCCATTGGTTGCAGACCACAATCTCACCAAGCAGTGAGCTGAACCCTTTGCCTCCAGCCCTGATATCCTGACCTTTTCAATCTGAATTGACTTGAATTGGCCAAACATTGTCTCATTTCTTGCTCTCATACCGGGCTCCTGCCGCTTTGTATGCTCTCGGGCCACCCCCCCCCAACCCGCTACGGCTCACTTCACCATGGATCTGACACCTTGAATCGGTTCTAAGTCCAATCCAGAAGTAGTTAAAAATTGGCTCGCTCCTTGCTTTCAGGCCCAGGCCCCGCTGCCTCGATTTGGCTCATCCACACTATGTGTGCAACCGTCCTGGATCTTTGAGACTTCAGTTCACGCTGCAAAAATGCCAGTCGATACAGGCAGCTCAAAAGCTCAACTCTGAAAGGGAAGTTATAGGCTATTCATGGCAGTGATCCTTGTCCAGAAAAAAATGTGATTAATAGTTGTTGGTTGATTTTTTAACTGTGAGCAAGGCACTTTGTTTCATTGGCTTGAATTTAATGCTCAGCAATTGACTGGTTCTCGTGTCTCCTGCACATATGGACACCTGGATTGTAGAATCAAATCTGCTGAGCTATTTCTAAATCATTATTTTGCTGCGGTAGTTCTTTGGTGGGATACTCAAATGATTTGGGGATTAAAATGGAGCAGTCTCCTTGACATAAATAATATCTCTGTGGATTGTCACGTGTTCTCTAGCATCCTGGCTCAGAGTTACATATCCCCCTGATTTTTTCTTCCTAAATATGTTAATCAAGAGGAAACCCAAGACAATGAAGGGATCAGTCACTGTTAGAATAACTGAGCAAAGACTATTAGTTCTGATTTTGAATATATGTAAAGGAACTGAGGGTATGGGATAAATTTATTATGATGATACTGGAATGAGGCTTCAGCTAAGTGGCGAGAGTGAAGATTATTAGGATATTTGTCAAATGAATCAATAAAATTAAGAAATCAAATAGACCTCTTTATTGTAGCCATATTATACATGACATTTGATTGAAAAGGCTATTTCCACAGACAAAAATAGGTTGAGAATTATACCATAAAAAATTATGAATATCACCCAAAAAACATGATTCTGTGAAGGATCTTCTTAGCAGACATTTAGAAAACAGCAATGGAGGCTGAGTCCAGTGATATTTTAAAGGAGAAGTAGGTGATGAAGAAAGGGATGGGTGGAAATACAAATGCAGAGGAGCTACTATTGTTGTTGAAAGCATATTAGAAATTAGCTCATCAGTCAAAACTGTTCCAGTATGTTTTATGAAATCAATGGCTTATAGCTAACTAAACAAATATATAGATATAGTAATTTAATTTTACAAGCATTCTATTTTGATATAAACTCTGATACCTCCTTATTATACAATTTCATTTTGTATGTGATATTCAAAGACTACGCAGCGCAGGTTTGTCTCCAGCTCTTGGTTCACTCTCTCAGTCTGGCCATTAGATTGGGGGTGGAAACCAAATGAGACGCTGGCTGTGGCTGCCAAAAGAGAAGGGAAAGCCTTCCAAAAAAGGGACGTGAACTGTGACCCTTGATCAGACACCATGTCCTGAGGGAAATCTCGACTGTAAGGGTGGCAGTCTCACGGGCTGATGAGTGCGCGGGGAGAGCAGTGAAGTGAGCAGCTTTGGAGAACCGGTCCATAACCACCAGAATGATAGTGTCTTCATCTGAAGAGAGTAGCCTATTGATGAAATCCACCAAAAGGTGGGACCATTAACGGTGAGCACAAGCAGCGGGCGCAGCAGAAGTGCAGGCCACTGTTATGACGCATTGTTCTGTGCACAAGTATGACTGGCAGAGACGGAGTCATCCTGAGACACAGACGGCCACCAAAATTATCTCCTTAAAAATTCCAGAGTCTGTTGAAATTCCGGAGAGTCAACCAGGCGGAATGAGTGGCTGCACTCCAACATAATAGGGTGTGCAGTGGCAGAAACAAACGGCCAGTTGGGATGTCCCCCCCCCACCCCCCCCCCCCCGGGCCTGTAGTCAACTGTTGGGCTGCCCTCACCTCTGCCTCTATACACCAAATCATATGAGCAACAATGCATGAGTGAGGAAGAATGGATTCTGAATTGGCATTGTCCTCCAAGGTTACAACTGGGAGCTTATCATCTAAGGATACAGGCAGGTAGGCAGAGAGGATGAAAAAATGAGATCAAATCATTAGCAAGAGGACATATAGGATTGAGACATTGTGGGTAAAGCTAAGGAAATGCAAGGATAAAAAGAACCTGATAGGAATTATATATAAATCCCCAAACAATAGTAAAGATGTTGTCTACAAATTACAACTTGTATGCCCGAAGGGCAATGTTCCAATAGTCATGGGGGATTTCAATATGCAGGTAGTTTAGGAAAATAAGGTTATTGCTGGATCTCAAGAGGGAGAATTTCTAAAATTCTTACGAGCTGGCTTTTTAGAGCAGCTCATGGTTGACTCTACTAGGGGATCAACTATTTTGGATTGGGTGTTGTGCAATGAACCATAAAGGTAAAGGAACCCTTAGGAATCAGTGATCATAATATGATAGATTTCAGCCTGCAATTAAAGAAGGAGAATTTAAAGTCAGATGTATCATTACTTCAGTGGAGTAAAGGAAATTACAGAGTCATGAGAGTGGAGCAGGCCAACATTGATTAGAAAAGAACATTGGCAGGGACAATTGCAGAACAGCAATGGCAGGAGTTTCTGGGAGCAATTTGCAAGATATCCTGGAATGTACAGGATATATGCATCCCAAAGAGGAATAAGTATTCTAGAAGCAGAATAATACAACTGCATCTAACAAGAGAAGTCAAAGCAAACATTAAAACCAATGTGAGGGCATATAATAGAGCAAAATTACTGGGAAGTTAGAAGATTGGGAAATTTTTTAAATCAAATGAAGACCAAAGAGCTTTAGGTCTGAGAAGGTTTAGTCTGCTTTACTTGTCCATAGGAATCCTGCAGAGGTGTCCCTGATGACAGCATTTCTGGGTGCAATAATGGAACCAAAGTTTCTGATGAAGCGGTGATAAAAGTTTGCAGATCTCATGGAGCACTTTGCCTGTTTGCCCATAGATGGTTTGTGGCATTCTGTCACTGCCTAAACTTCAGATGGACCCATTTGAATGCTGGAAGGGATGAGGATATAGCCCAAGAATGACACCTGCTTTGTGGAAGCAGGTGTGGAACTCACATTTCTCTGACTTGGTATGAAGGTTGTTCTCAAGGAACAATCTAAGAACCCTTGAGACATGCTGGATGTTTTCTTGATGAGAGCAAGAATAGATTAGGTGTCATCCAAATACAGAAAAACAAACTGATTCAACATGTTAAGGAACGCATCATTGACCAGGGCCTAAAAAAACAGCAGGGGCGTAGGCCAGACCAAAGTGCATCATGAAGTTCTCATAGTGGCCAGATGAATGCTGACTTCCACATGTCCCTTTCTCTGATGTGAGCCAGGTTATAAGATCTATCTTGGAGAATACGGTTGCTTCCTGGAGATGTTCAAATGCTGAGACAAGCAGGGGAAGAGGTTTGCGTTTCTTCACCTTGATATCATTGACGGACCAATAATCAATGCAGAGATGGAGCTGGCATTCTGCTTGCTCACAAAAAGAAACACACCCCTGCTGGCAAGTTTGACGGACAGATAGATCTTAACGGCAATACCTCCTTGATGTACTTTTCCATGGCCACCCTTTTAAGACAGGAGAGGTCAAAGGGCCAACCATGGGAAACTAGAGCTGGGTAAGAGTTCAGTGGCAGAGTCGTATAGTCCGTGTGGAGGCATGGAGTTGGCCTTCGTCTTACAAAAGATCTCAAGAAGGTCAGCATATTCATCTGGAGCACCAGACAGGTCTAGATGAGCAGTAGGCACAGGAGGTCATTCACAGACAGAGGCATGAGCTGGACCCAGACTGCTAGACAGACATGCCAGTTGTCACTCTTGGAGCACCTTGAGGGGCCAATTGAGCCATGGGTTGTTTTGCGATCACTAGAGAAGGCCAAGCACCACCCCCAGTTCAGGTGAATTAACAAGATAGGAAAGCTGTTCCCTACGATTGCCTTCTAGCACAAGTTGGATGGGCTTGGTAGAAACATGGACCTTGCTGTTGCCCAAAGGCTGAGCATCCAGACCCTTGACATTAATATTCTCTCTCAATTGCTGTATTAGAACTCTCCATCACTGAGCCAGAGTGATATTCATGAGGTTCCTGACTGCCCCAGAATCAATAAGCCCATGGGTCTGGGATACCACCCTCCCACACCTCACAACAAGGAAACTGGGAGCATTACGCAATTAGAGAAAGATGGTTGCAGGGAAAATCAGCCTGTCAGAATTCTCCTTCCTGCTGACAAGTATCCTCCTTTACTGAACACTTGGGACATGATGCCTGGAAATGTCCTAGAGTGCCACAGTGGAGATTAATGATCTGGAAAAGGGGACTGAGTTTTGTGTATCTATGTTTGCTGATGACACTAAATTGAGTGGAAAAGCAAATTGTGCAGAGGATACAGAGAGTCTGCAGAGAGATATAGAAACATAGATGTCACGAGCAGACATGGAATGGACCCAAATGCAGGACGCAGGCACTGAAGTACTAGGGGTAGGACAGGATGGAGATGCCATGGCATGCAAGGGGTAATGAAGGTGCGGCTGGATCCTGGAAGTCAGGCAGGCAGAGCAGGATCCCAGAGTTTGTGGCAGACAGGAGCATCCCAGAGTTTGTGGCAGACAGAAGAATCCCCGGGGCAGGTGCTTAACTCCTGGGTAGGGCCGCCCCCCCAGGCCGGAACACGGAGGCCCGGGCAAGACGGGGAACACCTGGGCAGGTATGGGCATAACCCATAGGGAGTAATGGGTGGAAAGGGTCAGAGCCATTGGGGCAGGCCGCGTGGATCCCAGGCAGGGCCACCTCCCAGGCAGAAACACAGAGGCCTGGGCAGATGCGTGGCACAACCCATCGGAAACAAGGGGAGGAAAGGGTAGGAGTCCTCAGGGCAGACTGCATATTGGGCAGGACCACCTCCCAGGTGGAGACACGAAGGCCTGGGCAAGGCACGAATACCTGGGCAGGTGCGGGGCACAACCCATCTGAGGTGAGGGGTAGGAAGGGGACCGAGTCCCCCCGCCAGGCAACAGCAGACAGCCTGGCTTCCCCAACAGAGGAAAGGGACAGGAAGGGACAGAACCACCCGAGGGATAACAGCAACAGCCTGGCTTACCCGATGGAGGCAAGGGAACAGAAGGGAGCTGGGTCCAGGGTGAGCAGCAGGACAACTGGGATGCACCAGTAAATAAGGAGAAGCAAGCAGACAGCACAACAGCATGGGCAAGGTGAATACGATGGAACAGAGGGACCAGCACACACAAGAGAAGCAGGAAAACAAGATGAACCTGGACAGAACCGATACAGAGCAGGTCAGAACCCAGGCAGAACCAGATTCAGAGCAGCCAGCAACCAGGGCAGAACAGGATTCAGAGCAGACAAACCAGGTACAGAGCAGGTTAAACCAGCTTCAGAGCAGGACAACCCCCCAACTAGTCTCAGTCCCCAAGCCCCTTATAAGCACTTACCCCCTAATAGACGACAGGTGTTCCTCCTTAAGCCAACATGATCCAATGGCTCTGGGTGACAGGAGGGCTGGCTGCAAGGCCTGGAGTCCGGCGTCCGCGGACCGGAGCAAGACTCGTGATGCACCATCAATAACTGTTGGAGACGGGAGCTGAACAATAGACTTTTATTAGTAGCAAAAGGGACCACAACATCTTGGAGACTGAGGGAGAAGCAGTGCCTCCAATCGCCTTTATACAGGGGTCTGTGGGAGGAGCCACAGCAGCAGTCAGCAGAGGGGCGTGTCCAGACAGGTATACGTAGTTTACCACAACTCAGAAGGCAGGCTCCAGACTGGACCCTAACAATAGAAAACCTACAGCACAATACAGGTGCTTCGGCCCACAAAGCTGTGCCTAACATGTCCTTATCTGAGAAATTATCTAGGGTTACCCATAGCCTTCTATTTTTCTGAGCTCTATGTACCTGTCTAGGAGTCTTGTAAAAGACCCTATTGTATCTGCCTCCACCACCACTGCCGGCAGCTCATTCCACACACTCACCACTCTCTGCATAAAAAACTTACCCCTGACATTTCCTCTGGACCTACTTCCAAGCACCTTAAAACTGTACCCTCTCATGCTAGTTATTTCAGCCCTGGGATAAAGCCTCTGACTATCCACACAATCAATGCCTCTCATCATCTTACACACCTCTATCAGTTCACCTCTCATCCTCCTTCGCTCCAAGGAGAAAAGGCCAAGTTTACTCAACCTAATCTCATAAGGCATGCTCCCCAATCCAGGTCACATCCTTGTAAATCTCCTCTGCACCCTTTCTATGGTTTCCACATCCTTTATATAGTGAGGTGACCAGAACTGAGCACAATACTCCAAGTGGAGTCAGACCAGGGTCTTGTATAGCTGTAACATCACTTCAACTCTTAAACTCAATCCCACATTTGATGAAGGCAATTGCACTGTATGCTTTCTTAACCACAGACTCAACCTGCGTAGCAGCTTTGAGCATTCTATGGACTCAGACCCCAAGATCCCTCTAATCCTCCACACTGCCAAGAGTCTTACCATTAATACTATATCCTGCCATCATATTTGACATACCAAAATGAACCACCTAAATACAGAACATAGAAATTTACAGCCCATAATGTTGTGCTGACCATGTAACTACTCTTACTCATTTTACCAGCTCAGATGGTGAGAAACCTGTGGTAGTTTGTGGAATTGTTCAGTACCCAAACAAAAACCGGTTGAGTCTGCTGTGTATGTCCTCATTTAACATATATATCCACTGCCTTGACAGTCTGAGCAGCTCTTTCAGCAGTTCTGTTTGATGATGTTTGATAAGGGGACAAATGTAGCAACCAAACTCCATTGTCATGTAAAAATAATTTAAACTCCTTACTTGAAACACAGGACCATTATCACAGACCATAGTATCAGACATTCCATGCATACAAGATAGTGTGCGTAAAATGTTTATCACCAACTGGCTGGTCGAAGTCTTCGCCACTTGGTCTTGATCCATTTAGAATGCACATCGACAACTACTAACAGCATGTGACCTTCCAATGGGCCTGTGCAGTCTATGTGTAAACGTGTCCAGAGTTTGGTTGGCTAATGGTATGGGAGCATTTATAGGTCGAGACTACTGGCAAGGTTCGCATGCACAAACGATGTGCTCAATCTCTTCATCAATTTTCGGCCTCCAAATATAATTTCCGACTAGTGCTTTCAAAAGGTGGTTATGTGTGTGGGCAAAGTTGATAAATGTGAGGTCATCCACTTTGGAAGGAAAAATGGAAGATCAGATTATTATTTGAATTGTAGAAGATTGCACTATGCTGCTGTGCAGAGGCAGGCGTAGCAGGCTATCGGGAAGGCAAGTGAAATGCTGGCCTTCATTCCATTTAGAGGGATTCCATTCATTCCAATGCTAGAGGGATTGAATTTACAAGCAGGAAGGTTGTGCTGCAACTGTACAGAGCACTGGTGAGGCTGTACCTGGAGTACCGCAGGCATTTCTGGTCTCCTTACTTGAGGAAAGATATTCTGGCTTTGGAGGTGGTGCAGAGGAGGTTCACCAGGTCGATTGCAGAGATGAGCAGAGGCTAGACTATGAGGAGAGATTGAGTCACCTGGGACCGTACTCGCTGGAATTCAGAGGAATGAGAAGAGATCTTATGGAAACATATAAAATTATGAAAGGAATAGATAAGGTAGAGGATGAACCTCTCCTCTCTCATCCTTTTCAACCCTTTACCTCTTCCACTTATTACCATCCACTTATCTCCCAACTGTCTTGACTTTACCTATCACCTGCCAGCTTGTATCCTCCCCCCCCCCCCACCTTCTTATTCTGGCTTCTTCCCCCTTTGTTGCTGCCTCAATGAACAGTCTTGGGGGTTGCCACTGAGTGTATATTAGTAGCTTTTATCTGTTACGGCTATTAATACCTGAATATGAACTTGAAATCTTTTCTTACACCTCACCATTTCATGGGTTGGAACATAAAGTTATTACAACAGATCACCCTCCACAGCTTCCACCATCTCCAAAGGAATCCTATCACCCAACATATCTTTACTTCCCCACCCCCTCTGCTTTCCACAGGGATTGCTCCCGCAGAGATACCTTTGTCCATTCATCCCGTTCCACTAATCTCCATCCCATCATTCAGCCCGACAAGTTATCTAAGTGCTACACCTGCCCTACACCTCCTCCCTCACCTCCATTCAGGGCCCCAAACGGTCCTTCTAGGTGAGGCAACGCTTCACCTGAGAATCTGCTGGCGTCGTCTACAGACTTTCTTGCATTTACCTAAAGTTATACCCATTCTTCAAGTAAGAATCTTGGGAAAAAAGTGTCGGCACTCTGCAGAATCAGCATCTTCAATGACTTCACCTTTCCCACTCAGATTCAATGTAATCCTCCCTCCTGAGCACAATTGTCATAAGGTTACCTGATCAAATGCATTTTTAATATAAAGAAACTTTGCACCAATAACGCTAAGTGACTTCATCAGTCACTATGTTGGCAATTTGATTAATCAAAATTGGCTGTGCAGTTTGTTGAATAAATGTTGAATGCTTTAAAACACCTACATGGAATCTATTATACCTGAAAGTACCACTTACTGGTGCAAAACAATAAGCTGTGAAAGTAATGATCAGTTCTCCAGCAAAGTAAGATTATCCATGGTTTTTTTGATTTACAATAAATTACAGTCAAGGGTCCTTATTTTCAATCTACTGTAACTTCTTTTAGTTTATTTAAATCAGCGATTGAGTGGGTGGTATAGAATATATTCTTGCAATGTTTTGGAGGCAAGAAATCATGATAAATCTTAGCATTCAGGGTCAGGAGGCTTGAGACTTGGAGACTTACATTTGGAGGCTTGAGACTGTCTGCAGTACTTCTTAAAAAATAAAATTCTCACTTTTATAAGAAACTTAGTTTTAATAATATATTATTAAAATATTTGTTATATTTATAAGATATGGTAGCGTAGCAGTTAGCGCATGCTATTACAGCTCAGGGCATTCTAGAGTTCAGAGTTCAATTCTGGCACCATTCTGTCAGAGAATCTCTGTATGTCCTTTCCATGGAATTCATGGATTTTCCCTGGGTGACCTGGTTTCCTCCTACTGTCCAAAGACTAATGGGAAGGTTAATTGGTCATTGTAAGTGTACCCATGATTTGGTTGGGGTTAACTGCGACAGCATGGCTCCAAGGGCCAAAAAGGTGTATCACTAAACGTATAGATAATATAAACTACATATTTTCTGAAAAATATATTTCAGAATTAGGTCCGAATTCTGAATTAGGTAACTGCTTGTCAGAAAATTAAACAAAGAGTAAATTCTAATAGTGCTTATTTATATTTGTTTTCATTTAGATATACCACACGGTAACAGGCCCTTCCGGCCAAGTGAACCCATGTGACCAATTAACCTACTTATCCATATATTTTGGAATGTGGGAGCAAACTGGAACATCCGGAGGAAACCCATGCGGTCATGGATAAAACATAGAAACTCCTTACGGACGCTGACAGGAAATGAACCTGGCTCGCTGGTGTTGTAATAACATTGCACTAACTGCTGTACTACAACGTTATACCAGTTTATTAATGCAATATACATTATTATTAATGGGGAACTTCAAAGGAGCCTTATTAGCAACAGAATAGATAACAATGCTCATATTTAAATAGTGAATGAGTTACTTCTGACTTTATTCCAAGAAACACATTTCTGTTGGAACCACTAAAAGAGGCAGCAGGGACCAGCTGTTGGAAGTACCAAGAAAGGATCCCTGTTGTAAATGTTTATGAAGAAGGGAAAGCCAAGCAGGAGAACAAAAGAAATGAATATAAAATAGGCACGGCTGAGAATAGCCAGTGCCAGATGAGCTGAGGTAGAGAGAAAGTGGCTATTGTGTGAATCTGCCAGTGTTAGAGTGCTCAAGCTTTGGCAAGACCAGGTCCAGGCTCTAAGTAATTTTCTGGTAGGTTTGTTGCCACTTTCTTTGTCTATTAGTACATAGCTAGTGCAGCGAGAATGGGTCCAGAGTTGAAGGTGGGGTGGGGGGGGGGGAAGAGTGAAGAGGAGTGACAGAGGATTCTATAGTTAGAGGAGCAGAAATAAGATTCTTCGGACATGAAAGTTACACCTGGATGTTATGTTGCCTCCCAAGTGCCAGGGTCAGGTATGTCTCAGATCAGGTCTATGGCAGCCAGAAGTCATGATACATTTTAATATGAATGACACAGATTGACATAGACAGGAGAAGGCAGGAGTCCTGAAGAGAGAATATAGGTAGTTATATGTAAAAAAAAGTTATGTTATGGCAGTCATGGGGGATAATCAGGTTGGTACTGGATCCCATGAAAGGGAATTTGGAGAATGCCGATGAAATAACAGTTGAGCTTACGGTTGAGCCTAGCAGGGGTAAGGCAATTCTGTACTGGGTGTTTGTAATGAACTAGATTCGATTAGGAATATAGAGAATATAGGTAGAAATCTGAAAAGCAAGACCTTTAGATTAGTAAAGTCTGGTTTGCTGCCTGTACCAAGCACCAGTGAGGGTAAGAATAGGATGAGTTTGCAGATGAATGCATGGCTGGGCAACAGGGTTTCAGGTTTATGGATCGTTGGGATTTTTCTGGGGAAGGTATGACCTGCGCCAAAAGGATGGACTACATCAGAATCTGAGTGGGATCAGGCAGGTTCGCTACAGCTGTTCGGGATGTTTGAACTAATTTGGTGGGGGGATGGGAACCAGTATCTTTAGGGCTGAGGATGGGGCAGTTGGTGTACAAGTAGATATAGTGCGCAGTGGAAGTGTGAGGAAGGACAGGCAGATGATACAGCAAAATTCCAGTCAATAGGATAAGTTGAAGTGTAACATAGGGGCAAAATCAGAAATGGTGATGAATGCAGAACTAAAGATGAACTAAAGGTAGGCAGAGGGAGTGTGGTGGCTCTGTCAGTAAAGCATGAAATCAAATCTTTAGGAAGAGGTGACGTAGAATGGAAAGATAGAATTGTGAGTAGAGTTAAGAAACTGCAAGGGTAAAAATATGCCGATGGAAGTTATATACAGGCGGCCAAATAGTAGCCAGGCTGTGGGCTACAAATTACAATACGATTAGAAAAGGCATGTAAAAAAGTTATATTATGGCAGTCATGGGGGATAATCAGGTTGGTACTGGATCCCAAGAAAGGGAATTTGGAGAATGCCGATGAAATAACTGCTCAGTTGAGCTTACGGTTGGGCCCAGCAGGGGTAAGGCAATTCCGTACTGGGTGTTTGTAATGAACTAGATTTGATTAGGAAGTTTAAGGTAAAGGAAACTTTAGAAGACAGTGATCATAATATGATAGATTTCATCCTGCAGTTTGAGATGGAGAAGCTAATTCATATGCATCAGCATTGCAGTGGTGTAAAGAGAATTACAGAGGCATGAGAATGGAGCTGACCAAAGTTGATTGGAAGTGGACACTAGTAGGGATGATGGAAGAACAGCAACACTTAGAGTTTCTTGGAGCATTTCAAAAGGTGCAAGTTGGACACATCCTGAGAATATTCTAAATAAATATTCTGCAGTGAAAATGATACAAGGGCAGTCAGAGACAGCAAAAAAGCAAAAGGGAGTGCATTTAATATAGGAAAAATTAGTGCAAAGTTAGAGGATTGGGAAACTTGTAAAAATCAGCAGAAGTCAACAAAAAGACAGAAAGAAAGAAAAGAGGAAATATAACTGTTAGCTAGCCAATAAAATAAAAGTTATTTCAGATATATAAAGAGTACAAGAGATGCGAGACTGGATATCGGACCGCTGGAAAATAATGCTGGAAAGGTAGTAATGGGAGACAAAAAAATAGTGGATGAAATTAATAAGCATCTTGCATCAGTCTTCACTGTGGAACACATTAGCAGCAGGTCAGAAATGCGAGAGTTATAGAGAGTAGGAGTAAATGCAGTTACTATTACTAAGGTAAAGGCACTTGGGAAACTGAAAGGTCTAAAGGTGGATAAAGTCACCTGGACCAGATGGACTACACCACAGGGTTCTGAAAGAGGCAGCTGGAGAGATTGTGGATGCATTAGTAATGATCTTTCAATAATCTCTAGTACCTGGAATAGTTCCAGAGGACTGGAAAATTGTGAATGTCACTCCACTGTTTAAGAAGGAAGGGAAGTAGAAGACAAGAAATTATAGGCCAGTAATCCTCAATTCAGTGGTTGGGATGATGTTGGCATTCATTACTAAGGATGGGGTACTTTGAGGCACATGATAACATTGGCCAAAGTCAGGGTGGTTTCTTAAAGGGTAGATCTTATCTGACAAATCTGTTGAAATTCTTCAAGGAAGTTATAAACAGGATAGACAAATAAGAGCCAGTGGATGTTGTTTACCTGGATTTTCAGAAGTTCTTTGATGAGGTGATACACGAGACTGCTTAACAAGATTATAGCAGACAATACTACAGGAAAGTACAAGCAAGGATAGGAGATTAGCTGACTGACAGGAGGCAAAGAGTGAGATTAAAGGGCCTTTTCTGATTGGCGTTGGTGACTAGTGTGTTCTGCAACGGTTTGTGTTGGGAAAGTTTCTTTTTATGTAATATGACAATGATTTAGTTGATAGAATTGATGACATTGTTGCCAGGTTCGTGGATAACATGAAGATATGTAGAGCGGCTGGTAACGTTGCGGAAGCAGGGCGTCTGTGGAAGGACTTAGACAGATTGGGAGAATAGGCAAAGAAGTTGCAGATGGAATATAGGGTAGGGAAGTAGTTTTGCACCTTTGTGGAAGGAATAAAGGTATAGACTGTTTTCTAAATTTGGGAAAAATTCAAAAATCAGTGGCGCAAAGTAACTTCAGAGATATTGTGCAGGAATTCCTAAAGGTTGGCATGGGACGGAAGCCACGCCCCAGTACACCACTTCAACAAGCAGAGTAAACCAGGTGAGGATAACCGGGAACCTCTAACCCTGATGAGATAGGAATATGCCTGACCCAGTACCGGCAAACTGGGCAGATGAGATCAACTAGAAGATCCGACGGCCAAGAAGGTGGTGCTGCAATGCTTTGTGGAGAGTGAGTGGCATGACAAGGCAAAGGGTATGGCTATCCACTGCAGCTGAGGAAGTCTTTTGGACAATTTTCTTTACAATTGGACTGATATTTTTGAGAGCTAAGAGAGTGGAACTGCCTCAGTGCAATGCTTTTTTCACTATAACGCTCCTTCCACACCGGTTATATAATTGTCGGGAATGATGGACAACCAACACATAACTTGCAGGTTGAGTTGTTGCTACAGAAGGAAAATGCAATGTTAGCATTCATTTCAATTGGACTGGAATAGAAAAGCAAGGATATAATATGAGAGTTCATAAAGCATTTGTGAAATTGCAAGTAGAGTGTGGTGAGCAGTTTTGGGAAAAGATGTGCTGGCATTGGAGACGGTCCAGAAGATGTTCATGAGAATAATTCTGGGAATGAACGTGTTAACATATGTGAAACATTTGATGGCTCTGGGCTTGTACTCACTAAAATCTAGAATAATGAGTGGGGATCTCACTGAAACCTATTGAATATTGAAAGGCCTAGATAGAATGGATGTAGAGATGATGTCTAGGACCAGAATGCACAGCCTCAGAATAGTAGGATGTCCATTTAGAACAGAGTTGGGAAGGAATTTCTTTAGGCTGAGAGTGGTAAATCTGTGGTATTCATTGCTAAAGTTGACTGTGATGACCAGGCCATTGGGTAAATTTAAAGCAGAGCTTGATCGGTTCTTGATTAGTCAGGACTTCAAAGACTATGGGTAGAAAGCAGGAGAATGGGGTAGAAAGAGATAATAAATTAGCCATGATGGAACTGCGGAGCAGAGTTGATGAGTTGAATGGCCTAATTCTGCCCCTATGTCTTATGGCCTTATGATTCAGGTAGAGGCTGCTGTCCATGCAATCTTTCCGAGCTAGACCTATTTGCTTACACTTGGTCAATGTCCCTTTAGAGTTCTTCTGGCTGCTGCTAGGGTTTATTATTTTCATTGCTTTAATGAAAATGTTGTGTCTCCTTAAAATCTAATATTCAGTCCTGTTGTCAGATAACACACACAAAGTGGGGATTTGAGAAAGGTGGTAGAGAGATGGAGCAACATACACAAAATCCTGGCAGAACACAGTAGATCAGGCAGCACCTAGGAAGAGGAGTAAGGAGTTACACTTGGTCTGAGACCCTTCATCTGAGACACTTAGCTCTTTCACTCAATAGAGAAATACTCTAGGAATATATATCACTATCATATCTGCAGAAGCTGGTTTTATATTGGAATATACCATATTCTTCAGATCCAGCAACAAACCAGTTATTCGGAGAAGGCATGAGAATGGGGTTGAGAGGTAAACACATCAGCCATGATCGAATGGAAAAACAGGCTTAATGGGGCAAATGGCCTAATTCTGCTCCTGTGTCTTATGGTCTAAACAAAATGCTGAAGAAGTCAATGGTTCAGGCAGTATTCATGGAGAGAATTGGACTGTCAACATTTTTGGTCAAGACCCTTCATCTGGACAGCCCAGCTGCTGCCTGACCTTGTGAGCTCCTCCAACATTTTTGTTTGTTATAACTGGGGATGATGTGGTTAGAGGCAGCTGCCAATTAGGGAACAACCTTAAGAAGTGCAAGATTTTATCATGAGAAGAATTTAATTTGTGGAATTGATCTGGCCACAGCACCAATAATGGCCTTCTACTTCTGCACTAATTATTTTGCAAATAATTGCTACCATTTAATCACAAGTTGAACAAGTAAACTAGTGATTGTATCAAGCAGTCCAAGTTAATTATCATCATAAATTTTCAAAAATAAATTCTTAAATAGGTTACCTTTCTGAATAACTGAAGGAATGAATCAACTGGATTTTATCAGAGATTTTCTTCCTTCTATCTGCATTAAGAAGACAAGCACACATTTCCTAAAGAATCAAGGAAGAGCAAAATGTGAATATCAGGTCTTGACAAAGCATTTCCAGGTTACAAACATTTTTACATGATCCGTTTCACATACGCCACTGTAATGCCATTGCAGACATCAGATCAACAGAAGAAGTAAACTATCTGGGTAGTTTTTGACATTCTACAAAGTGCTCCCAAAGAGATTGGGAATAGAAAACCATCTGCCAATTTTGCTGCATTCCTGAAGCATGGGAAAGTGTGACATCTACATGACTTCAAGAAGGTACTTTCTTTTAATGTAAAATACCACCAGATAACTCTGAAATTGGGAGATCATGCAACAGAATGACATGGATAGCTGAGGAAAAAATAATATGCAGCCTCCACAGCTTATGTAGAGGTACTTAAAGAACATTGGGCACCACAGGAGATAATTGGAGTTTCCATGAGGATGGGAATGTGTTAATTTTGTCTGTGTCAGTCATGCTTTGTCTGATTTTGTTAGTCAGGTGATTGTGTTGTATAATTTGATGTGAATGTATAATTTAACTGTAGTAATTTACATTTATAATAAATGTAAAAAAAAACACAATGGATGGATAATGTTTTAACCACTGGGCCAATTCAGTGTTATAATTGCATATATAATGGAAGTTAATTACAAGTGCTTAAGCCTAAATTCATTGTAAGTTACATCTTCTCTTTTATACCGCAGCCAATTAGGCTATGATTTACTGTTTCCGTGATTCCAGGCGGATGAAAGCTAGGTGTTTAAAAAGATTTATTGGTTGTCTTTGTATCCTACAATGACATTGAAACCTGTGCAGGGAGCTTGTAGAACGTAAAACCCATTGCAATGGGACAGTTCCACTTCTCAACCTCAGAGGTCCAGGTCCAGACATATAAATCAGTCAGCAGACCAGACAACATCAGTGTAAAAGGGTAAACAGTCGACATTTCGGGTCGAGACCCTTCATCCCTCCAGCATTTTGAGAGTGTTGCTTTGGATCTGCAGCATCTGTAGATTTTGTCATGCCAGTGGTACAAGCAATCATCACAACTGGGGCCTTTCTTGGTTGCAGTGCATGACTACGAGTTCTTTTACATCTTATCTCCTCGAAGCACAGCCAGCTTCCTGGCCATTGAATCTTACTGTTGATCTCATCAGGTCAGTCTGTCACTGCTAACGTTGCTTGCTAGGGCAGGCACGTCCCTGTTTCACTGAAGTATGAGGCCTGCCGACTTTCCTCACCTGGTTTAACCTGTCTGCCAAAGGGGTGTACTGAGTGAAGCTGTTGTCGCTTGGAGCCATATGACTATCTGGTGCAGACCAAAATTACGTGAGCTGCCCCAGAATGGACATGACAATCCCTTCATCAGTGGTGGTATCCCTCCCTGGACACCTAAAACAACTTCTGAAAATAAATGTATTAATAACTGAGTAAAGACATACTCAGAAATGAATTTAGTACATATAAGAAGTATTTATATAGGAAAAATGAAATAAATAATATATACGGGTACTAATCAAATACAGTTTTGTTGACTGGGTATAGATCATACGACCATACTGTCTATATCTGTCTATAGATTATATAAGCTCTATATGGTAGATTGGAGACACTGACTCACTAAATTCTGATAAGCATAAGTTGGTTTAAATTAGGCATTCTATAATTAAATCAAAGTGCACAGTTGTGGTCAGAATTCAAGGAAGGAAACATGAACAAAAGATATAGCCTCTGAAATATAGTCTATTCCTTGACCTGTGGAAGCACCAATCTTGTCTTATTTTCTCATATGGTTACAGGAGTGTTGTTGCATCTTGGCTTCCAACCTACCACAGACATCTGCCCTCACCCCTGCTGCCATCTCTTTCTTATGCTTTACAACAGTACAGCACAATGCCGGTGGAACACAGCAGACCAGGCAGCATCTATAGGAAGAAGCACTGTTGGCGTTTTGGGCCAAGACCCTTCAAAGCATCCTATAGATGCTGCCTGGCCTGCTGTGTTCCACCAGCATTTTGTGTGTGTTGCTTGGATTTCCAGCATCTGCAGATTTCCTCATGATAGCACAATTCAGGCCCTTCGGTTCACAATGTTGTGCTTTATTTAACTTTAGCTCTTAGCTAGATCTCTTGCTTAAGAAAATGGAAGATGGTTTAAGAACAGAACTGCAGAGTTTGCATGCATCTCTGGGCTCTGATGTGATTTATTGGATTTGTGACTAACAATTCTTCCTCTTCGCTGTTGGGTTTGGTTATTACAGGCCAAATGAAACCTATTCTTTCTATCATGGGGGTAATGCTTGTGTTCTGTGTTGGTGTCAAAGAATGCTGGATTCGAGATTCAAGGTTATTTGTTGACATTCTTCAGCATTGTTGTGTGGAGTCAGGTTCATGGGTTTGGTGAGTGTGACAGAAGATGCTAAGTTAAGATGTTAACTAAGTAAGTTAACCATTTCTTTACAGGACAAGACAAATATGAAGCATTTGGAAAACCCTACAAGTTACACTCAGTTTTGAATGCTGTTTAAAATGCAATCTTTTACTGCAGCAGACTTCCACTGTTTAAATGACACCATCCATGATCTGTCCACGGTGACCCAGAGAGCAAAAAAGAGAGCACGTGCTTTCAGTGTGCTAGATTTATACTCTACCAGCACCATGATGTCGTCAGCTAAACAGCAGCTAGTGAGAGTGGCTGCAGTGCTCCTTAAACAGGCGTATCCCCAGCTAGCATGGGGGAAAGGCTTTTGATGAATAGGTAAATTAGACTCTTCTGTAATATTCCACACCTCAAAAGGTGCTGCACTATGACACCCAGTTCACAGGATAGTATAATACCTGTTGACATCCCACTATGCTACATATAAACTGTAACTCTATGAAACCCAAAACTATCAGTCCACCAGTTGCTACCCTGTATTCTACAGTACCAACCCTACTGTCTTAATGTTTGGCTGATGCATATACAAACATATTATAGTAGCCAACTTGCAAAGGTGTATCATTAATTTCAATTTACAATCTACATTAAGAACTTAAGATTGGTTCTTGCTTGAATTAAAATCTGTTATGTTCACTTAACTCCAGAATACTTACTAACGTATATTCGTTTTGGCCCCTGCACAGACATCTGTCCCAGGAAGTCCAAACTATAAGGATGAACTGATTAAGCTAGGCAGTGGAAATGCCCTTCCCCAATTACGAATTACTTCTACACTATCTAACACGCTTAATTGGCTATCTACAAGACTGATTGGAGAAGCCAATAAACATCCCAGAAATTTGATTACATCCTCTTTGCCTCGTCAATCTCTGATAGCTAAAAGTATTAGTAGTGGTTGTCAGTAGTTATTCTCAAGTCAGGATCAGAGCAAGGTAATTTTGTTTCAGGTTCACAGCCAGCAGTTCACATTCCATGCCATGACAGAAGATTACCAGGATAATCTGACGAGTCTCTTTAATCACTCTACAAAGAGGGGTGGGGCTGGGTTGGGCTCCATTTGAATGGCTGAGAACCTTTCTCTGGTGGCACTCTTTCTCAGACTGTTCTTTTGATCACTGACCCAATCATTGAGAGGGCCCAGCTCATTTGTGTTCGTCAGGCTGGGTGGCTGCCTTCAGACACTGTGGAATGTCTTCTCTCTTCCTCGGTCTGCCTTCCAAACTTGATATCTCTGCCGTAACTCTGATCCCTCCATCTATTTTCCAAATTCTTTCTGTTCTGATCTGTTTAACTAATCACGTACCTTCCAGAACCAGCCTTCATTACAAAGTATGATTATTACAATGTGGCTTGCTGTCACACTCCTTCTGGTCCTTTTGCATTCACATTCCTGTTCCTTTTCATTCACAGGTCCTCTTCAATCAGGAGGTTGATGATTTTTTAATTTAAATTTCCTGTAATGACATTATTAGTGGACTGATTCCCTTGCTCTGTCTTCTCCTTCTCTTTCTCGATGGTCAGCAATAGTGTACTCTCTTTTGTATTTTACTCAGCACATACAGGACTACAAGCACATTCTGCATTTGCATTCTAGGAGACCGGAATAACCTGAGTACTCGATACTTATCTGCATTTTATGAGACACACACTGTGACTTTGTCTCAACTTTTCAGAGTTCCTTCCAAAAAAATTGAAACTCAATGGTTGTCAATGCCCAGTATATGAATTTAACCTTATGGAACATTCTTGTTAAGCAAAGCAACATCATGATTCACTCCGCAAGTTTTCCAATCTCCCTCCAAGAACAAATTTCAAATTCCTAATTTGAGTGTACACAGATCACCTATTTCCCAAAACGCCAATTCATTTCTAGAATGGGGGAACCTCATATCTGAAATAGCGACACTCATAGTTCCATCACCTTAACCTGGATTCCACATTGCCAGTGTGGAATCTGGATTTATCTCTCTCGAATATCCATTGCAGAGCAAAGAAATAAATATACACAGATATAAAGTGCAAATAAGACACAACAAAAAATTGATTATTACATTTTTATTCCTTCTGAAACCACAAATAAACTGAAAAATACTTGGAACAAAATAAAGAGATTGCCTCTTAAAATTAGACATCCTGCAAATTTATTTCACATCAAGTAACACAATATTCCTCTGGCTTAATTCAAAAACTCTGCCAATACCAATTTAACAAACACATGACAGACTTTGCACTCACTCACTCATGCATGATCTCTGCTCTCTGTCTCGCTCTTGCTCTTTCAAGTGAACTCAAGTGTGGCCATACCTCACAGTCAGACTATTCAGACTTAATATGGGGAGGGTGGCTTCAGGGCAAATGATCTCCTCCCTATGGGATGGGACAGGGAGCCGCTACCCAGTGCATGAACCTGATGCTGCTGAAGTTCTTTATGTGCCGTTTGCAGAGCCTCCAGTGAAGGATAAAGGGAATACCGAGGAGAATGCAAGGAATCCTGTGAAGGACAGAAGGAGCCTTTTTTGGGGGAAGGCTTGGAGAATGACCCTTCTATCTTAATGGCATCCTTGCCCCTCTTCCCCTGGCAATGTTCCATTCACTTGGCATAGAGAGTTGGAGTGGGAAACTAGTTTCCCTCTCCTACATGCCCCCCAGCTCTGAGCAATGCCAAAAACAGTTCCTTGTGGGTCACATGAGGCCCTCCACCACCAGGTCACTTGTCCAGCCCATGCACATGACTGTGGGAATCTTTCCCCACTTACACTAATTCTTGCAATGAACTGATGGTGGAATCTATGGTGCTCCATCTCACTGGTCCCAATAAGGGCAGCACCACCCCCTTTAAACTGGGAGCAGCTGCTTTAAGTAAATGCACCACCATGGTCAAGGTTAACCTATGACCTTCTGATTGGTCACCACCACCATCATACACACTTGTGACCAAGCCCTCCTGGTGAAGGGTTTCTGACCCTTCCTCCACAGTTCTCCATTCCTGCCAGGGCTGAAAACCCCACTCGAAGAGTGAGGCATACCTGACCTTAAACGCCAGTTTCACTCTGCCCATAGTGATTCATCGACCTGTGATACTCTCAGGGTATTGTTAATCGTGTGGTGGGTCAACAGGTCATCCAGCTGCCTCTTGGATAAACTAACAGCCCACATCCCAGATCCTCAGCAACCACGTGGGGAGATGCTCCCCTGGCTTCAGCCTGTGCCCGTCTCTGGACTCCATCGGTTCCTTAGTAGAGAACTCTGTGATAGTGGTCATCTCGGTGAGACCCATTAGCTATCCTTTCCTGGGCCTTCTCTCTCACGTTGCTTCTCTCTCCCAGCCTGTTACTCTTCTTCACCCTGTTCCATGGAAGCTGGAGGGTCTATGGACCGGTGGCTCCCTTGCCGGATCTGGAACTGCGTGTCAACCAATCTGGCCTGTACTGGTGCAGCTACATGGGGGGAAGGGCAATCACTTAGAATGGGAGCCCCAAGACTCTCCTAACCTCTTTTTCCCATTCTCACTGTCTAAACAAATGTCCCTATCTCCTACGCACATGTCGGGGTCGCCTCCCTGCAACATCAGGGCTCGAACCTTAATGGGGTCCAGTTACCACTTAGCCCTGCGAGCAGCCTCTAAATGTTATGTTACTAGCTGACAGGCCATTTCCCTGCTTTTATCCTCTTTAGCCTGAGAGTGTGCTGCACACATTGCTGGGCCTCCACCATGGTAGCACATCGCTGCAGTGCCACGTGCTCCACAGTCTACCATTTCCACAGCACCCTTGTCTACCTGGTCCATGGCAACCCGAGAGGAAGAGAGAGAGCATGGTTACTGCGCACTAGATTTGAACCCTACAAGGGTCAAGATGTCATCAGCTAAACGGAAGTGAGTGGGAAGGGCTGCAATGCTCGTTACACAGGCCAGCCCCCATCTTCCATGGGGGGACATGGAGTGGCTTTTTAACAGAAGATAAGTCAAGCCACTTACAAACACAAGAAAGTCTTGAGAAGCTGCAAATCCAAAGCAACACACACAGAATACTTGAGGAACTCAGCAGGTCAGGCGGTGTCTATGGAAACATGTGAATAGTCGACATTTAGGGCCAAGACCCATCTTCAGGACTGAGAAGGAAGGGAGAAGATGCCAGAATATAAAAGTGGGGGGGGCACGAGGGAAAGAGACTAGCTGGAAGGTGATAGATGAAGCCAGGTGGGAGGGAACGGTCAAGGGCTAGAGAAGAAAGCATCTGATAGGAGAGGAGAGTGTCCTCAAAATCCTAATAGAATATTGCTGCTGTTATGTTTTCTTTGGAATTCAGAATCAGAATCAAATTTAATATCACCAGCATATGCTGTGAAATTTATTGTCTTTGTGGCAACATACAATGAAATACATGATAAATATAGAGAAAAAAACTGTATTACGTTAAGTGAATATTTATGTTCATTAAATAGTTTAAATTAAAATAAGTAGTGTAAAATAACAGAGAAAAAAGTAGTGAGGTAGTGTTTTGGGGTTCAATGTCCATTTAGGAATCAGATGGTAGAGGGGAAGAAGCTGCTCCTGAATCATTGAGAGCGTGCCTTTAGCTTCTGCACCTCCTTCCCGATGGTAAATGTGTGAAGAGGACGTGTCCTGGGTGCACTGCCTTCCTAAGACACCGCTCTTAGAAGATATCTCGGATACTCTGGAGGCATGCATCAATTGTTGGGCCCTGGATAGATTCTCAGACCTGCAGGAATTTGAAACTGCTCGCCCTTTCCACTCTTGATCCCTCGATGAGGACTGGTGTGTTTTCCCTCAACTTCCCCTTCCTGAAGTCCACAATCAGTTCCTTGCTCTTACTGATGTTGAGTGCAACATTGAGAATACAACAATACTCAACCAGTCGATCTACCTTGCTCCTGTAGGCCTTCTTGTCACCACCTGAAATTCTGCCAACTACAGCTACACTGTCAGCAAATTCATAGATGGTAGTTGAGCTGTGCCTAGCTACATAATTGTGGGTATAGAAAGAGTAGTGCTGTAGGTAAAGCGTGCATCCTTGAAGCATTGATAGGCAGCGAGGAGGAGAAGTTATTTCGGATCTGCACAGACTGTGGTCTCCGGATGAGGATGTGAAGGATCCAGTTGCAGAGGGAGGTAGGGAGGCCCAGGTTTTGGAGCTTGTTGATTAGTACAATGGGTATGATGGTGTCGAGCACTGAACTGTAGTCAATAAGCAGTAGCTTGGCCTACAGTACTGGGCAAAAGTATTACTTACACGCGCGCGCACGCACGCACGCACACACACCTTCCTCTGGGTGCCTAAAACTTTTCCATAGTACTGTATGAATTTTATGTATTGCATTGTACTGTTTCCACAAAAACTAAAACAAAGTTCATGACATATGTCAGTAATGTAAAACCTGACTCTGATATGGGTTTCTACTATGGACAGAGTGGGAAGGCGGCAGATTGGGAAAGGGGAGAGAGAGCAGAAAGCACCAGAGAGACATTCTGCAATTATCAATAAATCAATTGTCTGGAATCAAACAACCTTGCCTGGTGTCTCAGGGTTGGGTGTGTCTGTACCCATGTCACCCTGCCCCGAGCACTCCTTCTCTGCCACCTGTCCCACACCTCTCCTGAGGTGTTCCACCTTCACCATTCCCAGTATCCTTTGCTCCTGCCAGATTTATAAACTGACTCTCTGGTCCACATTGTTAAATGGTATTGTGCGAAGGTCTTCGGCACTAATATATGTGCTTAAATCTTTGACAGAGTATTGGCAGTATTACAGTTGTCCAGGTGATCGAAGGCTGAATGGAGTGCCGGTGAGATTGCATCCACTGTGGACCTATTATGCCAAAGTAGGCAAACTCCAGTGAGTCCAGCTCCTCTGCTACGACCAACCTCTCAAAGCACTTCATCGCAGAAGATGTGAGTGCCACCGGGTGATGGTTGAGTAGCCCAGCCTGCTCTGCGTGTGCTCGAGTATGATTGTCGTCCAGAGCTGTAAACCTCTGACTGCAGCAGTGAGAGATTGAAGATGTCTTTATACACTCCCGGTGCACCATCAGGCCTGACACCTTGCGACAGTTGACCCTCTTCAAAGATGCCCTGACGTTAGCCTCCGACACAGAGATCATAGGATCACCAGATGCTGCAGGGATTCGCACGCTGAAGCTTTTTCCTCCTTTTCAAAGCATGCACAATAGGCACTGAACTCATCTGGGAGTGAAGTGCCACAGATATTCATGTTAATCTCTGCCTCGTAGCAAGTAATTGCTTGCAAACCCTGCCAGAACTAATGTGCATCAGATTCCACCTCTAACCTGAATCACAATTGTTTTTTTTTTCACTTTTAAAATAATCTTCCATCATCCCTGTATAGTTCTGGATCACTGGCACAGATTTAACCCTCGGCAGACTACAAATCTGGTTCATCCATGGCTTTTGGTTTGGGTATGTTTGTCATATTCTTGAAGGCATGCACTCGTTCACACAGGTATTGATGAAGTCAGTGACAACTGTGACATATTTAATCAGATGCGCAGATGAATCCCTGAATGTTGTCCAGAGCCCTGACTCAAAACAGTCCTGTAAGCACTCCTCTGCTGCCTTTGACCATACTTTCTCGGTCCTCGCCACAGGTGTTCTTTGGAATCGCGGGGTGTAGAGGTAGAGCCAGATGATCAGACTTTACAAAGTGTAGGTGTGGCTTGGCAAAGTAAACATTCTTGATGGTGATATTCCAGTGGTCAAGTGTGTTGGCTCCTCTGGTTCCACAGGAGATATGTTGGTCATAGTTGTTCTGAGACTTCTTCAAGTTGGCCCGGTTGAAAGCTCCTGCAATGATAGGAAAGGCATCAGGGTATGTGGTCTTATGCCTGCTGGTTATGCTGCTCAGCCTCTCCAGTGCCTGACTGATGTTGGACTGAGGTGGAATGAACACTATCAGGATGATGGCAGATAAATGGGATGACATTTGACCACTGGATTTTCCACTCTGAGCGAGTATAACTGTGACAGAACCATCACGTTTGTGCACAACAATGAGCTACTCATAAAACATACTTCTCTTCCTCTGCCTTTAAAAGACTGAGCTGTCTTATCTTGTGAAGAATGGTGAAGCCCTCAAGCTGAAGCTCTGTGTTTTAAAATGTGAGTATGAGCCAGTTTTCTGTAAACCAGAGTACACAGCAGACCCTGTTGTCCTTCTGGCAATGCAATCTTGCTCTGAGGTCTTCAATTTTATTTTTGAGAGACTGTACATTTCCCATCAGGATGGTTGGGAATGGGGGTGGGGGGTGTGGGTGGGTGTCTAAGACCTTTGCACTTCAATCCTACCCATAACCCGGCACACCTATGTCACTTCCATTTTCTTAAAGGGAAATGACAACCACGACGTGAGTCTGCTACCTGGGGTCCCTCTGATTTGAAGACCAATATATTTTTTAAGCATCTTAAGATGATCCAATTTACTGAAGTAATCATGTTTGTGACTGTGGAGTTCAGCTGCAGCAGTACTGAATGTGAATATTTGCTGATTTCCATTGGAGCTGCACGCAAAGAGTCGCCACTTAATGGCACCATCATGGCCGGAAACGTCAACTGCTTATTCCCCTCCATAGATGTTACCTGCCTGAACTGTTGAGCTCCTCTAGCATTTTGTGTGTGTTACTCCGGATTTCCTGCATCTGCAGAATATCTTGTATATATGTAATACGTTGTCTGAAAGGGGGTTCAAACAGAATTACAGGAATAATATCACATTTACTACGATGTTTGTTCACTCATCAGCATTTCAAATGACAATATATGCACCTAATCCTGTTAAAATTAGTCATCAGTTTCAGGAAGTCCTTTGTTACTCAGCCGTTCGCTACCCACACAATGACACAATAGGTCACTTATGCTCAGTACCTTGAAAGCAAGTGAATCATTTGAGTAAAACCACAGACACCAATGGGAGAATTATTATTGCTGTAAGTAGTGTACTTTTCCTGTCAGATGTGGCCACCTGTACCGCTGCATATTAATGAAAATATCTCAACAAACATTCTGGTGGCAGGAACAAGGCATGGCCAAGAGGTTCGGTTGTTGCTCAGACCAAGCATTATAATAGGGAAAAAATATGATCTAAATAACTTTAACCAGGTTTTAATCACTGGTGCCAGACAGGGCAATTTGCTGATCTCCTGGGATTTTCAGCACAACAGCCTGTTGAGTTTATGGATAATGGTGCAAGAAACAAAAACAAACATGCAGTGAATGGCAGATCTGTGGGCAAAAAAATGCCTTGTTAATGAGAGAGGTCAGCAGAGCATGGCTAGACTGGTTCAAGCTGACAGGAAGGCAACAGTAACTCAAATAATCACATTTTACAACAGTGGTGTGCAAAAGAGCAACTCTGAATGCGCATTTCGAACCTTGAAGTGGATAGGCTACAGCAGCATAAGACAATGAACGTGCACTTAGTGCACTGAGTGTATATAGCACAGCATTTACTTCACATTTCCAGCATTAAGCACATCACAGCTGCAGTAATGGATACCAGATAAAGGAAAACAACAAAACACCAGTTCAAAAATGTCCATTAAGATTCCTCCCTATCTAAACTCCTCTGTTTCTTCAGTCTTCAGTCTTTAAAATCCATGTCTGCTGAAATGCAGCTGCATTTCCTGAATTCATCCAGTTTGTGAAATATTTATCACATTTAATTAGTTCAGTCTCTTGGCAGTCACACTTGCTTTGTTTGTATTATTTATACTCATTTTCTCTCATAAGCTCCCTGGTGAGATGTTTTAATTTCAATGACCATCTGTCTATATCTATATGCACTTTTTAAATTGGAACTGATTTACTTACAGGACACTTATTAGTGAATATTCCTTGACCTGGTTTAACCAGCAATGTATAAAGTATGAGCTGATTCATAATGAATCAAATATGCTTCCAAGTCTAGTGCTGGATTGTTATATGAAATGGAGAGAATCTGTAGTGGTTTAGAAAACATGAAGACTCCATTTAGGGCTACGTAGTGATTGGTATAGTAGTGTAGCAGTTAGCATAATGCTTAACTGTACCAGTGACCCGGGTTCAATTCCCACCACGGCCTGTAAGGAGTTTGCACGTTCTTGATCACATGGGTTTTCTCTGAGTGCTCCAGTTTCCTTCCACAGTCCAAAGACATACTGGTCGGGAGGTAAATTTTCTGGTGATTAGGCTAGGATTAAACTGGAGGATAGCTGGGTAACACGGATCAAAGGGCTGGAAAGGGCATAATCCATGCTGTATCTCAAAAAATAAATATAAATAATGTGTCCATTGATAAAAACAGAACCAAGAGAATATGAATTCATTAAAATGTGCAGATAGAAACTGTAAAGTTACTATTAATTGAATACGCTCTTCTCATTGCTGCCATCAAGGAGGACGTACAAGAGACTGAAGACACACACTCAATATTTCCAATGAAAGTTTCCAGGGCACAGGCCTGGGCAGGGTTATATGGGAGACCGGCAGTTGCCCATGTTGCAAGTCTCCCCTCTCCACCCCACCGATATTGTCCAAGGGACGGGCAAGGGCCGATATAGCTTGGCACCAGTGTCATTGCAGAGCAATGTGTAGTTAAGTGCCTTGCTCAAGGACACAACACACTGCCTTAGCTGAGGCTCAAATTAGCGACCTTCAGATCACTAGACCAATACCTTAACCACTTGGCCCCACCCCACACATTGAGAACATCTACCATAAACGCTGCCTGGGCAGGGCAAAAAGCATTATCAAGGATGCATCTCACCCTAACCATGGACTTTTTACTCTCCTCACATCTGGTTGGCGTTACAGGAGCCTCCGCGCCCACACCAGCAGGCACAGGAAAAGCTTCAACCCTGAGGCTGTGACCCTGCTGAACCTCACATCACAGTGCTAAGCAGTATTGCACCCATATCGTACTGTCTCAGTACTTCTATGTTTGTGTGCTGTAGCACTAACTTTTTATTTGCAGTTATTTTGTAAATAACACTACTTGCATTTCTCGTTTGATGCTAATTGCATTTCATTGGCTTTGTATCTGTACTCGGCACAATGACAATAAAGTTGAATCTAATCTAATCTAATCATCTAATTTTATGTATTGCATTGCACTGTAGCTAATGAAGTGGGCACTGAGTGCATATGCATGGTCTTCTGCTGCTGTAGCATATCCACTTCAAGGTTCGATGAGTTGTGTATTCATAGATGCCCTTCTTCACACCACTGTTGGAACGCATGGTTATTTGAGTTACCGCCGCCTTCCTGTTTGCTTCAACCAGTCTGGCCATTCTCCTCCGATCTCTCTCAATAACAAAGCATTTTTGCCCACAGAACTGCCACTCATTGGATTTTGTTTTCATTGTTTCTGTGCCATGCTCTGTAAACTCTAGAGACCATTGTGCATGAAAATTCCAAGAGAGCATTAGTTTCTGAGTTACTTAAACCTGCAAGTTTGACACCAACAATTGTTTCACAGTCAAGGTCACGGAGATCACATTCCTTCCCCATTCTGATGTTTGGCCTGAACAACAACTGAACCTTTTGACCATGCCTGCATGCTTTTATACATGAATTACAGCTACATGATTGGCTGATTAAATACCTGGATTAATGAGCAGGAGTACCTATTAACGTGGCCACTGAGTGTATGCTAGGGCTAATAAATCTGATTCTGAATATACCAACTGTTGTAGCTCTACACTGATAAAGAAGTTTCCATTCAGTCCATAGCCTATTGAAATGGAATAAATATCAATGAGTTCATCAATCCATCAATATAATTCAGAAAACTGGGACAAAATAATGTAGTGACATCTCCATAAAGTCTACTTTTGTAAACAGGTGTACGGTGGTCTTTAGAGCTCTACTATCCACGGTGGCCACTGAGCTAATCCATGGAGTTGTTGGGCATACACATCAGAAGCAGGCCCTTCAAATCAACTAATCCATGATAGCCAAAATGCACTTGACAGCATTGGTTCCATAACCCTCTAACCCTTTGCATTTCATTCAGTACACCTGTCCAAATGTCTTTTAAAAGTTGTTATTGTACCTACTGCAACTGCTTCTGCTGGCAGCTCATTCCACATGGATGTCACTATTTGGGTACAATCATTTAAGAACACTAGCTTTCCAAAGTCTTAGTTTATAATTTTATTGACATACAAAAAACAGCTGGTCTATAAATTCTTCTACGTGTACAAAATATTTAAGAGTTTACTAGCTCCAGATGTACCTGGAGCATTGCTCCACTGATCCAGAGTTCAGTCTCATCAGAGAAGCAGAGGAACTCAAGGTCAAGTATTTTAAATCAATCAGTACGCTGTTTCATCTTAACTGGTTGACTAAACATTTTAAAGAATGGGCATCTGCCGATCTCATCTGGTCTAGCCACTCTCTGATTCTAGAAATAATGTGATTAAGAAAAGATTAGCCTATTGGCCACATGTACATGTAAACATATAGTGAAATGCATTGCTTGTAGCAAGTCAAATCAACAAGGATTGGAATGTGACGCCATGCTTCCGAGGCCAACATAGCATTTGCACAATTCACTAGCCCTGACTATAAGTCTTGTTACTTTGTGTCATGCCCAGAGAGCACTCGGTTCAGAGGGACAGTCAACGATGGGCCATTAATATTCCCTTTTGAAGTTTCTCCACATCAGGTGACCAATTTGATTAGAAAAACGTACACCTTAAAGTTCCACTTTAAGCTCCTGCATTCCATTATTTTAATCCACACAATGGCCTTTTCTCCTCAACAGGAGATAACTGGGGGAGCTGGCATAAGGGAAATAATCAGGGAGATATTTCATTATCAGAGGGAGATTCTGGCTTGTAACCAATTAATAACAATAAAATTTTAGAGGCGATTTTGCCTAGAGGAAGATCTTCAATTGGAGATATCCAGGCTGTAACACAACCTATCTAAAAACGATACTTCTAATATAACAACCACTTATTACACTACTGGCACAATCTCTCAATATTTTTCTTCCCTCAGCGCATTCTGGGTCTGACATGGAGAAAAAAGTCCTCTAGAACATAACAGCTGCAGAATGTGCAAGAAGGTCATCTTGTGCTATTAACAGGCAGCAAAAATTCATGTTATAATTCTTTTTTCTCTACTAATTCATTTACTTCTGGAATCAGTTTTCATGTTAAGATTTTTACATCATTAGATCTTTCTACTTCAAAGGACCACAAAAGACATAAGTTTCCTACAGGGTTCAGGTACATCATTAAACCCTATCCTCAGCATGAGGTTATGGTAACCGAAGAAACTGCTGTCTATCCTATATTATCCTCAATGAGCTCATGGCATTTTCTGAGCCTATTAACATCCAGTGTAATGCTCTGCAAAGGAGTTCAATGCTCTGTTCAGTTTTAGCTCATTGTTTCCTTTAATTGCTAGGACCATTGCAGCCTCCCTTTCAAAGACTCAGATTCTTAGGACTATTTATTCTTATATACTGTATATATTTTGTATTTACACGGTTTGTTTTCTTTTACACATTGCTTTTTTGTCAGTCTTTGTATGTAGTTTTCCCGTGATACTTTTGTATTTCTTTGATTTACTGTGAATGCCCTCAATAAAATGATATATAGTGACATGTATGTACTTTGGTAATAAATTTACTTTGAGCTTTGAAATTATGTTTTGTGTGGGGAAATTAGAGCATGTTTTTAGCTGGATCTGAGCAAGATTGTTTGATGTAAAGATTTTGAGCTCCATATTAAGGAAGTGGAGCTTAATGGTTAAGCAGTATCAATTAGGCACAAGGCTGATGGAACAGCAACATGCCTGCCCTGGATTGTATGAGCTCTGTTTGCTTCCCATCAATGTGTGCAACATTGTTAAATGGCTGGATGATCAGGAAGGAGCTAATGGTGTAACACATACAAAATGCTGGAGAAACTCAGCAGATCAGACAGTATCCATGGAGAGGAATAATCAGTCAATGCTCAGGACTGTGGCCCTTCCTCAACTGAAAAGGAAGGGGGAAGAAGCCAGAATGAAAAGATGAAGGAAGGGGAAGGAGTCTAGCTGGAATGTGACCAGTGAATCCGGGTGGAAGGTAGGTGGGTGGGGGATGGGAAATGAAGTGAAAAGCTATACACTCAGTGGCCACTTTATTAGTTACACCTGTACACCTGCTCATTAATGCAAATATCTAATCAACCAATCATGGGGCAGCAACTCAGTGTATAAAGTAGGCAGACATGGTCAGGAGGTTCAGTTGTTGTTCAGACCAAACATCAAAATGGGGATCTCCTGGGATTTTTACACACAGCAGTCTAGAGATTTTAGAGAATGGTGCAAAACACACACAAAAAAAAAATCCACTGAGCAGCAGTTCCATGGGTGAGAACACCTTATTAGTAAGACCTTAATAAGAGAGGATAGAGGAGAACAGCCGGACTGTTTTAAGCTGACAAGTAGATGACAGTAACTCAAATTATCAAATAATTACATCAGTGGTGTGCAGAAGAGCATCTCTAAAAGTACAACATGTTGAAACTTGAAGTGGATGGGCTATAGAAGAAGAAGCCAATAAACATACAATACATTCAGTGGCAACTTTATTAGTTACAAGAGGAACTGAACAGAGTGGCCAGTGAGTGTGGATTACAGTGCAGCCTCTCACAGTGTATCAAAACAAGCCAGCCAACTGATTATTTCCTCCAACTGATTATTTGAATTGCTGATCTATAATTCTAGGAGGCTGGGAATTTTGCAACAATTGCCCCACCTCCAGACACTAAAACCTTCATTCATCTATGACACATTATCAGGACTATACATATGAATAGTCATGTGCTTGTACAGACTCGCAGCAAAGCGTGTCCTAACATGCTACATCGCTGCATGGTACAGAAACATGAAGGCTCTACAGTGAGTGGTCAGAACCGGCCAACACATCACTGACATCAACCTACTCACCATCAAGGACATATATACAGAGTGGTGCTGGAAAATGGCCAGCCACGTCATGAAGGATCCCACTGACCCTGTTCATGGAGTGTTTGTCCCCACACTTAGCATCTACACCCAGACCATCAGACACAAAAACAGTTACTTTTCCCAAAGCAGTCAATCTAATCAACACCTCTGCCCACTAACCCATCCCAGCACACCCCTCCAGATGCCTCTATGTTATCATTTCCTATAAGAGTCACTTTATGTACAGACCTTCCTGTGCCTAGCGTCACTTGGACGTACAATCAATCTATGTATATAAGCTCCCTTATTTATTTAGATACTTATTGTGCTTTTTATCTTATTGAGTATTTTTGTGCTGGATCTGGAGCAGCAACTATTTCATTCTCCCTTACACTTGTGCATTGGAAATGACATTAAGCAATTTTGAATCTTGAGGCCAGGAACATGATGGGAAACTATCCACATGGCTGGTTGAATGCAATTCCAACAATTAATTGTGAGTGCATTCATCCTCAAAACCATTAGATGCATGACCCAATGTTTAATTTATTTTTTATTTTTGCTGCTCTGTCATACTTAGGGACATGATAGATTCATCAAAATCTGTATCTAAATATGGCATGAATGATTATTAATTGATACTGGCATCTTTCATAATTAGCTTAGCTGTTAAAAACACCTCTTGATATGGTTCTATTATACAGAGAATTAGAATAAATTATTATTATAGTTTCAGAATGAATAGCACAGAAGATGTGCTAAACTTGTATAAACTTTGCCTTTTTCACATATTGGGTTATTTCAACTTAATCTGTAACTCAGATTCAGCAATAGAGCTTTCATCTTGGCTTAAAGAGATAGAGTGGATATAAGCCAATGTTTTAGCATGAACTCACATCCAGTAGCCCTGCAGAAAAGTGCAAATAAACACGGAAAATGAAACTGCTGTGCTTATCCTACCATCTGCCGACAATGCTATTATTTCCAAAATATTCTGGTTACATTTCTTACATCTTAGTCTATATCTATGGCCCTTTCATAAGGCTTACTAAATAATCTGTGACAATCCACTTGGTTTGACCTTACTTATTTAAAAAAATGTCTTTTACTACACATAATTTATTCCACACTTATACAAAGCCTAATTCTTGAATATTCTGTTATGTTTCAAAGGAAGCAGGATTAACAGAATCAATAGGTTAAAGATCGTAAACTAATTGATAAGATCAGAGAAGGCTGAGCCAGAGGACTAGGCCCAGATTGGGTAGCTAACTGTTTGCCAGGCACACAACAGTGAGTATGGTAGCAGATAAATTCAAAGTGACAGATGGTCAAAAGTACCTCACAGGGACGAGTCTTGGGACTATTGCTATTCACACATGACATTAATATATTTGGACATTGGAATCAAAAATTGTTTTCAAATTTGCAGATTGAAATGATAATCAATATTGAATAGGAAGGCAGCAAATATACAGGAGTACATTTAATTGATAAAATGTCTCCACTGATACTGATGACTTGCAGAGTTTTTCAAACGGTTCTGTTTTTCTTCATGTTTCCAGTATTTAAGTTTTCTATATAATCACCGGATTATATACACCAGAGTCCAAGATTCATAGAGTCATTGAGAAGTACAACACAGAAGCAGGCCCTTTGGCCCATCTAATCCATATCATAACTGTTTAGACTGCCTACTCCCATCAGCCTGTATCGGGACCATGGCCCTCTATACCCCTAGATTCCATGTACCTATCCAAACTTCTCTGTAACATTCAAATGAGTTCACATGCACCACTTGTGCTGGCAGTTCATTCCACACTCTCACGACCCTATGAGTGAAGAAGTTTCCTTTAAACTTCTCACCTTTCACACTTAAACCATGTTCTCTGGTTGTAGTCCTACCCAATCTCAGTGGAAAAAACCTGCTTGCATTCACCCTATCTATACCCTTCATAATTTTGTATTCCTCTATCAAATCTCCTCTCAGTCTTTTATGTTCTAAGGAACACAGCCCTAACCCATTCAACTTTTCCTTATAATTCAGGTCCTTCAGACCTGGCAACGTCCTTGTGAATTTTCTCTGTACTCTTTCAATCTTCTTTACATCTTTCCTGTAGTTAGATGACCAAAACTGCACAAAATACCACAAAATAGGCCTCACCAACATCTTATACAATTTCAGCATAAAATCCCATCTCCTGCGCTCAATACGTTGATTTATGAAGGCTAATGTTTATGACCCTACCTACATGTGAGACTACTTTCAATGAATACTGATCCTGTACTCCTAGATTCCTTTGTTCTACCGCACTCCTCAGTGCCCGACCATTCACTATGTAAGATCTGACCTGGATGGTCCTACTGAAGTGCAAAACCTTGCACTTGTCTTTGTTAAATTCCATCTGTCATTTTCAGCCATTTTTTCCAGCTGACACAGATCCCTCTGCAAGCTATGATAACCTTCTTCGCTGTTCACTACACCTCAGTCTTAATGTCATCCACAAATTGGCTGATCCAGTTAACCACATTGTTATCCAAATCATTTATATAGATGAAAAACAACGACAGACCCAACACACCACTGTAGCACACCACTAATCACAGGCCTCCAGTCAGAGAGGCAACCCTTTGACTTCTCTCACAAAGCCAATATCCAATCCAATTTACTACCTTATCTTGAATGCCAAGCATTTGAACCGTCTTGATCAGCCTCCCATGTGGGAACTTGTCAAATGTCCACATAGGTAACATCCACTGCCTTGCCTTCATCCACTTTCCTATTAATTTTCTCAAAAAACTGTATAAGATTGGTTAGACATGACCTACCAGACCCGAAGGGATGCTGACTATTCTTAATCAGTCCATGTCTATCCAAATACTTATATATCCGGTCCCTAGGGATAGCTTCCAACAACTTGTCCACAACTAATGTTAGACTCACCAGCCTGTAATTTCCTGGTTTATGCTTAGCACCTTTTTTAAACAACAGAAAGATATTGGTTATCCTTCAAACCTCCAGTAACTCCTTTGTCACTAAAGATAATTTAAATATCTCTGCTAGGGCACTGACAAATTCTGCATTTGCCTTTTGTAGGGAACACCTTGTCAGGGAACACCCTGGGGATTTATCCTCCCTGATTTGCCTCAGAAGAGGAAACATCTCCTCCTCTGTAATCTGTCCAGGGTCCATGAAGTTGATGCTGCTTTGCCGCACTTCTATAGACTTTGTATCAGTCTCCCAAATGAATACAGATGTAAATAATTCATTTAAGATTTCCTCCATTTGTTTTGGCTCCACACATGGATTGCTACTTCTGTGCAGAAATAGTATATTTAGGTAATGTATTTTGGTTTGAATGAATGAAAAGTCATACTTCAAAAATAAGAACCTAAGTGAACAGTAGATCAACGGGGTTGAAAATACAAGCACACAATTATCGCGAGCATCTCGATCATTACTAAGGCCAACAAAAAGCAAATTGTGTTGATATCAAGAAAGATAGAATTTAAAAAATATTTTTATGCCAGCCTGGAATTGAGTTTTGTTTATTTAGAAATACATCAGAGTAACAGGCCGTTCTGGCCCAACGAGCCTGCGGCACCCAAATACACACAAATGACCAATTAAACCACGAACCCTCCCCGTCCTGATGAAGGGTCTCAGCCATAGATGCTCCCCGAACTGCTG
The DNA here is from genome assembly GCF_030144855.1 of Hypanus sabinus. NCBI lineage: Eukaryota > Metazoa > Chordata > Chondrichthyes > Myliobatiformes > Dasyatidae > Hypanus > Hypanus sabinus. The sequence goes on from NC_082706.1 coordinate 86,554,181, forward strand.
AGTTCCTCCAGCATTTTGTCTGTGTTTCTGTTGATTTCCAACACCTGCAAAATATCTCAAATTTATAATCTACTAATGCCTAGGTCTTTGGGATGTCTGAGGAAAGCCAAATAGTTATAGCAAGTGTGTTTAAACCACTTACAGACAGTGGTGAGAATTGAACCCAGGTTGCCAGTACTGTAAACCATTATGCTAACCTTCTCATTACCACGCAGTATAGTTCTTCTACCACTGTATGAAATGAACAAAGGCACTGGAAGCGATTAAAAAATGTTTTGTGGAGATGAAACCTAAATTGCCGGATTATACCTTGTAGTAAATAATGAAGAGTTTCAGTCTCCTTTCTGTGAATAACAAAAGGCTGAGAGTAACATCTAACTAGAGGCAATGTGTGGAAGAAATGAAGCAAAAGATCATTGATTAAAGATCAACAGAATTTATTTGCTCAGTGAGTACATAAAACAAGGAACTTACTCCGTAGGTAGTCTTTGATGTGAAGAGTACCGATGTGTTAAAGGAAAAGCTAAATCAGCATATGTGGGAAAGGACAATAGACAATTCTGATGGAATTAAATAACAGGGAATGGGAGAAGGCTGGGGCAAGTCTAAATAGCAAACGGAAGCTAGTGGTCTCAATAGTTGATTACTGTTTTATGCATGACAAGGAATTCTATGTAATAGTAAATGAAGGTGGTGCTATTCAATCTTGTTCAATTAAGAAAATTATGGATTAAAAAAATTGCTTTAAAATGTTTTTAAATCAGAAAGTGAGTATTTTAACAACATGGAACATAGAACATTACAGCACAACACAAGCCCTTCAAGTCATGATGTTTTGTTGACCTTTAAATTATTCTAAGATCAATCAAACCCTTCCCTTCTACATAGATCTCCATCTTTCTATCATCTGTCTATCTAAAAGATTCTTAAATGCCCCCTAATGTACCTGCCTCTACCACCACTGGCAGGGTGCTCCACACACCCAACAATTTCTATGTAAAGAATTTACCTCTGACATCCTCCCTATACTTTCCTCCGATCACCTTAAAATTAGGTCCCCTTTTATTAGCCCTTACTGCCCTGGGATTAAGTCTCCAGCTACCTAATGGATCTATGCCTCTTAATATGCTGTACATCTCTAGCAAGTTACCTCTCATTGCAAAGAGAAAAGCCCTACTTGAAGTCTCTCTTCATCAGACATGCCCACTAGTCCCAGATATTTTAAAAATAAACATAGAGATTCTGCAGATACTGGAAACCCAGAGCAATACACACAAAATGATGGGGGATCTCAGCAGTCAGCTAGCATCTTTCTTTCTTTTTCAATCTTTTTATTGAATTTTTCAAAGACAAATACATAGAGATCATAATTGTACAAAAGGAGTGGGATTACATTGCTGGCAATTAACACCTGTAAGTAGAAACTATAAGTAACACCAAAGTATCTATGGAGAGGAATAAACAGTAGACATTTCAGGCTGAGATCCTTTATCAGGACTTATTTTAAAAGCATTTATTTGAAAAGTATTGTTGTTCAATGGATAATTTGGAAAGTGCATTGTTATTTGTTTTACACCATTAACACAATCAGATTCATTACTTTCTAATGTACAAATTAACCTTTAAACTAGTACCACAGATAAAATTATGCATTTTATTTAACAATTTTACATAACGAATTCATGTACAATTATATAGAATTGCAGCAAAGAATCAAGCAACATGGTTATGCTTCACAGAAATCTCTTTTCACTATATTTTCTTCATTTATAGTTACTTACATATCTTTCTGCATCAACCACACCACCTCCCCCCGCCAACCCCGCATAGATGCCTGGTTTCAAAGCCATACATTTCATATGTTACCACATTTCACTGCCTTTCTTTCTCAGAGGAAATACTTTTTCCTCGATTCCTTAATGGATTTATTAGTTCATACTTTTTTGTTTTGGACTTCTCCAAGTAGAATTATCTTTTCTACATTCCTTGGTGTAAAACACCTCCGTAATTTCTGACCTCTTAGCTTCGCAATTCGCACCTCACTTTACAACACCAATGATCACCTGTCATGGTTTAATTCCCACTGCTGCCCTTAAAGAGTATGTACATGCCCCCCGAGAGTGCATGAATTTTCTCTGGGTGCTCCGGTTTCCTCCCACATTCCAAAGACGTACAGTTAAGGTTAGTGAGTTGTGGACATTGTAGCAACACTTGCGAGTTCCCCAAGCTCAAACAGAACTGATGTGATCTGATGCAGAATAATACATTTCATTGAATGTTTTGATGTACGTGACTAATGAGGTTGATCTTTAAAATCTTTTTTAAAATCTGTCAGATTCCAGAGCCTTAACATTTAAAACTCTCCTAATATTTAATTCTCTGTCCAATTTTGTTATCATCTTTATAAAGTTTTCTTTTCTTTCCTTTTCCCTTGATAATGCTGGCTTAATAACTCATTCAAGAGATGATATTTCAAAAAATTCAACTTTCCTTTCGTGCCTGTGATCCTGTGCTCAGGTCTCTTAAGAGTGGCTTAAACCTGTGATCACAAAGGGGAGAAACCGACAAAGCTGTAGCCAGAGAAGAGGTGGATTAGGTTGACTCATGAATAAATTGGACTACAAGGCCTTAGGCCAGTGGTCCCCAACCCAACCACTGGACCGCAGACTGGTATCGGGTCGCGAGGAGTGATTTGGTGATATGAAACAATATGAGTCAGCTGCACCTTTCTTCATTCCCTGTCATGGCCACTGTCGAACCTGAACACACGTGAGGTCAGCAGTCGGCATGAGTAAAAAACAAACGTTGCTTGAGAGTTCCTTTGGAAGAGGTGGTAGGGGACATAAAAGGCCTAATGATAATGATAACGCAGAGACAGCTGAGGCCAAGGCTGCAAAACAAAAGAAAGCTTCCTTCAACAGAAAATGCGATGAATCGTACATAAAATATGGCTTTCAAACAACACACACAAAATGCTGGTGGAATGCAGCAGGCCAGGCAGCATCTATAAGGAGAAGCACTGTTGACGTTTCGGGCCGAGACCCTTTATTGTGACCGCTGACTCGCACGCACCAAGCCCCCTGTGTGTGATATGTGGTGACAAGCTGTCTAATGAGGCAATGAAGCCATCAAAACTGCTTCGGCACCTTGAGTCCAAGCACCCTGCACTTAAAGACAAACCCGCTGAGGTCCTTGAGTGGAAAAAATGTGAGCAAGCGGGATAAAAGCAAGTGCTGAGAGCCACCACCTCCACAAATGCTGCTGCTCTGAGAGCATTGTACTTAGTGGCTAGCCATATTGCTAAGGCTAAGAAGCCTTTCACTGTTGGTGAAGAATTGATTCTGCTTGCTGCTAAGGACATGTGCCATGAGCTGTTGGGAGGAGCTGCAGCTAACAAGATGGCACAGGTTTCTCTTTCAGCTACCAGTTTCAAGGAGAATCGATGACATAGCAGAGGACATCGAAGCACAGCTGTTGGAACGGCTTAACAAGTCACCATGGTATGCCATCCAGGTCGACGAGTCTACCGATGTCAACAACAAGGCAATACTGCTGGTTTATGTGCGATATATATTTCAAGACGATGTGCATGAGGATATGTTGTGTGCACTGCCACTGCCAATTAACACAACTGAGACAGATGTTTTCAAGTCTTTGAATGACTACATGTCAGGCAAACTGGACTGGTCATTCTGTGTTGGAATATGCACAGACCGGGCTGCAACTATAACTGGACGGCTGTCTGGTTTCACTACTCAAGTAAGAGGTTGCTCCTGAATGCCAGTCTACACACTGTGTCATACACAGGGAAATGCTGGCTAGCCAAAAAATGTCACCTGATCTTAACAGCGTGACATTGTTGAAGTTATCAATCACATCAAAGCAAAAGCCCTTAACTCACGTCTGTTTGGGCGGCTTCGCGAGGAAATGGATACAGAGCACAAATGCCTTCTCTTACACACTGAAGTCGGGAGGCTATCAAGGGGGAGAGCCCTGACCAAGGTTCTTGAGTTAAGAGAGCCGCTACCGAGATTTATTTCAGGCAAAAAAAAAGTTTCCGCTGGCAGCAGACTTCAGTGACGAGGAGTGGATAGCAAAACACGCTTATCTGTGTGACATCTTCAACCTGTTTAGTGAACTCAATTTGTCACCCCAGGAGAGAATGACAACTGTCTTCAAGTTCGCAGATAAAGTGTCTGCTTTCAAAGCCAAACTGGAACTGTGGGGGACGGAGAATGGACAGAACATATCTGACATGTTCCCAACATTAGCTGGGATTTTGGGAGAGACTGAGGCTGCTCCGTCCTTCTCACAGTTGGTGCGCGATCACCTAACTTGGCTGTCGACAGAATTCAAGCCTTACTTCCCAACCGCAAATGACCCAGGACATGCAAAGAAATGGGTCCATGACCCACTTGTGAATGTCCCCAGTGAGTCATCCATGTCAGCGCAGGAAGAAGGTCAACTCTTCGAGTTTGCAAATGACAGTGGGCTGCAAAATATGCTTGACATAACATCCCTGCCGGCATTCTGGATCAAAGTCAAGGCTGAATATCCTGAGGTAGCTACGGAAGCACTGAAAACGTTGCTTCCGTTTCCAACATCGTATCTCGGTGAAGCAGGCTTTTCTGCAAAGAATGCAACAAAATCTAAATTGCGGAATAGACTGGACATAAGGAACCCCTTTCGAGTATTGCTGTCTCCCATCACACCTCGATGGGACCGTCTTGTTGCAGGGAAACAAGCCCGGGGATCACACTGATTCACCAATATTGGTGTGTTACAATGATTTTATATGTTCATACGAGGAAAACATGCTCTGTGTGTTTAATATCCAAATATTACTTAAAATGTTATGATGCTATTGACTTATAAGACTTATCACTATATTCATGCGAGGAAAATATGCGCTGTGTGTTTAATATTAAATTCGTTAGATAAACCCTTTTAGAAACGAAATTGAGTGTATTAGTTAGCCACTTATAAGTGACATATAGTTTCATCTAAATTCCAGTCATGATTAACACCCCCACCACCCCACCCCGGTCGGCCAGCCCGCAAGACTATTGTCAATATTAAACTAGTCCGCGATGCAAAAAAGGTAGAGGACCCTGCCTTAGGCTCGTCCAGAGGCAGTAGGTATCTTGAAGTGATAAGCAACAAGTGTTCACTCACAAATAACAACCTGTAAAAGGTTTTCCAAGAATTATTGTATTGAACAGTGAAGAAAACATTGACTGCTTTCATTATCTGTGACTACCACTGCTTCCCCTGCTGTGGTACACTCTGAGCCTTAGAAAAGTATTGACAATCTGATGGTGAGTCGTTCAAATGCAGGATGGTTGTTAAAAACAAGATAATCTACTTTGGATGTGGCATGCCTTTATCTTGATGGAAAATATCATTGCAACTGCGAATATGCCAAATTCAGGAAAAAATAGATTCTGAAATGATTAAAGGTAAAAAAAAACATAGAAGTTTTTGACCTGAATTGCTATGATCCTAGCAGGAACCCCTTGCTACTTATCTTTCTCAGAAACCCACAAAGAATTGCCAATCCCTTAGCTCTTATCTCAGGCTCAGTACACAGAATTCTGGCTCAGGATAGATTCCACCTCCCCAGTGGATATAGATGGATGCCAATGCCTATTTCGTAGACAAAGAGAAACATCGTACTTCTGTAATTCAAGTTGTCCTTTGTTTGAGGCTTAACAACATTTAGGGAGAAAGCAAAACCATATCATGTCCCTTTGCTCATTGGGCTTTAAGTTGCCCTTTCTCCCTCTACCATCACACACACGTACAGGCACGAACATGACACAAAATGGGTATATTATGTGAGTTGAGAATGAAGTACTTCAGGCAGCTGAGATCCTGGTTCTCTCATAATGAATACTAGTTGTATGCAAAATCTTTTTTTTCTCTCTCCACGATTTCAGATTATGGATCTGTCTTTAACCTTTAACAGTAAGATTTCACCTTTAAGATACAGAGATTCATTGTCAAAAGCTCCTGGACAAAGCTACTTTGAAGGAAATATAATTAATTAACTGATTATGGATAAAGTTTGAGATTGCATTTGACCTATTAAATCTGCATTGCTTTCTTATGCTCTATTTGCAAAATCCTCTTTTGCAAGCTTGCAAAAGGCAATAATGGTGTTTCTTTGGTATGCTTTGTAATAAGGCATGCTTAATTGGGTTCATTAAAGGCATTTAGAATTAATGCTCCATGTTGCTCCCTTTTCTTTGAAGCTTGTGGCAATCCTTCCAGAGGCTGTTTTCCTATCTTCCAAGCATAATATCTGAAAATGCATACAGTCAACTTCAAACCTGCTGGGCTCAATATTCACAACAGAAAATGAAAGATCGAAGTAGCTAAGCCAAGAAATTACTTACGGCAATATCAACCAGCAGAAGTTAATCACCTTGAGCAGATCAATACCCCTTGGTTATTGCAGTAGATAAAAAGCAGGTTCTACAAAATTTTTTATTGATTAGTAGCTAAAATCACAATCATAATTAAGGCCATCTCACTGCATTATTTACTCAAGATCTCTAAAGTCTAAAAGCACACACATCTTTTATAAACTTAAAATGAATCTTCAAATTTATGGTGAATAGATTGCAACATGCATTAGAGCTATTATGAGAGGTACTGCAAAAAGCACAAGATATCATTTTATCCTTTAAATTCTTCTCAAATATGGGTGTATAACACAATGATAACGCATATTCAGTGGCCACTTTATAAGGTACTTCCGATAAAGTGGCCACTGCTGTAGTCCATCCACTTTAAGGTTCAATATGTTGTGAATTCAGAGATGTTCTTCTACACAACACTGTTGTAACATGTGATCATTAGAGTCTTGTGCACAACGTAAGGAAGTTGTGGACGTTGGAATTGATCATCTCTGTCCCAGGGCAATGGAACAGTCAGAAACTAAGAAATACTGCAGATGCTGGAAATCCAAAGTAACACACACAAAATGCTGGGACAACTCAGCTGGTCTGGTGGCATCTACATCTACAGAGCGGAATAAACAGTTGATGTTTTGGGCCAAGATATGGATATGGAGATATGGAGATATGAATAATCAATCTGCTGGTGGATCTCAACAGGTCAAGCAGCATTTGTGTGGGTAAAGTGTGCTGTTGATAGTTCATCAAATACCTGCATCAGGTATTCCTCCAGCAGATTATTTACTGAGCAAGATATCAGCATCAGCAGTCTCTTTGTCCATCACTATAGGAGTTCCTCGGGACAGTGATTACACTCTGCCATCATCAGCTTCAATTTCTTCACTGACCTTCCCTCTCTCTTTAGGCCAGAATGGCAGATGATTGCACAATGCTGAGTTCCATTCTCATTGAGATGGTCGATGTCCATATACAGCAAGACCTAAGCAACATTTAAGCCCTGGGTTGACAGCACAGATATCATTAGTTGATGTTGTATTATGTGATTGATAGTAAGCATTACCAGAATGAGTACTCAGTCAGCATGATCTTTTGCATCAATAGTTAACCACCATTAATACCCTGGTATAAATGGCCACCACTACCCAGAACACTAAAATACAAGGTTCAAGATTGTTTATAGTCGTTCTTCAGTATACGAGTGCTGATGACACCACTATTGTGGGCGTATCAAAGGTGGTGATGAATCAGCATACAGGAGAGGGATTGAAAATTTAGCTGAGTGGTGTCATAACAACAACCTCTCACTCAATGTCAGCAAAACCAAGGAACTGATTATAGAATTCAGGAGAGGGAAACCAGAGGCCCTGAGCTGTCCTCGTTAGAGGATCTGAGGTGGAGAGGATCACTACCGTAGAGGATATCCCGGTCCCGGGTGTCACTACCTTAGAGGACCTGTCCTGAACCCACCATATAAACGTAAATGCAAAGAAAGCATAATAGTGCCCCTACTTACTTAGAACGCTGCAAAGATTTGGCATGACATTAAAAACCTTCACAGATTTCTATAGATGTGTGCTGGAAGTGCATTGACTGGCTGCATTATGACCTGGTATGAAACATCAATGACTTTGAAAGGCAAATCTTACAAAAGGTAGTGGATTTGGCCCAGTACTTCATGAATAGAGCCCTTCCAACCATTGAGCACATCTCAATGAAACACTGTTGTAGAAAAGTTTTCTCACTGCTGCCATTAGGCAAAAGATACAAGAGCCTCAGGACTTGGACCACCAGGTTCGAGAATAGCCACTACTCCTCAACCATCGGCCTCAGGAACAAAAGAGGATAATTACTCTCATCTGTTAAGATGTTCCCAGAGCCAATTATCTCATCTTAAGGGGTCTTTATCTTGTTAACTTCATGCTTTTATAATTTATTGCTGTTTATTTATAATTGCATTTCAACAGTTTGCTGTCCTCTATGCTCTTGCTCTTTCATTGATCCTGTTTACAGTCAGTATTCTAAGATTTGCAGAATAAGCCTATAGGAAAAGGAATCACAGGATTGTATGTGATGACATGTATGTACTCTGATAATAAATTTTACTTTGAACTTCAAAGTTTTAAAGAAGGATGACCGTTACTCGAAATCCAATGCTGCATTATAAAATCGGCTAAATATAAAGAACATAGTTTAAAACACAAGAAAATATTAATATAAATATAAATAAATCCTATAAAACACAATGTACAAGTAATTGTTAGAGTGATCACATATACATACATAAGATTGCTTATATATGTAGACTAATTGTATGTACAAAGCATGAAGAGACAGTGCATGGGGGGGATAAACCAGCTCCTTCTGTTTTGTGCTGCCATGAGAGACTCACCTTCCAATTCCCAAAAGTTTTCCATTGTCCACATAGAAGAAGAAGAATAGCCCTTAACTCAGTAGTGGAGTTATCGGGGCACCGACTTTTGAGGGTGATTCCGTAGCAAGTTATTCTTGTTTTTACGAGGTCGAGTTGCTAGCTTGAGGCTCAACTCAACTTGGATTCCAACTCGGTAACCTTTGCTCTGGAGTCTGGCACTGCTATTATTGCATCAAAAAGCGGGACATTATCCATATAATCCAAGTTTATTTATTGACTTTGTATAGCTCTTACATCCTTCACATACATGAGGAGTAAAAATCTTTATGTTACATCTCTGACAATGTGCAATGTGCAATCCTAGTAATTTATAATCATTTATAATAAATAGAAAAATCAATGTCACATAGAAATACACTCAGATCAGCGTGAGTTAATTTGTCTGATGGCTTGGTGGAGGAAGCTGTCCCGGAGACTGTTGGTCCTGGGTTTTATGCTGTAGTACCATTTCCCAGATAGTAGCAGCTGAAATAGATCATGGTTGGGGTGACTTGAGTCCTCAATGATCCTTTGGGCCCTTTTCTCACATCTGTCTCTGTAAATGTCCTGATTCATGGGAAGTTCACAACTACAGATGTGCTGGGTTGTCCGCACCTCTCTCTGCAGAGTCCTGTGATTAAGGGAGGTACAGTTCCCATACCCGGCAGTGATGCAGCCAGTCACAATACTCTCAATTGTGCCCCTTTAGAAAGTTCTTAAGACTTGGGGGTCCATACCAAACTTCCTCAATGATCTGAGGTGAAAGATGCACTGTGTGCCTTTTTCAGCACACAGCTGGTGTGTACAGATCACATTAGGTCCTCAGTGATATGGATGCCGAGGAACTTAAAGCTGTTTACCCTCTGAACCCCAGATCCATTGATGTCAATAGGGGCTAGCTTGTCTCCATTCCTCCAGTAATCCAGAACCAGTTCCTTTATTTTTGCAACATTAAGGGGGAGGTTGTTTCCTTAACACCCCTACTGCAGAGAGATGGCTTCTTCCCTGTAGGCCACCTCTTTATTGTTTGAGATTAGGCCAATCAAAGTAGTGTCGTAGGTAAAATAGTTAGCAGATTAGAGCTGTGGATGGCAACACAGTCATGGGTATACAGGGAGTAAAGGAGAGGTCTTAGTTGACAGCCCTGAGAGGCTCCTGTGTTGAGAGTCAGAGGGGTGGAGGTGATGGAGCCCACTTTTACCACATCCTAGCGATCTGACACGAAGTCCAGGACCAAGCTGCACAAGGCAGGGTCAAGGCTGAATACTCGTCAAAGGATGTGGTCGAACACTCATCAGCTGCCAGTTTGCGGGGATGGAAGCAGCACAGTGGAAAGGCGAGTGGAGCTGTCACCTCATAGTTCTAGTGATACAGATTCAATTCTCATCTGCAGTGCTGGCCAAATTGAAGTTCGAAGCAAATTCATTATCAAAGTATGGATTTGTCAACTGTATACTACCTTGACATTCATATTTGTGCAGGCATTTAGAGGAAAATACAGAAACACAATAGAATTTATGAAAATCTACACATAACAAAGACAAACAACCAATGTGCAAAATAAGATACATTTTGAAAACAATAAATTTAATAAGCAAATAAATGATACTGAGAATATAAATCGTAGAGTCCTTAAAAGTAAGGTTATATGTTGTGTAGTCAGTCAGTGGTTAAGTGACAAAAATTATCCATGCTAGTTCAGGAGCCCATTGATTGAAGGTAATAACTATTCATGAACCTGGTGGAGTGGAACCCAAAGCTCCAGTACCTCTTTCCTGATGGTAGTAGTGAGAAGAGAGCATGGCCTGAATAACGGGGATCCTTGATGATAGATGCTGCTTGCTTGTGGCAGTGATCCTTAAAGATGTTGTAGATGTGCTCATGGTGGGGAGGGCATTGCCTGTCATGGATTTGGTTGTATCCAACACTTTTTGCAAACTTCTCCATTCCTGGGCATCAGTGCTTTCAACCCAGGTTGTGACGCAGTTAGTCAGGATACTCCCCACTGTGCACCTACATAAGTTTGTCAAAGTTTTGGATGATATCCCAACTCTAAGCAAACTTCAAAATCAGTGGAGACAATGGTGTGCCTTCTTTGTGGTGGCACTTACAAGGAGGTTGCATGTTCTCCCATGACTTCCTTGTGCTCTAGCTTCCCCTTCATCCCAAAGAAATGCTGCTTGGTAGATTAATCAGCTAATGCAAATTGTCCATGTGAGTAGAGGAGTGGTACAATCTGAGAGGAATTAAAGTGAAAGTGGAGAGAATAGTTTGGGATCAGAATCAGGATCAGGGTTAATATCACCCGCAAATGTTGTGACATTTGTTAACTTTGCAGCAACAGTACAGTGCAATATAGAACATTATAGTTGATACATATATGTATATAAAATAGTTAAATTAAATAAGGAGTGCAAAAACAGAAATCACAGGAAGAACAATGATGAGACGGAGTGTAGAGAAAAAGTGGAGCTGCTGGTGGATTGGTGTCAGAGGAGCAACATAAGCCTGAATGTGGAGGTGCCCAAGGAAATCATTGTGGACTTCAATAAGGCGCAAACGAACCACCCCCCACCCCTTTGTAAATACATGCCTCCTCTGTAGAGACAGTTAAATTCCTGGGTATTCATATCATGGATGTCTTCACCTGGCCTTTTAATATCACCTCACTGAACAAGAAAGCACAGTAACACCTTCACTTCCTCAGAAGATTGAGACAAGCAAGGTTCACCCCCTCCCATCTTAACTGCATGTTACAGAGCACCATTGAGAGCATCCTGACAAGTTGCATCTCCATCTGGTGTGGGAGCAGTCGAGCATTGGACCAAAAGTCCTTACAAAGGACTGAGAGAACAGCTGAGAGGATCACAGGGGTCTCCCTACCATCCATTGGGGATATTCATCAGGAGCATTGCATATGCAGGGCCCTTAATACAGTATTATTAAGGATTGCAGCTATCCATCCAGTATCCTCTTGACTTTCTTTCATCAGGCAGGAGAACACGATGCATAAAAACAGGAATGGTTAGAATGAGAAACAGTTCCTTCCCCCAGGCCATTAGGCTTCTGAACACCTTGCCACATCATACCTTACAGTATTTAATATTAATGCACTTTATTTTGTTATTTATGTGTGATTCATCAGTAGATCTTATCCTTACCTTCATAAGTTATCATGAGTTAAGTGTGTTATGCATACTACTATGCTTTACACCCTGATCCAAAAAGACATTGTCTCATTTCTATATGCACAATAAGATTATATACATGCATATAGTTAAGTGACAATAAACTTGATTTGACTTGACTTGACTAGTGAAGAACTAGTACAGTGAACTAGAACTAGTTCATAGGTTCAATATCCATTCAGAAATTGGATGGCAGAGAGGAAAAAGCTGTTCTTGAATTACTGAGTATGCGCCTTAAGGCTTCTGCACCTCCTTCTTGGTGGCAACACAATGGGAAAAAATGCATCTCCTGGCTGATGGAATCCCTAAGTAATAAATGCCACTTTTTTGAGACACACCTCCTTGAAGATGTCTTGCGTACTACAGAGGCTATGTTGGAGCTAACTAATTTTACAAATTTCAGCAGCTTACTTTGATCCTGTGCAGTAGCCCACCTGTACCAGATGGTAAATGCAGCTATTCAGAATGCTCTCCATGATACATATATAGAAATTTTTGAGTGTTTTTGGTGACATGCCAATTTTCCTCAAACTCCTGATGAAATATAGCTGCTGTTGACTGCTGCATTGATATGTTGGATTGACATGTAATATAGGATTAAACTAGGATCAACTTAAAAGGGCACCTGATAGTTAGCACATACTCGCTAAACTGCTTCCCTGCTATATTATGTGTCTGTGCATATTAAATGTGCTAAATGCTTTCCAGGACAAAATCGTCTCAGGAATATTTCAAAGTTCAGAGTAAATTTTATTATCACCATATATAACTCTGAGATTCATTTTCTTGTGGGCATACTCCTCAAATCTATAGAATAGTAACTATAACAGGATCCACGAAAGATCAACCAGAGTGCGGAAGACAATAAACTGTGCTTGGACAAGATGGCACCAGCGATCATCGGCGACTTTCTGTGGGCTACAGAAAAATGTTCCAAAATTCCTCTGAAATATTCTTCTTTTGAATTTGAATAAACCCATGGCTTTTTAGCTGTTTATTGCCACCCAGCACCTTTGGGAAAGGTAGACAATGTTTTCAGAAAAATTGTAATCTGGCAGACAACTTAGTCTTTGTCACTCTCAGTCACTGATCCCATCATCAGACTTGGCTCATAGTCCACTCTGTCAATCTTTCCAAGAGCACAATTTTTATGCTGCTGGTAAGGAAGGATTGGCTCATGGTGCTCCCGAAAACAGAGCAGGGAAGCAAACAAGCAATGACAAGACAGCATTTTCTGAGTTGCAACACCCTGAAGAAAAACTAACATGAAAAATGAAAATGGTTATCTACATATTCATAGAGGTGTACAAGATGATAAAAGGCATAGATTGAGTCGACAGCCAGAGACTTTTTCTCAGGGCAGAAATAGCTAATACAGGGGATGCAGCATAATTTTAAGGTGCTGGGGGGATGTCAGAGTTAGGGTTTATGTTTACACAGTTAGTGGTGGATGTGTGGAATGCACTACAAGAGGTGATGATAGATGCAGATACATTAGAGACATTTAAGAAACTCCTAGATAGGCACATGGATGGTAGAAAAATGTAGGACTCTGTAGGAGGGAATGATTAGATTGATCTTACAGTTAGGTACAAGGTCAGCACAACATTATTATCTGTGGCTTGCCATTGAGCATTGGGATTCTGGGTTTCTCCAGCATCTGTGTAGACTAATTGTTTGAAACGTTAAGCCCAGGTGCTTTTGGTTTTATCTTGCCAAGTTAAATCCAGCACGATTCCTAGATTCCATGTTTATCTAAAGGGGACACTCATGATGCTCTGGAGTGGAGTCCTACTGTGTGTTTGTGGAGAATGATCTGCCTTGTGGTGTCACTTGGTCATGCTTCTGATGCTCTGTTGATATCCCTATGCCTAAGCTCTTGTTTCTGAATCTTCATGTGGATTCTGCCATTCTTCCAGTCCTGCGAGTGTGCACCATCACAATTGTGGGCTGAATGGTCTGAACTGTGATGTAGTGTTCTAATTTCTACGTTCACTTTACATAAACAAATTCAGCAATAGCAAACTAAATTCAGAAAGTACTAAAGCTGTGATCAGCAATCTGGATAGTGTATACATTTTTGCCTTTTGTTCAGTGTGAATGGTTCTATTAACAAAAGCCAGCAGTCTGTCTATTTTGGCTACATCTTCTCTGTATTGTTCATCAACCATGAGTGATCGCTGTACAACCACATCCAGATCCTATTCTTTTTCAGTTGTTTTCAATATCATTTCCTGGAAAGGATAAATATCTCCCTTTGCCAATACTATGTCTACTTGTCACACCATATTTTTCTTGCTCAAGTGACATTGTGATTTCTACTCAATAACCTTACTAACAATGCCCAGGGATTTAACTAAATAACTCACAAGGACAAAACATAACCTTGGTTTAGATCCAGATGGATAAACAAGAATATGCTCATTTCATGAAGGTTATTTTAATAAAAACTAGTTTACTGATGTATCATTCATGCATTTATACTTATATCCAATGACACATTTTTTTCCTTGCCAATTTTTCCTAAGTAACACATGCAGGAAGTTATTTGTATAAAATATTATCATTTACTCTTTTTAAATTTACTCCTTCATTAAATTTAAAGTTTGCACTTAATGCTATCCTTTCATTTAGACCACCTCAAGTAAAGTTTTACAATGAGGTATTTTCTACTTCACTCTATATTCAGCTCTGTTCTTCTAAATTGAGGGAGAAATAAAAAAAGACCTTATTTTTTCTCCTCAAAATGTTCTTTTACAATAATACAACGTGTAATTTTAAATGTCTTCTCTATTACCTTCATTGGATGATCAAAGACATGCTCACATCTTGAATTCTCTATGTCAGGTAATAAGCAATTAGACTCAAACTGTAATATGGTGACAGGAGCATAGTTGTGACAGAGAGCACTTGGTAAATACACTTCTTATTGTTGTACATTTTTGCACACACAAGCATTGCCCTGCCGTTCTGCTGTCATTGTGCAGAGGGTTTATTATCCTTCAATGCCTTCCCCCGGTACAGTCTCATAATGTGTCCTAAAGGGATGGCTTTATGGTACCTTTCAGGCTATTTGTTGTGCAATATTCTATTTCTTTAGAAATGGGGGTCTGTAATTTTTTTTATGTTGTTCGTATAGTGCATTTAAGGCAGATACTTCTGTTTATTTTGTAATATGATTGTAACTACATTGCGGGGTGCATCATTTTCTGATTCATGTGCAGACTTAAGTTAGCTTTGTGGGTTATTAATGATGGGATGTCCTGGTGCCTAATAAGTGGGGCGGTACACTCTCAGTAGCAGAGAGGGAGATCAAGCTGCCAGAAGTTCACACTGGACAATGTATGGGGCTGTTATTGTGTTTTCTAGTAGATATCTTTTTGTAGATATTAGCAGTTTTCTTTTCACCAGTTTCGCTGATGTTTGCAAGTTTGATATTTGATGCACCTAATAAGCATCCTTACAGTTAAGTGCTTTGCCACATCAGTAAATTTTCCTTTTGGGCATAACCCGTGTATCTAACATCAGAATTCGATGTGGTCAACAATAATTACAATTTATATTAATAAAGGACCGATAATAAGGAAAACATCCTAAGATGCATGTCTTTCAGAAATAAAAATAACAGTCTTGGCAGAGTTATCAAGACTTACACTATCTTAATTTGGTGAAGTTGGAAATCTATAGATGTTCACTCTCCACCATGCATTTTAAAGTAAAATTCTGAAGTATTCACTACTGGACTAAACTGATGTAATGACCTGGGAAAGGTTTCCCTGCTAATGTAATGGTTTCTTTGTATCACAGTGTTTGGTTTAGGACTAGAGATAACAGGGGCACTGGCCAATGAGGGGAGATGTTTTCCTTTCTTGTGTGCCCGAGCGAAGGTTTTGGGGGCTTTTGTTTGGCGGAAGATGGAGAGAGAAGAATCCAGAATGGGGAAGTCATTGACTGTAAGACGGAGTGGAATTGGAATGGGGTTGGGAGTCGTTGACCGGTGGGAAGATCAATGGAGAACGAACAGATGGGAAAACTGTGAGCTCCAACATTGCGCATTAGACTATTTCATGAGAATGGGACCTTTTTCTTTTTTATTTCTTTACTAACCTACAGCCAAATTAAGAATTATAAGGCTCAATCATTTAATTACATATTGTGTACTGTTTCTTACTTTGTGGTACTGATTTCTAACAGGGGAACAC
Organism: Hypanus sabinus; assembly: GCF_030144855.1. Lineage (NCBI taxonomy): Eukaryota > Metazoa > Chordata > Chondrichthyes > Myliobatiformes > Dasyatidae > Hypanus > Hypanus sabinus. The sequence continues at coordinate 86,570,403 of NC_082706.1, forward strand.
ATCATGTAGCATCCACACAAACAAGATTACTCAAGTTTGGCTGGGCCAGAGGCTATCTTCCCCCTGATTAAGCTGCTAGCCAAACCTGAGTGGATAGAGTCAGAGAAAACCTACAGCACAATACAGGCCCTTCGGCACACAAAATTGTGCGGAACATGTCCCCACCTTAGATCGATTTCAGGATTGATTTCATTGGATACTGTGTGATTACCCTGAGCATTGAACCAGTGGCATAGATATTCATACTCCAGATGAGTTGTTAATTCACCTGTTAAGTACTATTAAAGTTGTGATTGGGGTGGAGGTTTGATAAAATGATGGGCGTAGCTCTCATCTTAATGCAGATCAGCGCTGACGTAGCAGTAGCTGGGGGCAGAGCTTGCAAAGACAGGGTTCTACGAGTGAGGGGAAGGAGTGGTCAGATTTGGAATATCTAATTAGTCCCCGTTCCCTATGGAAGGGTGAGAATTCTGTGTTAGAGTGAGACTGTAAGTCCTTACCTCTCTGGTGAATAAATGGGAAAATGCCCAGGCTCAAAGTTCCAGTTATAGTAGGCTCTGCCTATTCTCTGGAATAACGCCCACCCCTGAAGGTGGGGGAGGAGTATGAGTCCTGGGCGGAGCAGAACTCTCAGTTGTTAGGTAAGTGGCAGAGCACTGATGATGTAAAGTGACAGAGATTGGTTGAGAGTTTGAGTGGGCGGGCTGCTGACATTGTGAGAGCCATCAGGTTGTGGTATCCCCTAGCAACTATGACTGATTACATGCGAGCACTGGAGAATGTCTAGCACGACAGGAAGCCCAATGGCGCTCATGGAAGGGTTTCAAAATATGCGTCAGGGGAAGGGGGAGAAGCTTTCTGCTTAGAGTTTTTGGCTAGAGAGGCAGCTAAATTGCTTGCAGTACAGAGGGGTCATTCAGGCAGCTGAGGTGGATCAGTTAAGAATGGACCAGATAGCCAGGGACACCCAGTCCCAGGACCTGATTGCTTGGGGTCTCCGACAGTCTCGTAAGACACGACCCCCTCCCCTTTTGTTGAGCTGATCAGAGAGGTATGGGAAGAGGAGAATGCATCAGAAGTGCAGGAGGGTTCTGTCAGCAGACCACGGATAGCCTGTCCCGGGGAGTGGTAGACCATGCTCCAGTGTGTTGCTCTGGATAGAGGAAATTTACCGGTATGCAAAATCCATACTCGCTATGGGTCCCAGGTCACGTTGTCGTACTGTTTGTTTTACAACAGGAATCTGAAGCATTTACTATTGACACCATTCAGGGCACTGGAGATCTGGGGTATTTGTGCTGGTGATAACCCATACGTTATTTGTCAGTGAAGCTGGAGTTCTCGGAGGCTGATGTGGGAGTATCTGAGGCCCTTGATATATTAGTGCTGGTTTGTCTGGAACCTGTTGAGAAGGGCGGCATTCCATTTCTGGTGAGGACCAACACCCCCACTGTGAGGAGGCTCATGGGGGCCCGCAAGGAGAATGCAGACAAGAGCTTTCTGGGAACATTGTTCATGCACCCGGTGTTTCAAGCTGCTTTTGAGGAAGTGCGTGGTTGCAGTGGATCGGATACTGAACTTAGACAAGGGACTGTGTGGTTCACCCAGTCAAAGCCAATGGTGATACAGCCCAGGGCAGTAGTGAGAGCGATCGGGACCCCCAAATTTTCTGGATTGCCTGAGGGCAAGGCCCTCTTAGTGGACACTCCAGAAGGCCTCAAGAGGGATTCGGGATTTCCTGCTAGTGAGGCCTGAACTGCAGAAGTTCTCAGTTGTACAGGTGAGCAGGATAGAAATGATTGTCAGGAACACTACGAAGAGGGAGGTCACCTTCAAGCAGGAGATGCCCCTGGCACATCTGTTCATGGTGATGGTAATGATTAGTGTCCCTTGAGACAAGCCATGAGGAACTATTGGAAAAAGGGGGAAAGTTGACCGCTGAGTCATTCAACTTCAGGGATTCCCCAATTCCTGCAGGTTGGAAGAGGAGGTTGGTAGAGACCATGTTGAAACTGAAAGTTGTCTTTTCCACTGACGAGTTTGATGTGTTCAGTGTGCTGGACTTGAAGAGTGAATATTACCAGATCCCCATGAGTGAGGCTGACAAAGAGAAGACGGCATTTATATGTCCCCTGGGATTCTTTCAGTTTGAAAGGATACCCCAGGGCATATCAGGAGACTCTGCAAACTTCCAGGGGGTCATGGAGAAGATGGTGGGGGATATGAACTTGTTTGAGGTATTTGTGTATCTGGATGACCTCTTAGTATTTGGATCCACCTTGAAAGAACATGAAGCGAGGCTATTGATGGTGCTGCGCCACCTGAAAGCTGAAGGGTTAAAACTTTCCCTGGACAGTTCTGCAAAATATCTGTTAGCTATGTTGGGCACATTGTCTCATGAGGTGGAGCAGCTACCGATCCGGCTAAGACAGAGGCGATGACCACTTGACCAAGACCCCAGACGGTGAGCGCTCTGTGGATACTATCGGAGGTTCGGGAAGGGCAACGCAAAAGTGAGTCACCAGTTGAATCTGTGCGGTGACCCTCCCTTCGGGGAGAGAGAAAATGGACAGGAGGGTGGAGAGAATCTTAGCCCATCGGAGCTCTTTGGACTGAGGTGGGATGTAAACTGTGAGGAGGCCTTTCAGTTGCTGAAGGAACTGCTGACCCAGGCGTCGGTGCTGGCTTTTGCAGATCCCCAATTGCCGTATGTACTGTACACAGATCCCAGCCAAGAGGGTTTAGGGGGAGTCATGTATCAGGATCAGAGCAATGGCTTGAGATCCATTGTATTTGTCAGCCAGAGTCTGTCACACTCAGAGAGAAACTATGCCACACACAAGTTGGAATCTCTGGCATTGAAATGAGCAGTGGCAGATAAGCTGAGTGACTACCTCTATGGGGCCAAGTTTGAGGTGTGGATGGACAACAACCCCCTAACTTATATCCTGACCTCAGCGAAATTCACAGGCCATCAGTGGTTGGTGGTGTTGTCTGCCTATGATTTCAGCCTGAAGCACCAGCCAGGAAGCAGGAACTTTGATGCTGATGTTTTGTCTCAACGGGTGCATGAGGGACTGGACAGGGACGCGGAATGGGAGAGCATTCTTGCCCTGGGGGTGAAAGCCATGTGTCAATTTGCCATCAGCGTGAAGGCAGAGGAAAAACAGGACTGAGCGGTGGATCAGTTGGGAGCTACTGATGACTCTATTCCGCAAGTTTATTGTAACCTGCTCTGAAGGCCAATCAGCTTCCAGAATTGAGTTCTGGGGAAGTGGCAGCTGCTCAGCAGGATGACCTGGGCATCAGTACCATTTGGTCAGCAGTCAAAAAGGGAGACATGGCTCAAGCAGAGAAGACAAGACATGCCCTTACTGAGCAAATAGCCTCGGACGGAGTAGCGGAACCAGATCCTATACCAGGTCATGTCACCCCCACACCGACCTCAGCGTTGCCAGCTGGTTCTGCTGGAGAAGTATCGGAGGATTGCGTTGAACTCACTTCACGATGATTCTGGTCATTTGGGTGTTGAAAAGGCCTATGGATTGCTCAGAGATCGGTTTTACTGGCCCCAAATGAAGTCGGACGTCAAAAAATGCTGCAAGTCGTGTATTGGATGTATATGGCGGAAGATGCTGCCTAGGTGGGCAGCTCCCTTGTCCCACTTCAAAGGTTTCAAAGGTACGTATAATATCAGAGAAATGCATACAGTATACATCCTGAAATGCTTTTTTCTTCACAACCATCCATGAAAACAGAGGAGTGCCCCAAAGAATGAAGGACCCCTAAATGTTAGGACCCCAAAGTCCCCCCCCAGCTCCCCCTTCCTGCACACAAGCAGTAGCAAGCAGCAATCCCCCTCCTCCCACAAACAAAAAAATGCATCGTCACTGCCACTGAGCACTTAAGCATTAGCAAATCAATAGCAAAGACACAGACTTGCAGTTACCCCAAAGACTTTGCATTTCACCCAGTATATGACATACCACAGGTTCTCTCTCTCTCCCTAATAAGAGAAACAGAGGTGTCTCCATTTTTCCAGTGAGTGGGGAGACATAACAAACAACTCACTGGTTTACGATGTTAAAAGTCCATTACGTCACTTTTTTTCGAGCAACTTGCCTGAAGATCGCATAGATCACAAAGGTCCCAGGTCTCCGGGCACACAGCAGATATCCCGACTCCCCCAACATCACACAGGTCTCCTGTCATGACACCAATCCTCGATCCGCCCGTCTCCAGAGCCCCGAGATCCCAGACTTCCGAATCTGAACCGGACTCTCAGGCCGAACCCTTGGCGTGCTGAACAACGGCCAATTATGCAACCCCTCCAGAGCGGGTCCCATTCCCACAAAGAACAGTAGTCAGCCTGTAACTCCAGGTCAGGGTCTTCAAAAGAACCCTGAAAGGAAAAAAATAGAGATATTAAGGTCGAAAATAGAGCTGTTTCCAAACATGCAAGCAAAGGAGTCGCTGTTAGGTGCCATTAACTCTCCTAAGCACCACCTTAAAAAAAAGAGTGTGGGGCCTCTGGACCTGGTGTGTTTGGATTTCCTGTCAATAGAACCTGATGCCAGCAGCACAGCAAATGTCTTAGTCATCACGGACCACTTCACTAGATATGCACAGGCTCTTCCTACCAAGAACCAGAAGGCATCCACAGTTGCCAAAGTGTTATGGGAGCAGTATTTCATTTATTATAGGCTCCCCAGCTGGATACATAGTGATCAGGGATGGGATTTCAAGAACAGACTCATCCATGAGTTACTGGGCATGCTTGGAGTCCAGAAGTCAAGGATCCTCAGCCCGAGAGGTTTAATTGGACCTTGCTCGGGACCCTGGAGATCAGCAGGTGGAGTCAGCATATTGGTCCACGGTTATAACTGTACCTGAAATTCACCATACTATCTGACGTTTGGGCATGAGACGAGGTTGCCCATTGACCTTTGTTTTGTGACTGACGAGGTCGACTTACCACCCAAGACGTATCTGAAGTATGTATCTGATGTGAGAAGAGACCTGAAAAGGGCTTATGAATTAGTTGGGGTCACAGCAGCCAAACAGAATCAAAGAAGTAAGAGAAGGTATGATCAAAAGGTGATGTTCTCCCATCTCCTGCCTGGATGCCATTCTCATAAGGAATTTGGGGCTACCTGGGAAGCACAAGTTGGTTGACCGCTGGGCGGCTATGCCCTATGTGGTGGTGAGTCAGAAGCCAAACCTACCAGTTTTCTGGGTGAAACCAGAGGATGGGAATGGACCTGTCAAGATTCTCCATTGGAACCACCTGCTGCCCCTGGGACAAGAAGTGCAGGTAGACCCAGAGCTTGACCTGGAGCCTGCACTTAGTAAGAGGACTTTGTGGAAATGTGGGGTGACTGCAAGGCCCACAGCAGGAGAGGTTAGGCTGACAGAGATACTGTTTAGGAGGATAAGGCCCGGATGTGTGGTATATGCAGCCTTTCCCTAACTCCCCAGTGATTGAGGAAGAGACTCCCAGCCCTTCTCCCACCGAGTCAGGTGAAATTAGGGGGCTATCTGTGGACAGCCTGGGTTGCAGCAAGATCCTGCAAGGGATGAAGCAGGGCTTGTCCACAGGACAGAGGTGTCCGAGTTGCCGGTGGGCACAAATGAGAGGCCAGGGGAGGCCTCACCAGGTAAACCAGAGGTAACCTCAGTAGTGTCGGAACCTGAAGAGTTAGGTGAGGGGGAACAGAGGTCTCAGAGAATTAGGAGACCACTGGGTAGGCTTGCCTATGTAGCACTGGGGGAATAGAGTGTGGCCCCTACCGCTTTGGGGAGCTATGCCACTGCCTTTTACACCTGGGTTGGACTTTGTGTTTTGCAGGAAGGGTTGGCAAATTATCTCAAAGTCATGACTAAATTAGGTGGGGGGAAGAGTGTAACAACCTGGAAAAGGTTTCGCTGCCAGTGTAATGGTTTCTCTGTAGCACAGTGTCTGGGTTATGACTAGAGATAAAGGGGGCTTTGGAATGTGTGGTGGCCAATGAGGGGAGATGTTTTGTTTCTTGTGGGCCTGAACAAAGGTTTTCTGGGCTTTAGTTCGGTGGAAGATGGAGAGAGAAGATTCCAGAATGGGGAAGTCGTAGACTGCAGGATGGAGTGGACTTGGAATGGGGTCGGGAGTCGACGGCCAGTTGGAGAACAGACAGGAAAACTGTGAGTTCCAATGTTGTGCATTAGACTGTTTCATGAGAATGGGCACCTTTTATTTTTTGCTTCTTTACTAACCTTATTGAAAAATTACAAATTATAAAGCTCAGTCTTTTAATTGGATATTGTGTACTGTTTGTTATTTCGTGGAACTGATTTGTAACAGGGGAACACATCACACAGCATCCACACAAACAAGATTACTCAAGTTTGGCTAGGGCAGATCTGTCTTCACCTAGATTAAACTGCTAGCCGAACCTGAGGGTTACAATGTTAAAACTTACATTGTTGTACATTAACAGGACCATGTTGCTAAGGAAAACTGAGAAAAAGACATCTGTTTAGAAGCTGTTCTTGTATTTATGTATGACCTTCAGCAGGTCAAATATCTAATTAGATCCATTGGAGATAAACACCTCCCTTAATTTCACATGTTTACTGTCTCCTGGCAAACAAAATGTTCTACTACAAGGTTAACAGAACTATTGTAAATGCTCAAGCAATTTCACATTATCTATTCTCTTTGAAGCATTTCTCTCAGATGTCATTAGGAAATTCTCTTTTTCTCTTCTTTGATCTGACATGTGCTTTCTTAAATCTCTTGTCAAAGTATGTTTATAAGATCATAAGACATATGAGAAGAATTAGGCCACCTGGCCCATCGAATCTGCTCTGCCATGCCATCATGGCTGATTTATAAACAACTTCATCTCCATTTTCCTGCCTACTTCCTGTAACCTTTGATGCCCAGACTAAGTACGAATCTATCAAACTCTGGTTTAAATATACTCAAAGACTTTGCCTCCACAGCCATCCGTGGCAATTAGTTCCACAGATTCACTACAAATTCCTCCTGATCTCTGTTGTTAATGAAAATCCATCTATTCTGAGGCTATGCCCTCAGGTCCTAGACACACCCACTATAGAAAACCTCCTCTCCACCTCCACTCTGTCTAGGCCTTTCAATATTCAATAAGTTTCTATGAGATCCCCCTCATTGTTCTAAACTCCAGCATGTACAGGCTCAGAGCCATCAAATGTTCCTCATACGTTAAACCTTTCATTCCCAGAATCATTCCCGTGAACTTCCTCTGAACCCTCTCCAATGCCAGCACAAAATTGCTCATGATATTTCAAGTTCCATCTGACGAGTGCCTTATAAAGCCTGAGCATTTCATCCTTGCCCTTACATTCTAGTCCTCTCAAAACGAATGCTAGCACTGCATATGCCTTCTTCAACAGTGACTCAATCTGCAAGTAACATTTAAGGAATGCTCCACGAGGACTCCCAAGTCCCTTTATACCTTGGATTTTTGGATTTTCTCCCCATTTAGAAAATAGTCTATGCCTTTATTCCTTCTATCAAAGTGTATAATCATACAGTTCCCTATGCTATATTCCATCTGCTATTTATTTGCCCAGTCTCCCAAATCCATCTGCATCCTTCTGCAGACTCCCTGCTCTCTCAAAACTACTTATATTTACCATAGAACATTACAGCACAGAAACAGGGCTTTTGGCCCTTCTTGGCTGTGCCGAACCATTCTTCTGCCTAGTCCCACTGTTCTGCACCTGGACCATATCCATCCAAACCCCTTTCATCCGTGTACCCGTCCAAGTTTTTCTTAAATATCAAAAGTGAGCCTGCATTCACCACTTCATCTGGCAGCTCATTCCACACTTCCACCACTCTCTGCGTGAAGAAGCCCCCCAATGTTCCCTTTAAACTTTTCCCCCTTCACCCTTAACCCATGATCTCTGTTCTTTTTTCTCTCCTGGCCTCAGTGGAATTATTTTCTCAATTATTCTCTCAAACTAATTCACAAAGCCATGCATTCCATCATCCAAAACATTAACATGCCTTGTAATGTGAGAAGAAGCAGTGTCAGTCGCAACCCTTGAAGAACACCACTTGTCACCTCAGCCAACAAATCTATATCTGATTTGTTCCCTACTGCCAATCAGCCAATATTCTATCTATGCTAATATATTTCCTCTAATACCAAGGACGTAACTTGTTAAGCAGCCTCATGTGTGGCGCTGTGTCAAAGGCCTTCTGAAAATCCGAGTAGACAACATCCACTGAATCTCCTTTGTCTATCCTGCCTGTTATTTGTTCAAAGAATTTAATTAGATTTATGATGCAAGATTACCCCTTAAGAAAGCCATGCTGACTTTGGCCTATTTTATCATGCACCACTAAATAACCTGAAATTTCATGCTTAAAAAGGGACTCCAATATCTTCCCTATCACTGAAGTCGGGCTAACTAGCCTATAATTTCTTTCTTTTGACTGCATCCCTTCTTGAAATGAGGAGAGGCATTTGCAATTTCCAGAGTGTTCCTGAACCATTCCAGAATTTAGTAATTCATGAATCATCATTAATAATGCCTCCACAACCTCCCTCAGAATGCTGGGGTATAGTCCACCTGTTCTAGGTGACTTATCTACTTTCAGAACTTTCAACTTTCCAAGCACTTTCTCCTCAGTAATAGCAATTAGACTCACTTCTCTCCCTGAACACTCTCAAATTACTGGCATACGGCTAGTGTCTTCCATAGTGAAGACTGACAACAAGTACTTATGATTGTCCATCATTTCTTCATCCCCCATTAACAACTCACCAGCATCATTTTCCAGCTGTCCAAATTACACTTTCACCTCTCTTTTACTCTTTATAGATCTGAAATAACTTTTGGTATCCTCTTTGATGTTATTGGCTAGCTTACTTTCATATTTCATCTTTTTTTCTCCTTATCGCTTATTTAGTTGTCTTTTGTTGGTTTTTAAAAGCTTCCCAATCCTCTAACTTCCCATTATTTTTTGTTTTTAACACACGCAAAATGCTGGACGAACTCAGCAGACCAGGCAGCATTTATGGAAAAAAGTACAGCAGATCTTTGGCAAAACTGGAGAGAAAATGCTGAGTAGTAGATTTAAAAAGTAGGGGAGGGGACAGAGCAACACCAGGTGACAGGTGAAACCTGACGGGGGAGGGATGAGGTAAAGAGCTGGGAGGTTGATTGGAGAAAGAGATACAGAGTTGGAGAAGGGGGGGTCTGATAGAAGAGGACAGACGGCCATGGAAGAAAGAAAAGGAGGGAGTGCACCAGAGGGAGGTGGTGGGTGGGCAAGAAGATAAGGTGAGAAAGGGAAAAGAGGGTGGCAAATAGTGGAGAGGGAGGGGGGTATTAACTGAAGTTTGAGGAATCAATGTTCATGCCATCATGTTGGAGGCTACCTAGACAGAATATAAGGTGCTGTTCCTCCAAACTAAGTGTGGAGGAGGCCATAGATAGACATATCAAATGGGAATAGGAAGTGGAATTAAAATGGGTGGCCACTGGGAGATAGAAACATAGAAAACCTACAGCACAATACAGGCCCTTCGGCCCACAAAGTTATGCCAAACATGTCCCTACCTTAGAAATTACTAGGCTTATCTATAGTCCTCTATTTTACTAAGCTCCGTGTACCTATCTAAAAGTCTCTTAAAAGACCCTATCATATCTGCCTCCACCACTGTTGCCAGCAACCCAATACACACACTCACCACTCTCTGAGTAAAAAACTTACCCCTGACATCATCTCTGTAGCTTCTCCCCAGCACTTTAAACCTGTGCCCTCTTGTGGCAACCATTTCAACCCTAGGAAGAAGCCTCTGACTATCCACAAGATCAATGCCTCTCATCATGTTGTACACCTCTATCAGGCCACCTCTCATCCTCCGCCACTCTAAGGAGAAAAGGCCAAATTCACTCAACCTATTCTCATAAGGCATGCTCCCCAATCCAGGCAACATTCCACTTTTTCTGACAGATGGAGCGGAAGTGCTCAGCGAAGTGGTCTCCCAATCTACGTTGGGTATCACTGACATACAGGAAGCCACAATGGGAGCACCAGACAGGGTACATGACCCCAAAAGACTCACAGGTGAACATTCTGGAATGGTTCCAGAAGATTGAAAAATTACATATATCACTTGACTCTTCAAGAAGGGAGAGGGGCAGAAGAAAGGAAACTATAGGCCTGTTAGTCTGACCTCAATGGTTGGGAAGATGTTGGGATCGATTATTAAGGATGAGGTCTCAGGGTACTTAGAGGCACATGATAAAATAGGCTGTAGTCTGCATAGTTTCCTCAAGGCAAAATCTTGCCTATCAAATCTGTTGAGATTCTTTGAAAAAGTAACAAGCAGGAGAAGCAAAGGAGAATCGGTTTCTGTTGTGTACTTGGATTTTCTGAAGGCCTTTGGCAAGATGCCACATACAAGGCTGCTTAGCAAGCTACAAGCTCATGGTATTACAAGAAAGATTCTAGCATGGATAAAGCAGTGGCTGATTGGCAGGAGGCAAAGAGTGAGAATAAAAGAAGCCTTTTCTGACTGGCTGCCATTGGCTAGTGGTGTTGCACAAAGGTTTGTGTTGCGGCTGATACTTTTTACATTATATGTCAATGATTTGGATGATGGAATTGATGGCTGTGTTGCAAAGTTTCCAGACCATATGAAAATAGCTGGAAGGGCAGATAGTGTTGAGGAAGTAGAGTTGCTACAGAAGGACTTAGACAGATTAGGAGAATGGACAAAGAAATGGCAAATGATATACAGTGTTGGGAAGTATATGGTCATGCTTTTTGTGGAAGAAATAAAAGGGTTGTCTATTTTCTAAACAGAGGGAATATACAAAAACTGAGGCGCAAAAGAACTTGGGAGTCCTTGTGCAGGATTCCCTGAAGGTTATATCATAGGTTGAGTCTGGGGCAATGAAGGCAATGTTAGCGTTAAGTTCAAGAGGACTAGAATATAAAAGCAAGGATGTAATGTTGAAACTTTACAAAACACTGGTGAGGTCTCACTTGGAGAATTGTGAGCAGGTTTGGGCTCATTATCTTAGAAAGGATATGCTGAAACTGGAAAGGATTCAAAGGAGGTTTGTGAAAATGACTCCAGGCTTGAATGGCTTGTCATATGATAAGTGTTTGATGCCTCTAGGCCTTTATTCACTCGAATTAAGAAGAATGAAGAGTGACCTCATTGAAATGATCAAATGATGAAAGGCTTGAAAGAGAGTGAACACTCACAAGCCGGAAAATCCCAATGAAATACTGGGAAGCCTCTGAAAACCTATGGCTACCATCTAGCGAGAGCATTCAAGGACATTTTCAACCTCTCACTGCTACAGGTGGAAGGTCCCATTTGCTTCAAAAAGTCAACGATTATACCAGTGCCTAAGAAAAATAATATGGACTGCCTTAATGACTATCACCTGGTAGCACTCACTTAGACAGTGATGAGATGCTTTGAGAGGTTGGTCATGACTAGACCGAACTCCTGCCTCAGCAAGGACCTGAACCCATTGCAATTTGTCTATCGCCACAATAGGTCAATGGCAGATGCATTCTCAATGGCTCTCCACACGGCTTTAGACCACCTAGACAACACAAACACCTATGTCAGGACACACAAAATGCTGGTGGAATACAGCAGGCCAGGCAGAAGCACGAGAAGAAGCACTGGCGATATTTTGGGCCAAGACCCTTCATCAGTCCTGAACTGAAGGGACTGAATTCCTGCACGGTAGGTCAATCTAGGTGGTTCAGTCACTTGGCATTCAGGTAGTGAATTGGATTAGGTATTGGCTTTGTGGGAGAAGCCAGAGTGTGATAGTAGAGGGTTGCCTCTCCGACTGGAGGCAGTAACACAGGGATTGGTGCTGGGTGCTTTGTTACTTGTCATCTGTCTCAATGATCTGGATGATAATGTGGTTAACTGGATCATCAGCAAATTTGCAGATAATGCTAGTAATGGTGGTGTAGTGAACAGCAAGGAAGGCTATCATGGCCTGCAGAGGGATCTGGAAAAATGGGCTGAAAAAAATGGCAGATCGATCTTAATGCAGACAAGTGTATGGTTTTGTACTTTGGCAGGACCAACCAGGATAGGTCTTACACAGTGGCAGTTACGGCACTGAAGGGTGTGGTAGAACAAAGGGATCTGGGAATACAGGTCCATTATTCATTGAAAGTGGCATCACAGGTAGAGGGAAGGTCATAAAGGAAGTTTTTGCCATATAGACCTTCATAAATCAATCTTTTGAGTACAGGAAATGGAATGTTGTATCAAAATTGTTCAAGACATTGGTAAGGCCTAATTTGGAGAACTGTGTACAGTTTTGGTCGCCTACCTACAGCAAAGGTGTAAATACGTTTGAAAGAATACAGAGAAAATTCACAAGGATGCTGCCGGGTCTGGAGGACATGAATTATAAAGAAAGATTGAACAGGCTGGGACTATAATCTTTAGAATGTAGAAGATTGAGAAGAAATTTGATAGAGGTATTCTAAGCTTTGATGGGTAGATAGTGAAAAAAACCTGCTTGTGTTTATCCTGAGAAGAGAAAATCTGCACCTGCTGGTAATCAAAGTAATACAAACAAAATGCTGGAAGAAGTCAGTAGGCCAGGGAGCAAACAAGTAAACAGTCAATGTTTCAGACTGAGATACTTCATCAGGATTGGAAAAAAGAGATAAGAATTCTGAATAAGGAGGTAGAGGGAGGGGAGTAAGAAGTATCAGGTAGTGGGTGATAAGTGGAACAAGGATAGGGGGAGTGGTGAAGTAAAGAGCTGGGAAGTTGATTGGTGAAAGAGATAAAGGACTGGAGAATGGGGAATCTGACAGGAGAGGACAGAATTCCATGGAAGAAAGGGAAAGGGGGAAGAGCACCACGGGGAAGTGATAGGCAATAAAGAAATAAGGTGAGAAGGGGAAATGGGAATGGGGAATGGTGAAGGTGGGGAGGACAATTAAATGAAGTTTGAGAAATCATTGCTCATGCCATCAGGTTGGAGGCTACCCAGATGGAATACAAGGTGAAGCTCTTTAACCTTGACAGCGGCCTCATGGTGGCAGGTGAGGAGGCCATGGACTAACATGTTGGAACAGGAATGGGAAATAGAATTAAAATGGGTGGCTACCAGGAGGCCCCATTTTGTGTGGCAGATGGAGTGAAGGTGCTTGGCAAAAGGACTGTTTGAGGCCCTGAGTGGTAGTGAGGGAAGAGGTGTAGGGGCAGATGTGTCACTTGTTCTACCCGCAAGGATAAGTACCAGGAGGGAGATCAGTGGGGAGGGACGAATGGACAAGAAAGTCAGAAGCATATTCCTGCAGAAAGGGGGCGGTGGGGGAAAGAGATGTGCTTGGTGATCGGATCCCGTTGGAGATGGCGGAAATTACGGAAAATTATGTGCTGGGTGCAGAGTCGGGTGGGGTGATAGGTGAGGACAAGAGGAACCCTATCCTTGGTGGGGTGGTGGGTGGATGGATTGAGGGCAGATGTTCATGAAATTGGGAAGTTGTGAGTAATGGCAGCACGGATGGCAGAGGAAGGAAAACCTCTTTCTTTGAAGGAGAAGGATCTCTCAGTTCTGGAATGAAAAATCTCATCCTGAGAGCAGATGCAGTGGAAACAAAGGAATTGAGGAAGGGAATGACATTTTACAAGGAACAGGGTGGGAAGAGGTATGCTTCAAATAGCTGAAGGAATCAGTGAGTCGATTAAATATACCAGTAGATAAACTATCTCCAAAGATAGACACAGAGAGATTGAGAAAGGGATGGGAAATGTCAGAAATGGACCAGGTAAATTTGAGGGTAGGGTGGAAGTTGGAGGCAAGGTAAATGAAGTTGACAAGCTCAGCATGGGTGCAGGAAGCAGCACCAATGCAGTCATCAATGTAACATTTGAACAGTTGGGGGATGAGACCAGTGTAGGCTTCAAACATAGACTTCCATGTAAACGTCAAAAAGGCAGGCATAGCTGGGAACCATGCAATTGCCCATGGCTACACCTTTTGTTTAAAGGGAGGAGCCAAAGAAGAAATTATTGAGAGCGAGGAACAGTTCTGATAAACTGAGGAGAGTGGTGGTGGAGGAGAATTGGTTGGGTCTGGTGTCCAGAAAGAAGAGGTTTCCACTGAGGCTGGGTGGGACTGCAACTAGAAGTTATGGGTCAATGGTCAAAGATGAGGTTTAAGGGGAATATGAGGGTAATCTTCTTCATTTAGAGGATTTGTGAGAGTGTGGAATGAGCTGCCAGCACAAATGGTTTCAACATTGAAATCTATAGAATATTGAAAGGCCAAGATAGAGTGGATATGAAGGTGATGTTTCTAATAATTGAGCAATCTAGGACCAAAGGGCACAGCCTCAGAATACAAGGCTAGAGCTGAAGAGAAATTTCTTTAGTTAGGGGTGGTGAATCTGTGGAATTCATTGCCACAGACCGCTGCAGAGCATGAGTCATTGGGTATATTAAAGGTGGAAGTTGATTGGCTCTTGACAGACTAGGATGTCAAAGGTTACGGGGAGAAGACAGGGGAATGGGTTCTATATGGATAATAAATTAGCCATGATCAAATGGTGGAGCAGACTTGATAGGCTGAATGGCCTAATTCTGATCCTTATGGTCTTATGTTCTAAAACAAAATTTAATTCCTTCAAGAAAAAACATGCATGTGAAGTTAATTGACTAAGTAATATTTAAATTACATTTAGAAAATAAACCTATAGTTAAATTAGTCATTGATGATGATAGAAGACAGTAGAAACGATGCAGCAGAAACTAAGTATAGTGGTTAGAAACTATTTAAGCACAACAGCAGTAATTCTGAAGTAGGCTGGAAAATAACTAAAGTAAAGTGACTAGAACAGTTACTCTTACACTCATTCAGTAAAAAATAATACTTAGTACTAAGTGTTTCTTTTGTGATTATCAGAGCCATAACTGAAAACTTCAGAAGTACCGATGAAGGGTCTCAGCCTGAAACATCAATTGTTCATTCCTCTGCATCAGACTGCATGACCTGCTGAGTTCCTCCAGCATTTGTGTGTGTTACAACGGATTCATAAGGGGAAGATTCTGCCTGAAAGATCTCATCTGAGACATTGGCCAACCAGCCTGGATCACAGAATGAGGCTAAATGGAAAAGGATATTGAATTGACTGTAACTCAGGGTATGATTATATCTTCTACTTGAGGCCAATGCAAGCCTGAGATTCAAAAGATTTCAGATAAATTTCTGCAGGAAAGGCCATTCATCAAACTCAAAATTTCACAGCTCAAAGGAACACAGGGCTAGAAAACAATGAATAATTATTAAAGAAGCTATACCAAACTGACTGGATAACTTTCCCAGCACTTGGTTTTGTGAGTACAATCTGATTCTCTAACACCGACCACTGTTTTGGAAATGCCACTGATTGCTTTTGCATCTGGTGTGACAGGATCACTGCACAAGACTGGAAAAGGCTGACATCTTCAAAAGGCAATACCTCAAAAAGACAGCATCCATCTTTAAAGACCCCCCCAGCACCCATAACATGCCCTCTGCTAATTACTTCCTTCAGAGAGGAGATACAGGAGCCTGAAGACCCATACTCGACATTTAGGAACAGCTTCTTCCCCTACAACACCTTATATTCAATCTGGGTCACCTCCAACCTGATGGCATGATCACCAATTTCTCAAACTTCCAGTAATGCCCCCTCCCCTTTACCATTCCCCAAACCATCTTCCTCTCACATCTTATCCCTTTGCATGCCCATCACCTGCCTCTGATGCTCCTCCCCCTTTTTCTTTCTTTCATGGCCTTCAGTCCTCTCTTAATATATTCCCCCTTCTCCAGCCCTGTATCCCTTTTGCCTATCACTTCCTACCTCTTTACTTCACCACTCCCCCCGAACCAGCTCCACCTATCACCTTGTGCTTCCCTCTCCCTTCCCTGCACCTTTTAAATCTACTCTTCATCATTTTTTCTCCAGTCCTACTTAATGGTTTCAGCCTGAAGCTTTGACTGTACTCTTTTCCACAGATGCTGCCTGGCCTGCTGAGTTCCTCCAGCATTTTGAGTGTGTTGCTCAGACTTCCAGCATCTGCAGATTTTCTTTGTTCATAGTACTGCTAAACTCTTCTTAGCAAACACAGTCTAGAGAGAGATTATTTTTCTGTCCC
Source organism: Hypanus sabinus (assembly GCF_030144855.1). Classification (NCBI taxonomy): domain Eukaryota; kingdom Metazoa; phylum Chordata; class Chondrichthyes; order Myliobatiformes; family Dasyatidae; genus Hypanus; species Hypanus sabinus. The sequence continues at coordinate 86,586,590 of NC_082706.1, forward strand.
TCAGAACAATCTTAACATTAATTATAAAAATATCATTATCCTCTGTAACTTCATTTGTTTCCAACTTTGTCATCCAGCTAGTAAAAAAGAAATGGTGTATAGCTGTATTGAGCCAGGGTGTAATTACTGCACAACAGCAAAATACTATATAGTATTTAACCAAAGGTGCCTTCCATTGCCATTGGTGCTCTAAGAACTAAAACAAGGCAACTCTTTAAACAACATTGTCCTTATCAATGATAAATTACCAAACCCAATATGATTTTTTTGTAAAAAAAAGTAGTGATGTACAACAATGCCCCTGGTGGAGACAATGTACTTGCAGATGTTATCTTGCCAGGATCTTCTTCATGCCTTCAGGAAACAGATTACAAAATCACAAGTTTTCACTCATGTTGCTGTGCATTAACCAGGTGAACTGGCTTCAGGATTGTTGAGCTCAAGCTTGACATGATGTTTTTCATGTCCTTGGCAACCTGTTGATTACTTCTGCACCCCAAACGGGCCAAATGTCTGCAGTTACAGGAGCATCTATATTTGGCCTCTAATACTTCTTGTTTCATTAGACACTGGCATCACAATTACAGCTAGGACTTTATTCCCAAAGCACATAGTTCACTATTGCACTCTGCAAGCTACTTATCCAAAAGACTAAACCCATTATTCTTCCTTTTGGTCAGTAATTATAAATACAGCATCCATGTTGGTGGGGAAAAATTATTTGCATAGAAAATATGAGTAGTAATTGTTTCTGTGATAAGTATAATGCTCAAAAGCACAAGAAATTCTGCAGTCACTGGAAAGCCAGAGTAACACACACAAACACATGTTGGAGGAAATATTTTATGTGATACTCTAGATTCCCGGTATTTACACCATCTGTTGTATTCATGATTTGCTGCTTCATGGTCAAATGTCTTTCAAATATAGTATGCCTACTCTGAAGAAGTTTGAATCTTCTCCTGACTTCCTCCTGCATTTTATATATCGCATTAAATAATGTTCTCCTGTAACTAATTCCTGATTGGAACAGCTTTTACCTATGTATTTTATTTGGACCCTATTGTATCTATTGTTTATTAGATACAACAACATTAACTTATATCTTTGCAGCCACTTAATATTTTACAATGTTAAGAGTATTTTACAACATTTAACAGCAACAAACAACAAATTATGTAAGGACATATTTGGAGATCAGACTGGAAAATATTTGGAGAAATGAATAAATTTTGAAGATAGGAGCAAAAGTAGAAAATAATTTAAATTAAAAAAAACAGTTTGAGTCAGCTATACCCAGCATGAGTTGGTTCCTCAGTTCTACCAAGTCTGATTTATTATCCCTCTCAACCCCATTTTCTGCCTTCTCCCCATATCCTTTGACACACTTACTAATCAATAACTTATCAATCTCTATTTTGTATATACCCAAACTCTTGGCCTCCATGGCTGTCTGTGGCAATGACTTCCATGGATTCACCACCTTCTGGTTAAAGAAGTTCCTCCTCATCTGTCTTGTCATGGTAGTCACTGGCTGGAATGTACCCAGGTGCAGAGGAATGGCAGATTTTGTCACAGTGAGCACTGGCAATGACTGAACCCATGTGTGATGTCATAAGGGACATGAGACTAGACCCAACTGCAGGACGCAGGCACTGAAGTACTGGGGGCAGGACGGGACAAGCTAAAGGATAGGACAAAGTGTAGAGACTGTGGCATTCAGAGATAATCTTGGAGTTCAGAGACTATCTCAAGGCTAGGGGTCTTGAGGCTTGGCTGGAGGCCTTGGGACTAGGAATGCTGGGAATATAGCCCCCTGGGTAGACCAGAGAACTCATGGGCAGGGCCCAGACCTCCCAGGCAGAACACAGGGGCCTGGGCAGGTCACAAGGCACAACCCATCGGAGGCACAGGATAGGAAAGGGCAGAGTTCCCCACCAGGCAACAGCAATCTAGTCTGGCTTACCCAACAGAGGCATGGGATAGGAAGGGAGCTCAGTCCAGGGTGACTTCAAGACTCATTGCAGCTGGAAGACTTGGGCAGGCTACTGAGCAGACCAGTCCCACAGAACTCATCATTAACAGTGGAACTCCAAGACAGGACACCCCCAACTATGCTCAATCCCAGAGCTCCTTGTATTCACAGCCAACCGATAGGCATCAGGTACACCTTCTTGAGCCCAACCAAGCTAAGATGATCTTCAGGTGTAACTATTTGAGTTCAAGGCAAAATGAGGGGCAGTCGAAAGACCCGGAGTCCGGAGTCTGCAGACCGGATCAGGAACCGGGATGCGGACTTTGGACCCGACCATAACATGTGGAGACATAGAAGACTCTTATGTAGAGACAGAAACAAGAGGTTATTTGTAGGAACACCAACAGACCATCAGTAGTATGACTGAGTGACACCTCACAACAAACTATTCTCTATACAAAAGGGCTCCTCCTTCCATACTAATCACGAGTCTGGATTAAGTAATCATAGAAAGCAGAAAAACTGGGCCTGCTACAATTAACATGACCAGATTGAACAGAAAGCATAAGGGCTTAATGGCTCATACTAACACAACAATTAGCAAGAACAGGTGCTCGAGAAGCCTCGAAGCACAATGCTCTACGGCAAGTTACAGAGGCCCACAAGTTCTAAGGAACATCCTTCTATTCCAAGGCTGTGCGCTGTGGTCCCAGACAGCCCCACTGTAGGAAACACCATCTCCACATCCATTCTACCTAGGCCTTCCAATATCCGATAGGTTTCAATGAGATTTCCCCATCATTCTTCTAAAATGCAGGTACAAGCTCAGAGCTTCTCATATGTTAACCCTTATATTCCCAGGATCATTTTTGTGAAACTTCTCTGGACCAGCTGCAATATCAGCACATATTTTCTTATATGAGGGGCCCAAAACTGCATACAATACTCATTAGTGTCTCATAAGGTGAAGTGTAGTCTCATCAATATCTCATAAAACCACAGTGTTATTCCCTTGCTTTTATGTTCTAACTCTCTCAAAATGAATGCTAACATTGTGTTTACCATCCTTGCCACTGGCTGAAACTGCAAGTTAGACTTATGGAATCCCTCATGAGGACTCTCAAGTCCCTTTGCACTACTCCATCTGGATTTTCTCTCCATTTGGAAAATTGTCAACCTTTTATTCTTCTAGCAAAATGCATAACCATACACTTTCCTGCACTGTATTCCATCAGCCGCTCCTTTCTCCATTCTCCTCATCTGTCTAAACCCTTCTGTAGACTCCTTGCTTCCTTAAAATTATCTTCTCCCTCCAACTTTATTTGTATCATCCATCATCTTAGTCACAAAACCATCAACATCTTTGTCAACAATACTGACATAAAGTGTGAATGGAAGTGGTCACACAACTAACCTCCACAGAACACCAGAAAAAGCATCCTTTATTCCCAAAATTCTTTTCCTGCTAGTCAGCCAATAAAGTTCAAAGTTCAATGTAAATTTATTATCAAGGTATGTATATGTCACCATATACAACCCTGAGATTCATTTGCTTCACAGTAAGTACAAAGAAACACTATAGAATCAATGAAAAAGCACACACAAGACAATGTGCAAAAGGCAAACTGCAAATACAAATAGAAATAATAATTATAATAACCATGAGTGGAAGCAGGGGCAGCACCACCATGGATGTGATGAGACAACAGCACCGGTCTCTGGCAGCAGGATGCAGAGTTTGGAGAACTGGTCAGATGGTGAGCCACTCAGTTGCATATTCTTGGAGGACAGGTGAGGAGCTAAGGCTTGGTTTCGGGCCCTGCGGGATGGTCTCGAATCAGTGACACAAGGTACAGGAAGAAGACATCTATCGGTGCAATGTCAGCTGCAGCCACCCCAGCTCCTCAGTCCAGACAGACCTGTACTCAAAATGGGTGGTGCTATGGTCAGTGTCCATTCCCCATGTTAGCAGCAGCTGAAACTAAATTCTGGCTGTAGGTATAAAAAGCAATACCTTTATGCTTTAGAAATGGAGAGATGTCTACAGAACAGATTGATAGGGCTGCTGCCTGCCGATCGCCAGGGCAGGCCAGGAGCTGGCGCTGGGCATAACAGCAAGTGAACCAATAGTGGTGCACTATTGAATAGGTAGACAGGCACCAGCAAACCTGAAAAGATACTGCCGGTGCTCAAAGTAGTCTACTAACACCACAGGCTGTGACTGCTGCAAGTGTTTCTCAGGGTAACAGTTCACTTACATCTGAGACCGCTCAAGCAGTTAAGAGAAGAAAGGCACACTTGAAATGGTCATTAGAAGAGAACACATTCACAATGTGTCTATATTACCCAGTAACAGAACTTGAGACTGACGTGACAGCACACAGGAACTAACTTCAACGGTTTGTAATGCAATATCCCTTCATTCACACAATGAATAGCAGATCAATGCAATAGTAAAAAATAACTTGTTCCTGATAGTCATGTTAAACAAATAAAGTATGAAGTTGCACAAGAAAGAAACCAACCTAAAGATCATGACAATACTATAAAGGAAAATAATGAAGATGCAACCCACCGAAGAACTGATGAAAATACAATTATTTTGACTGCTTCAGGATCAGACGTTAACAACAACACAAATGTAGAGCCTCTGCAGAATGCTGATGATGAAGCTGAGCATACAGAAAAAAATTACCCCAATATTTAACACCGCACTAACAGAATATATGAGCATTGACCCAACAAAAAAAAACCCTACATATCCAAACAAAATACGTCAACAAAATTTGCAAAATTTGGTAATACTCTCAATAATATTATATTACCACAACATTTAGGAAAACTTGAAACATTTGAAGAATTACATACAATAACATACTGAGCAGCATTAACACATTGCAATGCAATGGCTCCAAAATAGAGGCACTCATTAATAGAAATTCAAAACTGAGTAATGAAATGAAAACACCAAAATGGCAGAAAAGATTAACAACAAAACTGAAACCTTAAGTTCAGAAATAGCCCACTGAATAGAGCATAAAAAGGATAATCCAAGCAAGTTAGTTAAAGAGAAAAGGTAAGGAGATATAAGGTCCATACAAGATAGGATCAACCTACCAAAAACACTGTAGAATTTATAGATCTACTAAAACAAAAGCTTGGTGCAAACAAAACCAGAATAAATAGATAAATTAAGTGTACCAGATGAAAGAAACAAAATTATCAGAATCAGAATAAATTCAGAAACAATGATAAAGGTTTATATAGGACATTGAAACTAAATTTGATGCACCAAAATATCATCAACCCCAGCACAGAATTAACAACAAATACAGAGGTCACGATTAGGGAGGAAAAAGAATGCACACACACGACTGAAGAAATGCAAATACCCGAAGATACAATAGATATGCTGAAAGAGGTTATAAAAATATCCACAGGTGGAAAAGTACCGGAAGTGATAATATTGATATAAAAATTATTTGCCTTCTTCTGTACTTATTAATGCATCTCAACTATTTTCTTAACGATCCTGAAAGAGTGCCTGATTTTTGACAGAAGGTAAAACATATTTTTAACCTAAAGAGGAAATCACTGAAGTTCCATCAAAATATCATCCCATTACTGTTTACAAACTATATATAAAATTGTAACATTGTGTATCTTGCAACTAATCACCACTCACTAGACAACCACAATATACTTATAGAAAAGCAGAAAGGATGCCATATGGATATGAAAGGATGTAAAGAACAAACAATAATTGTTTCCGTAATTTAAAATCAAGCCTAGTGGAAAAACAGAAAACTTTCAAGTTGGTATATTGACTTTACATTGTCTTTATATTGTTATGAAGACATTTGGCTCAATCCTCCCACACTCATGCTTAATAAAATTTCTTGATATATATAAACTATACCCAATATTTGTACAATTCCTGCAACATCTGATGAAGCATTGTCGTACTGTAATCACCCTATCTATTAACAACTAAAAACAACCACTATCAAAATAAACCGAGGCATTTTCCAAGGTGAGTCTCTAAGTTCAGGATAGTTCTATCCAGCTTTAAACCCACTCTCTGATTTACCGAATTGGAAGAAAATTGGGTATCAAATGAGAAACAACAAAGTGAGCTAAACTGTAACACATGTTTAAAATTATCCTTCATCAGTTAAACTAAAGCAATTAATTTAAATAGTAGAACTATTTTCAAAAGATATAAACATGAACTTTGGACTAGATAAATGCAGAATATTAAACACAAAAGGTGCAATAGATATAATATAATTCAAAATAGATACAATACAAATGATGGATGAATCTGAAACATAAATATCTGGGATATCAGCAAGGAAAGAAAATAGTGCATAGTGTGGTAAAGGAAAAACCTTTGACAGAATTTACTTCAAGGCTTAAGAAAATCTAACAAACAGAAGTCAGCAATAAAATCATAACAAAGGCAATAAACACTTTCATTATACCCATATTAATATATTCTTTTGGCCTGATATTTTGATCCAAAACTAATCTGGAAAATTTACAAAGAAAAATAAGAACTGAAATGACAGATTTCAGAAGGCATTATGTACACTTAAATGTGATTAGATTAACACTACCTTGGACTGAAGGGGGAAGAGGAATAACAGACATTAAAAATCTACACAACAGTCAGCTAAAACTTCTTAAGATATTCTTTCATCAATGAAAACAGGAATTAGCATTCCACGCAAGCATATGCATTTCTAAAAGTATAAACCCCTAAACTTAAATGAGAGCACAACGCAGAAAAATGAAGACATTATTACTATTGAGGAAAAAGTTGACCAATGGTAGAGCATGACCCTCCATTGAAGATATCACCCCCAATCTGAGCAGGCTAGATCTCAACAAAGCTCATTGTGGGAGGCCTCTTCACAGAAACAGAAAGTTTCCATATGTCAATAAAGGTCCTGTTGGTTAACTCAAAAAATATCAAACATAGATAATAAAAGACCAACAAATTCAAGATAATAAATGTAGAAAATGCGGAGAAAATTCAGAAACAGTCCATCTCATTACAGGATCTTGTAGCTACTTAATGCAATCTGATTACTTGCACAGGCTCAATCAAGTGGCAAACATCATTCATCAAAATCATACTTTATTATACAAACTCAGAAATGAACTCACATCTTACTATAGCTGTCTGATCCAGTTTTAGTGTCAGAATACCACAAATCATATTATGACCGATCAGTTATTACAGATAAGACAATCCATAATCATTGTTTGCATATAATAATAAACAAGCAAGAACAACCTGTTTAATAGAAATAGTAATTCTGGACACAAATAGCTTACAGAAAACAATAAGTGAAAAACATCAGCGATATGATGAATTAAACGAGGAAACTGAAAGATATTGTCCTAAACATAATATCTTCAGCTGGTATCATTCCAAAGGCACTAAGCAATAGCAATAAACAATTAGGTCTACAGAGCAATATATATGTAAATCTTCACAAAGCCACAGTACTAAACACCACTGGAATAGTCCAAAAGTTCCTAGCAAATGAGAAATGTGCTTGGTTATGCCTGTATATTAGATTTTACCAACCTGATCTGAGAAAAAAATAAAAATACAGTAATAATAAATGAACAATAAATATCGAGAACATGAGATGGAGAATCCACGAAAGTGAATCGGTGGTTTGTGGGAACAGATCAGTGCGGGGATAAATGAAGTTAAGTGAAGTCATCCACTCTGGCTCAAAAGCCTGATGGTTGAGGGTTAATAACTGTTCCTAAACATGATAGTGTGCGTCCTGTGGCTCTTGCTAACCATTCCAGCTAGCAGCAGCAAGAAGAGAGTATGGCAAGGATGGTAGAATCTTTGATGATAGATGCTGCTTCCCTGCAACAGTGCTAACATGTAGATGAGCTCAGTGATTGGGGGGAGAGGTGGGTAAGAAGAGGACTTTACCTGTGATACATTGAAGTCCACTCCATGGTATAGCTGGCCATAATGCAAACAATAATATACTCTCCATAAAGTACCTGTAGATGTTTGTCAAAGTTTTAAGTGACATGCTGATCTACAGAAACCTCTAAGAAAGTAAAGGTACTGCCGTGCTTTGTTTGTAATGGCACTTATGTGATTGATCTAGGACAGATCCGCTGTAGTGAAGGCACCAAGGAATTTAAAGTTGTCTGACCCTCTCCACTTCTGATCCCCTGATGAAGGCTGGCTCATGGACCTCTGCTTTCCTCTTCCTAAAGTCAATGATCAGCTCCTTGGTCTTGCTGACAATGAGTGAGAGTTACTTGCTGAGGCTCCAATCACCCAGATTTTCAATCTCCTTCCTATAGGCTGATTCACCACCTACTTTGATTCACCTAATGACAGAGGTGTCATCAGCAAAATTGAACCTGGCCTTGGAACTGCACTTAGTCTCACAGTCATTAAGTATAAAGCGAGCAGAGCAGGGGATTAAGCACACAGCCTTGTGGCACACCTGTGCTGATGGTGTTTGTAGAGGAGATGTAGTTCAGATTAGCAACGACATCTCCTTCATAATCACCTTCAGCACACTTGATGAAGTTATCCATGTTAGTATCTTTCCTGTAGTAACATGGACTCTTACCTTATTTGCAGTGTCATGTGTGGCTCTTATCTTGTTTAGCAGCCTTGTCAAAGGGCTTCTGAAAATCAAAGTAAACAAAATAAGCTGACTGTGAGTCCTGCCTGTTATTTCTTAAGGAATTCCAACAGATTTGTCAGGCAAGATTTCCCTTCAAGGAAGCCATGTAGACTTCAGCTATTTTATCATCTGTTTTCCTGGGGAGTAGTCCATCTGGTCCACGTGACTTATGTAACTTCAGACCTTTCAGCTTCCCAAACATCTTCTCCTTAGTAATAGTAACAACACTCACTTCCGCCCTCTGACACTTAGATTTTGTAGTACACTGCTGCTGTCTTGCACAGTGAAGACTGGTGCAGAAATATCTATTGGGTTTGTGTCATTTCTTTGTCTTTAGCATCATTTTCCAACTGTCACTATCAGCTCTTACATTAAAAATGAACTTTTGTTATCCCCTTTTATATTATTGGCTAGCTTACTTGCATGCTTCAACTTTTAAGTCATTATTGTTTATTAAGTTGCCTTCTACAGGTTTTTAAAAGCCTCCCAATTATCTAGCTCCCCATTAATCTTTGCAATATTATATGCTTTTATGCTGTTCTTGAATTCCCTTGTCAGCCACGGTCGCTTCACCCTTTAGAATACTTCTCCCTTCAGATGAATCTATCCTGCACTTTTGGAATTTCTCCCAGAAATTCAGCCACTGTTGTCCTGCCATCATTCCTGCTAATGTCCCCTTCCAAACAATATTGTATCTCTCTCAATCTGCAGAGCAAATTCTATAATATTTAATTTATTGCCTCCTAAGGGTTCCTTTAACTTAACTTTGAGTTTGAACCGGACAAAACTGGTTTAGTATTTTGAACTGGCCAAAATTGGTTTTAACTTGCCAAAACCAATATTATCCAGCAGAAGCAGGAAGGAGTACAAGCTGCAAGGTGATAGGTGAAGACAGGTGGGAGAGAAGGCAAGTAAGTGAAGGGTTAAGAAAGGAGCCAGAATGGAGAATAGAAAATGAGAGAAGGCAGAATGGGAGAAATTATTGGGGAGTGGAGAAATCTTTGTTTCATCTAAAAACTTGGTCAGAAAGCCATCAATTCAATCATCCACATCTTGACATATAATGTGAAAAGACATATTCCCAACACGGACCCCTATGGAACACGACTAGTCACTGGGAGCCAACCAGAAAAGATATCCTTTATTTCCATTCTTTGCATCCTGCCAGTGAGCCAATCTTCTATCCATGTTAGTACCTTTCCCTTAATATCATTAACTTTTATCATGATTAGCAGCCTCATGTGCTGCATCTTGTCAAAGGCCTTCTAAGAAAACAGCTTCCACAGACTCTCTTTTGTCTAACCAGTCTGTTAACTTCCTCAAAGAATTCCAACAGATTTGTCAGGTAAAACTTTCCTTGCAGGAAACCATGCTGACTTCGGTCTATTTTATCATGTGCCTTTAAGAACCCCATCCTTAGTAATCGACTCCAACATCTTAGTAACCAGTGAAGTAAAGTTGACTGGACTATCATTTCCTGTCTAATTACCTCCCAACTCCTTAAAGAGTGGAGTGGCATTTTCAATTTCCTAGTCTTCCAGAACTATTTGTGAAAGATCATTAATAATGTCTTCATAATTTCTTCAGCAACCTTTCAAAGCATTGGGGTGTAATCCATCTGCTCTGTCACTTATTAACTTCAGACATTTCAGATAAGTCTGACTCAAAACACTAAGAGCACCTTCACCATTCCCAATTATTCCCTCTCCAGTGTCATTTTCCAGCACTCCAATATCCACTTCTTCCTCTCTTTTACTCTTTATATATCTGAAAAAAAGCCTTTGGTATCGTCTTTTATATTATGAGAGATCTTACCTTTATATTTCAGCTTTTAACTCCGTATTGCTTATTTAAATTGCCTTCTGCTGGTTTTTAACTATCCTCCAGGTAACACAATTTTTTTGTAACATTATATGTCCGTTCTTTTGCTTTTATGCTGCCTTTGACTTCCCTTCCTTTCTTCCTTTCGAACACTTCTGCTTCTTTTGAATGAATCAATCTTGCACATTCGGAATTTCTCCAAAAACTCTAGCCAATGTTGTTCTGCAGCTACCTCTTCCAATTAAAATTTGCCATCTCCTTTCTCAAGCCTCTATACTTCCTTTTACTTCACTATAATAATGATGCATCAGATTTTAGCTTCTGCGTCAAAAACTGTAGATTATAATTACTGTCTCCAAAGAGTTACTTTACCTACTGCCCTGGTTTGAACCAGATGAAACTGATTCGAACCAATTTGTATAGGCAAATACTAGTTTGAACCAGTTAGAAACAACAGAAACCAGTTTAAACCAGTTGAAATCAGTTTGAGCTGCTCTGGTCTGACTGAAACTATATTGAACCAGCTAAAATTGGATTCATGAGTTTTGACATTATGGATGTCTTCAAGAGATGAAAACTGTACAGTATACAATTTAAAGGGACGATACAGATTCTGTCCATTTGAAACAACTTAGGGGAGGACAATAAATATCGCTACTGATAACACATTGTATCTCAGCCAGTTCAGGACAGGTCTATAGCAGGCTCCTTAACATTCTGGTTATTTTACGTATATTCATGGAGCCATCCATCAGCATGACATCTAAAGAGGTATATTTTTGGGACAGATGCAAAACCAGTGGTTTCTGATTAATCAGGCCCAGTACATTTTGGCTCAAGTAAGCTGTTGCCCCAGTTAGCCAAAGTTTCATGGAAATCGTGATAAATGTATAAAAAGACAAATTACCATTTAATTGAGTAATGAATTATGTATTTAAATAAAATATTGTATAAATTAAAACATGATCAATACTACAACAGTACTATGAAACTGTGTTAGTTCCTAATAGATATTGATGGAGGAATCCAATGAGTCTACACTGCCGTGTTCTTTCGATTGACTGTGGGTCAGCAAAGTCAGAGCAGATACCTGGTGCAGTTAGTGGACTGTACTTAATGCCTTCCAGCATGAAGTAGTGTCATATTCCAGCAATAAATTTCTTTGCACAGTATTATCAAAAATCACTGCTTTTTTGACCTAAATTGATAGCACAAACACAGGCAACTGATGCCATTTAAAAACTGCTGGCTTTAAGCACGGTGTAGTTTCTGATGGCAGCACAAGTGCATGTGACTGACGCTGGTTAGGAACTGTTTTGTAACAGTCTCCTTCCTCAGTTAAGCCAAATAAACAAAGGGAGTCCTGGCTATTTTCTCGATCAGTTTCCATTCTTTAAGAGTTGCCCCAAATAAGTGGCTGTCCCCATTAATCGATGGCCCAATTAACTGGAATCCACTGTACATCGTTCCCCTTATATCTGAAAATCTATTGCTTTGTACATACATGATGAATGAGTCTCCACTGCTCACTCAGATAAGCAATCTCAAATAATCCTCACACCCTGGGTAAAGTAATGTCCTCTCCTCTGAGCTCTGAAGGTTTGTCCTTTACTCTGTAACATCGATGCCCGGTTTTATATAATTCAAGCGGGGTAAATGGCAATTAAACACATATTCTAGTAGTGCGATCACGAGTCGAGTATGATGTTCTCCAAAGGGGTTGTCTTTAGGTGGGTTCTCAGGTGGCTGCAGTGCTGATCTGAGACCCACATAACTGGGATGTTAGAGGGGTTTCCATTACTGTATATTGCTTGTGTGTGCCTTTGTTTAACGTGGGGAGGCTGATGCATGGGCAGCACCTACATGGTCCTTGACAGGTCAGGGTCAGGGTCTAGAGGCATGGAGAGCAAGATAACACTCCACCTACACCGTCATTGTGATATGTCATCATCTTCCGACAGCTCCAAGGCCCAGTGAGGTCTTGATTTCATTGCTCTTTGTCTACAGCCTTACCACCATGTGTGACCCTACCAGCAGCTAAATGCCAGATGGCTAAACTCCAGACGGCATCGCACTCAGGATCTCAGGAACTCACTAGCCTCTGTACCACAACAAGGTGACAAACCTCAGAGAAGACAATATCAAACTCCATAGTGTTCCTTTAGACTTTGTGGAAGGCTAGCAGAGAAATTACAGTGGCCCTAGCAGAGATATTCAAAATGTTCTTAGCAGTGGGGGAGGTGCCAGAGGATTGGAGGATAGCTACTGTTGTTTCATTGTTTCAGAAAGACTTTAAGTATAAGCCAGGTAATTATAAGCCGATGAGCCTGACATCAGTAGTGGGTGAATTATTGGAAATATGCTAAGGGATTGGACATATAGGTAGTTGGATAGACAGGGACAGATTAGGGATAATCAACATGGCTTTGTGCATGTAGGTCATGTCTAGCCAATCTCAGAGAGTTATTCAAGAAAGTTATTAGGAAGGTGGATGTTGTCTACATGAACTTCATAAGGCACTTGACAAGATCTTGCATGGGAGATTGCTTGAGAAGGTTCAGTCACTCAGCATTCAGCAGAGGTAATAAATTGGATTAGACGTTGGCTTTGTGGGAGAAGCCAGAGAGTGGTAGTAGTTTGTTTCCTCTCTGACTGGAGGCCTGTGACTAGTGGTGTTCTGCAGGGATCAGTGCTGGGTGCATTGTTGTTTGTCATCCATATCAACGATTTGGAAGATAATGTTGTAAATTGGATGAACAAAGTTTTGGATGACACCAACATTGGGGCATAGTAGACAGTGAGGAAGGTTTTTTTTATATTGCAGTGTGATCTTGACCAGCTCAGAAAATGGGCTTAATATGGCTGACAAATGTGAGATATTACACTTTGAGAGGACGACTCAGGGTAGGACTTACAAGGTGACTGATAGTGTGCAAGACCAGGAAGATCTTGGGATACAGATTTATAATTCCCAGAATGTAGCATTATGGGTAAATAGGGTTGTAAAGAAAGCTCTTAGAACATTAGTCTTCATAAATCAGAGTATTGAATACAGGAGTTGGGATCTCATGTTGAAGTTATGTAAAATGTTGGTGAGGCCTAACTTGCAGAATTTTGTGTAGTTCTGGTCAACAACCTACAGGAAATATATCAATAAATTTGAAAAAGTGTGGAGAAAATTTTTAAGGATGTTGCCAGGACTTGAGGACCTGAGTTATAGGGAAATGTTGACTAGAACTTGGTTTCCTAGGAGAATGAGAGGAAATTTGATAGAGGTCTACAAAATTATAAGGTGTATAGATAGGGTAAATACAAGCAGGGATTTTCCACTGAGGTTGGATGAGACAAGAACTGTAAGTCATGGGTTAAGGGTGTGATGCATCATTAATAACTCTTGGAGATGTGAGGCGAGATATAGGCTTTTATTGGCTGGAAGAAAGAAAAAGCAGCAATTGACCACCACACTGCATCCTGGAGACTGAGGCCAGTGCGGTGTCCCCAATCGCCTTTATACCGGGGTCCGTGGGAGGAGCCACGGTCAGTGGGAGGAGCCACAGGAGCAGTCAGTGGGGGGGGGGGGCATGTCCAGACAGGTATATGTAGTTCACCACAGGGTGAAAGGTGAAATATTTAAGGGGAATATGAGGGGGACCTTTTTCAATCAGAAGGTGGTGAGAGTATGGAATGACCTCCCAGTGGAAGTAGCGGATTTGGGTTCTATTTCACCATTTACAAGGAAGTTGGGTTGGTACATGGATGGGTGGGGTATGGAGGGTTATGGTCTAGGTGCAGGTTGATGGTATTAGGTAGATTAGTTGTTTGGTATGGACTAGATGGGATGAAGAGCCTCTTTCTGTGCTTTAGTGTTCTATGATTCCATAATTTCTATATACTATATGATTTAATCAGATCATGCATATTCCTTCTTAACTCTGTTTATTTGCCCAACCTAGAGTCCAGCCTGGTGACTATTTGTGGCATTCCATCTCTCACAAGTATACCCTTTTCAGTAGAAAAGTCAGACTTGTACATAACATTCCAGATGGAGTCTCACCAGGGCCCTGTATAATTGGAGCGAGACATCCTCATCTTGCGATAATGACTAACATAACATTTGCCTTCCTATTAAAGACTAACATGCCATTTGCCTTTCTAATTGCTGCGGTGCTGGCTTGTTAACTTTCAGTGATTCATTTACAAGAACACCAGGCCCAATACCTTCCAGTCTCTCACCATTTAAAACACACTTGGCCTTTCTATTTTTTTCTCTACCAAAGTGCTTGACTTGACATTTTGAATATTTTGTCAGAAGTCTATGCTGACTCTTATGCCTCAGAGTGAAGGCCCACAGAGAGGTCTGGAGAAATGTCATAACTATTCAATAGATCATTACTGTTTCAATTGATTCTCTAGTTGGGATTTAATCTCTAGGCTCTGACTGATTGATAGGGCAGATTCATTTAGGAATCAAAGAAAGCCTTAGGCAGAGAAATAATTTTACTTCTAGTGGCAGTCCAATTTGATAAAGAGGAACACAAACAATTCCCAGTCAAATTCATGCAAAATATATCCAATTTCCAATGGCAATCAATCAATGCAAATCTCTTACAATTTATCTTCTCTCTATAAAGGTACACAATTTTATGATTCACAGTTTATTGTATTCTAAATGCTTTTTATTCCCAGTGCTATCAGTACGAAGAGATATCTAGAACGTACGGGTGGGATTCAGCTGATGGCTGAACCAGCTCTGTTGATCTTTCTTTGAAAAAAAATTTCATAAGTAAAGCAGAGTGCAGACAGTTTAATTTAGCTAGCTGCTAAGTTTGAAAATAAAATGATTGTTGACTGTTTTATCACCTTTAGTTGAAATACAAGTCCCTTTGATTAGTTGTGAGCATTAGTATTCTTTCCCATTCTTTGAAAATAAATCTTCTGACAAAGAGCATGTGCTGTCTGAGGGAAAATGCAACTTCCGTACTGTCATGAATACAAGTTTGACATTTTTTTGTTCGAATCAAATTCATTTCATTCTTATGGATTTTGTTACTATCTTGATTTTTATCATAGATTCAACACCTTCTGGAATACCCAGGAATGAGAATTTAGAGGTGTCTGGAAAGTGGCATGTGCTTAGGTGTGTTAATAAGACAGTGCAAGGCAGTCGAACAAAAAAGTGTTTGAGGCTTTACATGTGTAGCGTATGGTGGCAAGTGACGTCCAGATTCTTAGGATTAACTTTATGGAGGGAACAACCTTCCCATTGTGAGATCAAGGAAGTCAAATCAAAGACTGGGGGAAAGTAGAGTGATGCCATACAGGGGAGAGATCTTATGTTCAGGAAAGGAAGAGCCTGTAAAATGTGGTGGATACAGCCCAATCGATCACAGGAAAAGCCATCCCCACTACTGAGTGTTGCGCAAGAAAGCAGCATCCATTATCAGGTGCCTCCACTACCCAGGCTATGCTCTCTTCTCACTGTGCCATCGGGAAGGAAGCACAGGAGCCTTAGTTCCCACACCACCAGATGCAGAAACAGTCATTATCCTTCAGCCACCAGATTCCTGAACCAGCGTGCATAACTTCACTCACTTCAACACTGGGCTGATTCCACAACCTGTGGACTCACTTTCAAGAATTCAACAACTCAAGTTTCAAATTTATTTATTTGTTATTTGCGCTTGTGTATTTGCACAGTTTGTCTTTTTCATATTTTGCCAGTTTTGTCTGCATGTAGTTTTTCACTGACATAGTGAATTTCTCCGTGCCAGCCAAGGTTCCCCACCTGTGTCCATCCCATCTGCCTGCGACTGGCTCATCTCCCACTTTCCTTGCTGCTACCATCAGGCAGGAGCCCTGGGTCCCATTTCACAGGGTTCAGGAACAGTTGTTGCCCTACAGCCATTGGGCTCTTGGACTGCCATGGATGGCTTCACTCACTTCATTGCTCAACTGACTCCACAGCCTGTGGACTCATTTTCAGAGACTCTGCCATTGTTAAGTATGGTTTTCATAGATCCTTCTATATTTCTTTATTTTCCTGTGGGTGCCTACAAGAAAAAGAATCTCAAGGTTGTATATAACTTTGGTGATAAATTTACTTCGATCTCTGTACTTTGAATTTTGCACAATGTGAGCTGATCAGCTCCAGGGAATTTTTTCACAATTCACTAATGTGGCTGGTATTCTATGCCAAATCCCTTTTTAGTCTGGGATAGTCGATACTGGGACAGCTTCATAAAAGACCACACGGCAAAGGTTTTCCCACAAGCTGAAATTCTTCTCAGAGTTTATTTTATTTTTTGTATTTTCAGCCCATAGAGTCTACATCAACTAATTGAGCATGCCCATTCTCCACTAATTTTCCCAATAACCTATTCTCACAAAATTGCACCTCTCATATACACATAAGTCACAATTTACAATGTCCAAATAAGGCACCAACATTCATTGTTTTGGGAGAGAGGAGGACATCAGTATGCCTCAGGGAAAACCCATGCAGTCACAGGGAGATCTTGCAAACACCACAGATCAAGACAGAACCAGGGTCACTGGAGCTTTCAGCTAGCAAAGTGCCAATCCACCACTCCATAAAAATAGTTGTTTATTATCGATCCTGTTTAATACCAAAGAATGAGAAGTCTGGCTGAGTAATTTTGCCGTTAAAGAAGATGTGAGGATCTAGGTCCATAGTCCTTGAAAGTGGCTTAAGTGGCTTATTCCATCTGCCCTGTTCACCACACTATAAACCAGATCAGGTTTAAAAGAGGTGAAGAGGGTATATTGAATGCTTGCATTCATTAGTCAGCATATAGAGTATAAGATTTGGGACTTTATGTTGCAACATTATAAGGCACTGCTTAGGTCACCCTGTAAGGAAAAGCATGGTTGTGACAATAAGCCACCAAGATATTGTTTTGACTGGAGCACTCTAATTACGGGGAGAGACTGGAAAGGCTGGGTTGTTTTCTCTGAAGCAAGGGAAGCTGAGAGATGACCCAACAGAAGGATATGCAGTAAGATTATGAGGGGAATAGATTAGATAGATAGTCAAAATCTGTTGTTTTTTAATGGTAGGGGTATCAAAAGCAAGGAGGTATGGTGTTAAGGTGAAAGGAAGAAGCTTGAAAAAGGATCAGAGGGTTTTGTTTTACACAGAATGTAGTTGATTCCTGGAATCTGCTGAGAAAGGAACAGATGAATCAGATGCAAATACTATGATTAAGAAGCACATGAGCAGAGAGTTAACCAGAGGAGGCACGGAGGGATATCGACATGATGTAGGCATACAGACAAGAGGCATGATGTGGAAAGTTGAAGGGCCTATTGCTCAAGGTTGAATTAGATTTTAAAGGACATGAACTTTGGGAATTGCATTTCTGTTGCTTTACTGAGTGTATAATTGGTTACATATTTTGATAAATACATAATTTGGGATTAATTAACAGAGATATCCTGGGAACCACAATGGTCCAATGTATAACTCCGCTGATGTTTGATGATTGTGAATACAAAAAGTTTTCACAGTGAGGGAGATCAACTCTTTACATTATAACCACAAACACGAGGAAATCTGCAGATGTTGGAAACTCAAGCAACACACACAAAACGCTGGTGGAACACAGCAGGCCAGGCTGCATCCATAGGAAGAAGTGCAGTCGAAGTTTCGGGCCGAGAACCTTCGTCAGGACTTCTTCCTATAGATGCTGCCTGGCCTGCTGTGTTCCACCAGCATTTTGTGTGTGTTATCTTTACATTACAAGGATGTTTTATCTTCTACAAATTATAGTTCTGACAGAAGTTTTACACAGCTCCTCAGAAACCTAAGGAGACTCAGCCACATTCAGCAATGAAGCTTGCAGAATTGGTGAAGCTGCTTGACCGCTGACTCCTACCGTTTCACACTCTCCAGGCCACTCAGGAGGCAGTGAAATGACTGCGACTGGAGGTGAAAGAAACTTGGATAATGGCCTGTAGCTGGAGGTATTGCAGGCAGGTTAACTGGTTTAGTTGTTGCAGTGCTATAGAGTATAGGATGTGCAGCTTGTGCTTGCAAAGAACTCCAAGGATAGGTTCCGCCTGAAACTCTAGCTGCAATGGATAACTAAGTCAAGTCAAGGGCAAAGAGGAATTCAGAGTAAATGTTTTTGTCTTTCTAGTCTTATTGCACTTCATTGAATTCAGGATGACAGCAAGGCATTATAACCAAACAGGTTGTCAGTTGAGGACTGGAGGCTACCAGTGTGGGTATTAGTGTGAAATCTCTTCATGATGGGCAGTAATTTCACCAAGGGTCTTACAGTTAATGAGAGAAGGCAGTCAATAGCAGATGCTTGCTGGACTTCAGAGGAATGGTGTGGGGTAGGTGCTGTACATTTTCTGCTTATGATAAATCATGAAAGAAAGGAGTTAATTAAGGATATTAAACGATCAATGAACACAAAGATCATATGAGTCAGAAATGTTAAACAGCTTTGTAAGTAAACCCCAAGCTAAAAGTATTCATCAAACCTTTTAATAAGAATTACTTTGTAAAAATTACTATATAGGAAGGAATACAATTTTGAAAATATTATTTATTGTACATTCAAATACAATGTTATATTTTACTAGATATGTTACTCTGGCTGCAGAAACAAAAGAAGGAAGTGGGGTGAATTTTGCAATAAAATGTCAGACGTGGTTTCAGGAACTTAAAATTTTCAAGACACAGGTTTTAAATCAGGAAGGCATTTATCTTCAAGGTTTAACATATGTGCCATTATCTCAATGAATATTTTTGAAATCAGAGCAATGACTTCCCTGAACTTTAGAAAAATCAAGAAATTTCACAATTATTAAAAGCATAACTTACTTACAGATTTCTTTGTTGATAGAAAAAAAAACTTCCTTTAGGTGTGTTGTGAAAGCAGGCTCTTTAATATCAGTCACTTATTGCGGGAGTCAGACCTTTGTAGCATTTTAAAAAGCTTGCTGAACACATCAAGACCTGGAAGCCTTTAGGCTGTAGTGAGGAAGGCATGCATTAGAGCTAGTTTTTAGTACGGAAGGGTATCTTTTAGGCACTCACAATTCAATGCAACATTGGAATTAACGTCAGACAAGCATTGTGCAATGTTCCTCCAATATGTCCTGCCACAAAAAGCTGTCCAAATCTAACCCAACCAATTACCGCTGTAGCAACATCTGACCAATCATTACCGGAGAAGAAGTCAACAGTGCCATCAAGTGACACGAACTTAAAATAGCTAGCTTGCTGCTGCTCAGTATAGATTCCGTTGGAGCTATTCAGCTCACATTATAGCTTTGACATGAACACAAAGGACAAGTTCTGTGGTACAAGCCACTTTATGACACATGAAAGAGCCTTAGACAAAATTAGGCTTGTTTGGGGATTAATAGGACAACAGTTTAAGAGAATTTTTTTTCTTTTTCCTTTCTGGTTATCCATCCCATAGGATGACGATGGTTCCTTTCAGTCAGTTAGAGGGGTTTGATATGTGCGTCCTGAAGTGGCTGTACAGGCTGATCCTTGACAGGCACTGCTTGCCACATACTTGGCAGGTGAGGCCAGGGGGGCAGCAGGGGCAGAAGCTCCATAGTGGCGCTTCCTGTGCCTTTCCTCTGTTGCCTCTATGAGCTTGTTCTCAGCAGCGTCCGCACCTTTTCTGATGGCGTCCCTCTACTGTGAGCGATCTTGAGCCAGATCCTCCCATGTTGATGGGGCAATGTCAGCTTTCTTGAGGCTCCTGTGCAGAACATCTTTGTACCGTAGTCGCTGGCCTCCTCATTTTCAGGTACCACTGGACAATTGGCCGTACAAAACGTCCTTGGGCAGTCTTCTGTCAGGCATTCTGACAACATGTCCTGCCCAGCGCAGTTGCACTGACATCACCAAGATTGAAACTGCTGGCATTCCGGCTCGAGAGAGGACCTCGGTATTGGAGACCTTGTCTCGCCAGGTGAGCTTCCTCAGAGAATGTAGGTGACACTGCTGCAGTTGGTCAGGCTGGTGTAAGTGACTCTGATATGGGCACCACATTTCACATCCATATAGCAAGACTGATATGACAATGGCTCTGTACGTCTTGCACTTGGTGGCCAAACTAATGTTCTGTGACCAAACTCAATCTTTCAGCTGACCAAAGGCAAAGCAGGCTTTTCTGGTTCTTGATTCAATCTCTACATCCAGAGAAGCTGAGGATGTCACTATGCTGCCCAGGTAGCAAAGCTTGTTGACAGCATTGAGACGAGTGTCATCAATGCAGACAGTTGGTTCTTCGTAGTTTGAGCCAGGAGCCGGTTGGTACAAAACTCCCATCTTTTTCAGGCTGATTGTCAGCCCGAAGCTTTTGGCTGCACTGGCAAAGCGACTGGTGATCTCCTGTAAGTCTTCGAGAGAGTGGGCAACCAGTGCGCAGTCATCAGCAAACGGTAGCTCATGTGCCACAATGTCCCTGACTTATGTTTTTGTTCTCAGTCTTGCGAGGTTGAGGAGCCACCATCAACCCTCGTTTGTAGGAAGACCCCTGACTTCAGGTCTGATGTGGCATCCCGAAGAATAGCAGCGAAGAATAGTCCAAACAGAGTAGGAGCCAAAACACAACCCTGTTTTACGCCGTTGCTGATGGGAAATGGGTGTGACAGCTCACCACACATGTTGATACAACCTTCTATGCTTTCGTGGAACTGACAGATGATGTTGGTTAGGCGTGGGGGGCAACTGAATTTTGGTAGGAGCTTCCACAGGCCATCTCTACCCACAGTGTCAAACGCTTTGGTTAGATCAACAAATGTGACAGAGAGACTTCTCTGCTGCTCAACACATTACTCTTGGAGCTGCCTCAGTGAGGAGATCATGTCCACTGTACTACGGCCTGTTTGAAAACCACACTGGCTTTCTGGAAGGATGTTGTCACTGATGTTGGACACCAAGCGTCTAAGGATGATCCTCGCGAGGCATTTTCCCACAACTGACAGAAGAGAGATGCCACGGTAAATGTTGCAATCTCTCTTGTCTCTCTTGTTCTTGTAGATGGTCATGGTTGATGCATCTTTGAAGTGTCGTGGTAGTTCTGTAGCTGCCCCACAACGTTGTGAACAGCTGGTGCAGGCATGATGTCAGTGTGTTACCATCTTACTGGTAGATCTCAGCTGTGATGCCGTCAGGTCCTGGTGCTTTGTTGGGTTTTAGCTGTTTGATGGCTTTGATGAACACCTGAAGAGTAGGGGAAGCACCAAGCTCAAACAGTATGGGTCGAGGGTGTACTCTGCCCAGTGCTTCATCAGTGATGGTTCCTGGTCTGTTCAGCAGCTCATGGAAGTGTTCTTGCTATCTCTTCATGTGCTCTGACTTCTCAGTGAAGATGGATGTACTGTCCTTGCTCAGGAGTTGTGCAATGCTTTGTTTTGATGGACCATACACAACCTTGATTGCTTCATAGAAGCTTCTTGAGTCATTACAGTCAGCGAAGGCTTGTAACACCTTGGCCTTGTTCGTCTTTCATAGCTCTGAGCTGCTTCTACAAAGTTGATATTGCACTCAAAAAGGTATGTTTATTGGAACTTGAGTTCGGGTGTCGAGAAAGAACCTGGTGTGCAGCTGTCTTAGCTCTTAGAAGGTCTTGCACAGATTGATCGCTCTCATCAAACCAGTCCTGATGCTTGTGCTTGACTTTCCCCAAGGTGTCCTGGGCAGCACTGTAGACCTTTTCTTTGAAGGCATTCCAGTGCTCAGTAATATGGTCTGGTGGATTATCAACCAGTCTGCTTAAAGCAGTTTCAATAGATGATTTCAGGGCATCAGCACACTCATGGTGTTTCAGGTGGTGGTGTTCAGCTGTTTGGGTGGTTTGGCAGCATTCAGTCTGCGTGGAGGTTTGATCGATAGACGTAGATCGGACCACACCATTTGATAATCAGTTGAACACTCAGCTCCATGCTTAACTCTGGCGATATGAATGTCAGAGATATCTCGTTGTCGGGTGATGACTTAGTCAATGAGATGCCAGCTTTTAGATCATGGATACATCCATATGCATTTGAGCTTGTCTGAATCTGAACAGTGTGTTAGTGATGCACAGTTTGAATTCTGTGCACATTGAGAGGAGCAGTAGACCGTTACTATTACTATTGCCAACCCTTTCGTGTCCAATCACACCAGGCCACACAGTGGACTCCTTGCCAACCCGATCATTAAAATCTCCCAGCAACAGCAGCTTATTGGAAGTTGCCACGCTACTGATGGTGGTTTTCAGCTCACTGTAGAAGGCCGCCTTGACTTCGCTGGGATTAGTCAGAGTTGGGGCGTAAATGTTGACTATGGCGAGGTGGTGCCTTCCTTGCAGAGCTGTATGCAAGGTCTGGATTTGGTCACTTACAGCAAAAGGCAGGGTTGGCAGCTTTGCTGTGAGGCAGTTCTTGATAGCCAAGCACACACCAGATTCTCTTCGTTCTTCTTCGGGCCTGCCAGACCAGAAGAATGTGTACCCTCCTTTCTCTTCACAAAGCACGCCCTCTCCAGAGAGTCGGGACTCCTGGAGAACCACAGTGTCCCCTTTGTAGACCTTGAGCACACAAGCAACAAGTGCAGTACGTCTCTCTGGGCGATCAGAGTTAGCATTGTCCCACAGAGTTCATATGTTCCATGAGGTGATGATCAGATTTTGCTTCTGATTCTTACCGCTAGAGTTGGAAGACCCGCTAGCCGCAGTAGACTGGCCAGGTTGGTGTAAGCGGGCTTTGTTTGAGCCACATTTTCTAGGCCCTTCGCTAATTCTAGGGTGAGCAGTGCCTCCCTAACAGGGCTGCTCAGATGCAGAGGGTGCTGCCTCACTGGATCTCCGCTCTGTAATCCATGTGCAGACACTCTCCCCCTGCCGCCAGAATGCAGACTTGTGACTACAGCTACCAGCTGGTCAAGCCGACCGTTCCTTCACTACAGGACTGGGGTGTGTTGTTCCTCAGAAAGGAACAGCATGTGCGTGAATGGATTATAGGTGAGTAGGGGGTTGCACAGGTCCAGACCCACCCTCTCGACATCCCCTCCCAGATCCAACGGTATGGTGGGATCCAAGACAGCTGGGGGAAGTTCTGTTGCAGTGAATGGCCAGACCAAGCATCAATGTAAGGGATGCCCTTTCTGCGCTTCACTGCACGTGTTTGCTAGATGGCCATTGACCTTAGGAGAGGGTTCATCCGCCCTGTGACAGGTAAGAGAATATAGTCATATTAAATGAAATGTCTCGGATTCCAAAGATATACAGTTAGGGCCAGTGAGTTGCAGGCCACCAGAAACATTACAACACTTACGGGCTTCTGAGCACAATCCTTGCTGATTTGATTTGACAAAAACAGTGCATTTCACTGCATATTTTGATGTATGTGTTGCAAGCAAAGCTAATCTCTAAATACAATATATTCTCATTTTCAAAAAAACCTGTGATGAAAAGACTCATAAGCAATCCCAGAGCATGATAACTTTGAGACAATAACTGAGTGGAGAACAAATTGTGTCCGAAACTTGAGAGAGCACTGTGGATAAAGATTGTTACACATAGAGGAAGCAAGTGGGACATGGTGTTTCATAAGGATTGAGGCAGTGACTAGTGTCATTCAATGTGTCTTTAATCAATTTGCACTTAGCTATGGAAAAATAAAGTCAGAATTTCAAAGTTGCACTAGATCGGAATCAGAATCAGGCATATGTTGTGAAATTTCTTAACTTAGTAGCAACAGTACATGATAATATAGGAAAAAAGTAAATAACTCAATTACAGTAAGTATATACATATATTGAATAGTTATATTAAAAATAGTGCAAAAACAGAAATAATATAAAAACATGAGATAGTGTTCATGTGTTCAATGTCCATTTATGTATCGGATGGTTCTAACCAGGGGTCCATAGACCCCTCGGTTAATAGTAAGGCTCCATGACATAAAAATTTTGGGAACCCCTGCACTAGATGAAGTGGTATCGTTGTTACTGGGGAAGATTGCATCAAAATACAACTCATAAACAATGAAATAAGCATTATTAATGAAAGTGTCAATGGGATAGGCACTTAGAGCAAGGCAGAGTAATTTGATTGGAAGATTAAGGAGGCTCCACACTGCGCAATTTGATCTGGAAAGTCAGTTAAAAGAACCATTTAGTGTTGCACCAAAGTCAATAAGACAATGGAAGTTACAAACAAAATACTGTGATTCAACTCCGGAAGGAAATAATTGAGAAACAGATAAATTACATTAAATGTAGAGAACATTGGCTAGATTAGTCTTGCAGTTATGTTATCTGAACTGTATATTTCCAAAGACACATAAAAATGCTGGAGGGAATGAAAGAACTGTTTACAAGGATATCACGGCTCATATGTTATTATTGAGGCCCTAATTACACTTAGGTGGCTCAGATAGACAAGCTACATCATTTAAATGCTCAAAACTAGACTTCAGAAACTAACATTGTTCTGAGCTCTGTCACTTTAAGAGATTGAGCATGGTCATTCAAAATGGAGAAGGAATATTTGGGGTGGCACTAAGAATATGGGGTCCATTTACTGTTGATCAATGAGATAGATTGGAAATGGCATTCACCTTATAAACAGCTCGGTTATTTAAAACTACTGCAGATGTGCTGATGTCCACACCCTCAGCCCAATCAGTGATGTACTTCAAAAATCCACCATTGGCCCACCAGATACATCAGAATCTAGACAACTGGAGTGGAGGTAAATCATCCTGAAAAAAGATAAAAAGCAGTTGGAGCCCTGTCGATGTGCATGAGGGGAGGAGTGGGAGAGAAAGTGGTTTGTTGTGCTGTTGTTGCCTTGCTGTTTTTCCTTGTTGCTGTTGTTGTGTGGTCCTCCCAGGCACTGCGGATGTGCTATCTTGATGCCAGAATATGCATACCCCTGCGGGGTGAACACAGCATATCCTTTGGTATGTTGGTTCTTAATGCAAGCAACGCATTTCGCTCTATGTTTCGATGTACACGTGACAAATGAATCTGAATCTGAATCTGAACCATGGAAATGGCAAAAGACAGATAACTAACTAGAACTCAATTGGTCCACCAGGAATGTTTCAAGCGGGCAAGGAAAATGGAGTTAATACGCTCAGTGGCCACATTATTAAAGTTCAAAGTTCAAAGTAACTTTTATTATCAAAGTACATATATATCACCATATACAACCTTGAGATTCATTTACTTGTCGGCATACTCAACTAATCTATAGAATAGTAATAGTAACAGGATCAATGAAAGATTAGCCAGAGTGCAGAGTACAGTGATGTTCTTCTGCTGCTGCAGCCCTTCCACTTCAAAGTTTGATGTGTCGTGCATTCAAAGATGTTCATCTGCACACCACTGTTATAGTGTTTGGTTATTTGACTTAGCATCACCTTCCTGTCAGCTTGAACCAGTCTGGCCATTCTCCTCTGATTTCTCTCATTAATTGAATTTTGAACTTATTGAATTTGTTGAAGAAGTTACGAGGAATGTTGACGAGGGTAAGGCAGTGGATGTAGTCTATATGGACTTCAGCAAAGCCTTTGACAAAGTTCCACATGGAAGGTTAGTTAAGAAGGTTCAGTCATTTGGTATTAATGCTGGAGTAATAAAATGGATTCAACAGTGGCTAGATGGGAGATGCCAGAGAGTAGTGGTGGATATTTGTTTATCGGGATGGAGGCTGGTGACTAGCGGGGTGCCTCAGGGATCTGTTTTGGGCCCAATGTTGTTTGTAATATACATAAATGATCTGGATGATGGGGTGGTAAATTGGATTAGTAAGTATGCCGATGATACTAAGGTAGGAGGTGTTGTGGATAATGAGGTGGGTTTTCAAAGCTTGCAGGAAGATTTATGCCGGTTAGAAGAATGGGCTGAACGTTGGCAGATGGAGTTTAATGCTGAGAAGTGTGAGGTTCTACATTTTGGCAGGAATAATCCAAATAGAACATAGAGGGTAAATGGTAGGGCATTGAGGAATGCAGAGGAACAGAGAGATCTAGGAATAACAGCGCATATTTCCCTGAAGGTGGAGTCTCATGTAGATAGGGTGGTGAAAAAGGCTTTTGGAACACTGGCCTTTATAAATCAAAGCATTGAGTACAGAAGTTGGGATGTAATGTTAAAATTGTACAAGGCATTGGTAAGGCCAAATTTGGAATATTGTGTACAGTTCTGGTCACCGAATTATAGGAAAGATATCAATAAATTAGAGAAAGTGCAAAGACGATTTACTAGGATGTTACCTGGGTTTCAGCACTTAAGTTACAGAGAAAGGTTGAACAAGTTAGGTCTCTATTCATTGGAGCATAGAAGGTTGAGGGGGGATTTGATCAAAGTATTTAAAATTTTGAGAGGGATAGATAGAGTTGATGTGAATAGGCTGTTTCCATTGAGAGTAGGGGAGATTCAAATGAGAGGACATGATTTGAGAGTTAGGGGGCAGAAGTTTAAGGGAAACACGAGGGGGTATTTCTTTACTCAGAGAGTGATAGCTGTGTGGAATGAGCTTCCTGTAGAAGTAGTAGAGGCCAGTTCAGTTGTGTCATTTAATTAAAATTGGATAGGTATATGGACAGGAAAGGAGTGGAGGGTTATGGGCTGAGTGCGGGTAGGTGGGACTAGGTGAGATTAAGAGTTCGGCACGGACTAGGAGGGCCGAGATGGCCTGTTTCCGTGCTGTGATGGTTATATGGAATGGGCAAATCTTGCTGGAACACATTGTGCATCAAAGTATTGATAAAGACACAGACTTGCAGTACCCCAAAGACGACTTGTTCACCCGGTAATTCAACATACTCTCTCTCCCTAATAAGGAAAAAGAGATATCCACATTTCACAGCGAGAGGGGAGACTTAACAAACAACTCGCTGATTTACGATGTTGAGTTCCGAGCTCTGCTCCCAGAGAATCAGCCCCGGAATGGCTCAGGTCTCTGGACACACAGCTCCCGATGATCTGTGTTCTCTCATGATGTCTCAGTCAGGCGCACTGACCTTGAATGTGCCCTTCTTCAGAGCCACAGAAATCTGACACCCTGAAGAAGGTGTGCTAGTCTAGTAATCAACCGATCACGTGGCAGCAACTCACTGCATAAAAGCATGCAGACATGGTCAAGAGATTCAGTTATAGTTCAAACCAAACATCAAAATGGGGAAGAAATGTGATCTAAGTGATTTTGACTGTGTGATGATTGTAGGTAACAGACCTGGTGGTTGAGTATCTCAGAATTTGCTGATTTCCTGGGGATTTCATGCACAGCAGTCTCTAGAACTTACAGAATGGTGCAATAATCCAAAAACATCCAGTGGGCAGCAGATTTGTTGGTGAAAATGCCTTGTTAAAAAGAGGAGTCAGAGGAGAATAGGCAGGCTGATTCAAGTCAACAGGAAAGTGACAGTAACTCAAATAAACATGGGTTAAAACAGTGGTGTGCAGAAGAGCATCTCTGAATGCATGACACCTTAAACGTTGAAGTGGATAGGCTACTGCAACAGAAGACCACAAACATACTCAGAGTGGCCACTTTATTAGGTACAGAGGTACCTAATAATGTAGCCACACACAGTAGTGTACATCAAAACAGATTGTTTCTGTCAGTCATCCATCTTTGATTTTCATTCTGTTTTACCTTCCCCTTGGAGCAGTATGGCCTGTTTTTCTTATCCCACAGACTTTAACAAACACAACAGGGACAAAGAAGTATAAGTTGCCACTGTCACAATAACTAATTTGTTAATCACTGTGATTTTCCTTTTGTTTAGCCACCACCAACTCCCCCACCCACCCCGCATCTTCTCTGCTGCTTAAAAATAATTTGTTTACTCTCTTTCCCAGTTAGGAAGAAGAATCACAGGCTTAAAAGATAAACTTTCTTTCTACAGATGTTGCCTGACTCAATGTGTATATGTAGCAACCTCTGTTTTAAAAAAAAAGATTTGTTTCCTTCCAAACTCACTATCGAATATCACTCTCAAGCCGCTGCTAATTTTTGATTACTTTCTCTATCTTTTATATTATTATTCTTTGCTATCACAATTTATAAAAAAAAATTAGTGAAGTGCCCTGGAATACAAAATGAACCCCCTCTTCTCATTAATCTAAAAGGGACCAAGAACACAGCTTAAACAGCAGAGAAACCCACAAGCATTTCTCTTTTAAATCTAAAGACAACATTGTCATTTACGATGACGGAAATGGTACTCACATTAGAAAATAATGATTTACAGTTTTGGAGAATTGTGGGAAATTTGATGTCTTCAATAAGGCGATCAACAGTAATATAATCTTTATTAAATGGTACTGAAAGAAGACCTAATCCTTTAATAAATAGTGCAGTGGTTTCATTAGCACAAGCTGTTTTTTGATGGATTCACTGCCCTATACAATTCCTGCATTACTTAAAAAGAGAACTTCTTTGCTGTCAACTAGCACTTTGTTTTCAAAGATATTATTTTCATTTCTTTGAGGGAACTTCATCTTTGATTTTATCTGACTGAAGCGTAGCATTTGTGAAAGGAGCATCTGTGGTCCAGACTTCTCAAGTTTTCAAAGGCATTCTGAGAGCTCAGTGTAAGAGATATTAGAGCAACATTAAACATTGGACAATAGAGCATTTTTAATTGGCACTCATTGAATAGGGAATATCTGAATAAGAAATGAATCCCTGGTTCAATTAGGATTAATTTGGCACAGATTCTTATCCGCTGTTTTGTTGAGAATTAAAATAACACAAAAGCAGAAGATTATTAAAACAACTTTATCCTTGCTGAATGGCCAAAGAGGGGGTATGCCTTGGGAAGTGAAAGGAAGCTTAACTTAGGTTCTTGCATCCATTTTTCATGATTAATCAATTGAAGGATAAAGAAAACTATTACAAAAGCAAATGGAATTCTATGCCCCATTTCATGGAAAACTACATTGCACTCCATGAAAAGTTTAGCTCTCTGTAGCTTTTCATCAGAAACTTACATTTAACTGGTCCTGTTTAATGTTAACCTTTCAGTTAGGTACACTGGCTAGTCAATGAAGTAACATTTGGCTTGATGTAGATGAGGAAAATAATGTCTATATGGTTACTAATGACATTATCCTCAAAGCAACAGAGGTCAGTTGGTCACAGCTTTGTATGTCTGTCATAATAGCTGGGATCTCCATGTGGCCAGCTGTTGTGTGTTTAATATTCAAGTAATATTTGAGTAATGTTGTAAGTATTGAACATGAGAAATTTGCAGATGTTGGAAATCCAAAGCAACATGCACAAAGTGCTGGGGAGCTCAGCAGCCAGGAAGCATTAATGAAAAGGCATTAACTGTCGATGTTTCAGGCCAAGACCCTTCTTCAGGAGGGAAAGGAAGGGGGACACCTTCGCCCTTCCTTTTCATCCTGAAGAAGGGTCTTGGCCGAAAACATTGACCGTACATGCATTTCCATGGATGTGCCTGTCATATTGTAAATATATTGTTTGATTAACCATTCTTTGTTTCTTTAAATAATTAATCAAGTCAAGTCAAGTCACTTTTTATTGTCATTTCGACCACAACTGCTGGTACAGTACACAGTAAAAACGAGACGATGTTTTTCAGGACCATGGTACTACATGAAGCAATGCAAAAACTACACTGAACTATGTAAAAACAACACAGAGAAAACTACACTAGACTACAGACCTACCCAGGACTGCAAAAAATTGCACAAAACAGTGCAGGTATTACAATAAATAATAAACAAGGCAATAGGCACAGTAGAGGGCAGTAGGTTAGTGTCAGTCCAGACTCTGGGTATTGAGGAGTCTGATGGTGTGGGGGAAGAAACTGTTACATAGTCTGCTCATGACAGCCCGAATGCTTTGGTGCCTTTTCCCAGATGGCAGGAGGGAGAAGAGACTGTATGAGGGGTGCATGGGGTCCTTCATAATGCTGCTTGCTTTGCGGATGCAGCACGTAGTGTAAATGTCTGTAATGGTGAGAAGAGAGACCCCGATGGTCTTCTCAGCTGACCTCACTATGCGCTGCAGGGTCTTGCGCTCCAAGATGGTGCCATTTCCGAACCAGGCAGTGATGCAGCTGCTCAGGATGCTCTCAATACAACCTCTTTAGAATGTGATGAGGATGGGGGTTGGGAGATGGACTTTCCTCAGCCTTCGCAGAAAGTTGAGATGCTGCTGAGCTTTCTTTGCTATGGAGCTGGTGTCAAGGGACCAGGTGAGATTCTCCGCCAGGTGAACACCAAGAAATTTGGTGCTCTTTACTATCTCAACCAAGGAGCCATTGATGTTCAGTGGAGAGTGGGTTATATATTAATTTTGGGTTATATATTAAAGTACATGAATGGCTTACATCATTATACCACCATGTGATATGGACACACATCGCCAAAGTCAAGAAAGCAGTAGACATGTTATTCCTAGCTGTGTGTTTTTCTCTTGATTAGTTTTATGTTTTTATGTTTTAGAATTACAAAATATAACAATAGTGATGTGTAAGTTTTAAAATAAATTTGAGATGATTACCTACCTGTTGAAGCATAGCAAGATGTTTGAGTTCAAAAAAGGCACAGCACTCGTTCTTCACAAGAGGAGAGAACTAGTTGAGTTAAAATAAGCATATGTCTCTTCAGAAGAGAACAGAGATGGTTAAGTTAAAAAATAAGGCATAAAACTATTAAAATTCATTGGTTCATAACCAGTGAGTACATGTTGATAATAATAAATAAATAAGCAGAAATGGCTGACTACATTGGAAAAATAGACACAATCGCTCACATGAGGTAAGTGGATTTTATATACTGAATGAATTGAGCAGTATTTAAAGTAAGTGGAATAGCTGATGAGAAAAAAGTGTTGCTTTTACTGAGTGCAACAGGTAGAAGAGCATACTGTTTGCTTAGAAGTTTGACTGCTTCAACCAAACCAGCTGAAATGAACTTTGCTGATATTTTGAATGTAATACAGGAACATTTATAACTGAAACTGTTGCTGATTGCAGAATGCTTTAGGTTTCATAAGTGGAAGCAAAGGGAAGGGGAGTCCATTTCAGTATATGTGGCTGAGTTGAAGAAATTGCCTGAGAATTGACAGTTCAGTAATGGGCTTAATGATACACTGAGAGTTTAATTTGTGGAATCTTACAAGAAAACATTCAAAAGTAAATCCCATTCTGTTCCTTATACCATTTTTGACGAAGTAGTCAATGAGCTAGGTTGCATGGAAGCTGAAGTAATTCTTTCCAATGTTGCATGGAGCCCATGGGCAATGCCCATGGTCCCAGTAACCAAGAAGAATGGGTTGGTCAAGATCTGTGGTGATTTTGAAGACACCATTAACCCAGTAATGCAAGTAGATCAATACATTCTGCCCAGGACAGAGGATATCTTTGCAAACCTTTCTGGAGGAAAACACTTCAGCAAAGTGAACTTAGCTGGAGCCTACCTACAGATCAAGATGGAAGAAGAGTCCAAAGTGTTTCTCACCATAAACACTCATGGCGGGCTTTATTATAATAATAGACTCATTTTTGGAGCAGCATGTGCACTATACTTTAGCAAGAAGCTGAAGAGCAGGTGCTGCAAGGGTGCCCAGCCACTCAGTGTTTCCTAGATGACATCATTGTTACCTGTGGGGATGACAAGGAACAGCTCCAAAATATTCAGACAACTTTTAAAAGATTAGAAGATTATGTGCTCACTGCACAATGCAAAAAGTGTGAATTCAAGTCAAGTCAAGACAAGTCAACTTTTATTGTCATTTCGACCATAACTGCTGGTACATTGCATAGTAAAAATGAGACAACATTTTTCAGGACCATGGTGTTACATGACACAGTACAAAAAACTAGACTGAACTATGTAATAAAAAAAAAAACACAGAAAAAGCTACACTAGACTACAGACCTACACTGGACTGTATTAAGTGCACAAAAACAGTGCAGGCATTACAATAAATAATAAACAGGACAGTAGAGCAAGGCGTCAGTCCAGGCTTCGGGTATTGAGGAGTCTGATAGCTTGGGGGAAGAAACGGTTACATAGTCTGGTCGTGAGAGCCCAAATGCTTTGGAGCCTTTTCCCAGACGGCAGGAGGGAGAAGAGATTGTATGAGGGGTGCATGGGGTCCTTCATAATGCTGTTTCCTTTGCGGATGCAACGTGTAGTGTAAGTGTCCGTGATGGCAGGAAGAGAGACCCTCGATGATCTTCTCAGCTGACCTCACTATCCGCTGCAGGGTCTTGCGATCTGAGATGGTGCAATTTCTGAACCAGGCAGTGATGCAGCTGCTCAGGATGCTCTCAATACAACCCCTGTAGAATTCTTTAAAACAAGCAGCACTGACTGTGGTAACACCATAACCACACAAGATATACACAAATGTGCTGAGAAAATTTAGCAAAGGTGAATGCCCAAGGTCAAAGAATGTCACATTGTAGTTGCTTTTAGAATTTGTCAATTACTAAAACATGTTCCTGCCAATCCTGGTTACTATGATCCACCCATTGAACTTACTACTACAGATCAGGAAGAAATGGCAATGGACAAAGTTGTGTAAGGTGGCTTTCCAAAAGGTAAAGGAAATGGTAATGTCAGACACTATACTCATACTTAATGATCCACATTATCCAGTGAAGCTTGCCTGTGATGTCTCACCTCATGGTATAGGTGCAGTCATGTCACATGTTGTATGGGATGGAAGTAAATGCTCATTAGCTTTTACATCACCTTCCCTTACCGCTGCAGAGAAAAGTTATATACAGATTGACAGAGAGGACTTGAGTATGGTTTTAGGTATAAAACATTTCAGCCCATATTTATTTAGGAGAGAGTTTACCCTCATTACTGATGATCAACCACTAGTGTCCATTTTCAATCCACAGAAGGGTGTTTCACTAACAGCACATGCACAAGTGCAGAGGTAGGCTCTGTTTCTTGGAGAGCACAATTACAAGATTGAATTTAAAAGACCAACTATTCATGGAAATGCTGACAGATTGTCCTGTTTACCACGGGAAAAGGAAACACCCTAACAACTGACAAATGAGGACACTTTTCCTGGCATACTCTCCCTAATGGAAATCTAAAATCTCCTTAGTGTGGCAGAGATCATCTAAAGGGAAACTAGTAAAGACCCCATACTGTCTCATCTACATGGCAACCCAGCATGGCTGGAATGATCAGCAAAAATTCCAGTTTCCCCATTCTTACTGGCACTTGAATGAAATTGTCCTTGACAGGGAGCTGTTGTACCATCCAAGCTGAGCTGAAGTGTTGGAGGAGCTACACGCCAGTCATCTAGGCATGGTCAAAATCAAAGCATTGGTTCAAAGCTTTATCAGGTGTCCTGGAATAGATCAGCAGATTGAGCGGTTTGCCATGCATTGTCTGGAATGCCAGCATGTCGAGAAGATGCCTCGAGCAGCACTTCTTCATCCCTGGGAATGGCCTACATTGCCCTGGCAGAGGTTTCATGTGGATTTTGCTGGACCATTTATGGGCACAATTTTCTTGCTAGTAATGGATGCAGCTACAAAATGACCAGAGGTGCTCCTAATAGACTTCAGACATAGCCTTCCACACTGCTGATGTGTTGAGAAGCCTCTTCTCAAGGACTAGCATTCCAGAACACTTAGTCAGTGACAATGGACCACAGTTTGTTGCAGCACAGTTTCAGTCATTCCTGAAAGTGAGAGGATTAAGACATATTACATCTGCACTGTACCATTCAGCTACAAATGGTTTGGTGGAAAGGTTTATCCAGTGTCTATAGAATGCACTGCAAGTAATGACAGCAGAACACTCTACACTGACACTGAATCAGACCTCGCAAGATCCTCCTTGCATATTACAGTGCATCACAATCCAGCAACTCACCAGTCATTCTGCTCTGGGTCATCCCTTGCGTTCATGCTTGGATATCCTCAAACTCACTCAGAAGGGACTGAAGTCTCAGAAGCAGGGCAAACAGCTGAGGCAAATCCAGGCCGACTCAAACAAGGAGCTTCAATGTTCCAGTCCTGAACAAGCAGTCCTAGTGGGGGACTACAGAGGTGATCAAATGAGTGTACTTGAAAAGAAAAAAAGGACAGAAATGAACCATTCTCCTACACATTGGAGATTATGTTTGATGCTTCTGGAGACATTAATCAGAGGTAATTGTTAGAGAAGACATGTGGCCAGAATTGTCAGAATCACTTCATGCAATCTTGGAGTCAACCTCTACAACTATCATGAGGAGGGCCCAGAAACAGAAATTGTTCCACAGCCACAAGCCTCACCTGCAGAGTAGTCCCCACCCCTCATCAGCAAAGATATTAACACACAAGAGTAAAAAGCCCCACACCTCTCAACTCCTTACATCTGCCCCACATTCCTCCTCCTCCACCTACCTGTCCTTTCTACTTACCTGGATTCACCAACAATTGTCAGCTTTTGTCCCACTCCCTCTGTCTAGTTTGTTTTTATCCTGGCTGTCTCCCCTCTTCCTATTCAGTCCTGATGGGTATTGACTCAAAACATTGACTGTCCATTTCCCTCCATTGATGCTGCCTGACCCACTCAGTTCCTCCAGTATTCTGTGTGCATGTGTTCATTCTCCTTAAAATTGAGATTAATTGAATCATATCAACTGAAACTAAATCACTGAAATCAGGGTCTCAGAGTATGAGGATGTCCCTTTAGAACTGAGATGAGGACTTTAGCCAAAGAGTGATGAATCTATGGAATTTATTGCCAGAGATGGCTGTGGAGAGCAAGTCATTGGGTACATGTAAACTGGAAATCAACTTGTTCTTCATTAGTAAGGGCATCAAAAGTTACTGGAAGAAGGCAAGAGAATAGGGTTGAGGGGGATAAGAAATCAGTCACAAAGGAACGGCAGAGTAGACATGATGGCCAAATGGCCTAATTCTTCTCCTATGTCTTATGGTCTTTGGTCTATATTATTTGAGAGGATGAAGATGAAAAATGATGTCTTTCAGAGTGGAGTCATCAAAGGAAGCGATGGATAGAGGACAGCAAAAGGCCACTTATACAGGAAGAGTTGAGATGAAGTCACAAGGACAATAAAGTCATGTCTTGCAAAGTGGCAAAGCAGCATAGCAGTTAGTATAATTCTATTACAGGGCCAGTGACCCAGGTTCAATTTTGTCACTGTCTGTAAGGAGTTTGTGTGTTCTCCCCATGACCACATGGATTTCCTCTGGGTGCTCTGGTTTCATCCCACATTCCAAAGTCGCATAGGTTGGTAAGTTAATTGGTCACACGGATCTAATTATACAGCGCTGTATTTCTAAATAAAGAAAATGGAAAATAAAACAGAAGGCTAAATTGCTCCTTCCCTCAACACTGTAATATAAAAAGTAAAGTTCAAAGTACATTTATTATCAAAGTATGTATACATTATACAATCTTGAGATTTATCTCCTTACGAGCAGCCATAAAACAAACAACCCCAAAAGAACCCATAAAAAAGACCATCAAATACCAAATATGTAGAGAGAAAAGTAAACAAATCTTGCAAACGACAGAAGTAAGCAAATAGCATTCAGAACAAAAGTGAGTCCATGGATGTGAAGCCCAGAGCAGGCCACAACCTCAGCGTCAGTTCAGCACAGACCTGACTAAACACCTTAGAAAGAAGCAAATTCTAAGAAGAAAAAAGGAATAAACCAATATGGTAATACTTAGATGTATTAGATTTAAGCAAATTCACATGGCATAAACATTAGTACAGATCAGTCAGGCCAAATTTCCTGTTTTATTTTTTGTTAATTCTTTATAGTTCTACCAATCAGTTCTTTAAACAAATTGGGAGGAATGAAATGATAATGATGTAAAGTGACAGCTCTGATTTGGCATCAAGTCAGGCTCTGAAAAACTACGAATCATGTCTGGATCCACAAGAGATGTAATTTAGTTTTACAAATACACAAAATATCTAAAGTCTTTTTAAACATGTCATTCAGTTATAACCCAATACTTCTTTTTATTTTTTCTTTCCATTATTTATTATTTCTGATAGCATCATTTTCATTCTTTCGAAGGAGGCTCCATGGTGATGTAAGTCATCACATTCAGCACGCAGATTTATGGCATGAAAATCTTCCATCTGTGCTGCATTTGAGAAATGTTCATGGAATGCCAGCATGATGATTCATTCAGCTCCACTAAAGCTGTATTTTGTTTCTTCTTTCTAAATAGCTTTGAATATGGTGCTAAAGCAGACAATCTTATTCAGATACCAAACAGAGATGGCAGCTGACAAAGTGGAAAGACTGAAATAGTGCTGTAGACAGTGTAGATGATAACATTCATAGATTCAGCATTAGAATCAAAATTAGGTTTAATATCGCTGGCATATGTTGTGAAATTTGTCAACTATGTGGCAGTAGTCAGTGGCTCTGGATGAGGAGAAAGTTTTCCATCTGGGCCCCCAAGTGAGTGAATGGCATCTAGGGGGTGATACCGGGATGCCAGGATTCACTGCTGAACCCTCTGGAGGTGTCATGGGCCTATCAATGAAACACTGAGGAAAGAGGGCGCCCACTTGATAACCCAGAAGATTCCATCATTCACTTGGCTGCCCCGCAGAGTCTAGGAAGCATGTCTCAGGGGTGCAAATAAGGGATATTAACATCTAGTCCTACATAACATACCTAATACATAACAAGAGAAAAATATGAATTACAGTATGTATATATGTATTAAATAGCTAAATTAAATAAGTAGGGCAAAAGTAGAAATAAAAGAAGTGAGCAAGTGCTCATGAGTTTGATGTCCATTCTGCAAAGGAAGAAGAAAAGAAGCTGTTCATGAATTGTTGAGTGTGCGCTTTTAGGCTCCTGTACCTCCTTCTTGATGGTAGTAATGAGAATAGTGCATGTCTTGGGTGATTGGGGTCTTCAATGATGGATGCCGCCTTTTTGGGGCATTGCTCTTTGAAGATGTCCTGGTTGCTGGGGAGGCTAGTGCCTGTGATGGAGTTCTCTTCCTCATTCTGACTTCCACCCACATTGACTGAGATTGTGACTAAGGAACACTGTTAGGGCATTGGAAAGGATCTAGAGGAGGTTCAAGAGAAAGATCCAAGTAATGAAAGGGTTAACGTATAAGGACTGTTTGATGATTTTGGGCTGTACTCACTGCTGTTTAGAAGATTGAGGAGAGATCTCACTGAAAACTACCAAATACTGAAGGATAGAGTGTACCTGGAGAGGATGTTTCCGATAGTGAAGAGAAATGAGGAGGAATTTCTTCAGCTGGTGAATCAGTGGAATTCATTGCCACAGATGGCTGTGGATGCCAAGTCATTTTATATTTAAAGCAGAGGTTGTTAGATTCTTGATCAGTAAGGGTGTCAGAGAGAATGGAGGTGAGAGGAAAAATAAATCAGCCATGATCAAGTGAGTCAATGGGACCAATGGCCTAATTCTGTTCCTATGTCTTATGGTCTTACGAAGACACTAGTCCACAGCACACATCTAATACATTCTATATGGCTCAGCTACATACAAATGAGCACAATATCCCTTCAGTACAGGTCCAAATCTACAGCCAGAGTTTCACCTACACCTACACTTCCGATCAGATCCGCTAATCGATGGCCCTGATTCTGTCCCAGGCCAAAATCTGTAAGACTAATCACTGCC
Source organism: Hypanus sabinus (assembly GCF_030144855.1). Lineage (NCBI taxonomy): Eukaryota > Metazoa > Chordata > Chondrichthyes > Myliobatiformes > Dasyatidae > Hypanus > Hypanus sabinus. The sequence goes on from NC_082706.1 coordinate 86,624,720, forward strand.
CTACAAGCACGACCTCATCCTATATGCTCCTGTTCATGGTCCAGACATGCATCTGGATCTTGCTCACCCCAGATCAGCCCTGTTCAAAATCTTATCCAGTATTTCCCTTTGATTACCCTGCCTCAGTGAAGTGCATGACATTAGTCTCCACAGACTGTTGTTTATCCTTTGGACTTGGGCTGCATTGAAACTTTTATTCCAGACTCATTAACAACATGATTCCAAAAGTTGTCTCATCCCAAACACTACTGTACTCTATATAAGCTACTAAGTGCCACTATTCCCTGCTTTTTGACTGTTTAACCAACACGTAAGCAACAGGTCTGCAGGTGAAGCAGAATCTGTGGGAGGAAAAGAAATGTTCCGGGTCAAAACCTCACATCAAGATTAAGAATGAAGAAGGGAGGTGGCCAGTAAATAGCTGAAACATGGCAAGTAAAAGGAATCTTGCTTCAAGTAAACATTTGGAAGCTCCATGTGGAAGCCGGCATGGTTGCAGCTTCCTGTAACATTCTTGGCACAGACATAGAAGGTCAAGACAATACTCAATCTCCCTGAGGATGTGTGAGTACACATGATCGTTCATATATAGTTTGTGGCGTGTTGATCAAATACTTTTTGGACTCATGGAAGTTTTGGACAATTTTGCAGGTTGTCTGAGCATGGCCAAATCCTGTAGATAAAGATAGCAGTAAAGAAGCAATTACCGATCTGAAGTGTGAGTTGCTCCAAATATTAACTGTTAAACCATGGCAATGATGATAGGGTCTATGAGTTGGAAGTTCAATTCAATGACAACACACCAGTATGGCTCATCTTACAGTACATATGGCTAATGAGTGATAAACATTATTGCTTCCTGCACCCATGCCAAGCTCGTCAACTTCATCAACTTCGCCTCTGACTTCCACCATGCCCTCAAATTTATCTGGTCCATTTCCGATACCTCCCTCCACTTTCTCAATCTCACTGTCTCTATCTCCAGAGACAGTTTATCTACTGATGTCTATTATAAACACGTGGACTCTCTCAGCTACCTAGATTATATCTCTTCCCACCCTCTTAGTTGTAAAAACACCACATCCTTATTTCAGTTCCTCTGTCTCCATCACATCTGCTCTCAGGATGATTTGCATTCCAGAACAAAGGAGGTGTCCTCCACCATTAATGTTGTCCTCCACTGCATTCTACCATTTCATGCACATCTATTCTTACCCCATCCTTCTGCCACCCCACCAGTGGTAGGGTTTCTCTTGTCTTCATGTACCACCCCAACATCCTCCATGTCCAGCACATAATTCTATGGAACCTCCGCCATTTTCAACAGGATCCAACCATCAAGCACATCTTTCCCTCCTCCCAACTTTCTGCTTCCCATAGGGATCACTCCCTACGTGACTCCCTTGTCCATTCGTCCCTCCCCACTGATCTCCCTCCTGGCACTTATCCTTGCAAACAGAAAAAATGCTACCCCTGCCCCTGCACCTCCTCCCTCACTACTGCTCAAGGCCACAAACCGTCCTTCCAGGTGAGGAGATTACCTGTGAGTCTGTTGGAGTATTATGCTGTGTCTGGTGCTCCTGGTGTGGCCTCCTGTGCATTGGTGAGATCCGACATAGAGTGGAAGACTGTTTTGCCCAGCACCTATGCTCCATCCTTTAGAAGAAACAGGTTCTCCCAGTGGCCACCCACTTTAATTCCATTCCCCATTCCCATTCCGATGTCTCAATTCCTGGCCACCTCTACGGTTGCAATGAGGCCACAGTCAGGTTGGAGGAACATCACCTTATATTCTCTCTGGGTATCATTCAACCTGAAACCTGATGTCAAGAACATTGATTTCTCGAACTTCCAGTAATTCCACCCCTCTTCATAATACCCCATCCCTTTTTCCCTCTCTCATCTTATCTCCTTGCCTGCCCATCACCACCCTTTGGTGCTCATCCCTACTTTTCTTTCTTCCTTGGCCTTCTGATCTCTCCTATCAGACTCCCACTTCTCACACCCTGTATTTCTTTCACCAATTAACTTCCCAGCTCTTTACTTTATCCCTCCCCTTCCAAGTTTCACCTATCTCCTTGTGTTTCTCTCTCCCCGCCCCACCTTTTGAATCTACTCCTTATTTTTTTATTCTGTCCTGCCAAAGGGTCTCAGCTTGAAATGTCTTTTTTCCATAGATACTGCCTGGACTGCTGAGTTCTTCTAGCATTTCGTGTGTGTTGCATGAACATTATATTGAACAGTTTTCAGCCATTTTGTGATAGTTTAGGTCAATGAAGACAGGAACAACAGGTACAAAAGTCAATACTGATCATTGTGGATTTATTAAAGATCAGGTTTGTTTAATATATTAACAATAGTTATTGTACCAAAGGAGTCACAGGAAACTATAGGTGCTGAAACAATGAACAAAATACTGAATGTACTCAAAGGGTCAGGAGGATTCATGCTGCAGAATGGACTATCAAAGTTTTGCTTTGGGACTAAATGAAGGGTCTTGAACCAAAATGTCGACTACCCATTCCCCTCCACAGTTATCACAATTATGATATCTAAGCAAAACCTTGCTTCCAAGCAAAACACTTAAGCGTGAACTTGAAATGTTTAACTGATGTCAAAGGGTTATGGTAACGTTAATCAAATACTCTTTTGAACTCGTGGATTTTTTGGCCCACATTTCAGGTTCCCTGTATAAGACCAAAATCCCATAAATCAAGACATTGCAGTAAATAAGAAGATAATCTAAAAGTTTCTCACCTGATGTATGCTATCAGACCTTCTGAGTATTACATGTTCTGTTTCTATATCTGATTTTTAAACTCTTATAGTCAGATATATTCATAAAATCCTGCAAATTATTTGCCACTTTCCATCAAATATTTGCTCTATTCAGTGCAAGTTTGAACAGTGTTTCAGAATTACATCTCTAACATCTAGAACTGCATTGTCCATGGTACTAGGACCATTGCCAGCATTGAAAAACCACTCTGAGCGGAAATTAAAAGAAGAACTGGGCAAAGCTCTATAATTAATTAAATACTTTAAATATTTCAAAGTACACCACATTGAAAGAAAAGGCATTAAACAATCCTGAATCTTGAATTAAAAGAAGGTTGGCAGCATTTCTCTTTGATTTCACAGTTTGTTGTCAACATTAACAGTAATTAAACATGTATGAAGCAAAGTGGAGACACAAGAGACTGCAGGTGCTGGAATACACAGCAACAATCTGCTGGAAAAACTCAGCAGGTCATACAGTACCTGGGGGGAAGAATTGTCAACAATTGCTGCATCAAGACACTTTGCATGAACAAACCAAAATTGCTCTTTTGCAATTTCATCTCTTTATATAACACCGAGAATACTGGGATCAATGTTCAAACTGCACATTATTGGATTCTGATGCTTTTGCAATCTAAAGGTTCCTCTGAAGTCAAGAAGGAGGTTTAAAACTAGTTGCTTATGATTCCATTATTGATTATTACAAGAGAAAAGAAGAAGAAGAGGCATCGAGAGGAATAAGAAAGAGCAGACTAAAAATTAGACTTAGTCTTCTCATACTAGACTAGAGAAACAGAAGTTCCATTGATAACAACTAACTAATAAAATAGCAAGATTCAAGCAGTGTGACACCTGCTACTAAAACTACAATGTTCTGAGATAAATGTGCAGCAATTGTTGGACAATTCATTGGACAACTACGTGCACATTCATTCAGTGGCCAATTGCTTAGGTAAAAGAGTGGAACCTGTTATGGTCTTCTGCTGCTGTGGTAGAAGTGTTGTACGTTCAGAGAAGCTCCTCTGTACACCACTGTTGTATTGGGTGGTTATTTGAGTTACTGTTGCCTTCCTGTCAGGTTGAACCTGTCGGGTCATTCTCCTCTGACCTCTCTCATTGACAAGGCATTTTTTCCCATAGAACTCTATGTTTGTCTTTGTAAACTCTAGAGGCCCTAAGAACAAAAGACATGGGAGCGGAATGAGTCCATTCAGCTCTGCCTTTCCATCATGGCTGATTTATTATAACATTTAACCTGATTCTCCTGTCTTCACCCTATAACCTTTGATGCCCTGTCCAATCAAGAATCTATCAAGCTCTGCTTTAAATATACAACCATCTGTAGCAATGAATACCACAGACTAACCATCCTCTGGCTAAGGAAATTCCTCCACATTTCTGTTCTAAATGGATGTTCACTATTCCAAGGATGTGCCCTCCAGTCCTAGTCTTATCCATTATAGGAAACATCCTCTCTACATCTATCTAGGCCTTTCAATATTCAATAGATCTCAATGAGATCCCTCCAGATTCTTCTAAACCCTGCAAGGTACAGGCTCAGAGCCATTAAAATGCTCCTCATACATTGGAACTTTAATTCCTGGAATCATATTAGTGAAGCTCCTCTGGACCATCTCCAGTGTCAGCACATCCTTTATTAGAAAAGGAGCCCAAAACTGCTCACATAGTGTGGTGAACTATATGCCTGTCGGGACACGCCCCTGCTGACTGCTCCTGTGGCTCCTCCCACAGGCCCCTGTATAAAGGAGACCTGCGGCCTGAAGATCGGCCTCAGTCTCCAGGACCTTGTATGATAGACACTCACTCCTGGTTCCTTCTTCCAGTCAATAAAAGCCGATATCTCGCCTACGTCTCAGTGTGAGTTATTGATGGTGCATCACATAGAAACATAGAAAATAGGTGCAGGAGTAGGCCATTCGGCCCTTTGAGCCTACACCGCCATTCAGTATGATCATGGCTGATCATCCAACTCAAAACCCTATACCTGCCTTCTCTCCATACCCCCTGATCCCTTTAGCCACAAGGGCCATATCTAACTTCCTCTTAAATATAGCCAATGAACCGGCCTCAGCTGTTTCTTGTGGCAGAGAATTCCACAGATTCACCACTCTCTCGCAGTACTTAAAGTGCAGTCTAACCAATACCTTACAAAGCCTTATCATTATGTTTTTGCTCTTATATTCTAGTCTTCTCGAAGTGAATGCTAACATTGCATTTTCCTTCTTTATCATCGACTCAAGTTGCAAGTTAACCTTTAGGGAATCCTAGACAAGGACTCCCTAATCCCTTTGCATCTCTAAATTTTGAATTTTCTTCCCATTTAGAAAACAGTCTACATCTCTATTTCTTCTACCAAAGTTCATGATCATACAATTCCCTACAGGGTATTCCATCTGCTACTTCTTTGCCCATTCTCCTACTCTGTCTATGTCCTTCTACAGACTCTCACCCTTGTCAATACTACCTGCCCCTACACCTTATTTTGTACCATCTGCAAACACAGCCACAAAGCCATGAATTCCATCATCCAAGTCATTGATATATTATGTAAAGAGGACCAGTTCCACTTTCAACCACTGCATAATGCTACTATTTATCGGAAGCCAACCAGAGTAGCTCTCCCTTATTGCTTCCTATCAGTGAAACAATCGTCTATCCATGCTAGTATCTTTCATTTTATTTCATTAAAGAAACATATTTTTTATCTTATTAAGCAACCTCATGTGCAGAACCTTGTCAAAGGCCTTCTACAAATCCACGTAAACTGCATCCACTGACTCTCCTTTGCCTACCCTATCCATTATATCCTCAAAGAATTCCAACGTATTTGTTAAGCAAGATTTCCCCTTCAGAAAACCATGCTGACTTCAGCCTACATTATTGTGTGCCTCCGATAACCTAGAAACTTCATCCTCCAACATCTTTTCAACCACTGAAGTAAGACCAACTGGCCTATGATTTCTTTTCTTCTGCCTCACTCCCTTCTCAGAGAGTTGAATGATATTTCCACTTTTCCAGTCCTCCAGAACCTTCCAGAATCTAGTAATTCTTAAAAGATTATTATGAATGCCTCCACAATATCTTCAGCTCCATCTGTCAGAACACTGGGGTGTAGTTAATGTGGTCCATGTGATTTATCTACTCTCAAACCTTTCTGCTTCACAAACAACTTATCCGTAGTAATAGCATCCAGACTCATTTCTGCATCCCTGATACTCTCAAATTTCTGGTATACTGCAAGTGTCTTCCAGAGTGAAGACTAACACCAAATGTTTTCTAGGTTCACCTGCCTTTTTCTGTCCCCTCATTACTTCCTCTCTAGCATATTTTCCAGTGGTCTGATATCCACTCTCACCTCTCTATTACTCATTATAATTCTGAAAAATAACAGTTGGTATCCCTTTTTATACTATTGGCAAGTTTACCTTTATATTTCAGCTTTTCTGTCCTTATGACTTTTTAGTTTCCTTCTGCTAGTTTTTAAAGGCTTCCTAATTCTCTATCTTTCCAGTAATTTTTGCTAAATGCAGTCTCTTTTCCTTTTATGCTTCCTTTGACTTCCCTTGTCAGCCAGATTTACCTCATTCTCCCTTTCAGATATTTTTTTATCTTAGGGATGTATCTATCTTATGCTTTCTGAATTACCCCTAGGAACTCCAGCCATTGCCTTTCTGCTAGTACCCCTTTCCAATCAACTTTGACCAGTGCCTCTCTCATGCTTCTGTAATTCTCTTTACTCCACCGTAATACTGACACATCTGACTTTATCTTCTCCCTCTCAAATTGCAGGATGAATTCTGTCATATTGTGATCACTTTTTCCCAGGAATTCCTTTACCTTAAGCTCTCTAATCAAAATGTGGTTCATTACTTACACCCAATCCAGAACTGGCTTTCCCCTAGTTGGCTCAACCACAAGCTGCTCTAAAAATCCATCTTTTAGTCATTCAACAAATTCCCTCCCTTGGGATCCAAAGCAACCTGATTTACCCAATCTACCTGCATATTGAAATCTGCAATGACTATTGGAACATTGCCCTTTTTACATGCTTTGTAATTTACATCCCACATTCTGGTTACTGTTCAGAGGAGTTAAAATAACTTCCATTAGGGTCTCTTTATCCTTGCAGTTTCTTAACTCTGCCCACAAGGATCTTACATTTTCTGCTCATATGTAACCTCTTTTTAAGGTTTTGATTCAACTTTTTTTACCAACAGAGTCATCCCATCCTCTCTGAGTACTTACCTGTCCTTTTGATACAATGTGCATTCTTGAATGCTGAGCTCCTATCTATGATCCAGCCACAAGTCAGTGATCTCCACTTCTTTACACCTGGCAATCTCTAACTGAACTACAAGTTCATCTGTCTCATTCTATGTACTGTGTACATTCACATATAACACCTTCAGCCTTGTATTCATCACCCTTTTCAATTCTGAACCCATGGTACTCTTCCAGCTATCCCACTGACTGCAATTTTGCCCTATTTTCTGCCTGTCCTCCTCACAGTATCACTAGAAATGGCATCAACTTGTATACCAACTGCCCCATCTTCAACTCTATCACTCTAGTTTCCATCTCCCTGACAACTTAGGTTAACTCCCTCTCCCAAACAACTCTTTGGTCCCCCTTGGGTTCAGGTGTAATTTATCCTTTCTGTGCACACCATACCTGCCCCAGAAGAGATGCTAATGATGCTGAAATCTGAAACCTTGCTCCCTGCAAAAGTTTCTCAGCCACTTATTGATCTGTACTATCACCCGATTCCTACCCTGCCTAGCACATGGTACTAGGAGTAATCCAGAGAATTGAACTGAATTGACTTGGTTTCTTACATCCTTCACGTACTTGAGGACTAAAAATATTTATGTTATGTCCCCATCTCAATGTGCAATATGCAATTTATAGTAATTTGTAATAAATAGTATGTACAACAGGACAGTCAATATAGCACAGAAATACAATTGTATCAGCATAAATTAATCAGTCTGATGGCCTGGTCAAAGAAGCTGTCCCAAAGCCTGTTGGTCCTGGCTTTCATGCTAAGTTACCATTTCCCAGATGGTAGCAGCTAGAACAGTTTGTGGTTGAGGTGACTCGGGTCCCCAATGATCCAATGATTTTTATGTATCTATCTCTATAAATGTCCTGAATAGTGGGAATTTCACATCTACAAATGTACTGGTCTGTCCACACCTCTCTCGGCAGAGACCTGCAATTGAAGGAAATATAGTTCCCATACCAGGTAGTCAGGATGTTCTCATTTGTGCCCCTATGGAAAGTTCTTAGGATTTAGGGGCCCATACCAAACTTCTTCAAACATTTGAGGTGAAAAGGGTACTGTTGTGCCTTTTCTACCAGACAGCTAGTATGTATAGACCACGTGAAGTCCTTGGTGATGTGTATGCCAAGGAACTTCAAGCTGTTCATCCTCTCAACCCCAGACCCATTGATGTCAATAGGGGTTAGCCTGACTCCACTCCTCCACAATCAGGTCCTTTGTTTTTGCAACATTGAGGGAGAGGTTGTTTTCTTGAAATCATTGTGTCAGGGAGATAACTTCTTCCTTGTAGACTGCCTCATTATTATTTGAGATAAGGCCAATCAACGTAGTACTATCTGCATATTTAATTAGCAGATCGGACCTGTGGATGGCAATACATTCATAGGTATACAGAGAGTAAAGGTGGGGGCTTAGGACACAGCCCTGAGGGACTCCTGTGTTGAGGGTCAGAGGGGCAGAAGTGAGGGAGTGCACTCTTACCACCTGCTAGCAATCTGACAGGAAATCCAGGATTCAGCTGCACTAGACAGGGTGAAGGCCAAGATGTCTGAGCTTCTTGTCAAGCCTGGATGGAATTACTACTTTGGAGGTCCTGCTCTTCTGCCTCTTCCCTAAGTCCTTATACTCAGTGTGCAGGAACTCTTCCCTTTTCTACCTATGTCATTGGTGCCAATGACCAGCACGACCTCTGGCTGTTTATCCTCCCTCTTGAGAATCTCTGCATCTGCTGTGATGCATCCTGGACCCTAACACCTGGCAGCAACACACCTTCCTGGCATGTCTTTCATGGCCACAGAGTCTCCTGTCCATCCTCCTGACTATCAAGTCTTCAGTCAGTATTGCTGTGCCTGAATTTTCACTTCCCTGTTGAGCCTTACAGTTGGCCACAGTGCCACTGGCCTGGCTGCTACTGCTATGCCCTGATAGGTGATCCTCACCAGCGGTATTCAAAGGGGTACACTTATTGCTTAAGGAATGGCCATGGGGGAACCCAGCACTGACTGTTAATTCCCCTAAATTCTTCTGGTGGTCACCCATCTACTATCAGAAGCCTGCATTCTGGTTATGACCACTTTAGTAGAAGTCTCACTTATGAGATGTTCAGCCTCCCAGATGGTCCTGAGTACATTCAGCTCCAGTTCCAGTTCCAGTTCTTTGACCTTGTCAGTCAGGGGCAGAAGTTGGATGCTCTTCCCAGAGACATTGTCATTGGGGAGACCACTAGAGACCCTGAAATCCCTTATTTTTTAGAAGGAGCATTGCACTGCTTTAACTACATCCTGCTACACTTGTTAGACCTTGAACTTCTCAAGCTGAAGTTTTAGCTTTACCAAGGTCTGTGAATCCAAAGCCTGACACTGGCTTTCACTGGCTACACTGGCTTACTCCTACAACGTCCTCTTTGCTTACACTTCGCTTCTTTTTATTGGCCCCTGTCGAATGCCTAAGGGATCATTATGACTGCATTCTGCCAAGAAGTTCCAAAAGGCCCCAAACTCTTTCTAAACTTGTTCTGCCTCAGCCATTCAAGCAACTGCTCATGATGATTAAGTCTGTGAAAAGGTTCTGAAAGGCCATGAGCTCTTTCTAAACCTTGCACTATTGTGTGTGAAAACACCAGGAGGTCAGTGGTTTCTGAGATACTCAAACTGCCCTTTTTGGTGGCATGTCTGCATGCTTTTATACATTGAGTTGCTGCCAGATGTTTGGTTGATTAGGTAATTGCATTAATGAGTAGATGTATAAGTGTATCTAATAAATTGCTGACTGACTGTCAGTTACATGTTATACATCCACCTGTAAGAAGAGACCATTCATTTTAGTGTTTCCAGGTGTTGAATTCACTGGGCCATGGGTCCTATTTCTGCAGTCAGGAATTCTATGATTGCTATGATTCTAGGACCTTGCCTGACATCTCACCATATGCATATCCTGTCCCAGTATTTTCAAGTATTTGTGACTATTCCCCAGTATTTATGCATTGAATTGCTGCCACATGATTAGCTGACTAGATCAGGTGTACAGGTATGCCTAATAACGTGGCCACTGAATCTATGTTGCTCTCTGCATTAAAAAATACGTTATCTGAACTGAAGAAAAAAAAGGGAATTTTGTTTTGTGAAAGGTGGATACCACCTAAAGGGAGGCTCAGAGAAAATAGTTCATAATATTTTCATAATATACCCTTCAGAAAATAAATGGCATTTTAAAATTAGAATCATTTAAATATGTGGAATACATACTTTGCTTTTAGTAGACATTCAGTCATGTAAGTCAATGTATTAAATATCTTGTCAACATTATTTTCTATTAGTGATTTTATTAATTCTTTATTATGCTGTAGAATTCTTGATTTAATCCTTGAGATCCTGAAAATGGATTTCCTTGGACTGTTTGGAGACATGAGGCGATCTTTCCTGCTTATGTACTAGGGTACATCAAGGTAGAGTCACTCTTAAACAGCCAGGATCAAAGTCAAGGCATTGCTCAGATGACCAGAGCAGAATTTTTAAATACAGATGGAAAAGCCAACCTCATCATATCTGTGTTGGCACTTCAAAAAGATATCCTGTTATTCAATATACTTCCCCCTGCCTTCCCATGAACTGTTAATCTTTCCTTTCCGATTGTGTCGTTAATTTCATTTTGACAGTTGTTTACAAATGTGCTTCCATCATGTCACTTTCTTGATCTGGAGAAGAAACATAATAGACTGCTTTGTCACAGGTAGAATGAGGAAAGCAATGGAAAAGATAACGGAAGTCATTGGTTAGGACTCTGCTAAATGCAGGTAATTCCAATGACTCGTTTGACAAGGTGCCATGTACGAAGCTGCTAAAATGATAGGAGTCCATGGTGCTACAGGAAAGGTACTAGCATGGATGGATGTTTGGCTGACTGGCAGAAGGCAAAGGGTGAGAATAAGAGAGACCTTTTCTGGTTGGTTGTCATTGACGAGTCATGTTCCGCAGGGGTTGTTGTTGGGCCCACTTATTTTCATATCATATATTAATGATCTGAATTATAGATTTGATTGTTCACGGCCATCTTAACAGATCATATAAAAATTGGTGGATTGGCAGTTAGTTCTGAGGAAGCAGGGAGTCTGCAGAAGGACTTGGACAGGTTGAGGGAATGGGCAAAGGAATAGCAGATGGAATACGGCACAGGAAAGTGCATGGATATGCATGTTGGTGAAATAAATAAAGGCTCACTCTATTCTCTAAATGGAAAGAGAATTCAGGAATCAGTGGTGTAATGGGACTTGAGAGTCCTAGTGCAGGATTCTCTAAAAGTAAACTTGTGGGTTGAATTGGTAGTAAGGAAGGCAAGTGCAATGGTACCATACATTTTGGGAAGACTACAATACGAAAACAAAGGTGTAATGTTGAGGCTTTATAAGATATTGGTTACACCAAATTTGGAATACTGGGTGCAGTTTAGGACCTCCTATCTAAGGAGGTGTGTGCTGGCATTGGAAAAGATTCAAAAAAAAATTTATGAGAATGCTTCCGGGGTTAGTGTGTGAGGAGAATTTGATGGCCCGAGGCCTTCACTTGCTGGAGTTTAGAAGAATTGGGGGGAGGGGTGGGGAAAACATATTGAAACCAATTGAATATTGAAAGGACTAGAGAGAGTGGAAGTGGAGAGAATGCTTTCACTAGTGGGAAAGTCTCCAATTCAGAATAAAAGGAAGTTCCTTCAGAGGATGAAGAGGAATTTCTTCAACCAGAGGATGAGGAAATCTGTGAAATACATCGCCATAGATGGCTCTGCACATCAAGTCAGTAGGTATATTTAAACCAGAGTTTATAGGTCCTTGAGTAGTAAGATTGTCAAATGTTATAGGAGAATGGGGTTGATAGGGAAAGTAAATCAGCAACGATTGAATGGTGGAGCAGACTTAATGGGCCGAATGATAGGATGTTGATCAATGAAGCCTGCTTGACATTTAAAGTGATCATGGCTGATCTACACAAGCCCCAGCTCCTCTGAGAAAGCCCAGTAGTTCTCAATTCTCCCTTAACCCCTAGCAGTATCATTTCCTGTTTAACTAGTGGCAGTGTTCTAGATCCACAACATAACCTTTCAGGATTCATCTCCCTCTACAAGATGAAATTCTTTTAAATGACATTCTTGTTATCATGCGACTAGGTTCCTCAATCAATTCAATGTTAGCATTCATTTCAAGAAGATTAGAAAATAAAAGTAAGGATATAATGCTAATGCTCTATAAGGCATCGATCAGCCCACACTTGGAGTATTGTGAGCAGTTTTGAGCCCTTAACTAATAAAGAATGTTCACACATCTGAGGGGGTCCAGAGGAGGTTCAGAAGAATGATACTGGGACTGAATGGGTTAAAGTATGTGGAGCATTTGATGGCTCTGGGCCTGTACTCATTGAAGCTTAGAAGAATGAGGCTATCTGATTGAAACTTATTAAATATTGAAAGGCCTGGATAGAATGGACATGAAGACGATGTTTTCTATTGTGGGGGAGTCTAGGATCAGAAAGCACAACCTCAGAATACAAAGACATCCCTTTAGAAAAAAGATGAGAAGAAATTTATTTAGACTGTGGGGGGGGGGGGTGAATCTGTGAAACTAATTGACAGAGATAGCTGTGGAAGCCGGGTCATTGGATATACTTAAAGTGGAGGTTGATGGGTTCTTGATTAGTAAGGGTTCAATGGCTATGGAGAGAAGGGAGAAGAATGTGGTTGAAAGGGAAAATATATCAACCATGATTGAATGTCAGAGCAGACTTAATGGGCCAAATAACTTTATGCTGCTCCTGAACCTTATGGTGTTACACAAGAATACAAGATAATAGAATACTGACCCCTGAAGGTCATTCAAAATGATAATGATTGATCTACCCAGACTCCAACTCATTTGTGAAGCTCCAGTTGGCCCTCATTCCTCCCATAATTCCTAGCATTATCATTTCCTGTTTAAGTAGTCGCAGTGCTCTAGCTCAGTAACAAAACCCTCAGGGCAGAGATTCATCTCTCCCTACATGATGAACTTCCCACACACCTTTTTTAAATGACTGTCTTGTTATCATATCTATCATTCAAACATTCTCCCAAGAGTGGAAACAAATCAACATGTCCTCATAGGATCTTATTAGTATCAACAAGAATAACTCACAGTCTTCTATTCTTTTCAACTGTTTGTAATATATCCCTGGAATTAGCTAGGAGAAACTCCTATGAACTGTACACAATGTTAATATTTCCTATAAGGAAATGTTAATCAGTAGAGAAGCCTTTGAATTCTAGTTCAGAGTTTCCTGAATGTGGTATTTAGGGTAATAAAGAAGTCAACTGGCATGCTTGCCTTCATTATCTTAAGGCACTGAATATGGAAGTTGGAAGGTTATCTTGCAAATTTGCAGAACAGTGTTTTAGACTGCACTGTGTGCAGTTCAGGTTACCATGCCTTAAAAAGGATATGATTGCCAAGGAGAGAGTGCAGGAGAGATTCAACAGCGTGTTGCCTGGACTGAAGGATTTCAGTTGTAGGGAGAGACTGGGTAGGATAGGTTTGTTTTCCTTGGAGTGAATGACACTGAGATGTCACCTGACAGAGGTATGTTGAATTATAAGAGGCATTGATACATAAGGAGTCAGAATCTTTTTCCTGTGGTAGGTATATAATTTACAGTTTAAGGTGAGACAAAAAAGTTTAAAGGGAATGCAAGAGGAATTATTTTTAGACTCAGAGAATGAATGATATTTGGAACTCGCTGCCTGGGGGTGGGAGGGTGGTGCTTGAATCAGATACAATCATTATACTTGAGACATTTCAACTGGTAAGGCACAGATCTAATGCAGGATTAATGTTAATATAAATTAGTGCAAATAGGCTGGCATGAATGGGATGGGCCAAAAGGCCCATTTCTGTCTTGATTAAATCTGTGACTCAAATTTGTACACATAATTCTTTTTGCATCTGTACCAACAACCTATACAATTGCAAATATACTGTGCATAGTTTGTTATAAACTACACCTTTCTTGCAATAAAGTCAATGTACCATTTGTCTAATATACCATGTTAGCGTAGGGTTAGAATGACGCTATTCTGGCTCACAACGTTCCAGAGCTTGGAGTTTGATTCTGGCACCATTCTGTAAAAAGATTTGCTGTACATCCTCCTGTGGAATGCATGTGTTTACTCTGGGCTCCCTGGTTTCCTCCCACAGTCTAAAGATGTACCGGGTAGGTTAATTTGTCATTGTAAGTTGTCCCGTGATTATGTTATGATTAATCCAATTTGTTGGGGGTTGCTGGGGCGTGTCTGGAAGAATTGGAAGGGCTTATTCCATTGTATATCACTAAATAAATAACTGCAAGCTAATCTTTTATCTTCCATGCACAAGAACACCAGGATCTTTCTGTACTCCAGTCATTTGTAATTACTCATCACTTATCTAATTATCTGTCTTTCGATTCTTTCTACTATCTGGAAGTCTAAGCCCAATGGGAGAAGCGTGCAGGCTGCAGACTGGAGTTCTGGAGGCCTGTCCTGGAATTGGGGGATTGCCCACATGAGTGTGTACTTATGGGCGGGTGGGAGGGAGGAAGGGAAGGGGCTTGTTTTGCAGTTGTTGAATTGTCTCTTGTTGTACTCTGCGTTGTTCTGCCAGTGTCATGGGCATGCTACGTTGGTGCCAGAATGTGTGGTGATACCTGTCACCTGCCCCCCCAGAATATCCTTAGGTGTGCTGGTTGTTAACAGAAATTGCGCATTTCACTGTATATTTTGAGCTTTTTGGTGGACAGCAGTGGAACTTGGTGTGGCTTTCTGCTGCTGAAGCCCATCCATTTCAAGTTTTGATGTGTTGTGCATTCAAAGATGCTCTTCTGCACACCACTGTTGTGACGTGTAGTTACTTGAGTTACTGTTGCCTTCCTGTCAGCCTGAACTTGTCTGGCCATTGTCCACTGACCTCTCTCATTAACAAGGCATTTTTACCCACAGAACTGCCGCTCATTGGATGTTTTTTTTGATTCTTGCACCGTTCTCTGTAAAATGGAGACACTGCTGTATGGGAAAATCTTAATAGATCAGCAGTTTCTTAGATAATCAAAGCACCCTCAATCATTCCATGGCCAAAGTCACTTAGATCACATTTCTTCTAGTTCTTCTAGTACCCTATTCCTGTTTATCCATCATATCCTATAAAAAAACCCTGTACCCCTTATGAAAGCTAAAAATACCCTGACCTCTGTTCTCTCACCCATGCCCAGCAACCCTTTTAATGTGAATTCCTGCACCCCCAATTCCCTTAGATTAATTCTCATCATCTCTCTCTGTATCCCATACTTCCTGCAACTCAGAACTACATGTTCTGCTGACTCCTCTTCCTGACATTTGCAAACAATCCTGTCTGGTGTTTCCCTATCAATTTCAATGTTTGGTTTAGTGCACAGTGTCCCAGCCTTAACCTAGCCCACACAATTTCCTCTCTTCTGTATCTACTACCTACCCTAGTAACTGCAGCACTTGTTTGTATTTGATATAAATGCCTCCCTTTCCCCTCCCTGTCCCATCTTTCTTGCCACATTTGGTTAATTTTTTTCCCAGATTATACACTTAACCTCTGCTTTACTGATACTAATGTGCATTTCTATATTTTCTTTCTTTAATGTTTATTTGCCAACTTATCCACCCTTTCATTCCCCTTCACCCCTACATGAGCTGGAACCCATAGAAATTTAACCTGACCTCCCCGATTTGCAACTCGTGTGACTGACTGAGGGACTTCATGAAGTACATCTTGCTGGCTGTTTGAGTGAGAAGAGCTTAAACTTGTTAGAACTGAAGATGAATCTGAGCATATCAACACTCTGACTAGTCTAGCTTTCTCCACCCAACGCAACGCAACCAACGCTGCCATCATCTCCACTGTATACACCGCTAACTTATCAAATATTCTTCTGCTGATTGCAATTGCTTTTGATGGTATAGCCACCCCAAACCCTGTCACTCCTGTCTCAGGTTCCTTAGCAGCATCTGTATAGACCAGAGTATAATCACTATACTTTTCCATCACATGACAGTTAAATGCACTTACCAAATCAGTTTTATACTTTCCTTTCCTTTTTACCTCTAACAAATGCCAGTCTACGTCAGGCCATACCAGCTTCCATGGAGCTACAACCGGATAAACGACTGAAGGACTTAACCTTAGATCAAACACTCCACATGAACTAGCAATATCATTCCCTACCCGACTAAAGTTTTCCCTCTGAAACCTCCCATTTTCCCAGGACTCCTGCAACCCTCCTTTAGCAGGGTGAGAATCATTGTGTCCCCACAAATTAACCCAGTAGTTTGCCATCAATTGCATCCTTCTTAATTCCGAGGCATTACTCCTATTTCTACCTGCAGGACTGATACTGGTGATGTTTTAAAAGCCCCACTGCACACTCTCAAAACCTGAGCCTGAATCACATCCAGTTTCCCTATAAGAGACCTGGCTGCTGATCCATATGCTACACTTCCATAATCCAACACAGATCTTACTAAAGTCACATACATTCTCTTCAATGCTGAACTACTTGCCCCCCATTCCCTACCGGTCAAACATCTCATCACATTTATTACTTTTTTACATTTAACCTCAAATTTCCTGATATGGTCTGCCCATGTTAATCGTGAATCAAATATAACTCCCAGAAATTTAAATGATCCAACCCTTTCTAATTCAATCCCATACATCCTTAACTTCTTCCCTACCTCAATTCTTTTCCTGGTGAAAAATAGTTTGAGTTTTTTCTGCTGAAAATCCACATCCCCAATCATAACCCCACTCTACCACTTCATCAATTGCTCCTTGTAGTTTCCTGATTATATGCTCCGTGTTCCTGCCTCTTTTCCACAAGGCCCCATCATCCGCAGACAATGACCCACCTATATCCACTGGTACCTTTGTGAAGACATCATTGATCATAATGATGAAAAGTAATGGGCTAATCACCCTACCCTGAGGTGAGCCATTTCCCACTATGTACTGTTTTGATAATTCTGATCCAATCCGAACTTGAATTTTTCTACCAAACAAAAAATCTTTAATCCAATTAAAAACTCTCCCCCCAACCCCCATCTTGTGCAGTTTAATTAATAATCCTTCCGTCCACATCATATCATAGGCTTTTTCAATGGCAAAAAGCACTGCAACTACCGATTCTTTATTTTCCTGGGCCTTTCTTATTTCAGTCTCTAACCTTATCACTGAGTCCATGGAATTCCTTCCCATCCTAAAACCACTGATAACTTGCCAGCATTCCTCTCTTCTCAAGATCATATGATAACCTTTCTGTTATCATCCTTTCCATTACCTTACTTATATTTGATGTTAGTGCTATTGGCCTGTAGCCAGTGGGTTTTGACGGATCCTTGCCAGGTTTCCTTATTGGAATTACTACTGCTTCTTTCCATGCACTGGGTAATCTTCCCTCCTCCCACACTCTGTTATAAAAATGCAGTAACTTCAAGAGCGTTCCTTCTCCGAGATTTTTTAGCATAACATAGCATATTAGATCTTTCCCTGGGGAGGTTGGTCTCAATCTCTTTATTGCTCTCACCATTTCTGCCAAAGTAAATGGATCATCAATTATATCATCTCTTTCTTCCCTCCTGTTTAACACACCTGGGTATTGACTCATTGTTCTTTCCCTTCTCCTTCTCCCTTCTTCAGCAAAATCTCTGAACTATGTATCTTTACAAATGACTTGGCCATGATCTCAGCCTTATCCCTGCTGGAGACTGCTGTTTCCTCCTCAGATATCATTACTGGATATCCAATCCCTTGCATCTCCCCCCATCCTCTTAATCATTCCCCATACCTCTCCCACAGGCATTGTTCTTATTTTGTTGCAAAAACTCCTCCAACTTGCCCTTTTAGCTTGACGCATAGTTCTTCTCACCACTGCCTGTGCCTTCTTATATTGAATCAAATGCTGCATATTATGGGCTCTCTTAACTAGCCTGAATGCTCTATTTCTGTTTTTTACAGCCTGACAACATTCCTCTGTCCACCATGGTACTAGTTTTCTATTCATCCTATTGTTACTCCTGGGTATTGATCCTTCTGTTGCCATAATAATTGCCGAAGTCAATGTTTGATCTGAACACCAACTGAACATATGACCATGTATGCATTGTATTGCTGCTACATGATTGGCTGATTAGCTGTTTGCATTAATGAGCTGTTATACAGGTGTGCCTAATAAATTAGCCACTATTTCTTCCTGCTTTCATTTCTCAATTAGGAATCACAGAGATATGAACTTCGTTGGTTGGCAAGATATTTTCAGAATGCATGTGGAGAAGTTTATATAATGAATGCATTATTAATATTGTTTTATATACTAATTTAATTGATCTTGAATGTCACTGGCCCCGAGATGAAGCTACCTGTGTTATGAAATATGCAGTTAGCACTTTAATTAATAAACTGAATAATTCACTGGAATAGTAAACATTTGCACCCTCCATTGGAATGTGGAGTGTCAAGTTTATGAGTTGCATTTTTAAATGGTCATTTCATTTGTCAACAAGATTTTCAGTCTTCCCAGATCCTGGTCATGTGTCTCAAGGTCAGCAAGATTTTCTCAGTAGATCCATTTTACTTAATCAGAATATTTCCACTGGAGATGTGGATACAAAAAACAACTGTTATTGTTTCATATTAAATACCACTGGTTTCTACAATAGAAACTATCCACTAAAAAAAAAACAAAGTGTAATACACTGTTTTGGGAATATTTCTCACATTACCAATTGTAAAATCATCTCTATACACTGTTGTAATTATGCCTATTGACTTAATCAATCACTCCTCCTTGCCTTCATGGTTAAGTCCTCAGTCAGAGTACTTCCGATAACAACCCAAAAGCAGTACATTGTACAGATGTAACCAGAATCACATGAACACGTCAGGAGTTAAAAGTACATGGTTTTCTGCCTGGGCAAATCAGATGAGGATCTATATTATGCTACAGATCAGGTATCCAAATTAATGATAGCCTTCTGTGACTTCCATAACCTTGCAATTCAAGAAGGACATACTTTGATACAGTCAAGGAGCAAGACCACACTGCAATAGAGTAACAACTACCTGGAGATAAGGGTCCCCTAAGGAGGAGTGATAAAAGCAGTGTAGCATTTCAGATACCGTTTGCGGATGAACACCTTGACTCCAAAACGAGTGTCCTCAAATGACAAGGATAATTGAAAAGTTATGAACTTCACAATTGACTTTATGAATGTTTGCAGGGTGGCACAGTAGTGTAGTAGTTAGCACAATGCTTTACCATGCAAGCTGTAATATTAGAGTTTGATTCCCACCACTGTCTGTCAGGAGTTTGTACGTTCTCCCTGTGACACCATGGGCCTCCTCCAGATGCTTTGGTTTTCCTACCAAAAATTTATGGTTTGAGTTAATGAGTTGTGGGCATACTATGTTTGTGCCAGAAACGTGCCACCGTTCATTGGTTGCCCAGCTCAATACTCGCTGATTTGATCCGACACAAACGACACATTTCACTGTATGTTTAGGTGTCCATGTGGCAAATAGAGCTAATCTTTATCTTTTGAAGGAAGAGTTGTCTAGAGTGGACCAAGAAAACAGGGTAAGGTCTGAAGGTAAAAAACAGCATATATTAAAGCAGCTGTTTAACAGTGCTCAGCAGAAATTTATACCAATTAGAAAGATGGGACTCAATAAGAAAAACAAAGAATCTAGGTTTAACAAATAATGCCAAGGGAAGTATTAAATCAAATCAAAATGAATGCATACAAAGTAGCAAAATCCAGTGGTAGGCTGGAAGTGTGGGATTGTTTTCACAAGCAGCAGCGAGAGACTAAAAATCTAATAAGGCAACAGAATATTGATTATAAGAGAAAACTTTAAGTAATTACTAAACAAACAGTGGGAGTTTGTGTGGATATATAAAAATGAAGAGAGTAGCTATGGTAAGCCTGGGATCCCTATAGGGTGAGAACGAGGAATTAATAAGCAAGAAAATAGTAGATAATTTAAATGAATACTTTAGATCAGTCTGCACAGTGTAGGACACTGGAAATATGCAAAAGGTAAGAAACACAGAAACATAGAAAACCAACAGCACAATACAAGGCCTTTGGCCCACATTGCTGTGCCAAACATGTGCTTACCTTAGAAATTACATAATGTTAACCATAGCCCTCTATTATTCTAAGCTCCATGTACCTATCCAGGAATCTCTTAAAAGACCCTGTTGTATCTGCCTCCACCACCATTGCCAGCAGCCAAGCACCTTAAAGCTGTATCCTCCTGTAATAACCATTTCAGCCCTGGGAAAAGGCCTCTGACTATCCACACAATCAATGTCTCTCATTATCTTGTACGCCTCTGTCAGGTCACCTCTCATCCTCCGTAGTTCCGAGGAGAAAAGGCCAAGTTCACTCAACCTAATCTCATAAGGCATGCTCCCCAATCCAGGCAACATCCTTGTAAATCCCCTCTGCACCCTTTCTATAGTTTCTTTCCTGTAGTGAGGTGATCAGAACTGAGCACAGTAAAGCAAGTGGGGTCTGACCAGGGTCCTATACAGCTGCAATGTTACCTCTGGACTCCTAAACTCAATCCCATGATTAGTGAAGACCAATGCACCATATGCTTTCTTACCCACAGAATCAACCTGAGCAGCAGCTTAGAGTGTTCTATGGACTCGGACCCCAAGATCCCTCTATCCTCCACACTGCCAAGAGCCTTACCATTAATACTATGTTCTGCCATCATATTTGACCTACCAAAATGAACCACCTCACACTTATTTGTGTTGAACTCCATCTGCCACTTCTCAGCCCAGTTTCACATTCAATCAATACCCCCGCTGTAACCTCTGACAGCCCTCCACACTATCCACAACACCCCCAACCTTTGTGTCATCAGTAAACTTACTCAACTTTTCGCGGAATTGCTTGGAGTGTTCATTTGTCTTCATGATGCAGTTTTTGCCAGGACACTGACTCTCCAGCTGTTGGACCTCTATCAGTTTTTTTTAGCTTCAAACAGCATGTAGACACCTGAAGCAACCCCATTCATGAGGGACCAGGGACAAGGTACTCAATGTCTCACTGATCACATTGATTAAAGTGTCGAGGAAGATTGCAATCAATGAGAATGAGAGCGGAAGGCAAGTGGGTGTTCAGTGCAGTCTACCTGTGTGTGATCAGTCCACTCCCACCTCTTTGCCCGCTGCTCCTGGAAGAAAGTTCCTATGTTCAATGGGCAAACACGAGGAAATCTGCAGATGCTGGAAATTCAAACAACAAACACAAAATGCTGGTGGAGCACAGCAGGCCAGGCAGCATCTATAGGGAGAAGCACTGTTGACGTTTCGGCCCGAGACCCTTTCAGTCAGTCCTGATGAAGGGTCAACACGTCGACAGTGCTTCTCCCTATAGATGCGGCCTGGCCTGCTGTGTTCCACCAGCATTTTATGTTTGTTGTTATGTTCAATGATCTCTCTCTCTCTCTCTCTCTCCCCCTCTTGCTCGATGTTGCCAGAGGAAGGAGCCGATGTCTTCAGTCTTGCGCAAGGTTTAATTGATGCAGTTTGAGCATTGGACTCAGTAGTTCATGTTGTGATGTGTTTCTGGTTTCAGGTCACTCCTTTTTTTGTTGCTGTTTTGTGTGATTTTGATCTGTGGTCTGCAGTCAATGAACGATACAGCGCTAGAACGGAACCAAGCTGAACTGAATATGCCCAGACTCTTTCTACGACTTTGTGGTTTGGTGTTTTATATTCTGTGTTCATTGCTCTTTTTTGCCACTTGTATGATTTGTTCTTTATTAGCACATGCTGGACTTGATGTTTTTCTTTGAATTATTTCCATTGTTTTCTTTGTTTTGTGGCTGTCTGTGGGGAAGACGAATCTCAGGGTTGTACATTGAATACATACTTTGATTATAAATTTACTTTGTATCTTTGAATTGGAAAACTAATGGGATTAAAGTTACCAGAACTCATTAGCTTTGATCTATGTGGTTTAGGTAAGTAGATGTTTAGGCAGTACAGCATTGATTAAAATGTTTCAAAACTGATGATTTCTAGTACACAAATAGATCCAGAAATATGATCCCCTTGTTTAAGAAAAACAGAATGCAAAAATCAGGAAACTCTAAATAGGGTAGCTTCAATTATACTGTCAGATGGATTGTTGACTCTATTACCTCCATAGGGAATCATCTGATGAGTCAAATGAAAGACTCCAAGCCAAGTTTTAGTATAACTTAATATTTATTACCACTTGGGCGACTTTAAAAAAGCATGCAAACCACTGACTTGTGAATGAAATCACAGGACTCACAGACTGGACTTAAATAGTCCCTATGTAACATTTAACTGTCCACGTTCAATCCAGCAGGTCATTTTCTATAAGTTCCAAACTCAGGGCCTTAACTTCAAATGATTATTGTTCTCAGTCTTTTGTACAAATATCTCAAACAACCCTTCTTCTACGTGATTTTCCTTTCAATCTTCCTGAACCTTTTCTTTGTTCTTATCCCAGTCCAGGAGCTCACAGCTCTGAAGTCAATCAGTCAAGCTATCATTCATTCCAGGGCAGATCAACAAGACACATTTAATTCCTTTCCTTTTCTCTATCTTCATAATAGACCTAGGCCTATAGCTTGTCACCTAAAACTTTGACAAATTTCTATAGGCACAAGTGAAGAGTATTCTGACTGGTTGCTAAACAATCTGATATGGAAACATCAATGCCCAGGAACGGAAAAATCTACAGAAGGTGGTGGATACAACCCAGTTCATCACAGGGCAAAGCCCTCCCCACCACTGTGCACATCTACAAGAAACATTGTCGCAAAAAAGCAGCATCCATCATCAAGGACTTCAACCATCCAGGCCATTGAGTTGGAGGTACAAAAGCCTGAGGTCCCACACCACCAGATTTAGGAACTGTTATTACCCTACAACTATCAGGCTCTTGATCCGGCATGGATAACTTCACTCGTCTCAACTCTGAATTAATTCCACAACCCTCAGACTCACTTCTGAGAACTTCACAGCTCATATTCTCAGTATTATGCATTTTTTATTTGCACAATTTGTCTTCTTTTGCACAATGGTTGTATGCTAGTTTTTGATTATGTACAGTTTTAATAGATTCTCTTATATTTCTTAATTTTCTAGTAAAAGTTTGCAAGAAAATAAATCTCAAGGTAATATATGGTGGTATATACAAACCCCATTTCCAGAAAAGTTGGGATATTTTCCAAAATGCAATAAAAACAAAAATCTGTGATATGTTAATTCATGTGAACCTTCAATTTAACTGACAAAAGTACAAAGAAAAGATTTTCAATAGTTCTATGGACCAACTTAATTGTATTTTGTAAATATACACAAATTTAGAGTTTGATGGCTGCAACACATACAACAAAAGTTGGGACAGAGGCATGTTTACCATTGTGTTACATCAACTTTCCTTTTAATAACACTTTTTAATCGTTTTGGAACTGAGGATACTAATTGTAGTAGATTTGCAATTGGAAATTTTGTCCATTCTTGCTTGATATAAGACTTCAGCTGCTCAACAGTCTGTGACCTCCGTTGTCTGATTCTCCTCTTCATGATGCACCATACATTTTCAATAGGAGATAGATCTGGACTGGCAGCAGGCCAGTCAAGCACACGCACTCTGTGTCTACAAAGCCACGTTTTTGTAGCCCATGCAGAATGTGGTCTGGCATTGTCCTGCTGAAATAAGCATGGACATCCCGGGAAGAGACGTTGTCTTGATGGCAACATATGTCTCTCTAAAATCCTAATACACAGCTCAGAGTCAATGGTACCTTCACATACATACAACTCACTCATGCCGTGGGCACTGATGCACCCCCATACCATCACAGATGCTGGCTTTTGCACTTCTCGCTGATAACAATCAGGATGGTCGTTTTCATCTTTGGCACGGAGAACTCGACACCCGTTTTTTTCCAGAAACTAGCTGAAATGTGGACTCATCTGACCACAGCACATGGTTCCACAGTGTTTCGGTCCATCTGAGATGAGCTCGGGTCCAGAGAACTTGCTGGCGTTTCTGCATAGGGTTGATGCATGGCTTCCTCCTTGCGTAATACAGTTTCAAGTTGCATTTCTGGATGCAGCGACTGACTATGTTAAGTGACATTGGTTTTCCGAAGTACTCCCGAGCCCAGGTGGCTATAATTGTCACAGTAGCATGACGGTTTCTTAAGCAGTGCCGCCTGAGGGCTCGAAGGTCACATGCATTCAACAGTGGTTTCCGACCTTTCCCTTGACGCACTGAGATGTCTCTGAATTCTCTGAATGTTTTCACAATATTATGTACTGTAGATGTTGAAAGACATAAATTCTCTGCAATCTTGCGTTGGGAAATGTTCCTTTTGAACTGACTAGCAATTCTCTCACGAATTTTGGCACAAAGGGGTGAGCCAAGACCCATCCTTGCTTGCAAAGACTGAGCTTTGATGGACGCTACTTTTATACCCAGTCATGATACCTCACCTGCTACCAATTAGCCTGCTTAATGTGGAGTCTTCCAAACCGGTGTTACTTGAACATTCTGTGCACTTTTCAATCTTATTTTAACTCTGTCCCAACTTTTGTTGAGTGTGCTGCAGCCATCAAATTCTAAATTTGTGCACGATTACAAAATACAAATAAGTTGGTCTGTAAAACTATTGAAAATCTTTTCTTTGTACTTTTGTCAGTTAAATAAAGGTTCACGTGAATTAATATATCACAGAATTTTGTTTTTATTGCATTTTGGAAAATATCCCAACTTTTCTGGAAATGGGGTTTGTATATACCTATACACACATAATGAATGAAGTCTATTATTAAGGATGAAGGTTGGGGGTACTTAGAGGCACATGATACTTAAGGAGAAATCTTGTCTGAAAAATCTGTTGAATTTAATTGAGGAAATAACAGGCAGAATGGACAAAGGAGAGCCATTTGAAGTTGTTTACATGGATTTTCAGAAGGCCTTTGACAAGGTGCCAAATATGGAGACAAAATAGGAGCCCATGATATGGCAGGAAAAATACCAGCATAGGCAGAAGATTGGCTGACTGGCAGGAGATGAATGGGAATAAAGGGTTCCTGTTCTGGTTGGCAGCCAGCGACACTAGTGTTCGGACTGCATGCTTCATGTTATGTGTCAATGATTTAGAGTTGGTGACTTTGTAGCCAAGTTTGTAGGCGATACAAAGATAGGTGGAGGGGCAGTGCTGAGAAGCAGGGAGTCTGCAGGAGGACTTACATTAAGAGAATGGGCAGAGAAGTGGCAGATGGAATGTAGTGTAGGGAACTGTATGGTCATGCACTTTGTTAGAAGCAATAAAGGCATAGATTATATTCTAACTGGGGAGAAAATTCAAAATTCAGAGGTACAAAGGGACTTGGGAGTCCTCATGCAAAATATAATGCTGTGACTTTATCAGTCATTACTCAGATTGCAGTTGTAGTTGTAACCCCCTGGGTCACCTCAGGCTCGCTCAGCTCGTTCTTGTCTAGGGGGAGCAGCCTTCGGCCCCGCCAAACTGGGTAATCAGCTGGTGTGGATGCTGTGTGATGTCCCCGCCTCGCCCAAAAACAGACAGTACACCATATGCGATTAAATGAGTACAATTTATAAAGGTTACTATAACTAAGTGATTAATAACGATACAGTATATATGAAGAGAAAATTAAAGAAAAGGAGCCAAACTTATCAAAGTCCAAACCACTTCGTGAACAACCGTTGGAGCTCAATTACTGAAGTCTTCTGGCCACCATTCGATCCCCTCCGAACTCCTCGACTCGCAGCTCAGGACCCTCCAAACTCCTCGACTCTCCAAACAGCTCAGGACCCTCCAAGTGGTCAACCAAGCACATCTAGCTTCATCCCCCCCACCCCCTCCTCGGAGAATCTCCCGGCCTCGGACCCCCCTTTGCGGTCCGATCCTCGCCCAGCTTAGAGCATTGCGTCCTCTCTCTCGACCCCCTCGCGCCGATCTGCCCAAAAGCCCGTCAACAAAAGCTTACAGACTCAGAAGAAAGAACATTAATCCCCATTTGGTTTACAAAGGAATACCATTCTCGTTATCAGTAAATTAGCAATTTTGCTAGTTAACAAAAGGAAACCCTTTCCCAACAGTAACAAAGAAAAAAAAAGAAGCCCCCTTTACACAGTATTGTGAGAAGTTTTGGGCCCATTATGTAAGGAAAAATGTGCTGCTATTGGAGAGGGTCCAAAGGTGGTTCACTAGAATGATTCCAGGAATGAAGGGGTATCATATGAGAATTGTTAGATGGATCTGGGCCTGTTTATACTGGAGTTTGGAAGAATGGGATAAATCTCTTTAAAACCTATTGAATATTGAAAGGCCTAGGTACAGCGAATGTGGAGGAGATGTTTAGGACCAGTGGGCACAGCCTCGGAAGAGAGAGATGTCTGTTTAGAGCAGAGATGTAGAGATGAGGCTAACTTTTTTAGCCAGAGGGTGGAGATCCTGAAATCTATTACCATAACAAGTTGTAAAAGCCAAGTCATTGGGTATATTTAAAGCAAAGGTTGTTAGTTCCTGATTAGTCAGGGGATCAAAGATTATGGGGAGAAGTAAGGAGAATGGAGTTGAGAGGGAGCCATAATAGAAAGTTGGAGCAGACTCGATGTGCCAAATGGCCTAATTCTGCTCCTATGTCTTACAGTTCTATGGTCTTCACATGTTGTTCAGACCAAACATCAGAATAGGGAAGAAATATGATCTAAGTGGCTTTGATTGTGGAAAGATTGTTGGTGCCAGACAGGGTGGTTTGAGTATCTCAGAAACTGCTGATCTCCTGGAATTTCATGCACAACAGTCTCTAAAGTTTACAAAGAATGGTGTGAAAAATAAATAAAAAACATCCAGTAAATGGAAGTTCATATTAAAATGCCTAGTTTATGAGAGAATTCAGAGGAGAATGGCCAGGCTGGTTCAAGTTGACAGGAAGGCAATAATAACTCAAATAAACACATTATCACAGTGGTATACAGAAGAGCAGCTCTGAGTGCATAACACGTTGAACTTTGTAGTGGATGGGCTACTGCAGAAGAAGATCAGGAACACACAATTAGTCACTACTTTACTAGGTTCAGGACAGGGGTCAGCAACCTTTACCACTGAAAGAGCCACTTGGACCCGTTTCCCACAGAAAAGAAAACACTGGGAGCCGCAAAACCCGTTTGACATTTAAAATGAAATAACACTGCATACAACGTTTTTTTTTTGCCTTTATGCTATGTATAAACAAACTATAATGTGTTGCATTTATGAAATTGATGAACTCCTGCAGAGAAAACGAAATTACATTTCTGCATGCAACAAAAACATTTTGAACTCCGAAAAAAAGACGTTGGGTTGAAAGTTACTTTTAAGTAAAATACTCAATGTCTATTTGAGTCCTTCTTGTATTTATGAAAAACGCCGAACTTAAATTTTCCGCCAGCAGCAAACCAAAAATAACATCAGCCAGCTGTCAGCCTGAAAAATAAAAGGGCTATTTCACTGAACAATGAAAAAATATGAATATACATAAAATAATAGGCAATTAAAATATTTATCATACTTGGTTAATGGGATTTCTGCTCCTGGACCTCAGCGCACAGCGTCTGCACATCAGGGCTGTATGACGTCACCTTCATCTTTACACAGGATCGCAAGCTGTCATCTGTGAGGCGTGCGCGATGTTTGTTTTTAATAAAGTTCATGTTGGAGAACACCTGCTCACTTACATATGTGGATCCAAAGATCGACAGGACTCAAAGCGCATACTTTTTAATGTTTACATAAATGTCGGGCATAGCATTCCATGTTTCGAACACAAGTTTGTCCGGTTTTAGAAGGTTTTCAATATCACTCCATTTGTGTTTCTGAGCAAGAACGGCCTTCTGACGGGCAACATCTTCAAGGTCTGCTGTCAAGCGTCTAAACTTGGACACCCATATGTCTTTGTCGGCTATGTCGGCCAGTTCCATCTCAAGATCAGGTTGACTCACACCTGCCAATGCAGTCGTATTCAGTAGGGAAGGATCGATGCTTAAGGGAGTGACCGGGAAGGATAATGTGTTTTTTTCCTCTCTGAACTCACAGAAGCGTTTCCCAAACGATGTTTGCATTGCGATGATTGCAGAATGTAAATACTCCGAAATTATCATGTCGTGACCTTGTTTGAACTCTCTCAAATTGGGGAAGTGAGACAAAGTGCCTTTCTGTAAATCTCTGGCAAGCAACGTCAACTTGCGCTCGAATGCCAAAACATCCTCCAACATGTGCAGGGCTGTGCGTCCTTTCCCCTGAAGAGCTGTGTTCAGGTGTGCTGTCATGTCTACCATGAAGTGTAGCTTTTCCAGCCACTCTGGCTGTTCCAGCTCAGGAAAGGTGAGCCCTTTGCTGCCCAGGAAAGTTTTCACTTCTTCCAGACACGCGACAAAGCGTTTCAGCACCTTCCGTCTGGACAGCCAGCGATAAAAACACGTTGTAGCGGTGTCAGTAAACTGCAGTCAAAGATAGCTTTATTCGAACTAAACAGCCTTGCTTTTAAGCCTCCCTCAACCCAGCCCCCATGGACGCAGATGCTGCAAAAGACGCGTACTCACAAACCCCCGTAGGCTATCTCCCTTAGCCGGAATGCTGGCTAATTGTGAGCCGTTTCGGATGTGCCAGCCACACTTAGATTGTACAAGATCACCATAATCTTCAAATTTAGAATTACATTTCAAAAGCTAACAAACTAACATAAAATACATTTTAATTAAATACTGACCAATTATTTCCCAAAGCCACAGGGAGCCGCAGCACAGAGGTGAAAGAGCCACAAATGGCTCGGGAGCCGCAGGTTGCCGACCCCCGGTTCAGGAGGTTTCAAATGAAGTGACCACTGAGTTTACATTTCCCTCTGATTATTAAATGAGAAATGAAAGATTTAAAAAATATAAAAATATAGAAACATAGAAAACCTACAGCACAATACAGGCCCTTCGGTCCGCAAAGCTGTGCTGAGCATGTCCATACCTTAGAATTCACCTAGGGTTACCCATACCCTCTATTTTTCTAAGATCCATGTACCTTTTAAAAGGGTGACAGGACAATTGTGTCATGGACAACTGTGTCCTGGTCAAATGCATCCTAGACATTTGCGTGCATTTTTTTTTGCATCCCAGACATTTGTGTCCCAATATTTGTATATCTCATATTAGATTTGTGTCCCAATATATGTATATTTCATAAAAGATATAATTTTACATATTTATGTATTTTTTTAATCAAAAACAGTTTTAATAATTAAAAAGGGATTGTAGCATGCATTTTATTGATTAAAAAAATGTAATTTATAAGTCCAAACTTAAAAAGTATGCATGTTGTGGGCAACCCCTCATAAGAAACTTAATTTTTCCTCAAGATTGTAGCGTGCAACTAATGATTGAAGGCACTCATTGATATTCTTATTTCCTGGTTGGACAATAATCCCTCTGTGGTAGTCGATTTTCTTCTTTGTTTGCCATAGCTTCCTTTTTCTTCAACGCATCAATTAATTACGAAACAGAGGGGTGTTGACAAGTAATTGAATTTTGGATATCATTATGCCACCCCTCTAAACTATTGTCAGATCTAAGCAAGTCATATCAATTGCAAGAAACCTTTGTCCTGTGGGGAGAATATAATATTCTTCTGGTATTTCATAATTACATCTTTGGTTTCGTATAGCTGGAGTATTCTGTGCTTTCTGTTTCCAACGACGAACATTTCTCCACATTGCTGAGACAGAGGGCACCTCTGCCACTGAAAATTCATCATGTTTTGACAAAGTTGTTCCAATGAGATGTTTTGTTGGTTCTTGTGAGGATATCGCAGTTTCTTTCAACTCTAAAATCGATTTTTTTTGCACTAATTGCAGCAGCAGAAGAACCATGGTAATGCTCATTAATTTGTTTTGTTATTACATCACTCTCGGTATGATCTTTTGATTTGCAGGATCGTACCTCACATCTCCAGTAAGTTTTCTTGCCTGCAGCATCTTTCTTATGATAGTGATAGATATAATTTCTGCAATCAACATGTATTTTTCTACTTTTGCTTGATTTCAAGAACAGTGATATAGCTTAGTTTCTGAAAAAAAGTAAATTTAAAGCTAAGTTGTAATAGGAAACATGTGGGGGTTTGTTTATAATGAGGCCCTCCCTCATTTGGCTACAATTACCCTAATTGATTAGACGGTTGCATTTTGAGCTGAGATAAGAGGCTTAGCATATATAACACGGGGTTTGTTACCCAGTAATAGTTAGATAGTGGGACGCAAATGACCGGGACACAATTGTCCAGGATGCAAATACCCTAGTAACTCTTAAAAGACCCTATCGTATCTGCCTCCACTGCTGCCACCGGCAGCCCATTCCACACATTCACCACTCTCTGCGTAAAAAACTTACCCCTGACATCTCCTCTGTTCCTATTTCCAAGCACCTCTTTACTAGCCATTTCAGCCCTGGGAAAAAGCCTCTGATTATCCACACAATCAATGCCTCTCATCATCTTATAAACCTCTATCAGGTTATCTCTCATCCTTCGTCGCTCCGCGGAGAAAAGGCTGAGTTCATTCAACCTGTTCACATAGGCAAGATCTCCAATCCAGGCACCATCTTTGTAAATCTCCTCTGCACCCTTTCTATGGTTTCCACATCCTTCCTGTAGTGAACTGAGCACAGTATTCCAAGTGGGATCTGACCAGGGTCCTATATAGGTGCAACATTACCTCTTGGTGAAGGCCAATGCACCGTATGCCTTCTTATCCACAGAGTCAACCTGTGCAGCAGCTTTGAGTGTCCTACAGACTCGGACCCTAAGATCCCTCTGATCCTCCATACTGCCAAGAGTCTTACCATTGATACAATATTCTGTCATATATTTGACCTACTAAAATGAACCACCTCACATTTAACTGGGTTGAACTCCATCTGTCAATTCTCAACCCAGTTTTGCAACCTATCAATGTCCTGTTGTAACCTTTGACAGCCCTTCACTCTATCCACAACACTTCCAACCTTTGTGTCATCAGCAAATTTACTAAACCGTCCCTCCACTTTCTCATCCAGGTCATTTATAAAAATCACCAAGAGTAGGGGTCCCAGACCAGATTGCTGTGGCAGAATATGGGGCTAAACTATACGTTATCAGATAATGAAAGACAGTGCATGTGAGCAATAATTAGTGCATCGTCTAAATGGCCGATCATATTGCAACTTGGAATTTCATGACCTGCCCTAAAGTTTTGTAAGCAAGTTTTAGTGCTCATAGGTGTTGGCCTTTAACATGAACATGGAAATCTTGAACTAACTGGGTGAGATCTGCCAGCAATTTTCATGTATGTCCTGTCAGGAAACTCCCCAAGGAGTCCAACTGCAAAATAGATGTTTTCTGAGATTCCTTGGTGTTTTGCTGGGGAATTTTCTCTCAGATCCCATGCCAAGTTTGACTCGCTGAGTATTTTCAGGTCCTATATTTTGATGGAAATTATGGGACTCTGAGGGCATGGAGAGAATGGACAAGCCCCTTGCAAACAACACTGGAATTGAACTCCAACCTCTGATGCCCCAAGTTGTAATAATGTCTCAGTAACTGCCACGCTACCATGATCATCTGATGTGTATAAGTATTATATGGATTATACAATTTTACAATGAAGTAAGATATAAAGGAAAATTCTGGACTAACTCTAAGTTGCTTGATTTCCACATTTTTGTTTCTTTCCTGCAAAGCATGAGTTGGATATGCTAATATATGAAAGAGGAGTGTTGACCTAAGGTTTAGGTTATGGGCTAGGTTGTGGGCACTGTGCCATACAGAGGATGGACATTAGTGTGACTGTGAAACTTGCTTCAACATTATTTCAAGAGAAACACACACAAAATGCCAGAGGAACTCAACGGGTCTGGCAGCATCTACGAAGAGGAATAAAGAGTGAATGCTTTGCTTCATCTGTAATAGGAAGGATTTCCCAGTGGCCAAACGTTTTAATACCATTCATATTCCAATATGTTGTTCCATGGCCCCTCTACTGCCATGATGGGGCCATCCTCAGGCTGAAGGAGCAGCGCCTCATTCCATTTGGGTAGCCTCCAACCAGACTGGATGAACATCGCTGACTCCAGCTTCTAGTAATTTCTCCCCTCTCACCCTTCTCTCATTTTCCATTCTCCATTTTAGCTACTCTCTTCTCTTCTATTCACCTATCACCCCCTCTGGTGCCCCTCCTCCATCCCTTTTTCCATCATCCACTCCACTCTTCTATATGATTCTTCAGCTCTTTGCCTTTTCCACCTATCACCTCCCAGCTTCTCATTTCTTCCTCTCCTCCCCTCCTCATTCAACTACCCTCCCCCTCACCTAGGCCTCACCTGTAACTTTCCATTTTGCACTTCTTCCCTTGCTCGACCACCTATATTCTGGCTTCCTCCCTCTTCCTTTTCAGTCGTAATGAAGGGTGTTGGCCCAACATGTTGACTGTTTATTTACTTCCATTGATGCTGCCTGGAATCAGTCTTGGAATAAAGGGTCAAACAGTGAGGACTGAAGTTAAAATAAACATCCTTAATTCAAATGTGCTGACTGTTTTGAATAGAGAGCTGCCCAGTTTAGATTCTTAGCTAATTGCTAATATGAATGTTAAGAACTTAAAGCGCTGCAGGTCGATCCCATCAGTGAGTTGCTCGCTGGTGGAGAAAAGCAGGAGCTGCGTGTCGTGCTGCTGCCTGAGCCGAAGGAGACGTACAGTGTACTAGTGACTGACCATCTTGGTTGCTTTTCTTGTGATCACTAAACCTTTTTCTGAGACTGTTAATGTGGACTGTCGCAAGTTTGATGCACTGATTTATTGACCGCGATCGGGGCGGCTGGTGTGGAAGTTGTGTGGCCTCGTTTGTAGCAAGGACTAGGCCTCAAGCTGTGGTATCACCTGTTTACAGCTGGCAAGAGTGAGGGATCAGAGCCAATACATTCCACTGGGGGGCAGTGTGGCATTGGTCCAGGCTGGAGTCAGTGCTCCCCCCACCAGCGTTTGCTCAGCAGAACACAAGCTCTATTGTGTTTGACTGCAAATTTTGCAGGCATTCGCTTGGACTCAGGGCCCCAAGGCAAGGTACCACCTGTTTACAGCCATTGGGTGGGAGGCATCAGAACCAATACACTCCATCGGGAGCGGTGTGGTACAGCATTCAAACTGGATTGGAGCTGCACCCCCCGATGTCTGCTTGGCAGAACAATGGACGGGGTCTGAACAATATACAGAAATATATTATGTGATTGTATTACTGATATCCTATATGTGCTTGCTATCTTGTATGTGTGAGGATTAGGTCTCAAGCGGTGGTGTCACCTGCTTACAGCTGCTGAGAGACAGGCAGCAGTACCGGTGCACTCTGGGAGGGGGGGGTGGGTAGGGCCGTCCAGGCTGGAATGAGCCCTGCTCCCTCAAGTAATCACTTGGCAGAAGAATGGCTCTGTTGTGGTTGTCTGCTGATTGCGATGCTATTAGATGGCTTCAAATTGGACTCTTCCAATGAGTGGCTGTATCTTTCTGTCTTGTGCCTGCTATGTGTGATTTGTGCTGTGTGTGATTGTTGCTACAGCGTTTTGCACCTTGACCCTGGAGAAAGACTGTCTCATTTGACTGTAATCATGAATATTCATGGATGGTTGAATGGTAATTAAACTTGAATTGAATTGAGTATTCAAGGCTCAAAGGTAACATATGAGAAATGACAGATGTTTGACCACTAAGAATAGTAAAGGATGGGGAAATAAGGTGTAAAGTTAGGAAAGTAACTAACTTTGCTAACAATCACAGTCTTATTGATTACTAAGAAGAAAGAACAAAGAACAATACAGCACAGTACAGGCCATTCATGCCATAATGTTGTGCCTCCCATATACCCCCCCAACCTTAAATTCCTCCTTATACCTGTTTAGTAATCTCTTAAATTTCACTAGTGTAACTGCCTCCACCACTGACTCAGGGAGTGCATTCCACGCACCAACCACTCTGTGAATAAAAATCTTCCTCTAATATCCCCGTTGAACTTTCCTCCCCTTAGCTTAAAGCCATGTCCTCTTGTACTGAGCAGTGGTGCCCTGGGGAAAAGGCGCTGACTGTCCACTCTGTCTATTGCTCTTAATATCTTGTACACCTCTGTCGTGTTTCTCCTCATCCTCCTTCTCTCCAGAGGGTAAAGCCCTAGCTCTCTTAATCTCTGATCATAATGCATACTTTCTAAACCAGGCAGCATCCTGGTAAATCTCCTCTGTACCCTTTCCAATGCTTCCAGAACTGGACACAGTACTCCAAGTGTGGCCTAACCAGAGTTTTATAGAGCTGCATCATTACCTCACAACTCTTAAACTCTATCCCTCGACTTCTGAAAGCTAACACTCCATACGCTTTCTTCACTACCCTATCTACCTGTGAGGCAACTTTCAGGGATCTGTGGACACATACCCCCAGATCCCTCTGCTCCTCCACACTACCAAGTATCCTGCCATTTACTGTGTACTCTGCCATGGAGTTTGTCCTTCCAAAGTGTACCACCTCACACTTCTCCAGGTTGAACTCCATCTGCCACTTCTCAGCCCACTTTTGCATCCTATCAATGTCTCTCTGCAATCTTCAACAATCCTCAACACTATCCACAACACCACCAACCTTTGTGTTGTCTGCAAACTTGCCAACCCATCCTTCTACCCCCATGTCCAAGTCGTTAATAAAAATCGTGAAAAGTAGAGGTCCCAGAACCGATCCTTGTTGGACACCACTAGTCACAACCCTCCAATCTGAATGTACTCCCTCCACCATGACCCTCTGCTTTCTGGAGGCAAGCCAATTCTGAATCCAGCTGGCAAAACTTCCCTGGATCCCATGCCTTCTGACTTTCTGAATAAGCCTACCGTGTGGAACCTTGTCAAATGCCTTACTAAAATCCATGTAGATCATATCCACTGCACTACCCTCATCTATATGCCTGGTCACCTCCTCAAAGAACTCTATCATGCTTGTTAGGCATGATCTGCCCTTCACAAAGCCATGCTGACTGTCCCTGATCAGACTATGATTCTCTAAATGCCCATAGATTCTATCTCTAAGAATCTTATCCAACAGCTTTCCCACCACAAACGTAAAGTTCACTCATCTATAATTACCCGGACAATCCCTACTAACTTTTTTGAACAAGGGGACAACATTCGCCTCCCTCCAATCTTCCGGTACCATTCCCGTGGACAATGAGGACATAAAGATCCTAGCCAGAGGATCAGCAATCTCTTCCCTTGCCTGGTGGAGCAGCCTGGGGAATATTCCGTTGGGTCCCGGGGATTTATCCGTCCTAATGTATTTTAACAACTCCAACACTTCTTCTCCCTTAATATCAACATGCTCCAGAACATCAACTTCACTCATATTGTCCTCACCGTCATCATGTTCCCTCTCATTGGTGAATACCGAAGAGGAGTATTCATTGAGGACCTTGCTCACTTCCACAGCCTCCAGGCACATCTTTCCACCTTTATTTCTAATTGGTCCTATCTTCAATCCTGTCAACCTTTTTTTCTTCACATAATTGAAGAATGACTTGGGGTTTTTCTTTACCCTACTCACCAAGGCCTTCTCATGTCCCCTTCTTGCTCTCATCAACCCCCTTCTTAAGCTCCTTTCTTGCTACCCTATATTCCTCAATAGACCCAACTGATCCTTGCTTCCTAAACCTCACGTATGCTGCATTCTTCTATTTGACTAGATTCTCCACATCACTTGTCACCCATGGTTCCTTCAGCCTACCATTCTTTATCTTCCTCACTGGGACAAACTTATCCCTAACATCCTATAAGAGATCCCTAAACATCGACCACATGTCCATAGTACATTTCCCTGCAAAAACATCTTCCCAGTTCACACCTGCAAGTTCTAGACTTATAGCCTCATGATTTCCCCTTCCCCAATTACAATTTTTCCTGTCCTCTTTGATAATGTTAAAGGTCAGGGAGCGGTGATCACTGTCCCCCAGATGCTCACCCACTGAGAGATCTGTGACCTGACCCGGTCAATGGGACTGGTGACTTATCCCTGTTCGTACCTCCTACATTCTATTGCAAAGTAAATTAACCCAATCCTCTTCTTGCCAGGAACAGCAGGAATTAATGATTCAAAATGTGCAAGGTATTCTCAAAAGAAATAATTATTAAAATAAATATTTTATTTTATTCTTATTTTTATGTAGAGCTACAGCACGGTAACAGGCCCTTCTGCCCAATGAGTCTGTGTCATCCAATTACACCCATTTGACTAACTAACCACAGGTCTTTGAAATGTAGCAGGAAACACATGCGGTCACGGGGAGAAAGTATAAACTCCACACAGACAGCGGCGGTAAATGAACCTGGGTCATTGACACTAATGCTGTTCCGTGCTGACCCCTCTAATTATAATAACTTAAACTTCCTTCAAATTAAAAACAAACAAAATGGATCCTTAAAGAATACTGTATCCTCGAATACAACATACAAATCACACTTGGTGATTTAAATTACAGGAAGCTGACGGGAAGGCGACAGTAACTCACATAACCAGGCACTTCAACAGTGGTGTGCCAAAGAGTATCTCTACATACACAACATGCCAAAACTTGAAGTGGATGGGCTCAGAAACAGAAGACCAGTGATATACACACAGTAGTCACTTTATTAGAGTCAGGAGACACCTGATAAAGTGGTTACTGAGTAATGTTCCATCTAAGATGTGTATGCACACATCTTTTGCCACCAGCACACAAAGGAATTTAAACTGCACACGAAAGGTTGTCACCCTCTACCTCGTTGGCATGTTAAGTATATTTCACAATTGTACCCAATTACATTTCCTTTTTAGGTTTCTGATGTGAACAGTGTCATCAAAGTGGAGTTTGCAATGGCTCATCTGCTGATTTTAGAACTGACTTATTCATATTATTTTTATTGAAGAAATTATTCAGTGTGCACATGCTTTGTCACTGGGCAAAAAATTACACAGCACAAGATTTTTGTGCACACTGGTCATTACAAATTAGAGAGAACACTGTTACTGAGTGTATGTTCCGATGGCTTTCTGTGTTTCCTTCAATTGCTAATAACAAGAGGGCTTCGAATTCATGGTGAAAGGCCTCGATTGAGTGGATGTGGAGAGGATGTTTCCTATGATGGGAGAGTCTAAGATCAGAGGACACAGCCTCAGAATAGAGGAGCATCCTTTTAAAATAGAGATGAGGAAGAATTTCTTTAGCCAGAGAGAAGTGAATCAGTTGAATTCTTTGGCTCAGGCAGCTGTGGAGGCCAGGTCTTTATGTATATTGAAGACAGAGGTTGACAGATTTGTGATTGGTCAGGGCATGAAGGGATGCAGGGAAAAGGCAGGAGACTCGGGATGAGGGGAAAATTGGATCGGCCATGATGAAATGGAAGAGCAGACTCAATGAACCAGTTGGCCTAAGTCTGCTCCTTTATCTTATGGTCATCAGGGTTCCATCAATTGTCTGACAAGTACCATAATTTAATGGACACTCCAACTATGTATAGAAAACAGTAGTTAAAATATTTTACAGATTGCGTAGAAGTACCAATATCCTAAAGGTGACTGTGTTTAAAAAAAAATGAATTTTAACCTGCACACCTAAACATCATGTTTACTATTTAATCTGTCATACTATTCATGTCACAATTTCTTATTTTTAGCCACTTCATGCAACCAGTTTAAAAAAGCAGAAAGGTAATTGCTTATTGAACTGTTTCTTATCCTTGTGGTCAACACCATAACCTCTCCTGGTTGAAATCCCCCGGATGATGTAACTTATCCTGCAGCAGATGCACTCTTATTGATGGCCTGATGCCATATGTCAAAGCTAATCACTTGCTGAGTGGAGCTACATTTTTGATAGCTCCTAGCAACAGCAATATACATTGTTGGTGGTCAAAGCACACTGTACACTAAATTCATGCAGAAAATACTGTGGCCTTCAGCTTCAGTTTCTTCCAAAGCTGCATGTAGCTTGCAGCTTTCCAGCCTGAACTTACAGTCTTTCTGCATAACAGCCGATGTAAAGTCAGTTTTCTTAACTGAAGCAATTATTGAAGAGATGTTTAAACATAAGAAATCTGGCAGTGCAGTACCAGAGACAGGGATGGAGGGCACGATGTGAGCCTATAGAGTGGCACGTAGAGATTTTGCTGGCCTGCTTGCATTTACCCTATCTATACCCTGCATTATTTTGCTTATCGCTATCAAATTGCTTCTCAATCTTCTATATTCTGAAGAATACAGTGCTAACCTATTCAAGCTTTCCTTATTGCTCAGATCCTTCAGATCCGACAACATGCATATAAATTTTCTCTGCATTCCTTCAAACTTGTTTACATCTTTCCTGTAGGTAGGTGATCAAAACTAATGCTCATTGTCCCAAACTTACTGTCTGCTTGGCATTATGGGGCTGCAAAGAAAAGAGCTATCAGAACTATCTCAGAGGCTTTAGAGCAAGCCTCCAGATGGGTATGGATCAAGAGATGTGACCCGTGGACCAGGACTGCAGGGTCTGATGAACCTTCGCAGGGTCGCCTGTCTGATGTTGAAAGACCCAAAACACTCGATGACCCCAGGTTAAATGAGAGGTGTTGCAAGTTTAGTCAAAGAGGAAAGGGAAGCATATGCAAGGTTTAGGAAGCTAATATTGGACAGGGCTCTTTAGCAATATAAAGGAAACAGGAAATAAACAGACAATCATGGGTTCTGAAAGGGGCCACGAAATTTTCTAGGCAAGTAGGATTTTTATATGCATTAAAAACACGAGAAAAGCTGGGGCACAAATAAGAGAACATCTGCAGATGCTAGAAATCCAAGCAACACACACAAAATTCTGAAACAATACAGCAGGCTGTGCAGCATCTATGGAAAAGAATAAACAGTCGACATTTCAGGGCAAGACCATTCATCAGGACTGGAGAGAAAATATAGGGTGATGGTTGGTCCACTCAAAGACAAAAGTGGAAATTTAGGCCTGAAGCCTGAAGGATTGGGAAAGGTACCAAAAGAGTTATTTGTATTAGTATTCATTAAGGAGAAGGATATGGATGATGGCAAGATTAGCAATGGATATGCTGATATTCTAAGACATTTTAGAAGGAGGATTATGGCATGTCTTGAAGAACATTAAGCTGGATCAGTCCTAAGTGTCTAATGAGATTTATTACAGGTTATTAAGAGTGGCAATGGAGGAGACCGTTTGTGGTTTGACAAAGTCCATTTATTTTTTAGCTACAAGCATGGTCCCAGAGGACTGGAAAATAAGCAATGTTTTTCCATTGTGAAGGGGCAATGGGGATAAGTCAACGAATTATTGGCTGTGAGCCAATCATCAATGTGAAAGGAAATACTGTTGAAGGGTCTCAACCTGAAATGTCGACTCTTTATTCTTTTCTACAAATGCTGCCTGCTTTTTTGTGAAGCACAGTTTGTTTTCACACGGAGAGAAGTGTAAGTGCCTGCAATGTGCTACCAGTGCAAGTGTGGTGGAAGCAGATATGAGAGCAGCACTTAACAGACATTTAAATAAACACAAGAGCAGGCAGTGAATGAATATATACTGTGTACAGGCAGGAAGGATTAGTTCTGTTTGGATTCGCAGTCAGCACAAATATCGTGGGTAGAGGAGCCTGTTCTTGTGTTGTACTGTTCTATGTTGTGTTCCTCAGTACTGCTTACAAAGCATTGTAAAATGCTTGAATTTGTAAAACACATGGGGCTGGAAGAACACTGCAATGTACTTGAACTGCACCACAAGTATTTCCTTTCTGTGCGATAATGGCATCTGCTACACCACAGCGCACAACATGTAAGCAATCTGCTCAAGGTGTTTATTCACACCTGAGTTCACATTCATTGGCAAAGATCAAGGATATAAGCCAAACATAATATAATGTGGTAGTTAGCATTCAGAAATAAATTACAATGCCCAGGGAAGTGACTGTGCATTAAGTCACCACATCAATACTAATTCTGAGCTGCAATGGCTAAATATGTGAAACATATTGCTGACAGTTTGCTTTGTTCCTGAAATTACATTCAATTAGTAACCATTAACAGCTGAATGCCTTTTGTGTCAATAAAAATTTTCCACATAAATTACATTCTTTGTGAAAGTATATAGATAATTTTCCCTTATGATTAGTTATTACTAACATTTGGGGAAAGCAGTAAACTCTTAGGATATTGAAGGATCAAGGAACAAATTTACTTGCTATCTACACTCAGTAGCCACTTTATTAGATACAAGAGTGTACCAAATACAGTGGCGACTGACTGCATGTTTGTGGTCTTTTGCTGCTGTAGTCCATCCACTTCAAGGCTCAATGTGTTTTGCATTCAGAGATATTCTTCTACACACCACTGTTTTAACATGTTTGAGTTACTGTAGCTTTCCAATCAGCTTGAAACAATCTGGCCATTCTACTCTAACCTCGCTCTGGTACTTTTGTTGCGTCCAAGGGAATTTGGTGTGGTTGAGAAATGATTGTGCAGCCTACTGGCAGAGCACAAACATATGATCAGTTCCAATTCTCAACCAACTCGCTGATTAGAGTGTTAAGCAAGATTGAAATCAACAAGAACGACAGTGGAAAGCCATCGGGTGTTCGGCACTGCCTGTCTCTGTTTGACTAGTCTTCCTCTCCCTCTTTTTGATTTTGATTGGGGCAGACTGGCTCTGCAGCCTGCTGTCAGTAAGCAACACAGCACTAGGTTGAACTGAACTGAATTAAGTTGAACATTCCTAGGCTGTTTCAAGGATCCTGCAATTTCATTCTTAATATTTTGTGCGTTATTTGCCCATTTTTTGCTGCTTGCGTAATTTGTTCTATTTTGTTTTGCGCATTAGATAGCCAATGTTTTCTTTGAATGGGTTCCATGGTGTTTCTCTGTTTCTGTCTGCAAGAAGATGAATCTCAGGGTTGTATATTGCATACATACTTCGGTAATAAATGTACTTTTTGAATCTTTGAAACCCACCCCTGCTGGAGATTCTGACGGATGGATAAATCCAATGCATCTTTGATGCACTCTTCCATATCCATCATTGCAGGATGAGAGAGGGAAAAGAGATGAGTCTGGGAAGGACTAGTTCTGGGTAAAAGGTGCAATTGTGCAGTCATATGGCTAGTGTGGAGGCAAGGAGGTGGTCTTTTATTTGCTGAAGACCTCAAGAAGGTTAACACATTCAGTCAAAATACAAGACAGGTTCATACCAGCAGTTGATACAGAAGGGTATTTGTGGACAGGAGTTTGAGGTGGACCCGGACAGCTAGACAGGCATGCTTGCCCCCACTCTTGTAGCATCCTTAGGAACCAATGAATCCATGGGTTGTGTCGAGATAACCAGGAAAGTCCAAGCCCCAGCAGCTGTTCCGGAGATTCAACCAGATAGCAGGAGAGTTGTTCCCAAATGTTAACCTGTAAAATAAGTTGGAGGGGTTCTCTGGAAAGGTGAGCAGAGTCTGACCATCCAAGGCCCTGACATCAATATTTTTTCCCAAATGCTGAGTCGGAACTCTCCATCTTTGAGCCAAAGAGATATCCAAAAGGTTTCCAGCTGCCCCAGAATCAATAAATGCCTGAAACTCATGGGTCTTAGAGCCTCACAACAAGGAATCTGGGAGCATTACACAATAAGGGGAAAATCTTTCCAGTCAGAATCAACCTGTCAGAATTCCCCTTCCTGTAGATGGGTATCTTCTTTTACTGGGCATGTGAAATCTTGGGACATTCTTTCTCTGCACTACTCAGTTGCCAGATTATCAATTCAAATGGCCAGGTTACTCAGGAAATCCGAGCTGATCTGCTTGTCATACACCATGATCTCATCCCGGATCTCTGTGCTTAGTTCCCGTTGGAAGGCAGTGATGAGGGAATGCTCATTCCACCCCATATCAATCAGAAGCATGTGGAACTTTACTGCATAATCCCTCACTGCTCCTCTACCTTGGCACAGACCTAGGAGTCAGTGGCTAGCTTCCTGACTCCATACTGGAAGGTCAATAACTCTCTTGAACTCGAAAACAAATTGCCGAATCAACTGGGCTGCAGGGCAACTTTGTTCCTATGGAATGTTGAACCGGCTGAGTGGGAGTCTGCTTATGTCTGCCTACGTTTTGTGGATCACCACAAAATCAACCAGACTGGGCTTAGAAAGTCACCTCACACTGGGTAATAAAATTCCTGCAGCCGTCAAGGTTTCCTGAATATTTGCCCGGCGGAGGAAACTCCTTACTGGTCAGGTTGCAGTTACAGGAGTTGAGGCATTAATGGCCTA
Organism: Hypanus sabinus; assembly: GCF_030144855.1. NCBI lineage: Eukaryota > Metazoa > Chordata > Chondrichthyes > Myliobatiformes > Dasyatidae > Hypanus > Hypanus sabinus. Next base: position 86,667,267 of record NC_082706.1, read on the forward strand.
GGTTGATGAGTCTTTTGAAGTGGAAGATGTGGGAGATGTTGGGAGTGAGACTGACATGGCTAAAGGTAGCAGAATTGCGGCAAAGTGAGGTGCAATGGCTGTTACTTGATTCTGGCTGTCCATTGTAAGCTGTGGAACTGTGGCTGGGAGAGCAATAATCACTGCCGCCTGATTCCAGCAGTCTGCGGTGAGCTGCTGAACCATCGCTACACGGGCTGACTCCTGTTCTTCCAGCTGGGACACTACTTGCCATTATGAAAGTTCCTGTCACACAGTGTGAGGCACATTGGCCAATCCAGGCTCTACTGATTTTAGTTTCTTCATCACAACTTTGGGTAGGACTAGTCTTGTCATTCACAGAGCAACTGTCTCACTGCTTGAGTCTCTACTCCCAATGCAGCTTCAACTGACTGTAACTTCACTCCTACCTGGCCAATGAATGTCAGCGCCAAGGTCAGCTGTTCTCTCTCAGCTGGGTCCATTCTCTGTTGTCAAAACTTTCTGACAGGGATATGCAGTTAGAGCCCAAGTGCAGAGGGAGAGACAATGGAATGGATCAATAGTTCACTGACTTATAATCGGAACTGTGCAGAAATAAAGTTAAAACAATAACACTAGCCCAACAGAGCCATTAACTAGAACTGTTAACTAGAACAGAACTAGAACTAACTAGAACTAGAACAGCTTATCAGTAGTAGCTTAATAATAAACAAGTACTGCTCCTTAACAGTGTTAGCCTAGACAGTAGTCTTCTTTCCCAAAACCAAGATAACAGTAAGCAGAGAGCACTGGCATTGCTCTGCTTTTCGTCAAGTCTCGACACGACTGAAATGAGAGGAGGAGAGTTAAATGTCTACACAATAAAACACTAATTGTCTGGAACCTGCAGACTCAGAAACATTATTGCCGAGCCTGCCTGTGGTTGTGACAAAACTGGAGACATTCAAAAATGGAATTCATTGTCAGTGACACTTTAAATGTATTGTACACTCGGTGACCACTTCATTAGGTACCTCTTGTGCTTAATTAAGTGGCTGCTGAGCTTATGTTCATGGTTTTCTGTAGCCCATCCACTTCATGATCGAATGTGTGTGCATTCAAAGATGTTCTCTGCACACCACTGTTGTACCTCATGGTTATTTGCATGACGGTTGGCTTCCTGTCATCTTGACCCTTTTTGCCCAATCTCTTCTGACCTATCTCATTAACAAGGAGTTTCCGTCCATTGATCTTCACTAGATTTTTTTGCTTCTCATACTACTTTCTGTAAACTCTAGTGACTTTTGTGTGTGAAAATCCCAGGAGATCAGCAGTTTCTGAGATATTCAAACCACCCCATCTGGTGCCAACAATCATTCCCTGGTCAAAGTCACTTAGATCACATTCTTCAACCTTCTGATGTTTGGTTTGAACAACAACTGAACCCCTTCACCATGTCTGCATGCATTTGTGCATTGAGTTGCTGCCACATGATTGGCTGATTAGATATTGCATTCATCATCAGGTGTAGAGGTCTACCTAATTTAGTGGCCACTGAGTGTATGAAAGGAAATATGTAACATTGTAGCCCCTTCTCACTGATATTGTGCTGCCCATTAGCTGACAAACAGCAGAAGACTTCAGGGATTGTGCTAGGACTGAAGGTGAGGTGTACAGTCTCCCAGATACAGCATTGTGGATCCAGCACTCAGATCGATCTGCATGTGCAAGAAGAAAGGAAGCAACTTTTAACCAATGAGGCAGACGTAGGATGAGTTTTCCCACAGCACTGCAGCCAAGACACCATCTTCTCAATTTGCCAGAAATGTAAAGATATGACAATGTGGTCAAGTTAAGATCATGTCTCCCGGATACAATATTAAGAACTGTACCACCTTAACTGATACAGTCTCAAACACACATTATCCACTCTCAGACAACAGTTTTACGTAACACCCTCTACCTCATTCCCCTGGGTCCTGATGTCACCGTAGATGTGCATTCAGTGACCACATTAGTAGGTACTTCCTGTGCCTTATAAAGTGGCCATGCAATGTATGTTCATGGTTTCCTGCTGCAGTAGCCCATCCAATTCAAGGATCAATGGTTTGAGCATTCAGGAATGATCTCCTGTACACTACTATTGAAATGCAAGGTTATTTGAGTTACTGTCTCCTTCCTGTCAGTTTGAAGCAGTCTAGCCATTCTCCTCCACCTCTCTCATTTACAGGGCATTTTTGTCCACAGAGCTGCTGCTCATCAAATTTTTCTTGTTTTTTGCACTGTCCTCTGTAAACTCCAGAGACTGTTGTACATGAAAATCCTTGGAAATCAGTAACTGCTGAGATAATCAAACTATCCTATTTTCATCAAACAATCATTCTGTGGTCAAAGTCACTTAAAGCACATTTCTTCCCCTTTCTGATGTTTGGTCTGAACAACAACTGACCTTTCTGACCATATCTGTCTGATTTTATGCATTGAGTTGCTGCCACGTGATTGGTTGATTCAGTATTTGCATTAACAAGTAGGTGTACAGATGTATCTATTAAAATGGTCACAGAGTATACTTGTGTAACACTCTCACTGTGGCTCATAATAAACCAGGTTCCTTAGCTAACTCTGGCTAACAGCCACATGACTCAGCATTGCATGGGTAACGGTGAGAAAGTCACCTTCAATAAGCAATACACATCTAGGGTCAGTATGATTCAGCTTCAACCAAACAGGAAAGTTGGAAACAGAAACTATGGTGAACACTGTGCAAGAACTGCCCCATACAAAATTATCCTTCACCAGGAAATAAAGGATCTTACACTGGCATAAAATTACATTCAATGTATTTTTACCAATATTTCACACACAGTTAATAGAAAAAAGGCCCATTGCAGTTAAACCAGTCTAAGTGTGCACATGAACATTGGAGCTCATTTCTGGATAGCCGGGTGCTTCACTTTAATTACTCACAGCGCTGAATCCACTTCACCAGCTACAGTTCGATCTTCCCCTGCAGATCATGAAGAATGAACTGGCTAACTCAGAGGTATTGGCATTTCCTCCTAGGAACCATTCTCATGCACAAAGCACCTCTTTTATTAGGTCGCTCCGTCATGCGGGGTTCTGCCTATATCTTCCACTGGGATTGTCTCTGCACTTCCTTTCTCTTCCAGCTCCTCCCAACAAAAGGCTAAAACCAACCCACTGTATTCAGGAAATCTGATGCTGCCAAGCTCTCTTGAATGTTCCATGGCATCCCACCGGACAGGATGTTATCAAGACAAACACAATTGGCTAACACACCATTCCTAAGATGAGCTAACGACTCCTTATCTTAGCAGAAACCAAAATACTGGACTGTGAAGCTTAATGAACAGAACACACTGCGTTTTACAGAAACGCTGCAGAAAATAAACTCTGGACGTCATAACAGTAGCAATACAGTAAAACATGTTCTTAACCAGGGCAATACACTTGTAACCCAATAATCATTATTATTACTCCAATAATTCACGGACTCCTTGGGGTTGGTATCTTTGATTTATGAAGCTATATCAAATGATGTATCATCCTCAGCCACAGGAACGCGCTGTAGCAAAATACACACAATGCATTTCACCAGCCTTTTGATATATAACATTTTGCTAATTGAAACATTCTTCATGATTGCATCCCTTTCATAAATCAAGGAACAGCTTGATTCTCTGGGCAAAAAAACTGAGTAAAACGGCTCTAAGCAATTGATGTGCTATAACCCACAAGGCTGTGGGTCAAGTGCTAGGATCTGATTGCTTGTCTGTCTTTGCTTGTGTGCAGTTTCTTTCATTGATTCTGTTGTGTTTCTTTGTATCTACCATGAATGCCCACAAAAAAATAAATCTCAGGGTGACATAAACATACCTTGATAATAAATTTACTTTGAAATTTAAATAATTCAGTAAAACTCTTTCCCATTAGTTTAATTGAGTATAAACAGGGAGAGGAAAGGTTGAAAACAACAAAAGCTAACAGCTTCTGAAGGAAACTTCCTTTTGATATAAGCTAGATATAAGCTCTAGCCTAAAAGAAACCTCACTGCTATTAAAGTTAACTATGGTGAAGGTTTTTTCCTTAGTTAAGTAATATTACTATGTTACAATCTGTATTGTTCTGTAATTTTTGCAATATAACTGTACGATTAAAGTAATGCGACAGGTGCATACCTCTCAGGAGCACAGAGTTTAAACCGTATTGAAAGCTTCAGCCTATCTTTCAAGTTTGTTTCTACAGTGAGCAGCAAGCTGATTTCCTAAGCATCAGAGTCTGTTTCCGGCTTCCTTCGGACTGCATGGGCAAACTTAAGGAGCCAACTACACACAAATAATGATTCCCAGAAATTATTCATTTTGGGGAGCAACAACCTCATTACCTTAACAGTTCTGAGAATTCCAATCAAATGTTACAGAAAGTGCATTTCCAAAAGCTGAAATATTCAGCATGCTTTAATTCTTTGCAACGTAGCTAAAGGCTTGTAGATTTAATGATGTTAACATTTACAAAGTTCAAAAGTTCAAAGTAAATTTATTATCAAGGTATATATCCGTATACTCACCTGAGATTCTCTTTTTTTTTACAGGTATTCACAGTAGACAAAGAAATACAATGGAATCAATGAAAAACTACACATAAACATTGGCAAACAGCTAATGTGCAAAAGAAGGCAAACTGTGCAAATACCAATAAAACAAATAATAATAATAATAATAATAATAAATAGTTACTAAATAACACTGAGAACATGAGTTGTAGAGTCCTAGAAAGTGAGTCCATAAGAGTAGAATTGGTGTTGAGGTGAATGAAGTAGTCCACTTTGGTTCAGGAGCCTGATGGTTGAATGGTAATAACTTCCTGAACCTGGCAATGTGGTACCTAAAGCTCTTTTTTGATGTGTCTGTAATTAAAAGTATAAGCATGCATAAAGCATTCTGAAATCCTCCCCTGTCTTTTTGATCATAAAATTCTATTGTGCTCCCATATCTGAGAGTCATGCATGAAAAAGCAAGGCTTAATGGCCACTATTTATAACTTATGACTGGTTGTTATTAGCACTTTAGTGCCGATTAATTGGCCTTCATTTGCATTTGCAATTTTAAATATTTTTAAAATCTATTTTAAATATTCACATTTTATTTGTTGATAAAAATCTGAGCACGTTTCTTCCACAAGTCATACAACAAGCTTGGAAATACACAGCATTTCAGTTTATCTACCGAACAAGGAGAATAATATGGTTTAGCTGCCATATTTAGACAATAAAGTTTAATAAATACTTAGAAACATTTTAATTGCAGGAGGAATATCAAGGAACTAGTCTGCAAGGCAGAATGATTAAAAATGAAATATCCTGATAATTGTTCATTGATAATTGGTTTATTATTGTCATATATAGAGTCATAGAGCACTTCAGCCCATTTGGTGCATTCTGCCTAGTTCCATCTAACTGCACCTGGACTACACTTCCATGCACCTCCTATTCATGTCCCCATCCAAATCTCTTCTATATGTTGAAAACAAACCCACATCAACCATGTCCACAGGCAGCTCATTCCACACTGTCACCACCCACTGAGTGAAGAAGTTCATCCTCATGTTCCTCTTAAACATTTCATCTTTCACAACCCATGACCTCCAGTTCTAGTCTCACTCAACATCAATGAGAAAGCCTGTTTGCAATGACCCTATCTATAGCACCTCATAATTTTATTACCTCCATCAAGACTTTACTCATTCACATATGCTCCAGCAATTAAACTCTTAACCTATTCAATCTTTCCCTGTGCTCAGCAATATCCTTGTAACTTTACCAAGATAGAGTGAAAAGATTTTGTTGCATGCCATCCAAACAGATCATTCCATGCATAAGTACATCCAGGCAGTACAAAAGAGAATGCAATGCCTGAATATGATGTACCAGTTACAGGGTAAACACTGTGCAGGTAGACATTAAGGGACAAGGATCTGATAAGAATAAATTGAGATAATATGTCATTGGTCTCAACTGTTAGCTGTACTTCCCCCTCTACAGATGCAGACTGACCTATTGAGTATTATTGGAATATTTTGATTTTATTTGGATCAGAGACATCCGGAGTGATAAACATTTCTGGATCTTCAGATAAACCAGTCTGAGTTCAGCAGCCTAAACAATGACATGGAGGGACTGGTTGTCCACCATATCTGATCACATACCTCTTTGGCTCTTTAGAAGGATGGGACACAGGTCTTATTCAATCATTGCATCCACCCACTATTAACTAACAAGGATCAGTAGCTTGCTTCCAACAGCTGTTCTAAAGCTATGCACTCTGTGAGAAGCAAATTTACTCAAGAGTCTCCAAAGCATTTCAGAGTGTGCTAAAATACTTTCTATTTCCTTGAATGAATGTAGTTCCTGCAATAATCAAGATAAGACCATAAGACACTGGAGAAGAATTAAGCCAATCAGCCCTTTGAGTCTGCTCCACCATTCAATCATGGCGAATTTATATTCTCTCTGAATACCATTCTCCTGCTTCTCCCCATAATCTTTGACACCCTTACTAATGAAGAATCCCAGGAGAAAGCAGTGGATGTAACCAACCACAAGAAATATCTGTTCCCTCCACTTTATGTGCACTGTGACTTCAGTGTTGACTGCCTTGAGGTCTTGACCTCATTGATGGAGTTGGTAAAAGAGGATGACAGATTCAATGATAGCAGAGGAATGCTGCAGCAGTGAAGGGTCCCGAGTTGCCTTGCATTCTATGCCACGGTACCCTGACCCCAATCTGTCAAGGCCTCTGTGCTGGCTCCCCATGCATCAGCCTTCCCAGGTTAAACAAATTCCTGCACAGGCATTTCCCATTAAGGGAATCCACCCGAATATCCTGGATTAAGTCCCATGGTGATAGCAAAAGGCAAATTGCATGGATTATGAGGCCTGGAAATCCTTAGTATCTGGAAACTGGATTGGTCACCACAGCAACCTGAGAACCACTGATAGACAAGTGCTTAGGAGAACATCATATTCAATTTGATTCATACTATTGAGTGCCCACCAGATCCACAGCAGCAACTCACCAAGGACTGCTCAGCAGTCTGGCCCAGACCCAGAGCATGGGCTAGCCAAAAGGAAAAGAACACCAAGAACAAGAGCAGGGAATTATCATCTTCAAGGCACTCTATATCACATATCAACTGAAATTGGAAATGATTTGCCATTCCTTCATTTTTTCTGCCATAAAAACATGGAATTCCTTGTCCATTAGCAGTGGAGTACCTACACCGCACAGATGCCAGCAACCCATAAGGGTGCCTCACAGCCTCCTTCTCATAGGTTCTCAACTCACAACTTTCTCAAACAGTCTTCACACTCCTGGTACCTCCTCCCCAATGGAAGTAATGAGAAGAAGCATGTTCTGAATGGAGTAGGTACTTAATGACAGATGCTACCTTCCTGAGGCATTAACTTTAGAAAATGTCCTCATCGATGGGGAAGCCAGTGTCCAATGATGGATCTGGCTAAGTTTACAATGCTTTGCAGCATTTTATGGACCTGTGTGTTGGTGTTTCCATGGGTCGCTGTGATAGCAATGAGTCTCAACCAGGAGGGGAGAGTTTTATAGTTTTTCAAATTTCCAGCAAAGAAACAAAAAGTTTCTGTGCTGACATGATCTACACTTAATCACTTTGATTTCTGCACCTTCCTTTTCTGGAACCCCAAAAGAGAGGGAATGAATTCTACCATTTGGGAGAAGGAAGGGATGGCAGATCCTCATGGATTAAGGAGGAAAGCAGTAGCTGTTATTATTACTTTGCATGAAGAGGTATGATGCTGAATCAAAATGGTAAAACAATGGTATACAGGTTCTATTCAGATCAAGTGAAGGGGGAATTTTTAAATCATTATTCTGTGAGAGCCACCAACAAAAATCAGCTTACTTTTCTTTATCAGAGAAAGGCACTTTTTCTAACAGGGCACTGCCAGTCTGTGAAGAGGTAGGATGACACTCAGTGTCAATGCTACATACCTCCCTGGTGCTGGTGCTCTCAACATGATATCATCACATGGACACCAAGGATTCTCTCTCTCCAGCTACATTCCCCATCAAACTGGTCTAGTCCTGGTCCCTTTTGCCCAGATGAGAATAAGATCATGCTCGAAGACTTAAAACTACCCATAGATAATGGTTGCAGATCACAAAACATTTCACTCTAGGCAAGAAGGGAAACAGATAGTAAGAACTAGTTTTGTAAGGATTTAAATTTAAGATTTTAAAGTTATAGGACTTATCTGTCTCTTCGATAATTCTCAGTTATGAAGAGAATGTGAATCCTAAACATATGGCCACTGTATTGGGTACACCTATCAGTGACTCATTAATGCAAATATCTAATTAGCCAATCATGTGGCAGCAACTTAATGCATAAAAACATGCAGACATGGTCAAGAGGTTCAGTTGCTGTTTAGCCCGAACATCAGAACGGGGAAGAAACGTGATCTAAGTGACTTTGACTGTGGAATCATTGTCGGTGCCAGACAAGGTGGTTTGAGTATCTCAGAAGCTGCTGATCTCCTGGGATATTCACACACAATAGTCGCTAGTGTGTGCAGAGAATGGTGTGAAAAACAAAAAAAAATCCAGTGAGCAGAAGTTTTGTGGGCAAAAATGGCCAGACTGGACTGGAGAATGGCCAGACAGGTTCAAGCTGACAGGAAGGTGATAGTAAATCAAAGTACTACACTTTACAGTAGTGGTAAAGCATACAGCACCTCTGAATGCACAATGCATTGAACATTGATTTGGATGGGCTATAGCAGCAGAAAACCATGAACTACACACAGTGTCCATATTATTTGGTACAGGAGGTATCTAATAAAGTGGCCACTGTGTGTATGTTCCAACAGTAATGAAGTTTCATTTTCAAATAATTTGTGTAGGTTTGGAAAAGAATGATGATGATAAGGAAAAGAATAGGAGGAGGAGAAGAAAACAATAGAGAGGAAGAACATAAGAAAGTGGCGTAGATGCAATACATAGGACAGAAGGAGGGTAAGTCCAGGCATGTGCTTTTAGTTGCTTCAGTGTCTCTAAAAGCTCACTAGAGTCAATACTGGATATTGGCCGAACTTACAAAGTAATTTTCTTGACTTATTTTCAGCAATCTGTAGCAGTATCTATTTACATCTCAATGCACAAGTTGTTTGTCAACACCATTTATACAAAAGTCTGTCTGTTCAGTGTTTTTACAGCTTACTGAATGGTTTCTGTACAACCCTGTTCTCATTGTCTAAATAAACTCTCGAAAGAAGAAGTCTCTTTTCCAGTGTCATTTTGAATTACTACTAAGATTGCTCTGGTCTCATGTCTAACCATTGGATCTGCAGGCTGTCAGAATGTGGTATTTCCTTCAGCTGTAAAAGCACTGGACAGTTGTAAGCTGCCAATATGCGGTGAGTGAAGGCCATTGCAATGATAACATTTGACTGAAGTGTGCAGAATTGGGCTTTGAGGTCTCGGTCTTTGCTTCACCTGACTGACTATGGATTGTCATTATACTAATTACTTGTGATGGACAAATTTTCCAGCATTCTTGAATGCCATTTCCATCAACACAGTCATTTAACATGCAAGTTTGAATGTCAGGTCTGCATATGCAATAATTTTGATTGAAATTCTTCACTTACTAGCCCCCACACAAATCTGTCATAGACTGAAAAATTAAAAAAAACACTAAAATTGCAATACAGCAATACATTATTTAATAAAACAATCTACTAAGTAATAATCACACCTTGAATATTGTTCATGGCTAAAACTTATAACGTTCAGTTATGCTGACAGCTTTGCAGCAAAGTGATCTTCTAATTCCCACAAAAATATTTTTAAAAGAGATGCCTTCTGCCTCATGTGATTCCAGTTCAGTTGCCATCAGTAATGTTTTTAATCTTACATATCATTTTGGTTTGGACTCATACCAGGTTACCATCTTTTACTTTACACATTTGTCTTGCAGCACCTAGGATCACTTATGGGTGTTCAAGTCCCATTGCAGACTTTGTACGTTCCCCCCATGACCTTGTGCATTTCTTCCAGGCGCCCCGGTTCTCTCTCATGTTAAAAAGATGGTTAGGGTTAGTAAGTTGTGGACATGTTATGTTGGCACTGGAAGTGTGATGACACTTTGAAGCTGTCAAGCACAATTTTCGCTGATTTGGTTTGACACAAAGGATGCATTTTATTGCATGTTGTGATATACACATGACAAATATATCCAATCTTTCTTTGATCATCTTGTTAAACCCCTAAGTTATTGCCCCGTTTATAGACTGTGTCCATTTGTTTAAGCCAGTAAATTTTTCTTCTGTTCAGTAAAACGTCCACGATGCAGCAGCCATTGTAGACATGTTATCTTCTACCTATTCAGCAATACTTGGTCAACTCGTGTTCTCATTAGACAATTGATTAATCAACATAATCATCCTGTTTGCTGGCTGTACGTGTGATAACTTTGAGAAATGAGTTTTTGTGTGAATGGTCTCAGGAAAATGCTGATAAAAATCAATGTTGGTGCTGCAAGCACACCTTTGTGAGAGTAACTAAGACGTGTTAATATATCTGAAGGGAAGTTTCAGTCCTTGCCTTTGATATGTAAAACTTTCAGAATCTATTCAGACATTACACAGAGGTTCAAAACACAATGGATTCTGGAGATGCTGGAAATCCAGAGCAACACACACAAATTGCTGGAGGAACACAGCAGGTCAGGCAGCATATATAGAGAGGAATAAAGAATCAACATTTCAGGCTGAGGCCCTTCACCAGGGCAAACCGATCACAGAGAGAGTTGGAGGTAGCTCCTTGTGGAGCTTACACACCAGTTTTAAAAAGTGAGCAGGGCCTGTGAGGACTTTTCTGCCAAGCAGGAGATCTCAGAGTGAGTTGGAGCCAGTTCCAGATATCGGGAAGTACTTTCCTTCTCATCTTAAACATCGACCCATTGGAAGTGAAAATGTAACAATCCTTGATGAGAAGTGATATTCCACTCAAAAGACATTGAGAAGGAATATTTTGACAACAGGAAGTCCACAGATGTTGAGAAATTTCTCCTCTTTTTAATCAGGCATACAATTAGTTTTAATCACACTTTATTTCAATTATGCTAAAGAGATTGTTTTCACAATGGATGGAAAGTGCAGAGGAGGGGCTATAGCAGGCATGGGCAAACTACGGCCCGGGGGCCATATGCGGCCCGTTAAGCTTTTTAATCCGGCCCGCAGAACTTGATGAAATTATATTAATAAACCTTGTTAACGTTTTTTCCCCGCAATTCTGTTTTCCCAATAGATGACGCACTCTATATACATTGACCTTTGTTGAGGTGCAGCGTATTACTCCACATTTGCGCTTTACTCTTTGTTCGGCTCGACCTATTTATGTGAACAGGCGTTCAGCGTCATGAACATCAACAAAGCCAGCCACAGATCCAAGTTAACTGACCAACACCTCAGATCCATCCTGAGAAACGCCACAACAAAACTAAATCCAGACTTTGATGCACTGGCCAAAAAGGGAGACCAACAACACTGTTCCCACTGAAATTAAAAATAAGTTTCTTCGTTGTGTTATGTAAAAAATGCATTTGAAAATATTTTTTTCAATAAGCCTTACATGTTACATGTCATTTCTGTTAAGTGATGGACATGAGTAGTGCGCAGGTGCACGTATGTTCTCAAAATAAAAAATGCGCTCCAGATCAAATAACGCGCTCCGCATACTGGTGCACTGTAACTGTTCTGTCCTTGTGCTGGTCGTTGTTGAGTTTTGGCACAGGGGACAATTGAATAAGAAGGAGCAGGACAAGTAGACCTGCATCTCCTACCGTTTTTGAAATAAAGACAGTCAGGAGGAGAGTGATGATGATAATATCTTGAAGGATAACAGAATCTTCAGTGCTTTAAAATAATAACTGTTACTATTAAAAAAGCTGTATTTTATTCATTTAATTTTCAGTGTTTTAAAAGTCATTTCAATAAATAGCTAAATACCATGGGACTTCAAAGACAGATATTTTGTTGTAATGCATTTGTTCATTTTCAATTGAAATTAAAGCACATGTTTTCTACATATCCCATGATATTTTATTTTCTCTTATGAGGTGTATTACCAAAACACTCCATCCATCTGCTCCTGGTCCGGCCCCCCTGTCAAATTTTAGAACCCTTTGTGGCCCACAAGTCAAAAAGTTTGCCCATCCCTGGGCTATAGTATTGCTTTAAGTTGCTGGTCTAGGCCATGTTCAAGGACCAATCAGAGAACATGATTGAATAAACCATGCTTGTCATGGACTTTAGAAAGACACTTGTGGATGATTTGTGTCCTCACAAAATGGTTCAAATTCTTCCCCAACCAGAGCCCTGGATCAACAATGAGATTCACAATGTGTTGAGGGTCAGATCAGTGTTGTTCAGGACTAGTTATCCAGGAAAGTACAAGGTGTGATCTCTGGAAAACCAACTGAGATGAAAAGTGGAATCAAAGGAGGATGTGCGACAGCTGTGTCAGGGCTTGAATGACTTCACCTCCTACAAAACAAAACAAACAACATAGGTGACAACAATCTTCTGGTAATAGTTCACAAGGCACAGGTTAGATATGTCTGCCAGAGGAAGAGGTTCTCAAATGGCAAGGGTAGGAATCTCTGCCTGACAAAGGAAGTTAATGACTGCATAAAAGCCAAGGAAAGGGCATTTAAAGTTGCAAAAGTGAGTGGGAAGCTGGATGATTGGGAGGCTTTTAAATTCCAACAAAAGGCAACTAAGAAGCTATAAGAGGGGAAAAGATGAAATATGAGGGCAGACTCGCCAATAATATAAAGCAGGATACCAATAGATTTTTCAGATATATGAACAGTAAAAGGAAGGTGAGAGTTGATATTGGACTACTGGAAAATGATGTTGGTGGGGTTGTAATGGGGGGGGGGAAGAAATGGCAGATGAATTTGAAATGGGTACTTTGCATCATTCTTCACTGTGAGAGACACTAGCAGTGTTCCAGAGATCTGTGAGTGTCAGGGAGCAGGAGTGAGTGCCATTACAATTCAAAGGAAAAAGAGCCAGGCAAAGTAAAATTCTTAAGGTGGATGAAGCACATGGGCCAGATAGACTACATTACAGAGTCCCGAGAGAGGTTGCTGAAGAGATAACGGCTGCATTGGCCATACCTTTTAAGAAGCACTTGACTCTGGCATGGTTCCTGGAGGACTGGAAGATTGCAAATGTCAGTCCACTCTTTAAGAAAGGCAGAAGGCAAAAGAAAGCAAATTATAGGCCAGTTAGACAGACCTCTGGGGTTGGGAAAGTGCTGGAGTATATAATTAAAGCTGATGTTTCGAGGTACTTGGAGACTAATAATAAAATATGTCAAAGTCGGCATGGTTTCTGTCAAGGGAAATCTTGGCTGACAAATATGTTAGATTCTTCAAGGAAGTATCAAGCAGCGTGAACAAAGCAGAGGCAGTGGATGTCACTTATTTGGTTTTTAAGAAGGCATTTGATAAGATGCCACATATGAGGCTACTTAACAAGATAAAATCCTATTGTGTTACAGAATAGATTCTGACATGAAGAGGAGAATGGTTGATAGGCAGGAGGCAGTGAGTGGGAATAAACAGAACCTTTTTCAGTTGACTGCCAGAGACTAGTGGTTTTTCTCAGGGTCAGAATTGGGACCATTGCTTTCCACACTGTTTGTCAGTGAGTTAGCTAATAGAATTATGGATTTGTGGCAAAGTTTGAGGATAATACAAAGACAAGTTGAGGGGTAGGTAGTTCTAAGAAAGTAACGTGATTGCAGCAGAATTTAGGCCATTTGGAAGAATGGGCAAAAAAGAGACTGATGGAATAGAGTTGGAAAAGGTATGATAATCCACTTGGGTAAAAAGGACAATAGTGGAGACTATTATCTAAATGGGGAGATAATTCAAACATCAGAGTTCAAAGGGACTTAGTAGTCCTTGTACAAGACTCCCAAAAGGTTAATTTACTGTCATGGTCCGGTCCATAGCCCGCATTCCGGGTCTTGCTCCAGTCCGCATACTCGGGACTCCGGGTCTTGCAGCTGTCCCTCCTGTCACCCTTAAGCCAAATAGGATCACCTTGGCTTAAGAAGGTGCACCTGTTGCCTATCAGCTGGCAGGTGTATATAAGGGACTCTGGCACTAAGTGTGGTGGTGGTTATAGCTGATGCTAGACTGCTGGCTGGATCTTGGTGCATGTGTGAAAGTGGTTTGGAATATTGAGGGAAAGAGAGTGGGGAAGGAGTGGGAATTGCTGGGAGGGGTTTGCCTGGGTCTGGTAATGGCTGACAAGGTGAGAGGAGGGGCTGGGGGAAAGAGAGTGGGGAAAGAGTGGGATAGGGATTTGGGATCAGAGGTAGGCAGCTGGGGAGAAATGGATTATTGTGAAGGGAGAAATAAAGGGAATAAGGAGATACTGAGGGGATAGATGAATGAAAACAGACAAAGGAAATAAAAGAATAAGAAATGACAATGGAGAGAGTTCTGAAAGTGAGGAAAATAAACAAGTTCAGAGAGGAGATGTTGGCATAATTAGGTTTAATGAGAAGGTGCAAGGACACATGAAGAAAATTAACCTGTTTGTGCTAACAACAACTTTGGCAAATAAGATAGGGAAAATAGTATTTGCAAAAGTCCTTAATGATGGCAATCTATTGGTAAGATGTGCAAATGAGGAACAACTTGAGAAAGCACTCAAGCTAAAAGAGATAGGAAAATACAAGGTGGAATAAACAGGGAGGGTGGGAACATGAAATGGTGGTTATAAAGGAGTGATCATGGGTGTACCAATGAGTCTAAACATGAAGGAGTTGAAGAGGAATATCAAAGGGGGGAAAGTAATTAATGTTCTAAGACTGAAAACAACAAAGGAGGGAATGAAAAAGGAAAGTGAAACAGTATTGATTGAATTTGAAGAAGAAAGAGTTCCAAGGAAAGTGTTCCTGGGTTTCATGAGTTACCCAGTAAGGGTATATGTGCCAAAGCCATTGAGGTGCTATAATTGTCAAAGGTTTGGACACCTAGCTAAAAATTGTAAAATGCAGAGGAGATGTGCTAGTTGTGGGGATGATCATGAATATGGAAAGTGTGGAACAGGAGTGCAACCAAAATGCTGTAATTGTGGAGGAGCACATAATGTGGTGTATAGTGGGTGTGAGGTTGAGATGGGAGAATAAAATTCAAGAAATAAGAGTGAAAAGAAAGATCACTTATGCAGAAGCTGTAAGAATCTCAAGAGAACAGAATAATGCTCCTAATGACCAGAGAGCAATAGGGATGCAAGAGATGCAGTGAGGAGTAAATGACAGGATTTATGTGGGGGAAAAAAGCTCTAATAACATTCATTGCAGGAGTCATTAATAGTACGGCAGAAATAAAAGTCAAAAACTGACAAAATTCAGCTGGTGGTCAAAGCAGCAGTAAACCATTTAGGGTTAGTAGGACTGACTTCGGAAGAAGTGAGGGAGAACCTCACTAATCAGTCAAGCCAGGAAGTGTCATAGGTTGGTTAGTACTCATTATGGTGATTCTTTTTCAATGGAATGCAAGGAGTTTACTGGCCAATGGCCAGGAATTTAAGGACTTTATTAAGGAAATGGTTGTAAAACCAAATGTAGTGTGTATTCGGGAAACTTGGTTGAAACCTGCTTTAGACTTTGTGGTACATGGGTATACAATGATGAGGAAAGATAGAAATCTAATGGGAGGAGGAGGTTGTGCTATGTTAATCAAGCAAGATAGACCCTATAGAGTACTGGAAAAAGGAGACGATCAGGAATACATAGTGGTGGAAATATGGGAGAGAGGTGAGGGAGTGGTTATAATTAACTACTACAATCCATGTAAAAGGTTGGATTTGGACAGCCTACTAAGGATACAAGGACAAAATAGACAATAGACATAAAGTAGTGTGGTGTGCAGATTTCAATGCTCACAGCACAATATGGAGGGGGGGGGGATCCGATTACAGATTCAAATGGAATGGTAATTGAAGATTGGGGATTTGGTGTGTATGAATGATGGTATTGGAACAAGGATAAACATAACAACAGGAACTGAGTTGGTATTGGATATTACGTTAGTGTCTAATGTCTTGGCTGGCATCAGTAACTGGGGAGTTTGGACTCCTTCAACAGTAGACAGTGATCACTACCCAGTTTTATGTTCAGTGGGTGAAAGAGTTGAAATAAGACCAGGTGGGGGACTCCCAAAGTGGGTGTTTAGAAAAGCAGGTTGGGGTAAGTTCCAGAAGTTAAATGAAGCATTGACAAAGATTGACATTTCTGGAGATATAGGTGAATTAAACAGTCAGGTGACTTCAGCAATTATTATGGCAGCAGGAGGATCTATACCCAGGAGTAAAAATGGGATGAATAGAAAACTAGTGCCATGGTGGACAGAGGAATGTTGTCAGGCTGTTTTTTTTTATATATATAAATAAATAAATAAATAATAGAGCATTCAGGCTAGTTAAAATAACCCATAATATGCAGCATTTGATTCAATATAAGAAGGCACAGGCAGTGGTGAGAAGAACTATGCGTCAAGCTAAAAGGGCAAGTTGGAGGAGTTTTTGCAACAAAATAGGAACAACACCTGTGGGAGAGGTATGGGAATGATTAAGAGGATGGGGGGGGGGGAAGATAGCAGGGATTGGGAATATCCAGTAATGATATCTGAGGAGGAAACAGCAGTCTCCAGCAGGGATAAGGCTGAGATCATGGCCAAGTCATTTGTAAAGATGCATAGTTCAGAAAGTTTTCTGAAGAAGGGAGAAGGGGAAGAACAATGAGTCAATACCCAGGTGTGTTAAACAGGTGGAAAGAAACAGATGATATAATTGATGATCCATTTACTTTGGCAGAAATGGTGAGAGCAATAAAGAGATCGAGACCAACCTCCCCAGGGAAAGATCTAATATGCTATTTTATGCTAAAAAATCTCGGAGAAGGAACGCTCTTGAAGTTACTGCATTTTTATAACAAAGTGTGGGAGGAGGGAAGATTACCAAGTGCATAGAAAAAAGCAGTAGTAATTCCAATAAGGAAACCTGGCAAGGATCTGTCAAAACCCACTAGCTACAGGCCAATAGCACTAACATCAAATATATGTAAGGTAATGGAAAGGATGATAACAGAAAGGTTATCATATGATCTTGAGAAGAGAGGAATGCTGGCAAGTTATCAGTGGTTTTAGGAAGGGAAGGAATTCCATGGACTCAGTGATAAGATTAGAGACTGAAATAAGAAAGGCCCAGGAAAATAAAGAATCGGTAGTTGCAGTGCTTTTTGCCATTGAAAAAGCCTATGATATGATGTGGAAGGAAGGATTATTAATTAAACTGCACAAGATGGGGGTTGGGGGGAGAGTTTTTAATTGGATTAAAGATTTTTTGTTTGGTAGAAAAATTCAAGTTCGGATTGGATCAGAATTATCAAAACAGTACATAGTAGGAAATGGCACACCTCAGGGTAGTGTGATTAGCCCGTTACTTTTCATCATTATGATCAATGATGTCTTCACAAAGGTACCAGTGGATATAGGTGGGTCATTGTCTGCGGATGATGGGGCCTTGTGGAAAAGAGGCAGGAACATGGAGCATATAATCAGGAAACTACAAGGAGCAATTGATGAAGTGGTAGAGTGGGGTTATGATTGGGGATGTAGATTTTCAGCAGAAAAAACTCAAAGTGTATTTTTCACTAGGAAAAGAATTGAAGTAGGGAAGAAGTTAAGGATGTATGGGATTGAATTAGAAAGGGATGGATCATATAAATTTCTGGGAGTTGTATTTGATTCACGATTAACGTGGGCAGACCATATCAGGAAAGTTGAGGAGAAATGTAAAAAAGTACTAAACGTGATGAGATGTTTGACTGGTAGAGAATGGGGAGCAAGTTGTTCAGCGTTGAAGAGAATGTACGTGGCTTTAGTAAGATCTGTGTTGGACTATGGAAGTGTAGCATATGGATCAGCAGCTGGGTCTCTTATCAGGAAACTGGATGTGATTCAGGCTCAGGTTTTGAGAGTGTGCAGTGGGGCTTTTAAAACATCACCAGTATCAGCCCTGCAGGCAGAAATGGGAACAATGCCTTTGGAATTAAGAGGGATGCAATTGATGGCAAACTACTGGGTTAATTTGTGGGGACACAATGATTCTCACCCTGCTAAAGGAGTGTTGCAGGAGTCCTGGGAAAATGGGAGGTTTCAGAGGGAAAACTTCATTCGGGTAGGGAATGATATTGCTAGTTCATGTGGAGTGTTTGATCTAAGGATAAGTCCTTAAGTAGTTTATCCGGTTGTAGCTCCATGGAAGCTGGTATGGCCTGACGTAGACTGGCATTTGTTAGAGGTGGAAAGGAAAGGAAAGTATAAAACTGATTTGGTAAGTGCATTTAACTGTAAGTGATGGAAAAGTATAGTGATTATACTCAGGTCTATACAGATGGTGCTAAGGAACCTGAGACAGGAGTGACAGGGTTTGGGGTGTCTATACCATCAAAAGCAATTGCAATCAGCAGAAGAACATCTGATAAGTTAGCAGTGTATACAGTGGAGATGATGGCAGCGTTGGTTGCGTTGCATTGGGTGGAGAAAGCTAGACTAGTCAGAGTGTTGATATGCTCAGATTCATCTTCAGTTCTAGCAAGTTTAAGGTCTTCTCACTCAAACAGCCAGCAAGATGTACTTCATGAAGTCCCTCAGTCAGTCAGAAGAGTTGCAAATCAGGGAGGTCAGGTTAAATTTCTATGGGTTCCAGCTCATGTAGGGGTGAAGTGCAATGAAAGGGTGGATGAGTTGGCAAAGATGGCAATAAAGAAAAAATATAGAAATACACATTAGTATCAGTAAAGCAGAGGTTAAGTGTGTAATCTGGGAAAAAATTAACTAAATGTGGCAAGAAAGATGGGACAGGGAGGGGAAAGGGAGGCATTTATATCAAATACAAACAAGTGCTGCAGTCACTAGGGTAGGAAGTAGATACAGAAGAGAGGAAATTGTGTGGACTAGGTTAAGGCTGGGACACTGTGCACTAAACCAAACATTGAAATTGATAGGGAAACGCCAGACAGGATTGTGTGCGAATGTCAGGAAGAGGAGTCAGCAGAACATGTAGTTCTGAGTTGCAAGAAGTATGGGATACAGAGAGAGATGATGAGAATTAATCTAAGGGAGTTGGGGGTGCAGGAATTCACATTAAAAGGGTTGCCGGGCATGGGTGAGAGAACAGAGGTCAGGGTATTTTTAGCTTTCTTAAGGGGTACAGGGTTTTTTTTATAGGATATGATGGATAAGCAGAAATAGGGTACTAGGATGGGGAGGATAAAGTGTGGTTTAGGGTATGTGTGTGTGTGCGATTGGGCGAAGGGATTTAGAATGTGAGTCCATCGCATACTCCGGAGCAGAAGCAGAAGGGAGGGAGAGGGAGAGAGAGAGACACACATACTTTAGTTGGGGGTTGTTCTGAATATGTTTTTTTCTGGTTGTCTTATATGAGCTGGTTTGCCATATTCCATGATGATTCATCTGATTGGCTCTGGTTGTCCTGGCTTGGAGGGCCCATGGCTTCGTCCTGAAGTTCTGTGAGTCAGCCTTGGAGTTACCCTAGACCATGATCCCTTGCCTCTGTTGGGCAGCAGGCTGGACTGCAGTTGACTGGTGTAGGGGACTCTGTCCCCTTCCTACCCCTCACCTCTGATGGGTTGTGCCTGCACCTGCCCAGGTGTTCTGTGTCTTACCTAGGCCTTCGTCTTCCTGCCTGGGAGGTGGCCCTGCCCAGGAGTTATGTGGCCACCCAGGGAGCTCTGCAGCCTAGACATGGACTCTGGGACCCAGCCCAGCCATGAACTCTCTGAACCCCAGGATTACCTAGCACACCCTGTCTTTCTCACATGCCCTGGTCTCCCCATCTGGTTCTATCCTTGTTATTCCTGTCCTGCCCCTAGTACTTCAGTGCCTGTCCTGCACTTAGGCCCAGCCTCCTGTCCCCTGTGACATTTACAGGTTGAATCTGTGGTAAAGAAGGCAAATGCAATGTAGCATTTAATTCAAGGGGAATAGAATAGAAAAGCAAGGAGATAATATGGAGCCTTTATAAGACACCGGTCAGGCCGCACTTGGAGTATTGTCAACAGTTTCCGGCCCCATATCCCGGAAAAGATGTACCGTCATTGGAGAGAATCCAGAGGATGATTCCCGGAATGAAGGGGTTAACATGAGAGGAGTGTTGAGCAGCTTTGGGACAGTATTCACTGGAATTTAGAAGAATGCAGGGGGATCCCATTGAAACCTACCGAATGTTGAAAGGACTAGATAAGGTGGAGGTGCAGAGAATGTTTTTTATGGTGGGAATATCCAGAACTAGCAAGCACAGCCTCAAGGTTGAGGGGCCACCATTTAGAATGGTGATAAGGAGGAATGTTTTAGCCAGAGAGTAGAAAATCTATGAAATGCTCTGCCACAGACTGCAGTGGAGGCCATGTCCATGAGTATATTTAAGGAGGAAGTTGATCATTTCCTGTTTGGTCAGGGTGTCAATGGATATGGTGAGAAGTCAGGTGTATGGAGTTGAATGGAATCCAAGATCAGCCATGATGGAATGGTGGAGCAGATTTGATGGGCTGAAGGGCCTAATTCTGCTCCTATGTCTTCTGGTCTTATGGTGTCAGCTTTTGCTCCCAGGTGAATTCAATGCCTTTTATGCTCAGTTTGACCAACAGAACACGAAATCACTTTCATGAAATCCCATGGCCCACTATGACCTTGGGTCTTCAGTCTCTAAAACCGGTGTGACAGTATCCTTCAGGGGAGTGAATCTATAGAAAGCATTAGGCCCAGGTGGAGTATTGCCTGAGTACTGAAGACCTAATCAACTGACTGGTGTGTGTACAGACATCCTTCAACCTCTTGTTTTGGCAGTCTGAGGTGCCAAACTGCTTCAAACAGGCTTCAATTATACCTGTGTCCAAGCAGAATGTGGTGACCAGTCACAATGATTATTGTTCAGTTGCACTTACATCCATTGTGTTGAAGTACCATGAGATATTGTTCATGAAGCGTATCAACTCCTTCCTGAGATGTGACCTGGACCCACTCCAATTTGTCTACTGTTACAACAGCAGATGTCTTTTCATTGATTCTTCACTCAACCCTGTAGTTGAGCATCAGGATGCTCTTCATTGACTACAGTTTAGCATTCAATATTTTCATTCATTCAAAACTAATCACGAAGCTCCAAGATCTAGGTCTCAATATCTCCTTATGCAAATAGATCATTGATTTCCTCATTTGCAGACCCCATTTAGTACTGACTAGCAACAACATCTCATCCACCATCACCACCAGCATAGGTGCACCAAAAGGCTGTGTGCTTAACACCCTGTTCTACTTGCTTTATATCTTTAATCTTGTTGCTAAGATACAACTATAATGCCATATTTAAATTTGATGATTGCTCCACCTTTGTTGGCTGAAGCAAATATAATGACAAATCAGCTCAAAGGAGGAAGACTGAAAATCTGGTTGATTGGGGCAACAACAATGTCCTCTCACTCAATGTCAGCAAAACCAAAGGGCTGATTATCGACTTCAGAAAGAAGAAGCTGGACATCCGTGGGCAGGTTTTCATTAGAGGCTCAGAGGTAGAGAGGTCAGTAACTTTATATTTCTTGGCGTTATCATTTCAGAAGATCTGTGCCGGGACTTGCACATAAGCACCAACACAAAGAAGGCTCAGCAGTGTATCGACTTTCACAGAAGTTTGCTTAGATTCAACATGTTATCTAAAACTTTTATAAATGTTTATAGATGCACAATAGAGAGTATCCTGACAGGTTGCAGCACAGCCTGGTACAGGAACACAGAATGGATCAGCCCTGTCCATCACATGCAAAGTCCCCTCCATCATTGAGATCATTTACAGGGAGTACTGCCACAAGAAAGCAGCACCCATCATCCTGTATCATCGGGGTCATTCACTCTTCTTACTGCTACCATCACCAGGAGGTACACGAGCCTTAGGTCCCAAACCAGCAGGATCAGGAACAGTGATTACCTTACAACCAATAGGCTCCTGAACCATCACTCAACTCAGCTTTGAACTGATTTCACAACCTGCAGACTCACTTTCAAGGACTCATCAACTTATGTTCTCAGTATTATGTTTTATTTGCACAATTTGTCTTCTTTTCCATTTTGATTGTCTTTGTCTATGTATAGTTTCCAAAAATTTGATTGTGTTTCTTTATTTACCTGTATATGCCTGCAAGAAACTGAATCTCAAGGTAGCATTTCATGACATATATGTACTTTGATAATCAAATTTAATTTGACTTTGACTTTGACTCTGACTCTTCAGGACTATCTTGAACCTTGACAGCACTGGGGGCTATAATTATCACAGAAATAGTTCCAACCAGAGATATCTCTGAACATTGTTATATTTAGAGCCAAACATTAGGTTACATCGACAATCCATTCCCAAAAACCTCATTTCAATTAAAACTATTTAACTGGTCCCTGTGGAAAATAAGGGATCAGAAATTGGTACTAAGATTAGATTCCATAATAAAATTATATTTAAACCTAACATATCAGAATTAATAAACATATAAAACGTTCAATTATAAATTACAAATCAAAATTATAAAATGAACATATCCGAAGCTTGAAGAAGGAAGCGGCCCTCTGCAGCTCCAAAAAGAGCTGACCAGGAAGGTCATTTCCTGTGAAGCTAATTGTAACATGAAATAAGTTTATCTGGGTCTCAAAGTTGAGACTAATATCAAGATGGGCTCAAGATCGTGATTTTTTTCACTAAGTGTTTGCAGGAATCCCTGGAGGGCCGTAGGAGCTTTTGAAGAACAGAGCTTTTGGGTGAGAAGAGAAAGGTTTAAATAAGGATTATGTGGCAATTTTGTTTCACACAGAGAATGATGGAAGCCGATACAACAATAACATTTAAGATGTATTTAAATAGGGAGGAAGTGGAGGGATATAGACTATGTGCTGGCAGATGGAATAAGCTTGGATTGACATTGTGCTCAGCACAGATATTATAAACTGAAAGGACTGTTTTCATGCTGTACTATTCTCTCGCCTGCTCAGGGCCTCATTTCTTCCACTTTCTCACTGCTACTGCTGATGCAGTAACTTACTAAAATTCTTCACTAGCTTGATCCTGTTGATGGAATCGATCACATCAGCCAATTCACATTCACAATCTCTTCAAGTCTCCCTCCTCCAGCTCTTTCAGCAATTCAGCAATCCTGACTCACAATGTCAGACACTTCATTGTCATTGGTGTGGTAAGTCCCTTTAGTCATGGACAATCTCAGGTTAGAATTTGTCCCAACAGGCATTCAGGGATGAAGGTCTGGCCACCTTCCTGGCTCCCTAGAATAAGCTGATGCAACCTGAAATCCTGCACTGTCTTGAATTTATATCAACCCAAAATTGGCATAGTGTTATTGTCTTCTCTTCACTAACTGGGGATTTCTGTTACCTGGGCCAAGGTATTGGGATTAATTTTCTCTGGGATACAACATCAAACCTTCATTTAATTGCACTTTCAGAAGTATTGAAGTTAAAAATGAATTGACTGTGATTTTGATACTAATTTAACAAATATATGGGAAGCTAGGTATTGTGCGAGTTGATCACTGAACAAGAAGCACATGTTTATACCTATGATAGAGAAATGGAGGCTATGTCAGTGGGAAGGGTTAGATTGACCTTGGAGTAGGTTAGAAGTTTGGCATGACATCGTGGGCTGAAGGGCCTGTTTTAATGTTCTATGTTCTATCTACAGTATATGAAGCAGTGTATCCAGTGGAATTCTCAAAAGAGTTTCTTTCATCAATAATAAAACTACATGGGAGGGTGAATGAAAATGGGTATAAATTGGCATCAGGCTATGTCATAATTTCAGAGCATATATTGTTAGATTATATTTCACTTGAATTTGTCTGAATAAAAATAAATAAATTGCAAGACAAGCTTGCAAAATTCATTCGAGTGCAAGGTGGGCTTTATTCTCCTGTGCAATCTGTCTCCTAAATAATGCCAGGACCCTTGGTTAAGTACTCAAGTGCAGCATGTTTTGGAGCAGTTCCCAGTAGCGTCATCACCTGCAGATTTTTATCCCTGTCAATGTCTGGACACACCTTTTCCCGGGAACACATCTGAGTGTTTCTGCATTTCTAGCATTGCAATCTGCAGAGGCACGTTAGGGAATTAAGCTCTACAATTTTCACCGGGTTTCCGATATGGCCCAAGTGCACAGTGAGAGACACTGAGGCAGGTCGAAATTTCACTGACTTTAATGCGAACAGCGTTAAAGGGAAAACAACAAACTCTCGGCCATACAGGAGCATTAGGTAAAACTCTCAAATGGTGAACGAAGCCTGCACTGTGGTTGAAAAGAAGAACTAGGAATAAAACGAATATCACTAGTCTTCAGAGTCAGTTGACCTGACTGCCCGATATCACAGGCAAGACAGAATGCAGGCAGTGAAGTGTTGCTGTGTCCTGTCCAAGTCTCGACAAATACTACGACGGAATGAATGGAGTTAAATGCTATCGCAATGAAGAAATAATTAACTCACAAGTGCATTTCACAAGTGCTATTGCCGTATCTGCTGCACTACCGAATCCATGGTTGTGATGACGGCCCAGACTTGACTGGGTTCAGTAACATTTCTCACTTCCCTGCTCTACCAACACCAAGAAGGATTGTCAGTGAGCTATAGTGAGGTAACTATTAGCATCCAAAGTAACCATTAACAATGTCAAAGTTTGAAGTAGGTATATTATCAAAGTAAGTATACATCACCATATCTGAGATACATTTTCTTGCAGGCATTCACAGTAGAACAAATAAATTCTACAGAATCAGAGAAAAAACTATACAAAAAGACTGTCAAATAATAAAATGGGCAAAAGAAATGAAACTATGCAAATACAAAAGAAATAAATATGAGTGGTGATTGATAAGTTTGTGGCCTAAGGTAGCAGGAGATGAATTATTAACAAACTTTCTGTGTAATCACTCAAAAAGTTGAACAGCACGTGCATATAAGAGCTGTATAACTCATCTCCTTCTGCCTTAGGCCACAAACATATCAGTCACCCCTGCTGTGGACCACTTTTGGATGTCCAAGACATCGGCTTCTACCCAAAGAAGGGGTCCATATGCTCCATGACCACTAGACTAAGTGTGTAAATGTAGGAGGGGACTATGTTGAAAAATAAATGTGCTAGGTTTTCTAAAACTGACTCCTTCTACCTTAGGCCATGAACTTATCAATCACCCCTTGTAAATAATACTGAGAACGTGAGTTTAAAGGTCCTTGAAAGTAAGTATGTAGGTTGTGGAATCAGTTCAGAGTTGAGGTGAGTGAAGTTAACCAGAGTGCTTCAAGAGCCTAATGGTTGTAATTGGGTTATGATTGCTTCTGATCCTCATGGTCTGGGACATAAGGCTCCAGTACCTCCTTCCCAATGGCAGCAGCAAGAAGAGAGCATGGCCTGTCTGGTGTTGATAATAAATGCTGCTTTCTTGTTGCAGTGCACCTTGTAGATGTGCTTAATGGTGCACATCTACTTTATTATAGAATAAAACAAAGTAAAATATTCTAAAATATTAAATGTACTTAAAATACATTTACAAACATCAAAATCAAATACCAATAAGGTCAGAAAATAATTTACCCACGTTTACCTATCAAGTACTGACTCCATTCACAATGACATATGCCAGTCTAGGAATCAAGGCTGTTAGAACCTTTTAGCTCAAGGAAGCTTCTACCAAATTCAGAGTTGAATCCAATGGAGACAGAATGTGTTCCTCAGTTTTGCTCTATTGTGTGTACAGACACGGAAGATGTGAATGTACAGATTCATGCACTGCAGTTAATTAGCAGTTCTTCAAACATCTGGAGGCTCTCTGGTTGTTTCTTGTTAGAGTTTTGTACATTATGCAGACTGCTCCCATTTCTGCCCTTTGTCATGACACTTCCCATTCTGGGGCACATTTTAATGTCATTGTTTAAGTGGCTGTCATTAACCAAGCTTTCAGATGCACTCTTTCACCTCACCATTTCTTTATGTTCTTCCATTCTCACATTTGCTGCTTTTCTAAGTTTCTAAAAAGTGAACTAAAGATGCAGGAAATATCAGCCAAAGATTGGCCAATTATAATGGAACAATTATTATATTGTTATATTGATGAGATTATTAATATGCCCTTTTCACCTATTCCTTGATCTTTGCCCTTTGTAAGAGCACATTTAGTAAAGATAGGTTGCATCTTTCCACAGGACATCGTGTACTAGGCAAGTTACAGCAGTGGTTTGCCATTGCCTTCTGCTGGGTCAGTTTTTTTTTCAGCTCTTAACCAGCTCTTAACAGGAGCCGACTAGACTCGATCTCAGGACCTCTCGTCCCAAAGTCCAGCACTGATGCCGCTACACCACCAGCCGGCACATTTGGTAAAGTGGTGCATTATTTTCCTACACTCCCCATCTTCCTGGTGCATTGGTTCTTTTCCCTGGCATTCTCCATTTCCTTATCTAAACTGCTGCTTTTAGAGGTGAATTACAGTGGCATGCAAAAATTTGGGTACCCCGGTCAAAATTTCTGTTACTGGGAACAGCTGAGTGAGTAAAAGATGATCTGATTTCCAAAAGGCATAATGTTAAAGATAACACATTTCTTTAATATTTTAAGCAAGATTGCGTTTTTTTTTATTTCCATCTTTTACTGTTCAAAATAACAAAAAAGGAAAAGGGCCCAAAGCAAAATTTTGGGCACCCTGCATGGTCAGTACTGTACTTAGTATCACAAGCTTGTAAATGCTTTCTGTAGCCAGCCAAGAGTCTCTCAGTTCTTGTTTGGGGGATTTTCCTCCATTCTTCCTTGTAGAAGGCTTCTTGGGCCGTCTTGCATGCACTGCTCTTTTGAGGTCTATCCACAGATTTTCGATGATGTTTAGGACTGTGAGGGCCATGGCAAAACCTTCAGCTTGTGCCTCTTGAGGTAGTCCATTGTGGATTTTGAGGTGTGTTTAGGATCATTATCTTGCTGTAGAAGCCATCTTCTTTTCATCTCTTTTTTTACAAATGCTGTGATGGTTGCTTCCAGAATTTGCTGGTATTTAATTGAATTAATTCCTTCCTCTACCAGTGAAATGTTCCCTGTGCCAGTGGCTGTAACACAGCCCCAAAGCATAATCGATCCACCCATACTTAACAGTTGGACAGGTGTTCTTTTCTTGAAATTCTACACCCTTTTTTCTCCAAACAAACCTTTCATTGCAGCCAAAAAGTTCTATTTTAATTTCATCAGTCCACAGGACTTGTTTCCAAAATGCATCAGGCTTGTTCAGATGTTCCTTTGCAAACTTCTGACGCTGAATTTTGTGGTGAGGACGCAGGACAGGTTTTCTTCAGATGACTCTTCCATGAAGGTCATATTTGTGCAGGTGTCGCTGCACAGTAGAACAGTGCACCACTACTCCAGAGTCTGCTAAACCTTCTTGAAGGTCTTTTACAGTCAAACAGGGGTTTTGTTTGTCTTTCTAGCAATCCTATGAGCAGTTCTCTCGGAAAGTTTTCTTGGTCTTCCAGACCTCAACTTGACCTCCACCGTTCCTGTTAACTGCCATTTCTTAATTACATTACGAACTGAGGAAACAGCTACCTGAAAACGCTTTGCTATCTTCTTATAGCCTTCTCCTGCTTTGTGGGCAGCATTTATTTTAATTTTCAGAGTGCTAGGCAGCTGCATAGGGGAGCCCATGGCTGCTGATTGTTGGGACAAGGTTTGCGGAGTCAGGGTATTTATAAAGCTTTGAAATTTGCATCACCTGGCCTTTCCCAATGATGGCTGTGAACAAGCCATAGCCTTAACAATCTAATTAAGGTCTGAGACCTTGGTAAAAGTTATCTGAGAGCTCAAATCTCTTGGGGTGCCCAAACTTTTGCATGATGCTCCTTTCCTTTTTTTACTCTAAAAGTGTACAAAACAATAATGATAGACTAATCTTGCTTAAAATGTTGAAAAGAATGTTTCATCTTTAACTTTATGACTTTTGGAGATCAGTTCATGTTCTAGTCACTTAACTATTCACAGGAACAGAAATTTTGACCGTGGTGCCCAAACCTTTTTGTGACACTGTATAAACACCTAGACAATAGAGTGGAGAGCACCAGGATGAAGCCTGACAAAGTCCTGGGACACCAATTAACCAGCCTGTTATGTTTGTTCTTGTGAAAAGACAAACAGTGCAGTTAAGACTAGCAATTTTTAAATTAGGATTCTCCAAGCTGTGACGAGTGTGTGCAATCAGGTCACCAACATCACTTCTGGTTCTGGGTGAACCATCCACATTGCACACTGGGACCTTAAGTTCTTTATTATGTACACCCAGAATAACACATCTTCTCTTTTTAAAGAAGAAGCAAACATAGAGTATGTCCTCATGAACTTTCAAGAAGCAATATTGCTTTCCAAGATATTGACATTAGCTTCTATCGAAATGTCCCTTATTCACTC
The DNA here is from genome assembly GCF_030144855.1 of Hypanus sabinus. NCBI lineage: Eukaryota > Metazoa > Chordata > Chondrichthyes > Myliobatiformes > Dasyatidae > Hypanus > Hypanus sabinus. The sequence continues at coordinate 86,695,893 of NC_082706.1, forward strand.
AGCAACCCTCAATCAGTTCCTGAGGTGGTTTGATGATCATTTTTGGTCTACTATTTATCTCCACATATTTATTGCTTTCACTTCAACACACACAAAATTCTGGAGGAACTTCAGCAGGTCAGGCAGCAACTTTCGAAAAAAGTATGGTCAATGCTTCAGGCTAAAACCCTTCAGCAGAACTAGAGAAAAAAAGCTGAGGAATAGATTTAAAGTGGGGGGGGGGTGGAAGAGAACCATTGGGTGATGATGAAACCTAGAAGGGGAGAAATGAAGAGCTGGGAAGTTGATTCATGAGATGAGGTGAGAGAGGGAAAAGTGGATGGGAAAAGGTGGGTATTGGGGGGCATTACTGGATGTTTGAGAAATTGATGTTCATGCCAACAGGTTGAAGGCTACTCAAATGGAATATAAGGTGTTGTTCCTCCAACCTAAGTGTGGCCTCGTCATGACAGTGGAGGAGGCCATGGATGGACATATCGGAATAGGATGGGAAGTGTAATTAAAATGGGTGGCCACTGGGGGATCCCACTTGTTCTGATGGATGGAGCATAAATAATCAGCAAAGTCATCTCCCAATCTGCATCGGATCTCACCGATGTAAAAGAGGCCACACCAAGCACATTAAACAGCCCCAACAGATTCACAGATGAAGTGTTGCCTAACTTGGAAGGTCTGTTTGGGGCCCTGAGTAGTAGTGAGGGAGAAGGTGAAGGAGCAGGTGTAGCACTTATTCCTCTTGCAAGGATTAGTACCAGGCTGCCCCACTTTCTGTTCTGCACAGGGATCTCTCATAACGTGACTCCCTTGTCCATACATTCCTCCCCACTGATCTCCCTCTTGACATGCATATGTGCAATTGAGAACCACTTTCTCTGTTTGTGCATAGTTGGGCTTCCGCACTTGTTAAAGCTCTTGATGCGTAGGCCACAGGTTGCCATGTGTCATCATGCTGCTGCAGTAGTATCACTGCAAGGTCGTTCCAAGACACATCAGCTGAGATCCTCATACACCGTTCCTGATCATAAAACTTCAGCAAGGGCTCTTCAGTTAGGATTCTTTTCAGCCTCTGGAAACACTCCTCTTGCTTGTGAGACCAAATCCACTTACTTCACTGTTCATGGAGTGGCCTAAGTGGTGCTGACTCCGATGACAGTTGAGAGACAAACTTAGCCAGGTAAGTTGTCATCCACAGGAAATTTCTCATCTCCTTTTTGTTTTGGGACCTCTCTCAGTTCTCAATGGCTGACATCTTTCTTGGGTCAAGCTTCACTCCAATATGACATCTCCTGTGAAAGTTAACACCAAACTCACATTTCTCTTTATTTAGTTTCAAAGTGACATTCCATGTCATGTCAACCACCTGTCTCAGTTTTGCATCATCTTCTTCCTTGGCACACACTCAAATAATGATATCATCCATCATGGTCTCAACACCAGGTATGTGCGCAATGATCATGTGGATGGTTTTATGGCAGACTTCTGGTAACAGGATCCCATATGGTAGCCGAAGGAAGTGCTATCTTCCCTCTGATGTGTTAAAAGTACATGGTGTCAAACTTGCCTCATCAAGCTTCATCTTTCAAAACCCAGATGAAAAACAGGAGCTACTGTCTCATCTTGGGAACACCAGGTAAGCATCCAAGCCCCTGAAAGACATCTGTGTACCCTTCTGTAAGTGAAATGTGGTCATCTTTGGTCCATGAAGCCACTACAAACATTCTTTTCACCAGGTTGAGCTTTTCACATGCATTTAGATCGAATATTGGCTATATTCTCTTTTCAACAATTGGTAGCAGTGCCTTTATGAGCTGCCGTTTGTGCTTGAAGGTCTCTATACAGCCCCCTTTTACTAAAACATTCTCTCCAGTACATCCTGTCAATCTTATTTTTGACAACAGATTTGTCTGGGCTCTGGTGTCAAGCTTGAATGGAATTACTATCTCAAACTCAGTCACTGGAACAATCCATTCTGTTTTATCAGCACAAGCAGTCTTCAGAGAATCCATAAAGACTTCTTCCATTACCTCAGCAACAATGTACATACTTCTCTTAGTAGCCCCTACTTTCAAGTACTTTGCAAAATGATTCTTCTTCCCACAATAATCTGCCTGCCTCCATATTTGCTGTGTTTACTGTTTGACCCTACCTTTTTGCTGTTCTGTTGCTTTGGGAAATGCTTCGTTCTCTGTCCCTCTGTTTTCACAGTATGTGCTCTGGTTCCTGCCCTGTACAGCTCCTTAGCTTGTGCTTGCATGATCTCCGCTGCCCTACCCTACACACATTCACACCCTTTTCCAACGTCAAATCATTTTCATGGAGCAATCATTCTCTGAACCCATTATTTGAAGTTCCACAAACTATTTTGTCTCTAACTAGCGAGTCTCTCAGATCTCCAAGCTCACAAAAATTGCGCACGTGTAAAGTTCAGTAAGTATTGGTCAAAGCTAACACCTTGATTCCTGTCACATTTATATCTTTTAAATGTGATGTTTTTACTTGGGCAAAATCCTTGTCAAATTTTGTCATTGGAGTGTCCAATGTCAAGGCTGTCTCATCTATTTCAATTATAGATGTCTAAAGCATATTCGTCAATTACATGTAGAAAGATAAACACTTTCAATACTTCCTCTGCCCTTCTGGCTTTGCTCACCACTAATTATATATTAAAGCACTGTTTGAGGCATTTCCAGTTTTCAGTTAGATTGCCGATAAGTTGTCTAGGTGTAGAACTTTGCTGGTTCACTGTGGAGTTTTTCAGGCTTCTTTCTCCTGAGTCTCTCTTGGTGAATTTGGTGAACAACGACAGCCTCAGGACATAACATACTCTCGAGCTGGCAGCTTCTCTCCATCAGAAACTAGCATCTCTTTCTTAATCGCTTGCAGTACATTTACTCTCTGTGTTTAGTCCTCATGCTTTTTTCTGGCACCATGTTATGTTTATTCTCGTTAAAAGACAAACAGCGTGGGTAAAACTAATATATCTTTAATCAAGACACTCCAGCCGACACGAGTGCGTGTGACCAGGTAGTCAACGCCACACCCACATTGCGCACTGGGAAATGAAGTTCTTTATTATGCACACACCGCCAGTCTCAGCTGACATCAGAATCAGAATCAAGTTTAATATCATTTGCTTACATTGTGAAATTTGTTGTTATGTAGCAGCAGTACAATGCAATATATGAAAAAAACTGTATTACAGTAAGTATACATGTATAGAATATATACAGTAAGTATACATACATATATATAAACACAGTATATATTAAAACATTAACTGCAATAAGTAGTGCAAAAAAGATGGAGGAGGCCTATGAAAGGAAAAAGATGAAGTACTAAGACTAGGTGGACGACTGCTGCAGGAAGTGTTGGTGGGCACACTGCATGCCCTTGGAGGTGGGCTGTAGAGGCTTTGCCGGTCAATCCTTCTGCCATGCCTACAGATGGATGGGTACCTCAGAAGCCCAGAAGAGGAAAACCATCAGGAACACCACCGAGGCAGCAGAGGGAGCCTCGAGATGGTTGTGGATCAGGAGGAGTGACCCGTGGCAGAATGATACTCAGACACAAGTTGGAGCCTGATCAACCCCGGCTGGGTCGCCCGGGCGGGGGTATCTGATGCTGAAAGACTTGAAACACCCTTTGACCAGAGGTTGCATCACTGATTATATGTCTGAGCGCATCGCCAGATGTACCATTCTATCGACCGAATGCATTGCCCGTCATCGTACCCGAAGGTAATGCAGGCAGGTAGAAGGGTCCAACCACTTTTATCTTTAGATGGGCTTCTTTAATTGTGATCAAGATTTGGATGCCTTCATGTTCCATAATCTCAGGCTGTCCCTAGAACAACTTTCATTCTAACTCCCTCCCTCCCACCAGTCATGCCTAGCCCCAATATTTTCAAGATGATCCAGTTATTAATAATTCACATTTTGTCAATTTAAATACTAGGTGATAATTAATAACTAACACTGCCAAGGAGTAACTGAGCAACAGAAGGTGATGCAACTATTTGCTTTCATTGAACCTGCTGTTGTGTTTTCCATTTACCTATTTGTCTTCTTCATGATCTCTGTTTACTTGGACAGTTTTACCAATGTAATTTTATTTTAATCCTGGCATTTATTCGAAAAAATCCTCCATCCTCTAAAATTTATATCACACTTAATTGAACTTATCATTGATTGCTGTTTGCATCTACTTGTTCCTCACCATCCACATATGTCAGCATTTGCTGAATTAACAGATGTCTGCAAACTGCTGGATTTCAATCAAAATATTCCAAGTGCTTCTCTCGTCCTTTGAATCTTCAGAGAGAAATAAACGGATCAACAAGGGTTGGGTTATAAGATGCTTTTAATTTAAAAAGGACTCATTTCTACTTAAGCCAATTCATTTTCTTTTTGTCAAAAAAAACCTACATTCAATATCTGAACATTTAGGTCACTAATAATGCAGCCAGTTACATGAAATTAATTTTCAAGTCAGTTTTGCACAGAATGTAACCCAGAAAGTTTACACTCTCACTCAATTATTCAGAGGCAATTAAGAAGTAGAACATTAAAATAATATTTGTTTTATTCCTGTTGCCTTTGTGTACATGTAGCATTTATAATCAAGGCACCAGGACAATTGTTGTAGGAATTGTGGTACATGATGATAGGAGGCATGCAGTACAGAGTGGATAGTCAGAGACCTTCTCCCAGGATAGAAATGGCTAATACAAATGGGGTATAATTTTCACTGGAGTTAAGTATAGAGGGACATCAGAAGTAAATTCTTTAGACAGAGGGTAGTGAGTGCAAGGAATGCCCTGCCAATGTGGTGATAGAGGGAGATACACTAGGGCATTTAAGAAACTCTTAGAGAGAGGGCAATGTAGGGGGAAAGGTTAGATTGATCTTAGTGTAGGGTTAAAGGTCAGCACAGCACTGCATGCTGAAGGGCCTGTACTGTGCTGCAAAGTTCTATGTTATAATTTTAAAAAATTAAAACAGCACCTTAGATGTTTTAGCACGTTAAGGTTAGGTATCACATATAATAGCAGAAATTGTAATCAGGATTGTCAAACTAGGAAGATTATTGTTTTAAATCTGTAATGTCTGAATATTTCTAGTGGCAAATGTATAGTGTTATCATGTTGTCATAATGCTTTCACATAGAGTTATGAACAAAGTGCCCAAGTTCACATGAAAATCTTATTATCTTCACTTCACAAAATCCAACAGACAGATCTGACATCTTGTCAAAATCCATCAGTAGCAATAGGAAATCTTCAGAAGGTCAGATAGCATCAACACAGAGTGAAACAAGCTTGGATGTTTAGTTTGAGGACCCTTCATCATTGCTGGGAAGGGTGAAGTAAAGCCATGAACATGAAATGGTACGCTACATTTTCTTCTCTCCACAGGTGCTGCCTGACTGACTGAGTATACACTGAGTATATAATGTTTTATTTCAGGCTTTCAGAATCAGCACTTTTTTTCCATCTGAAAAATGATTAATATACTTCCCTAACTAGCTTGAATAATCAAGCCAAGTATATAAATGAGAAATAATGAAACACAGCAGGAGATTTGCACTTTGGTGGGACCAACCAGGGTAGGTCTTACAGTGAACGGTTGGGCACTGAGGAGTGCTGAAGAACCAAGGGATCTGGGAATACAGGTCCATAATTCATTGAAAGTGATGTCACAGGTAGATACAGTTGTAAAGAAAGCTTTTAGCACATTGACCTTCATAAATCAACGTATTGAGTACAGGAGATGGGGTGTTATTTTGAAGTTGTATAAGATATTGGTGAGGCCTGATTTGGAGTATTTTATGCAATTTTGGTCACCTACCCACAGGAAAGTTGTAAATAAGGTTGAAAGAGTAGGGACAAAGTTTATAAGGATGTTGCTGGGACTGAAGGACTTGAGTTATAAGGAAAGATTGAATAGGTTAGGACTGTTCCTTGGAATGTGGAAGTTTGAGGGGAGATTTGATAGAGCTATACAAAATTATGAGGGGTATAGATAGGGTAAACACAGCATGCTTGTTCTACTGAGTTGGGTGGGACTACAACTGGAAGTCATGGGTAAAGAATAAAAGGTGAAAAATTTAAGGGGAACATGAGGGGAAATGTCTTCACTCAGAGGATCTTGAGAGTGTGGAATGAGCTGCCAGTGCAAGTGGTGCAAGCGAGCTTGATTTCAGAGTTTAAGAGACATTTGGATAGGTACATTGATAGGCATATGGAGGGTTATAGTTCTGGTGCAGGTGAGAGGAGTCGGCAGCTTAAATGATTTGGAATGGACTGGAAGGGCCTAAGGGCCTATTTCTGTACTTTTCTGTGACTCTATGTCTCCATTTAACTCTGCCTCAACAGACATGAGCTCTCTTACACTAACAAGGAAACTCACTTGAGATCTAAGTTTTGTCTCTGATTATACAAGCAGTAACCACTTTGTTAGGTATCTCCTGTACCCAATAAAGTGGCACTGAGTGTACATTCATGGTCTTCTGCTGCTGACGACCATCCACTTCAAGTTTTGACATGTTGCTCGAGATATTCTTCTGTACACCACTGTTACATATGGTTATTTGAATTATTGTCATCTTCCAGTCAGTTTGAGCTAGTCTGTCCATTCTCCTCTGACCTCTCTCATCAACAAGGTGTTTTGGCAACTGAACTGTCACTCACTGAACATTTTTAGTTTTGAATCTATCCACAATGATTCCACATCCTCTGATCCTTTGTCACCTCTTTCTGACACTGCCAAGGAAATTCATCTGTGATTTCTGCTGTGATTATATATCCAATCCCTCCTTTACCTAATAAAGTGATAATGCATGCCTGCTTGTGGTCTTTTGTTACTGTAGCCCATTCACTTCAAGATTCGATGTGCTGTACGTTCAGAGATTTTTCTCCCACAGAACTGCTACTCACTGAATGGTTTTCTGTTTCTCGCACTGTTCTCTGCAAACTCTGGAGTGTGCTCTGCGTGAGTCTCCCAGATCAGTAGTTTCTGAGGTAGTCAAACCATCAGAATGGAAGAAGGGATCAACAATATACTAATATTACTTAGATGAATAGAGACTGAAAATGTTGCAATGTGGAGAAACAACCATGCACTCTTCTCGCTACTACCACTGGGCACCAGGTTCAGGAACTGTCAGCATCCTACAACCACCAGGCTCCTGAACCAGCATGGATAACTTCACTGCAAGGAAATTAATCTTAATGTAGCGACAGATACAGTACGTACATTAATAAATTTACTTTGACTTTGCTGGAGGAAGTCAGCTGGTCAACGATCAGCTGTGGGAGGAATGGAATTATTGACACTTTTGTGTAAGAACCTGAAATAGGAGGCAGTGCCTTCAACCCAAAATATCAATAATTCCTTTTCCTCCCAAAAGTATTGTGAGACCCATTGACTTCCTCCAGTAGATTGTGTGTTTCTCAGTTTACTCCAAGATTGTGCAGGTCTCTTTGAGGCATCACTCCTTGAAGATGTCCTGGATACTACGGAATCTAGTGCCCATGACGGAGCGGACTCAGTTTACAACTCACTGCAGCTTTCTTTGATCCTCCCCCCACCACCCCAGATGGTGAAGCAGCCAGTTAGAATGATCTTCATGGTACATCTGTGGAAATTTGAGAGTCATTCTGATGATGTTTAGTCCAAACAGGCGAGAATGTTCTCATTACCCAGAAACCACAGGCGTTCCCGTTTCTAGTTGCTCCATGTGATACTGAAAGGTTGCACACAGAACAACTCCAAATGACTGATGCTCAAGAGAACTTAACCTACTTTGTTTAATTGATTTTCCTTATCTTTTACTGTATCCTTTAAATATTTCACTTGTTTTCTTCAATGTATTGGTTGATTTGATTGCAATATCTACAGGTTTTATAATGTTATAAAAGAAGGGATCAAATAGCCTCCTCATATAAGCTCTTGTTATTAGTAATTCACTGACCAGTGCACAGAATTTTAATTATTTAAACTCTTTCATAATTTTGAACAATTCTAACACATCTTCCCTCAACCATTTCTATTCCAAGGAAGATGAAACCAGGTGCTATCATCTTTTATCATGATAATTCCTGATATAAATTCAAGGAAGTCTGCAGGCACTGGAAAGCCAAAGTGACACGCACAAAAATGCTGGAGGAAGGCAGCATTTATGAAGAGGAACAAACAGTCAACATTTCAGGCCAAGACCCATCTGCAGGATGGAAAGGAAGGGGAAAGACACTAGAATAAAAAGATGGGGGTGATGAAGGAGGATGATAGATGAAGCCAGATGGGTTGGAAAGATTAAGGGCTGGAGAAAAAGGAATTTGAGGGGAGAGTAGACTACAGGAGAAAGGGAAGGAGGAGGGGACCCAGGGGAAGGTGAAAGGCATGTGAGAAGAGTTAAGTGGCCAGAGTAGGGGATAGGAGATAGGAGATGGGAGGCGGGGGGGGGGGTCAAGAGGATTTTTTTTCTGCTGGAAGGAGAAATCAATATTCAGGTTGGAAGCTACCCAAACAGAACCTAACCTCAGGTGGCCTGATTCCTGATAATATAGTTAATGAATACATTGCTTATATCTGTTTCTATGTTTGAACTGGAGCAAAAAATGCATCTAGTTTTCCAAGTATAGACTATCCAAAACCTCTCTCCATGGTGATAGCTGGGGCATGGCCCACAGCCTTCCAACCAGTACATGATCAAAACAAAATACAAGAAGCAACAAAACAACAGTAAAGCAAGCCTCATTCCTCCCTCACACTTAATCATATACGCAGTTCTCTAATCACAGTCCATCATCTTTGGCTCCTGCTTCCAGTGGTCTTGGATGCAGACCTGGATACACAAACATCGAGTCTTCAACTACCCTAGCAGACTCACATACCATCACAGATGCAGGGCTCCAGCCAACAGGCCTCGACTTCTAGACTTCTAATTGAACCCCTAGGCCTTGATCCTGACCACAGAACCCGCCGATCATTGAGCACTAGGCCACGAATTCTGGACTCATTGATGATGGAATGCCAAATGTTAGGCCTCAAATTCTGATTTCATTGTTGCATTACACTGATGAAAATGTGTAATTTGCTTCTAACTGCCACATTAATCTATTTAGTCTTACCCTACCAGAGAAGTTCCTTTTCTCTTTCAATTCCCTTCCCACTTTCTATGCAACTGCAAAGTAACTTGTTTCCTCACTTTTCCAGTTCTGAAGAAGGATTCTGCATCTGGAATAAGATTAAGATTAGCTTTATTTGTCACAGGTGCATTGAAACATACAGTAAAATGTGTCATTTTGGTCAAATCAAATCAGCAAGGATTATGCTGGTTAGCTGGCAAGTATCTCTATGCTTCTAGCACCAACATAGCATTACTACCTCTAATCGTACATATTTAGAATGTGGGAGGAAACCAGTGCACCTGGAGGAAACCCGCATGTTCATGGGGAGGGTGCACTAAGTCCTCAGAAATAGCAGCAGGTATTGAAACCCAGTCTCACAAATGGCGATATACTATCTTTACAATAACCATTACACTACCATGCCATCTCTTTCTCCTTTTGAAAATCAATCTAGTGATATGATGAATAAGTTCTTTTTGGGCTTCTACCTGGTACAGGTATCAATGTTAACCAACATTTTGATGACAAACTATAAATCTTCATTGGGAATGAAGCTTGGGCATGTCTAGTCCAGTGGTATTTATACCCCCATTGCCCATCCCTCCTGATTGGTTAGTCCACATCCAATCGGGCCAATCAGGTTTCTGCTGTCCTACCTTGTTTACAATTGAAGTCTACTTTTTACTTAGACTGAGAAACTCCTCTTTATTAAAATTCTTTTCCTCTAGTTTTATTTCAATGGCTTCCTTCACGAGGGGTTGCCAAATGTCATTTGTGCGGCACAGTAGTTTTGTTCCATCAAAGTAAATCCTATGGTCATTGGGAATGCAATGTTCTGCTACAGCCAATTTCTCTGGGGAACTCAAATGATACAACTGCTGAGCTCCTTGATGTAGGTTTCCACCATGCGCCTCATCCGGTCAATATACCCTACGCTACTCTGCATTCACAGGAAATCCTGTATATGCCGATGGCCAATGGCGGGGGCATCTTAATACGCTCAGCAGAGGATGGTGCTCGGAGAAGCTGTGCCGGAGGGGATGGTCGGAGGCTCGGAGGTTCGACGGACTCGGAGTCCGCTGTGGTCAGGTCACTTTCATTGTGTGCTGCGTCCGCGAGGCTGAGTCGGGCGGCGCCGTGGAGTCCATAGCGGGGGTATTCCCTTCTGCTGCCGGCGTGGGATGGCGAGTCTGTCAGGACCCTGGAGACTTGTGGAAACTGTATGGTGGTTTCTTTTGAACTTATAGTCTTTCAACATCTTTGGACTATTTTTGCTATGCCCATGGTCTGTTTTTTTAATCAATTATGCCATTGTTTGCACTGTTGTAACTATGTGGTTTTGTGCAGGTCTTGTAGCTTTAGTTTTTGGTCTTGTTTGACTGGTGGAATTGGAGCTCCTTTCTGGGGAAGGTGCTAAGACAGTACCATGATAATAATACGCAGCAGCATCTCTGGAACCTGGAATGGGGATCGCCAAACGTTATGTGGATTTTCTGGTGTAGTCTGTTTTGTCATGTGTTCTTGTGATATTATTCTGGAGGAGTGTTGTCTCATTTTTTAACTGCATTGTGTTTGTGGTTTCTAAATGACAATAAACTGAATCTGAATCTGAATATTTGACCTCTATTAACTATGATTTGAGCTTCCTTAAGGGTTTGTGAATGGCATTAATCTGGTATTTCCCCAGGATCCTGAAATCCTCCCAGATATAGGGAAGACAAGCCACCACCATGCCTCTCAATGTAGAGTGGTTCTATCTGCTTTGATTAACCACACAAAATCTATTTCGGTCTTGGAGAGTCTCCATGAGGAAATAAGACGATTACGTACATTGTTCCTACAGAATGGCTACAAGGTGAAGGAAATGAATCAGGACTTAAGCAGGCTGATGGAAAAACATGTAGGAGCCCATTGCTACCACCTGTCTTCCCTACATTTCCTTGATTTCTGGAAGGATTGCCAGGATCCTGAAGAAATACCAGTTTAATACCATCTACAAACCTGTAAGGAAGCTCAAATCACCACTTATGATTCCCTGTTAATGAGGAGCGGTGTATATTGGCCAGATGGGGTGCACAGCTGAAACCTTCATCAAGAGCACAGGAGGTGTATCCATTTGGGTTACCTGAAGAAATCGTGAGGAGCAGAACATGTCATTTACAATGACCACAGGATTGACTTTGACGGCATAAAATCAGTGTGCCATGATGATGGCTTTTAGGACTGCCTGGTGATGGAAGCCATTGAAATAAAACTAGAGCAAAATAATTTTAACAAAGAGGAAGGTCTCACTCTAAGTAAGAACTGGAATTTGATTGTAAGCAAGGTAGGACAGCAAAAATCTGATTGGATGAGAAAGAACCAATCAGGAGGAAAGGACAAGGGGGGTATAAGTACCACCGGACTGAGCATGCCCAGGCATCAACCCTGATGAAGATGGCAGAGTTTGTCATCGAAAAGTTGGTAACATCAATACCTGTACCTGGCTTGAAGCCCAAGAAGAGTTCTTTCTCTTTTTATTTCTCTTTTCATAGTCAATCTCTGACCTAAGTCTTACAAGAACTTTTTTTTTAGCGTTTATTTCAGGTCTCCAGTGTCTGCAATTTTTTTTTGAATGTCAAATATTTTGCTATTGTTTGTTTTAAACAAATAGATGTTAATAGATGATCATTCCTGGAGAAGAATCTCATCCTCCAGAATATAAACTCGTTATTCATTCCCAACACGTAAATTCAGAGGAAAATGTTGACAGGAAACAATGCAGTATTATTGTAGGAAATTACTATTATCAATGCACTGTGCCTCCATATAATTTTTAAATTCTAAATATTAAACATCTAATTTGAATCAGATTGATTTTTATTCAGAATTTGAAAGCTTGCTCTGGATGTGATATGGGATACACAGAGTGCAGCATAGATTGCTGAGGACTGCTGATGTTCATTGAGTCTTTTCTTCCTTGCACACCCAGATAATTGGCTCAATTGATATCGGTAATCTATTACAAAAAATGTAATGAACGTACATCAGAAATTATCAAATGGTAAAAGCACTGACTAAATTATCTTTAGTTTCTAGCTACCATTTAACATTTCTGATTGGGGAGTTCAGTCTGGTTTTTTTTCAAAAGTAGTGAAATATCTATAATTAAGGTCCCAAGCAACACCTTACATGATTGTAATTATGATAAACTATTCTTCTTCAGCCTTCTCAAATTGCATGCAGCTTTTGACATGATTAGTCATCAAACTTTTCTAATGCTCTCCTTTATTTCACTGATGTCCTTACCTTAGTCTGGCTTATATGTGACTTCAGGGAGAATCAGATGTTTCAGTAAGCAAGTCATCATTAAAAAAATGTTTAGTTAAGACATCTTTCAACCATTGGTCTTTTTGGTACTATATGGCTGAAAATTAATTTAATCTGGGGGACATCATGCTCGCAATAACCTTTGGCTCAAATCATGCCAGTTGGGAAACTTAACCAGATATTTCCTCTTGCCCCGGTGACTCGTGAGACAATTTCCACTTTGTGGGTACATGTGATATGACATTACGTCCAGGGTAATGGTCCTACTGGAGCATGACAGGAGAACATCGGTCATAAAGAACAGGGGGTATCCATTGTGGGGCACTCTAAGGATAATGTGGCCAAGAAATGCTGACCCAAATCCTTGAGGTTCTCTGTATTCTCACTGCAATCTATTGCCAAATCCTTCAACACCAATGTACAGGCTGCTCTACAACCACACCACCTTAGACCCTACTCCCCACTAAACATTCTGGCCCTCTTGGCTCACACAAAGTAACATTCTAACTTCCTGATCCCAAACCTGTGGAATCCCTGCTGATCTTCCACCATTTCACACCAACTCTCTCTGCCTGGTCTTTAAGCCAACCCTGACTCAAGATGTGGTTAGAATCAGAATCAGAATCAGGTTTATTCTCACTGACGTAAGTCATGGTTTTTTTTTTTGTTTGCTTTGCAGCAGCAGTGTGGTGCCAGCATAAGACATTACCACAAGTGACAATATAAATAAATTAATAATTAGTGCAAAGGAGGAATGATGAGGTAGTGTCCTTGGGATCATGGACCGTTCAGAAATCTGATAGCAGAGGTGAAGAAGTTATTCCTGTCAGGTTGGTGCTGAGCTGCGATGTCCATCGAGGTCATAGCCTAGACTTAGTTGGTTTATTTGTTTGTAGGGATGGTTTTAGGGATGCTTTTAGGTAATTAGGCATCTGGTTAAGATTTAGGAAAAACGATGAGAGAGAGTTAGAGGTTGGGGGGCGGTGAAAGAGCCAGAGGTTGGAGTTCAGGTTTGAATGCTTCAGGGTTGAAGGCCAGCGGCCCTAAGAATGGATGTTAGGTCAGCAGGAACTGAAGAAGTAGACTAGTCATCCCTGTGGTCAAGAATTGAGGTCGACAGGCCCCAGTGACCCCCAATGTCAATGATTCCCAGGGTTAGAGGTCCATGTGGGGCAGATCTGGAGCTCTGAGGCCAGGCAGGAGGTCCAGAGGCAAAAGTTTGGTTAGCAGATCCAAAAGTCTGGGGTTGTATATTTTTCGGTGGGCTTCAATCATCGTGGGCAGTCATTTGTTGGTGAGGGAGTGCAAGGTTTAAAAAGAGCTGGGGACCTTTCAGAACCTTTTGATGGGCTTCATTCTTAACAATGTCTAGGTACCCAGTAGAAGCCAATAAAAAGAAGTGAGCTACAAGCAGAACAACCATTGTTAGAATGTGCCAGTGGTCAGGGTTTGGCTCAATGGGCTTAGATGAGAAATTATGCAGGCTAGAAAGTAAGCATGAGAAATTAGAGGCATAACAAATATAGGCAGTTTGGTGGTTAAGGCAGTGGATTGCTCCTTCTCTAAGAAGCTGGATTTCAGGTACCTTAACAGGTTCCCTAATGACTACATCTGCAGAAAGTGTACCTGACTTCAGCTCCTGACTGACAAGGTCAAGGAACTGGAGCCGTTGCTGGATACACACTGGACCGTACGAGAGGCTTAAAACCTCAGAGGTGAGACTTTTAGTGAGGTGGTCACACTTAGAGTACAGGTTTCAGAAGATGGTTGACCACCAGGCGAAGTAAGCAGTCAGTGCAGGGTTCCCCTGTGGCCGCTCTTCTCAGCAACAACTGTACACATTTGGATATTGCTGGGGGGGTTGGGGGGATGACCTATCAGGACACAGCAGCAGCAACCAGGCCATTGGGGCTGTAGCTGCCTTTGCGGCTCAGCAGGGAAGGGTAAAGTCAAGGCAGAGGGATTGTGATAGGAGACTTGATAGTTAGCGGGACAGGAGATTCTGTGAAGGAGATGCCATGATTGTGTATTACCTCCCTGTTGCTAGGGTCCAGGATGACACAGAGCAAGAGGATTCTCAAAAACAAGGATGAGCAGCCAGAGGTCATAGTGCACGTTGGCACCAATGACATAGATAGAAATGTGGAAGATGTCCTTCATAGAGAGCATAAGGAGTTAGAGCAGTGGCTGAAGAGCAGGACTTCCAAGGCAGTAATGTCTAAGGATTACTCCCAGTACCACGAGCTAGCCAGGGTAGGAACAGGATGATAGTGCAGATGAATAAGTGGCTAATTATCTGGTTCAGGGGAACCAGAGGGAGGGAGCTGAGAATATAGCAGCTGATATACAAGTCAATGCAATGCGCAATATATCTGTGAGAATTAACATGCAGATAGTACACATTTCAGTCATTGCGATGAATAGAAGTATAGCATGGGGACAAAATCAAAAAGGGTGCTTGAATACAGGACTAAAGGTGTTATATTTGAATGCATGCAGTATACAGAATAAGGCAGACGATCATGTAGCACAGTTAGAGATTGGCAGGTATGATGTTGTGGGCCTCACTGACTCATGGTTGAAAGAAGATTAGAGCTTGGAGCTAAACATCCAAGGATACACATTGTACCAAAAGGACAGACAGGTAAGCAGAGAGTGTGGGGTGGCTCTTTTGGCAAAAACTGAAATCAAATCCTTAAAAAGAGGTAACAAAATATCAGAAGATGTAGAATCTTTGTGGGTAGAGTTAAGTAAGTGCAAGAATAAGAAGACCCTGACGCGAGTTATAGACAGGCCTCGAACCAGGAGACAGAATGTGGGATATAAATTATACACAAGATAGAAAAGATATGTAAAAAGGGGCTAAAAAGGGGCACATTAGTTAGGGGGAATTTCAATATGCAGTAGATTGTGAAAATCAGGTTGGTGTTGGATCCCAAGCAAGGGAATTTGTAGAATGCTTACAAGATGGGTTTTTAGAGCAGTTTGTGTTGAGCCCACAAGGGGTTTTTCACAAGGGGTAATTCTGGATTGAATAGTGTGTCATGAGCCAGAAGTGATTAGAAAGCTTAAGGTAAAAGAACTCTTAGGAGACAGCGATCAGAATAGGAGTAGCTGGCCTAAGTTTAAAGGAAGCCACACTATCAGCGACGATGGCAGAACAGTAAAGGCTAGAGTTCTGCAGGCAATTCAGATGGCATAGGATAAATACACCCCGAATATGTAGAAATACTCTAAAAGGCTGATATGGCAATTGTGGCCCACAGGGTAGTTAAAAACAGCATAAGTGAAAAGAGAACACGTATAATATAGCAAAAATAGCAGGAAGTTGGATGATCAGGAATTTTTAAAAAATCAACAGATGGCTATTAAAAAAAAACATAAGGAGTGAAAAGATGAAATATGTAGGTAAGTTAGCCACTACTATAAAAAGGAATACAAAACATTTTCTTCTTATATATGAAGAGCAAAAGTAGCTATTGGATCCACTGGAAAATTATACTGGAGCGGTAGCAACAGGGCAGAAAAAAAATGGCAGACAAACTTAGTAAGTATTTCATATCAGTCTTCACTACGGAAGGTACTAGCAGGATGTCGGATGTTTGAGAGTCTCAGGGAGCAGAACTGAGTGCAGTTGCTATTACTAGGTGCTTGGGAAACTAAAAGGTCTGAAGGTAGTTAAGCTACCTGGATCAGTAACATCCCAGAATTCCGAAAGATGCAGCTGAAGAGATTATGGAGGCATTAGTAATGATCTTTCAAGATTCACTAGGTTCTGGAATGATTCCAGAGCACTCAAAAATTGCAAATATTGCTCCGCACTTTAAGAAAGGTGGGAGACAGAAGAAAGGTAATTAAAGGCCACTTTGATCTCTGTGGTGGGGAAGATGTGGGAGTGAATTATTAAGAATGAGGTTTCAGGGTATTCCATCAAAGAATTCCAACAGATTTGTCAGACAAGAAACTATGAGGAGAGTTAGAGGGCTCTAGGCCTGTATTCTCTGGAGTTTAGAAGAATCAGGGGAAATCCCACTGAAACCTATCTAGTATGGAAAGACCTAGATAGAGTGGATGTAGAGAGAATGTTTCCTGTAGTGGGTGTGTCTAGGACTAGAGGGCATAGACTCAGAATAGAGATACATCCATTTAGAACTGAGATGATGTGGAATTTCTTTAGCCAGAAGGTGATGAATCTTTGGAATTCATTGCCACAGAAGGCTGTGGAGGACAAGACATTTAAAGCAGAGGTTTGTAAGTTGTTGATTAGTTAGGGCATTAAATCGTTAGAAAGGGGTGACATAGGGTCAGACAATGTCAAATCTTTGCATGTGGAGTTTAGGAACTGCAAGGGTAAAAAAAAACATGATGGGAGTCATATATAGGCCTCCAAAGGTAGCCAAGATGTGGGGTTAAGATTGCAAAGGGAGTTGCAAAAGGCATGTAATGCAGGTAATGAGGCAATTGTAATGGGGGATTTCAGTATGCAAGGGATTGGGAAAATCAGGTTGCTGTCAGATACAAGAGAGGGAATTTTGATGATTGCATATGAGATGGCTTTTCCTCGCGGCTACTAGGAGAAAGACTATCTTAGATTGGGTGTTGTGTAATAACCCAGATTTTATTAGTCAACTTAACGTAAAGGAACCCTTAGGAGGCAGTGATCATAATATGATTGAATTTAAACTGCAGTTTGAGAGGGAGAAGCATAAGTCACGTGTATCAGTATCACAGTGGAATAAAAGGAATTGCAGAGGCATGAGAAAGGAGCTTGCCCAGGTGGATTGGAGGAGGATACTGGCGGGGATGATGACAGAACAGAGATGGCTGAAGTTTATGGGAAGAGTTCACAAGTCGCAGGATAGATATGTCCCACAGAAGAAGTTGTTCTCAAATGGCAGGGGTAGGCAACCGTGGCTGACAAGGAAAGTTAAGGACTGCATAAAATCCAAGATAAGGGCATATAAAGTAGCAAAAGTGAGTGGGAAGTTGGGTGATTGGGAAACTTTTAAAATCCAACCAAAGGCAACTACAAAGCTATAAGAAGGGAAAAGATGAAATATGAGGGCAAACTAGCCAATAATATAAAGCAGGATACTGAAAGTTTTTCAGTTATTTCAAGAATAAAAGGAAGGTGAGAGTTGATAACAGACCACTGGAAAATGTTGCTGGTTAGGTAGTAAAGAGGGTCAAAGAAATGGCAGATGGACTTAATAAGTACTTTCCTCAGTCTTTTTAGAACAGAAGTAAGGAGGAATTTTTTTAGCCAAAAGAGTGGTGAATCTGTGAAATGCCCTGCCCGACTGCGGTGGAGGCAAAGTCTGTGCATATATTTAAAGCAGACGTTGATAGATAATTCATTGCTCAGGATATCAATGGATATGGTGTATGAGGTTGAATAAGGTCCGGGATCAGCCACGATGAAAAGGTGGAGTGGATTAATGGACTGAATGGGTTAATTCTGCTCCTATGTCTTATGGTCGGACCTTGACTCCCTTGCCTTATACTTTGACGTGCAGCCAATTAGTAGAACAGAATAATTTTCTGGTGTGGCCCTGAAGGTTTCTGGAAGCAAAGTAGTGACGGTCAGTATTCATTTTCACAAGCATTGATGATACCAAGTGAACAGTTCAAAAAGGAGCAGATTTTCTAGTGAGTTATTAGTAAGGTGTGTACCGTCTGTTTTAATGGAACTATGAAACAATCCACCACCATTGCTCTTTAGAAAGATCAGTAGATTCAGATTCCAATTTATCAGAACATACAGTGAAATAAATTGTTTGTGTTAACAGTCAACACACCCAAGGATATGCTGGGGGCAGCCCGCAAGTGTTGCCTCACATCCTGTCATTAGCATAACATACCCACAATGCCAGGCAGAATAACACAGCACACAACAGAAAAGAACACACAAGAGACAAAGCAGCAACAGCCAAACAAATCCCCTCCCTCCCTCGCACCCACCCACTCACCCATGCACATGTACAGTTCTCTAACCCCTGGAGGTCACCAGCATACTCATGGGTCATGAACTTGGAGATTAGGCAATTGGGTCTCAATTTTGGTTGTTCTGAAGAAAGCTTCAGGGGAAGCTGGATGTCTTTATGAGCACCAGGTGCCACGTGTGATGCTGCCACCTAGCTCTTACTCTCCTGTACTATTCTCGACCATTTCTCCAGCGGTCTCTGCATGTCCAGCTGACGATGGCCATTTTGCTCTTTGACTCTGGGTTAAGGTAACCAAGGCCTATGCATTTGTAGCTGAGTCTCCCTTCTTAAAAAATGCATAACATATGGTGTCTTGAAAATATTTTCAGTTTCCACAACTATTGTCACATTTTTCTGTCTCATTTTCTAAATTTAAAATATATTGAGGTAGTGTTTTTTTTTGCATTAATCTATAAGATTAAATATAAGATAAATATTAATCTATAAGATCATTATGTTAAATCAAAAGGAACATAGGAACATTCAAAATTATGTCAGCAATTTACTAAAAATTAAAAACCAAAATTGTGAGACTGAAAAAATATTCATCCCCCTTTGTAATTACTATGCCAACTTTCCTCAGGTGCAATATACACATCACCTTACCAACTCGCCCAATTTGTTAACTTAGAAGTTTGGAGGTTCACCTGTTTTCAATGAATTCGTAAGAATAAATAACCTTTCTCTCTGCAAGATCCAACGGTATGGTATATTTTCAACATACTATACAAAAACGAAGACAAAAAGTTATTTAAGACAAGTCAGGGAAATGATAATAGAGAAGCACAAATCTGGGGAAGGGTATAAGTCCATCCCAGTGCAGTCCTTCATAATAAAGTGGAAAAATATGAAACCACAGCCAGGTGGCTGCCCGTCTAAACCTAGTCGCTGGAGAAGAATGGCACTTGTTAGAGAGGCTACTGTGACACCGAAAGTCACTCTGAGTGAGCTGCAGAAGTCAATGGCTACAACTGGGGATTAAGGTCATGGCTCCACAATCTCTATTACCTTGCATAAAAATGGTATTTATGGAAGAGTGATAAGGAAGAAGCCCTGGCTAAAAAAAAACCTGTAATTGCCCATCAAGACTTCGCAAAGCATCACTTAGAAGGTACTAAAGACATGGAAGAAAGTCTTATGGTCAGTTGAGACAAATAACATAAATCTAACACCACATCAGCCAGGTAACACCATTCCTACTGTAAAGTATGGTGGAGGTAGTATCATACTATGGGGATGCTTTTCGGCATCAGGATTGATGGGAAGATGAAGATTGCTAAATACAGTGAGATCCTGGGGAAAAACCTGCTAGTATCTGCCAGAAAGCTGTAACTAGAGAGGATGTTTATCTTTCAGCAGGACAATGACGGGAAGCACACTGCCAGAGCAACCACAGAGTGGCTTCAAATGAAGAAAATTGATGTCTTTGTGTGACCCAGTCAGAGTCCTGAACTTAACCCGATCAAACATCTCTGGCAAGATCTCAAGATTGCTATGTATCAACGTTCCCCAACTAACCTGGCACAGCTGGGAGAATTTTGCAAGGAAGGAAAGGCAAAAATTGCTGAAATTTCAAGTTTTTGAATTTTTAGTTTTTCACACTCACAGTTTTCCCATCTTTTGGGCTCTACTGTGAACAAAAGAGCATGTGATTCATAAATAAAAATTCTCAATTAAATTGATCAAAGTCCCTGGTTCTAATACACATTTATGTAAATAAAGGGCTGGGGGTTGAATACATTTTCAAGGCACCGTAGTCCTTTATTACAAAAAACTCAACATAATTTCTCCAAATGGTGGTGAATGAGTCGCCCTGTGATGTCCTGATTTTTAGCAAGCCTGTGTCTCCATTTTTTACCATTGTTTCCATGGCAATTTTCAGGAAGCCAGAGAGTCATATGCAAGCAATGTTGTATTTAAATTCCTGTCAAGCTGTGTTAAATATTTTAATGACTTACTTGCAGCAACACACACACTGTATCTGCATCTCTGGTCAAGGTTCTCTACTTCAGCTGAGTTCAGTTGAAGTAAATGCATTAAAAATAGCTCCAGTACCTGCTGATAGTTTGACTGAATTTAACATCTCACCTGCTCCTGAAGCTACATATTCTTCATTGTTAAAATTTCCCTCATTTATTCTGATTAAAGCCATTATTGCCCGGAATCATTTTGCTTGCTCTTCTGACTTTCTTCCATCTTCTCTGCTCATCAAACTCCCATACTGTAGATGCACATTGGAGAGTATCCAGCATCTGCAGAACCTTTTGTGTTTGTGGAGTGTATCCTGACCAGTTGCATGATAGTCTGGAATGGAGAGGTCAATACCCAAAATTAGAAAAATCTAAAGAGAATGTTGGTGTAGCCCAGTCTATCATAGAAAAAGCCCTCCCCCTCCCCACCATTGAGCAGGTCAACAAGGAGTGCTGCCACGAGAAAGCAGCATCCAACATGAAGGCCCCTTTGCCATGCAGTCCATGCTCTCTTCTCACTTCTGCCCTTGGGAAGGTACAGGAGCCTTAGGTTCCACACAACTAACATCAGGAACAGTTATTACCCTTCAAGTTTCAGGCTTCTGCACCAGCATGGATAACTACACTCACCTCAATACTGAAATGATTCCACAATCTGTGGACTCAATTTCAACGAGTCTACATTCATGTTTTCAGTATTATTTACCCTTATGATTTATTTATTTATTTATTTACCGATTTATATATTTATTTTTGTATTTGCATAGTTTGTTTTTTGTATATTGGTTGTCTGTCAGTCCTTGTACGGTATGTAGATTTTAATTAATTCTATTTTATTTTTGGTTCTTCTGTGAATGCTTGCATAAATGAATTTCTGGATAGCATATGGTGACCTATATGCTATTTGATAATACATTTAATTTGAACTTTCAAATTTGTTAAAAAGTTTTGGGACGCCATGGTAACACAATGGTTACAAAAAAGTGTATAGCAATATTGTGCCAAACCAACTAAAAAGCAGATCAAAAACACCAGAACATGAATTCCCTCCTATCTACACCATTCTAATATCCCTCCATCTTCTTTATATCCATGTGTCTATCCAAATGTCTCTTAAAAGCCTCTAATCTATATGCCTCTACCACCACATCAGGCAGTGCATTCCAGGGATCCATCCCTCTGAGTAACAAAACTTGCCCCTCAAATCCCCCTTGAACCTAACCACTCTCATCTTCAGTGCATGCCCTCTGGTATTAGACATTTTAACTCTGTGAAACAGATACTCTTTGTAAACTCTATCTATGCCTCTCATAATCATGCAAACCTTCGTTAGATCTCCCTTCAGCCCCAATGCTCCAGAGAAAACTCCTCAAGTTTATCCAACCTCTCGTTATAGTACATGCCCTCTAAACCAGGCAACATCCTGGTGAACCTCTTCCACTCCCTCTACAAAGTCTCAATGTTCTTCCTATAGTGAGACAACCAGAACTGTATACAGTACTCCAGATGTGGCCTAAACAGAAATGTTAAAAATTCCAACATAACCTCCTGACTTCTGAGTGAATGCATCAACTAATAAAAGAAAGCTGTCTTAATCACATTATCAACGTGTGTAGCCACTTTAAAGAAGCTATGAACGTGGACCCCAAGATCTCTCTGCTCAGTAACACCATTAAGGGTCTTGTCCTTAAATAGTGTATTGTCTCCTTGCATTTGCCCTACAGAGGTGCAACACCTCACATTTATCTGGGTTAATCTGGGTTAGTAACAGGCCCCCAGTCCTCGGGGTCGCGTTGCCGATGGCCATTGGCGGGCGCGGCTTAATACGCTCGGCAGAGGATGGTGCTCAGAGAAGCGGTGCCAGAGGGGATGGTCGGAGGTTCAACGGACTCAGAATCTGCTGCGGTCAGGTCACTTTCACAGTGTGCTGCGTCTGCGAGGCTGGGTTCGATGGAGCTTTCATTGTGTGCTGCGTCTGCGAGGCTGGGTTCAACAGAGCTTTCATTGTGTGCTGTGTCTGCAAGGCTGGGTTCAACGGAGCTTTCATTGTGTGCTGCGTCTGCGAGGCTGAGTCAGGCGGCGCCATGGAAGTCCATAGCGGAGGTATTCCCTTCTGCCGCCGATGTGGGATAACGAGTCAATCAGGACTCTGAGGACTTGTGAAAACTCTGTGATGGTTTCTTTCCAACTTATAGTCTTTTAACATCTTTGGACTATTTTTACTGTGCCCATGGTCTGTTTTTTTTTAATCAATTATGCTATTATTTGCACTGATGTAACTATGTGGTTTTGTGCAGGTCTTGTAGCTTTAGTTTTTGGTCTTGTTTGTCTGGTGGTGTTGGAGCTCTTTTCTGGGGAACACGCTAAGATAGTAGTGCGATATTAATACGCAGCAACCTCTCTGGACTCCGGATTGGGGATTGCCAAATGTTATGTGGATTTTCTGGTGCAGTCTGTTTTGTCGTGTGCTTTTGTGATATCATTCTGGAGGAATGTTGTCTCATTTTTCAACTGCATTACATTTGTGGTTTCTAAATGACAATAAACTGAATCTGAATTAATCTGTATCTGCTGTTACTCAGCACATATCTGCAATTTGTCTATATTGTACTGTATTGTTTGCCAGTCTTTAACACTATCCACCACTCCATTGATCTTAGAAACATAGAAACATAGAGACATAGAAAACCTACAGCACAATACAACCCCTTCAGCTCACAAAGCTGTACCAAATATGTACTTACTTTAGAAATTATCTAGAGTTACCCATAGCCCTCTATTTTTCTAAGCATCCATTAGTCTTGTGAGACCATGGATATGTGCCTTGGAAGGTTTCAGGGGCGCAGGCCTGGGCAGGGTTGTATGGGAGACCGGCAGTTGCCCAAGCTCCAAGCCACCGATGTTGTCCAAGGAAAGGGCACTAGGACCCATGCAGCTTGGCACCGGTGACATCGCAGAGCAATGTGTTGTTAAGTGCCTTGCTCAAGGACACAACATGCTGTCTCAGCTAAGGCTCGAACCAGTGACCTTCAGATCACTGGACCAATGCCTTATACACTAGGCCACACGCCAACACGTACCTATCCAGGAGTGTCTTAAAAGACCCTATTGTAATTGCCATGCATTCATACTCTCTGCGTAAAAAACTTACCCCTGACATCCCCTCTGTACCTACCTCTGAGCACCTTAAAACTGTGCCCTCTTGTGCTAGCCATTTCAGCCCTGAGAAAAAGCCTCTGACTATCCACATGATCAATGCCTCTCATCATTTTATACACCTCCATCAGGTCACCTCTCATCCTCCGTCATTCCAAGGACAAAAGGCCAAGTTCACTCAACCTATTCTCATAAGGCAAGCTTGCAAATCCAGGTAACATCTTTGTAAATCTCCTCTGCACTCTTTCTATGGTTTCCACATCCTTCCTATAGTGAAATGACCACAATGGAGCACAGTACTCCAAGTGGGGTCTGACCAGGGTCCTATGCAGCTGCAACACTATCTCTTGGCTCCTAAACTCAATCCCACAGTTGATGAAGGCCAATGCACCGTATGCCTTCTTAACCACACAGTCAACCTGCACAGTAGCTTTGAGTGTCCTATGGACACGGACTCCAATATCCCACGGATCCTCCACACTGCCAAGAGCTTTACCATTAATATTACATTCTGCCATCATATTTGACTTACCAAAATGAACCACCTCACACTTAACTGGGTTGAACTCCATCTGCCACTTTTCAGCCCAGTTTGGCATCCTATTAATATCCCGCTGTAACCTCTGACAGCCCCCAACACTATCCACAACACCCCCATCTCGGTATCATCCACAAATTTACTAACCCACACATCTACATTTTTATCCAGGTCATTTATGTACATCACAAACAGCAGAGGTCCCAGCAAGGATTCCTGCGGAACAGCACTCCAGCACAAAAGTCTCTTCAACCACTACCCTCAGTCTTCAGTGCAAGTCAATTCTGATTCAAAACAGCCAATTGACTGCAAACCCCATGCATCCTAACCTTCTGGATTAGCCTCCCATGAGGGACTTTGTCAAATACCTTCCTAAAATCAATGTAGGCAACATCGACTGCTCTATCTTCATCAGTTTATCTTGTCACCTTGTCAACAACTCAATCAAGTTGGTAAGACATGACTTGCCATGCAGAAAGCCATGCTATAATTAGGCCATGGGTTTCCAAATGCTTATATATCCCATCTCTGAGAAATTTCTCTACAAGTGACATGAGACTCACTAGTTTATAGTTCCCAGGATTTTCTCTTGTTCCCGTCTTAAATGGAGGTACAACATTGGACACCTGCCAGTCCTCTGGAATATCATCTGTAGGTAAAAAGGACACAAAGATACTAGTCAAAGGCCCAGCAATCTCATCTCTTGCCTTCTTCAATAATCTGGGGTATATCCCAGCAGGTCCTGGGGACTTATCGAGCTTAATACTCCTTAGATGTCCCAACGCTTCCTCCTCCTTGCAGCAGATGCAAAATGCTGGAGGATTTATGGAAAAAAGTACAGTCGACGTTTCATGCCAAGACCCTTCAGAAGGACTTCCTCCTCCTTGACATCTAAGTGCTCTAACATATTTATACATTCAGCACTGGCTTCGTGGACCTCCATATCCTTACTCTTGGTAAATACTGAAGCAAAGTACAGTACTCAATAAGTACCTCACTCACATTCTCTGCATCCAGGCAAATGATATCCCCTTTGGCTTTGAGTGGCACTACCCTCTCCCTAGTTATCCTTTTACTATCTCTCTCTCTCTCTCTCTCTCTCTTTATATATATATGTATATATATAAATGTGTGTGATATAAGTGTGTGTGTGTGTGTATGAGAGAGAGAGGGAGATGGAGATGGAGAGAAAATGCCTTGGGATTCACCTTAATCCTTTTTGCCAAGGACTCTTCAAGGCCCCTCCTGGATTTCCTAATTCCCTTTCTTCGTTCTTTTCTGGCTTCTTTTTATTCCTCTTGTGCTTTGTTTGATCCAAACTTCCGAAGCTTTAAATACTTTTTCTTCTTGACTAAATTCATCACCTCTTTGGACATCAAAGGTCCTCTTATGTTTCTATCCCGTCCTTCCTTCGACAGGAATATGCCTTCCCTGTACTCTGTGCAATTGATTCTGAAACACCCTCCACATGTCTAATGAGAACTTGCCAGAGAAAAGGTGTTCCCAATTAATGCTTCTTAGTTCCTCCCTAATGCTGTCGTAATTTGTCCTACTCAAATTTAAAACTCTCCCACAAGGGCCATACCTATGCTTATCTATAGCTATCCTGAAAGATAAGGAGATGCGATCACTGTTCCTAACTATACATCCACGGAATGGTTAATCACTTGACCAGGCTCATTATCCAGCACCAGGACCAGTATGGCGTCTCCTCTCATTAGATCGTTCACAAACTGTTTTAAGAATCCTTCCTGGATACACCTAACAAATTCAGCTCCATCTAAACCCTTTGCACTCAGAAGTCCCCTGTATATATTAGGGAAGTTGAAATCCCCAATGACAACAACCCTATTATTTTTGCAGATTACCTCAATCTGATTACATATCTATTCCTCCATGTCCTTGTAGCTATTAGGTGGGGGTGGGGGGGGAGATCTGTAGTATAATCCTATTAGTGTAATTGCACCCTTCCTATTCCCAAGTTATACCCAAGTGAACTCATTGTCTGACTAATCTATTATGTATTTTCTGAGTGCAGTTGTGATATCGTCTCTGATTAGTTATGCAACTCTATGCCTTCTTTCACCTCCTCCTCCTCTATCTTTTCTAAAACTTTGAAAACCTGGGATGTTAATCATCCATACCTGCCCCTCTCTTAGCCAATTTTCAGTAATGGCTACAACATTGTAGTTCCATGTACTGATCCATGTTCTAAGTTCATCACCCTTACCCATAATACTTGTGGCATTAAAATATACATATTTCAAACTATCCACTTATTATACCTGTTATTTTGATTTTGCCTTTCAGTATTTTTCCTGACATCAAGATTCTGATCCAATCCTTCCCTGACTGAGCTGGGGCTCTGGTTGCCAGTCCCCTACAAAACTAGTTTAAAGTTCAGCGCATCAGAATTTGGAGTTCAAATCTGACATCATCTGTATGGAGTTGGTACATCCCCATAATAAATGCATATGTTTTCTTCGGGTGCTCCAATCTACCCCCACATTCCAGAGTTGAACCATTAGAAGTTAATTAGCTATCGTAAATTGTCCTGTGATTAGACTAAGATTAGATAGTTGGGTTGTTCGGCTGTATCTCTAAATAAGTAGATAATGATGCTCACGTATTTCTCTTTTGCAGGATGAGATCTTGTCATTTATGGCCTCCCCTCCTCTTTTTTCACATGATTTTCCATAAATTATATTTTGGATGCTCACTGGAGTCAAGGTCTTTTTAAAATCAACATCCAATTGATAAATTATTATTAAGTTTTAACAAAAATGATCTGTAAAAATACAGCGTGACTGTTAGTAAATGTGATTTTCTTTTATTTTCTATTGGAGAAAAATGCTAAAACTTCCTGAAATTCAGGTTTACTTACAGAGCCATATTTGGCAGTTGTAAATTATTCATCTTGAGAGTTTGACAGATAAAGTCTTAATATTTTTGATTAAAATATACAGTAAGTATACAGGCAGCAGAAAGTAAAATAATTTTAAAAATGTTTCACGTAACTAGCTGTAAATTATATTTGTGAAGATATTGTTCCACTTTTTAATTCAGCAGTATAGATTGGTTATATTATTGGATGGTGTACATAATGATTTTCTACAGTTAAAGTCCTTACCTTAGGCATGATAATTATTGATTTCCTTGTCCAAATAAGTCTTGATCATTATTACTTCTCATTTCAAAGTCAATATCATTTCAAAAAGTGCAAAAATGATTGCTTAATTAAACCGATACAGTAAGATGGCTCAGTAACTTCAATGCTTCAATGATCAAACACATTCCTTGACTTCAAATGCTGGACTGTGACTAAGAAGTGAAAAGATCAAATTGCTTTATTTCTCCAATTTTCTGTGAATCTTTCATCAAATGCCTTTAGGAGTTATCTTTTTAAAATCAACTTACAATTGATAAACTATCCATTAACAAAAGCAGTCTGTAAAAATACAGCATAACTAAGTTATTAAGTGTGATCTTGTTTTTTTTTCTACTGGAGAAAAATGTAAAACATTCTGAAATTCACACAGCTTCAAGGCCTGAGGCAATTGAGGTCAGGAGAGGGGGAAGAGCATCAACATGTTATGAAGGAAGGGGATTTGGAGGAGAAGAGGGTGTGAAACAGATTAGAGATGGAGTGGATAGTGAGTGCATTGATGAGATGATTTCAGTCACCTAAAATTGGAATTGACTCCACCATCTATAGATTCACTTTCAAGGACTCTACAACTCATTTTCTAGGATCTATCTATTTATTTATTTTGTATTTGCAAAGTCAGTCTCTTTTTGCATACTGGCTGCTTATCAGTCAGTGTGTGTACTTTTTCATTGATTCTGTTGTATTTCTTTGTCCGACTGTGAATGCCTGCAAGAAAATGAATCTCTGAGTTGTATATGCTGATATATATACGTAATTTAATTCTAAATTTGCTTTGAACTTTGAGATGGAACAGGCAAATGTACTCAATATGCATTTTCCTGTGATGGAACCCATGTGGTGGATATCGCTGTTCACATCGTGGTTTCCTTTTTAAAATGGCCCCTTCTAAAGTCATAGAGTCATAGAAAAGTGCAGTCCAGAAATGGGCCCTTTGGCCCAACTGGTCTGTGCTGAGCCATTTAAACTGGCTACTCTCATAGCCCTCCATAGCTCTACCATCCATTTACCTATCCAAACTTCTCTTAAATACTGAAATTGAGCTCGCATACACCACTTGTTCAGGCAGCTCATTCTACACACGCACAACCCTCTGAGTGAAGAGGTTTCTCCTCACGCCCCCATTAAACTTTTCACTTTTCACCCTTAACCCATGATCTCCAATACACCCAACCTCAGTGAAAAAAGCATGTTGGCATTTCCCCTAACTATACCCCTTATTCTTTTGTACACCTTTATCAAATCACCTCTCAATCTTCTATATTCCAAGGAATGTTTCTAACTTATTCTTTTTTTCTCAAACTTATTCAATCTTTTCTTATAACTCAGGTCTTCCAGACCCAGCATCAACATTGTAAATTTTCTCTATTTTCTCAACCTTATTTACATCTTTCCTGTTAGAAAGTTTCATTTCAAATGGAACTTAAAATGGTGATCTCGGCCCTAAATCAGAATCGGGTTTATTATCACTGATATATGTCATGAAATGTGTTGTTAGTGGTGGGAGGGTGGGGGGGGGGAGGTGCATCAAGGTACATCATGTCTGCCATTGAACTGTGACAAGAGACTTAGGTGAGGATGGTAAAGACCCAAGTGTTGGAGTATCCAAGACTAGATTAGAGACATAATCTCGAGATTGAAACAAGAACATGGTTCTTGATTAGATGCTAGATGAGAATCCAAGCAAGACAGAAACCCAAAAACGCAATTGCAGACTGGAGTAAAGTCGAGCTGATGATTGAGCCCCGATCCTGAGTTCAGGTGCTCCTTATAGATATAGATATGAAAATCCTGGCACCAAAACATGGCTGCCAATTAGTGGATTGAGCCTGAATTTTTAAAGTGGCCACACCAGCTATGGGGAATTGGAGCATCTAAACCCCAGAGGCTAGCGTGGTTGCGTAGATCCCATAACAAGACCCCCTCCCCTATAGCCAACTGCTGACAGCCTTAGCTGTTCGGAGTGAGATTGACGGTTTTCATGGATCAGAGCTGGATCCAGGATGTCCACTTCTGGAACCCAGCACCATTCCTCAGGTCCAAATCATTCTCAGACAACAAGGAAATACCGAATTCTCTCTACGGTGAAAACCTCTTCCCCATCAACAAATCTGAGAGACAGCAGGGCTGATGGTGGTGGGGTTAAAGGACTGCGATTCACAGGTTTCAATATGAGTATATGGAAGGTAAGGTTGATCGTAAGGGTCTTGGGGGGTTGGAAGGTGTAAGCTACTGGGTTCATTGTCTTTAGAACCTAAAAGGGTCCAATCTACTTTTTCACCAGTTTCCATGTCTTCACCCATTTTGAATAGACATGTGGACTTCTTTCCCGGGCTGCAAAGCTGGTCCATCTCTTCTCTTATGACTGGCCAACAAAATCTCCTCATCCTAGTCTATTTCTCTTTGCAGCATCAGCTGAGATCTTCAGCAGCAGCAACCCCATTCTCGGCTTTTACACAGAGAGGATACCCAAATTGCCATTCAAACCAGGACATCTCATGCATAGAATGCTGTACTGTGTTGCGGGTGACCTCTGCCCATATCAAATGGTCACACCACTCATTTGTTTTTTCTGAGGCTTGGCATCTCAGGACTTGCTCCTGTTTGACTTTTGGACTGCGAATGAATCCAGAGGAAAGGATCCAGAGGATCAGTGTACAGAATACCTTCCAAAAATGGGACAGCAATTGTGGACCATAATCCAACACAATATCCACTGGAAATCCATGGATGCTGAAGTCCTGATAAAGGACAATCTCAGCTGTCTCCACTGCTGATGGTAGTTCGTCCAATGCTGTGAAATTACATGCTTTCGAGAAGCGTTCTAAGATCAGAGTGATGATGGTTTTCATCTAGGAAGGCAGAAGAGCCATGACAAAATCCATGGAGATGTGTGCTCATGACCTGCCTGGAACAGGCAGCGGATAAAGGAGCCCATAAGGGTGGGTGTGGAGCTCCTTGTTCTGGGTGCACACCTCACATGCTTTCATAAATGTCAGGCCATCAGTATCTCCTCCTAATGAATGCCAGGTTCTGGCATGGTCATGCTAGATGCATGTCCCCATTGAAGAACCTTAGACCTGACAGAACTTAGGATGAACAAACCATCTAGAGGACCATTCCTGAGAATCTCCCCTTCTGCCTCAGCCTTGTGAACAAGTGCTTTGATTCCCCAACGAATGGGCACTATTGTAGGTTGTCACAATTAAAATGGTAGAGGAGTTTTATGTTTAGGAAAAGCTGCAGCAACTCATATATTGAACACTAAAAATGGAACACAAAACAAGGTAAAAGTCCTTTGTGTAATCACATCATCATGTCATACCAGAATCTTAAAACAAAACTCCAATTCAATGTCGGTAGTTGTGAATTATGTGTATTTTCAACAATTACATCCCCTTACACTATCACCTTAGCTTGGGGAAAAATGATGGTATGCTGCTACTTTTAGTGGGTTTATTGAACTGACGAGACAAGGCAACCAGTTTTTGATTCTTTGACCGTGGTCATTCGGTTGAATAAAATTGAACCAGTTAAAGAAGAGACCTCCTGGTCTGTCTGGAATTCAGTCTTTTGGCCTCCTGACTATAAGCTAGGTTTTTGTGGTCTATCCACACAATAAAAGAGTTCTTTCCCCCCTCAAGCCAATGAAATAATTCCTCCAATGCCAACTTGACGACGTTTATCTCCGCCGGGGTAGATATTTGGAAAACATTGCACATGGCTGCAGATTAATATCTGGGAGTGTCCGTTGAGTTGAAACTGCACCCATTCCGATGTCTGAAGTGTCCACCTCCATGACAAAGATAAGGTCTAGGTTAGGTGAAACCAAAATGGGAGCTGTTGTGAACTGTTGTTTGAATTCTGCAAAAGCAGCCTCTGCTTCAGCAGTCTGAACAAAAGGGTCTGTAGATCTTTTAATTAATGTTTTCAGTAGAGCCACCACTCAGCTGAAGATCCTGACAACATTTCTGTAAAAGTTGGCAAATCCCAGAAATTGGTGGACTTGTTTCACACAGAATGGTTACAATCTCTGACTGTCAGTGTCTTCGTAGGGCACATCTTGAGGTTGCCATTTAAGCTAATAAATCCAAAAATTAAACGATTGTCACATGAAACTTGGGTTTTTCCAATCTTGACATAAAGGCCATGATCTGGAAGCTTTAAGATATCTCTGAAGTGATATGCTTCTTCATGGACTTTGAGAACATCAGGATGCAGTCCAAGCAAACATATACATCCTGGAGCACATTGTTGAGAATGGCCTGAAAAATTGCTGGTGCATAAGCAAGGCCAAAGGGCATAACCAGGTACTCATTGTGTATTGAATGCAGTCTTCCATTCATCACCCTCCTTTATGCAGACCAGGTTGTATGTACTCTGCAAGTCTAGCTTTGAGAATACACTTGCCCTTTGGAGAATCTCAAAGGCAGTGTTCTTGAGTGGAAGGGGGTAATGATTCTTGGCCACTATATAATTCAGCCCTCTAATCAATGCATGACCACAGGCTTTTGACCTTTCTCTGTACTAAGAAGAAGCCTGTGCTGGCTGGTGAGGTGGAGGGCCAAATGAATCCCATATGGAGCACCTCTTCTATGTATTTCTCTATAGCATGTCTCTCCAGGCCAGAGAGTACATACGACCCTGTGGAGCATAAGGACCAGCTAGTAGGTCTATGTCATATCTCAGGTGTTGAATCAGGACCAAATTGCAGGACACAGACACTGGAGTCCCAGAAACAGGACAAGACAGAAGCCAAGAATAGGACAGGAAGCAGGTTAGGCAAGGGAAGCAGAACCAGGACAAGGGATTGGGAACAAGGATCCTGGGGTGGACTCCAAGCCCAAGACTGGACAAGGACCCAGAACCTGGGTCTTGCCTTGGGCTTGGACACCCAAACCCAGGCAAGGATGTGACAAGGCTTGGCTAGGGATTTGGAGTCTTGAGGCTTGGGTTGAGGCTGCAGACTTGGGTCAAGGCTAGGGGCTAGGGTCAAGGCTAGGGACTGGAGGCTGCAGTCCTGGAGCTTGGGGAACTCAGAGGCAGGATCTAGTGGCAGGCTAGGAACTGTACATCAACATGGAGCCATGACTTATCCTCCAACAAGCTGGGACTCATCTATCACTCCACACCAAGGTGGGGCAGGACCATCCATTGGTCACAGAACAGCCTGACCTACCTTACAGAGGCAAAGACAAGACAAGACAGATTCCCCCCACAGGGCAACAGCAGAACCACCTGACTTACCTCACAGAGGCAAGGACAGGAAGAAACAAATACCAAAGAACAACAGACAGTTCCACCTCTGCATTAGGGTATCTCCAAGTAGCCATTATGGCCAGCAGCCTTGGCTGGCTACAGAAACAACCGGATCCCTACCTAACTCAGAGTGGCTGACAGCCACCCAGCTGGCCCGGGAAACAGCTGAATCCATACCACAATGACCACTTCAACTACTACCAGCAAGGCTCCCAGAAGCCATGGGTCTCCAACATGGTCCCACAGATGGCAATAGCCCATTCTAGCCTTCCACCAGCCATCTGTATCTTGACAAGACAACCCTCAACCATACTCAATGCCAGGGCCACTTATATTCCCAGTTCCAATATGAGCCTCAGTCCAACCACAGCAAGGGACCGCTGGAAAACCCGGAGTCTGGAGTCCGTGGACCAGATCACGGACTTCGGACTGAACCACCACAGCCTATTGCACTGTATTGAGTCAGTGTGATAAAAGAGTTGAGGCCTTTCCTTTCCTTAAGTCGTCTCCAAATCCTTGCAGCTGGAGGGGATTTCGACTGGCTTGGGTGTTGCAATTACCCCTGAACATTCCTCTGAGGATGATTCCTGAGGCTCCTTAGGAAGCAGGGGTGATTTGGCAGACCTCAAAATCTATTCTATAGGTTCACTAGTGTCTTTTGTTGAAACAGAGTCCAAATCAGAGTTCCTATCCAACTCTAGAGACTTGACTGAATCAAAGTCCAAATCCTCATTTATATCCTCAGATGCTGCCAATGAGGTGCTACAAATTGTTCCCTAATGCAGTCCCTAAGGAGCTGCAACTCGATGCATCTGGTGCAGATGTGGCCATCTGAGGGGCTGGGAGTCTCCAGGACCTGACACATCTGACACCGAGCACAGAAAACCGGCCTCACACACATACTTCCTGTTTGTATTCTACACAGATAACTTACCTTGCCTTGACTCTTTATTGCTGGAGCCCCATTGAGCCAAAGCCTACTTACTCTGTCTCCCTCTACTCTGACACGACACCCGCTGAATAAATCTGTCTTCTCTTTAAGCTCTTCTCGATGATCTTCATCTGGTCAGGGAGAGTGAGGAGGTGATAGAGAGGAGCTATAGGCAGGTAGTCACTCCGGGAGCTGGGGAGACAGATAAGTGGGTGACAGTCAGGAGAGGGAAGAGCAAGAGGCAAATGCTAGAGAGTATCCTATTGGCTGTCCCCTTTAAAAATAAGTACTCCTGCTTAAGTACTGTTGGGGGAGACAGCCTACCTGGGGGAAGGAACAGTGGCCGCACCTCTGGCAGAGAGTCTGGCCCTCTGGCTCAGAAGGGTAGGGCAAGGAAGAGGATGGCAGCAGCAATGTGGGACTCTATAGTTAGGTGTCAGACAAGTGATTCTGTGGATGCAGGAAAGAAACTCGGATGGTAGTTTGCCCCCAGGTGTCAGGATCCAGAATGTTTCTGATCGCGTCCACAAAATCTTGAAGTGGGAAGGAGAACAGCCAGAGGTCGTGGTACATATTGACACCAATGACATAGGTAGGAAAAGGGAGGAGGTCCTGAAAACAGACTACAGGGTGTTAGGAAGGAAGTTGAGAAGCAAGACCTCAAAGGTAGTAAGCTCAGGATTACTGCCTGTGCCACGCGACAGTGAGTATAGGAATAGAATGAGGTGGAGGATAAAAGTGTGAGTGAGTGATTGGAGCAGGGGGCAAGGATTCAGATTTCTGGATCATTGGGACCTCATTTGGGGCAGCTGTAACCTGTACAAAAAGGATGGGTTGCACTTGAATCCCAGAGGGACCAATATCCTGGTGGGAGGTTTGCTAAGACTATTGGGACGAGTTTAAACTAGAATTGCTGAGGGGTGGGAACTGAACTGATGTGATGAAGGAAAGGGATGTTGTCTCACAAATAAAGAATGATTGGAGACAGTGTGAAAGGGAGAATAGGCAGGTGATAGAGAAGATACACGCTCAGACTGATGGTTTGAGATGTTTCTGTTTTAAAGTGAGGAGTATTATGAACAAAGCGGATGACCTTAGAGTGTGGATCAGCACTTAGAGCTATAATGTTGTGGCCATTACAGAGACTTGGATGATGCAGGGGCAGCAATGGCTACTTCAAGTGCCAGGCTTTAGATGTTTCAGAAAGGACAGGGAGGGAGGCAAAAGAGGTGGGG
The DNA here is from genome assembly GCF_030144855.1 of Hypanus sabinus. Lineage (NCBI taxonomy): Eukaryota > Metazoa > Chordata > Chondrichthyes > Myliobatiformes > Dasyatidae > Hypanus > Hypanus sabinus. Next base: position 86,730,571 of record NC_082706.1, read on the forward strand.
GTGTGGCACTGTTGATCAGGGATAGTATCACGGCAGCAGAAAAGGAAGAAGTCATGGACGGGTTGACTACAGAGTCTCTGTGGGTGGAAATTAGGAATAGGAAGGGGTCAATAACTCTACTGGGTGTTTTTTACAGACCACCCAATAGTCGCAGGGACATCGAGGAGTAGATATGGAGACAGATTCTGCAAAGTTGTAATAATAACAGGTTTGTTGTGGTGGGTGATTTTAATTTCCCAAATATTGATTGACATCTCCCTAGAGTGAGGGGTTTAGATGGAGTGGAGTTTGTTAGGTGTGTTCAGAAAGGTTTCTTGACACAATGTATAAATACGCCTACAAGCAGAGAGGCTGTACTTGATCTAGTATTGGTAAAAGAACCTGGTCAGGTGTCAGGTCTCTCAGTGGGAGAGGATTTTGGAGATAATGATCACAATTCTATCTCCTTTACCATTGAATTGGAGAGGGATAGGAACAGACAAGTTAGGGAAATGTTTAATTGGAGTAAGGGAAAATATGAGGTTATCAGGCAGGAGCTTGGAAGCATAAATTGGAAACAGATGTTCTCAGGAAACGTATGGAAGAAATGTGGCAAATGCTCAGGGATATTTGTGTTGGGTTCTGCATAGATAAGTTCCAATGAGACTTAGAAATAATGGTAAAGTACAGGAACCGTGGTGTACTAAGGCAGTTGTAAATCTAGTCAAGAGGAAAAGAAGAGCTTACGAAAGGGTCAAAAAACTAGGTAATGATAGAGATCTAGAAGATTATAAGGCTAGCAGGAAGGAGTTTAAGAATGAAATTAGCAGAGCCAGAAGGAGCCATGAGAAGGCTTTGACGGACAGGATTAAGGGAAACATTCTACAAGTGTGTGAAGAGCAAAAGGATAAGATCTGAGAGAATAGGATCAATCAAGTGTGGCAGTGGAAAAGTGTGTATGGAACCGGAGGAGATAGCAGAGGTACTTAATGAATACTTTGCTTCAGTATTCACTACGGAAAAAGATCTTGGCAATTGTAGAGATGAATTGCAGTGGACTGAAAAGCTTGAGCATGTAGATATTAAGGAAGAGGATGTGCTGGAGCTTTTGGAAAGCATCAAGTTGGATAAGTCACCAGGAGCGGATGGGATGTAACCCAGGCTACTGTGGGAAGCGAGGGAGGAGATTCCTGAGCCTCTGTTAATGATCTTTGCATCATCAATGGGGACGGGAGAGGTTCCAGAGGATTGGAGGGTTGCGGATGTTGTTCCCTTATTTAAGAAAGGGAGAAGAGAGACCCCAGGAAATTATGTAAAAAGGAGTCTTACTACAGTGGTTGGTAAGTTGATGGAGAAGATCCTGAGAGGCAGGATTTGTGAACATTTGGAGAGGCATAATAAGATTGGGAACAGTGAAAGGCAGGTTGTGCCTTATTAGCCTGACTGAATTTTTGAGGATGTGACAAAACATATCGATGAAGGTAGAACCATAGATGTAGTGTATATGGATTTCAGCAAGGCATTTGATAAGGTACCCCATGCAAGGCTTATTGAGAAAGTAAGGAGGCATGGAATCCAAGGGGACATTACATTGTTCATCCAGAACTGGCTTACCTACAGAATGCAAAGAGTAGCTGCAGATTGGTCATATTCTGCATGGAGGACGGTGACCGGTGGTGTGCCACAGGATTCTGTTCTGGGACCCTTACTCTTTGTGATTTTTAAAAGTGACCTGGATGAGGAAGTGGAGGGATAGGTTAGTAAATTTACTGACAACATAAAGGTTGGGGTGCTGAGGATAGTGTGGAGGGCTGTCAAAGGTTACAGTGGGACACTGAGAGGATATAAAACTGGGCTGAGAGATGGCAGATGGAGTTCAACCCAGATAATTGTGAAATGGTTCATTTTGATAGGTCAAATATGATGGTAGAATATAGCATTAAAGGTAAGGCTCTTGGCAGTGTGGAGGATCAGGGTGATCTTGGGGTCTGAGTCCATTGGACACTCAAAGCTACTACACAGTAGGTTGACTGTGGTTAAGAACGCATACGGTGCATTGGCCTTCATCAACCATGGGTTTGAGTTTAAGATCCAGGAGGTAACGTTACAGCTATATAGGAGCCTGGTCAGACCCCACTTGGAGTACTGTGCTCAGATCTGGTCGCCTCATTATAGGAAGGACATGGAAACCATAGAAAGGGTGCAGAGAAAATTTACAAGGATGCTGCCTGGATTAGGGAGCATGCCTTATGAGAATAGGTTGAGTAAACTCAGCCTTTTCTCCTTGGAGTGATGGGGGATGAGAGGTGATCTTTTGAAGTGTATAAGATGATGTGAGGAATTGATTCTGTGGATAGTCAGAGGCTTTTTCCCAGGGCTGAAATGGCTGGCACAAGAGGGCATAGTTTTAAGGTACTTGGAATTAGGTACAGAGGAGATGTCAGGGTAAGTTTTTTTATGCAGAGAGCTGTGAGGGCGTGGAATGGGCTGCTGGTGATGGTGGTGGAGGCGGAAATGATAGGGTCTTTCAAATGTTTCCTGGATAGGTACATGGAGCTTAGAAAAATAGGGGGCCATGGGTAAGCCTAGTTATTTCTAGGGTAAGGACATGATCGGCACAGCTGTATGGATTGTAAGGCTAGTATTGTGCTGTAGGTTTTCTACATTTCTACATTTCTAAGCAGCAGCAACTCAATGCATAAGAGAATGTAGACATGGTCAAGAAGTTCAGTCACTGTTTAGACCAAACATCTGAATGGGGAAGAAACGTGACCTAAGTAATCTTGATTGTGGAATAATTATTGATGTCAGACAAGATGGTTTGAGTATCTCAGAAACTGATTATCTCCTGCATTTTCATGCACAACTGTCTCTAGAGTTTACAGAGAATTGGCTGAAAAGCAAAAAAAAATCTCCTGAGTGGCAGTTCTTTGTTAATGAGAGAGATCAGAGGAGCATGGCTCGATTACATCAAGCTGACAGGAAGTTGACGGTAACTCAAATAACCATGCATTGCAACAGTGGTGTGCACAAGAATATCTCTGAATGCACAATCCATCAAACCTTGAGGTGGGTAGGCTACAGTAGCAGAAGCCTATGAAAATACACCCTCTAGCCAATTTATTAGGTACTGGGGATAACTAATAAAGTGGCCACTGTTTCTATCTGTGACCCATCAAGAGCATGATTCCAGGATGACAAGAGAAGAGAATCGATGACTTTCTGCAGCTCTGACTCTCCACCCTTACGAAATCAATGTGCAATATCTTTCATTGAATTTAAATCTCATAGCATACAGATAATGTGGAACAATACACTGCAATTCTAACCATTTATCGATCTTCTTCTCCAAAGAAAATAGAGAGCATACTGTGTATAACAGACCGCTACTTTATCATGATGCTGAACCACCCAAGACAATTCTGCTCTCAGAATTTGGTTTTCTGTCACTCATTCCAGGTGAGGGATAAAGTAAATTAGGTAAAATTTTAAAGTAACAACTCATCAAAATAAAATGTTAAATATGCTTCTGTCAACAGGTAGTGCTTTTTTTATTACATTAACTACAATTATGTTTGGTTATTTTACAGTTTTATTTTAATATATTCATAAGGGCAATATGTTGTTTTCACTCTAGGATGCTACTGTTGAAATTAATACATGAATATAACTCATAATTTCATTGCTGTGTATCGATTAGCACCAATTGGCCCCTTTAGATCTAATTGTGTGCTCCTGCTTCATCCATTAGTGATGTGATCAGTGATAACAACAGTGTTGTTTTGTTGCTTATTGTTCCACAGAGCATTGTGGGTATGCTATGCTGGTGCCAGAATGTGTGGCAATATTTGCAGGCTGGCCCTACCACATCATTAGGTGTGTTGGTTATTAAAGCAAATGATGCATTTCACCATATATTTCCATGTCCATGTAATAAATAAACCTAAATCTGAATCTGAATTTGAGTTCAGATCTAGACCAAATCTGTTCAAAAGTTGAATCAGCACCAAAATCTGTAAGGGCAGTAATAAATCTCTGGAATCCAGTTATTAGGATTAGATGTCTAGTTGTTGAAGTTGAGAAAGGGGTCAGAGAAAATAGCTCTTCGTAAAAAAGAAAGGGGGAGCAGTGTCATATAATCCTGATTGGATCAGAGATGTAACATGCCTGGTCCACAACAATGTAATAATGTCACAGACAATTTGGAACATTTGGTCTGCCTATGTTAAGGCTCAACATGTAAAATAGATTGTGTTCTGCCTTGCAAATAGGGTATCACTTTTTTGAATATATCTGCTTGCTTAGGTGCATTAAGTTGAATTGGAAAAGTGTGCAGTGATTCACTTTGGAAGATCAAGTTTGAAGGCAGAATACATGGCTAATGGAATGATTTTAGCAATGTAGAGGAACAGAGGAATCTTGGGGTCCACATCTGTAGGTTCCTCAAAGATGCCATTCAAGTTGATTGGGTTGTATAGAAAACGTGGTGTGTTGGTCTTCATGAGTCATGGGATTAAGTTCAAGAGCTGAGATGCAGTGTTGCAGCTCTATAAAAGCCTGGTTAGACCACACTTGGAATATTGTGTTCATTTCTGGTCACCTCATTAAAGAAGGGATGAGGAATCTTTAGAGATGGTGCAGAGGAGATTTACCAGGATGCTGTCTGAATTAAGAACATATCTTATGACAAGAGGTTGTATGAGCTAGGGCATTTCTCTTTGGAGCGAAGAATGATGAGAGATGACTTGATATAGGTGTTCAAGATGATAAGAGACATAGACACTGTGAACATGCAACAGATTTTTCTAAACTCCAGTGACTACCAGCCATCATTTCCTGGATCATTCTAGTGAACCTTCTCTGGACCCTCTCCAACAACAGCACAAATTTTCATAGATTCGAGGTCCCTCAATGAGTGATGACTCTTGACTTAAATTAACAGCCAACATCGGCCTTGATATGTAGTAACAGATAACTCAGTTCATATAGAAGTCTCTACATTAGCAAAAGGAAAAATGCAGCAAAAGTAATGGCTATTTACTTAAAACATGAATAGAGTAAATATTAGGTCATCCGATTAATCCCTGCTGCCAGTATTAAAAGTAGAGTACTTTGTACATTTGTATTAGATGTCTTTGTCAAATAACTAATTAATTTACAATGGACAGATACTACTGCCATAATACAATATTCATTTTTAGTGTGAACTGCTTGGTTCAGGGACTTTGGAAGTAAGAAATTAAATCCTTTTTGAAAAAAATCTATTCATTACACATAAAAACAAGATTTAATTCTAACTCAAGGGCATCTAATCCAATAGCAATACCAATCGTTCAGTGAATAAATAAATTGTAAAGTTCATATTGTCAATACTTACTTACTGCCTCTTACACTACTGGCATTTAGGGCAGCAATGAAGATCCTCTATTGCTGTCAGTGTTCAGGGCTTCCTTTATCATGTTAATCTCAGTTTTCATTACTGTCAGTGATGCAAGTTCCAACTGGAGACTCAGGAACACCGTCACACTCAGATGTAGAAGGACTCTTCACTGCTGTTACCATAACGATTTTGTTTTACCAGTCAGGGTTGTTAGCCCTGAAATGAAACCCTGAACTTGGAGGACTGGTGGACACCTGGTCTGGCCTCTACCCTTTGACCTGTTTGACATTGCTGACCGTACCAAGAGCCAAAGCATCAAGACCTGACTCCAGCCAGCATAGCTCTCAGGATCATCGAGGCATGCAAGCCTCCAAACCACGACAAGGTTGTGGCCCTCTTGGAAGGTACTGCCAGCAGCATCAGAGAAGGGGCAAAGTATGTTTAAAAGGAGCATGGAAACACAGCTCTAAAGAGCTTAAAAGAAACAAGGGAACGTGACATCAGTCAGTTTAAAGGGAGAGTGGGAGTTCAATCCTGATGAGTTCAAAAGCAGTTAAAAGGGAGCACACAAGTAAAGCTCACGAGTCAAATGCCAAACTACTGGGATATCTAAGCAATTATTCTAAAGATTAGATTTTTACTATATGTTGTAAAATGTGCAGTATCATGGAATTTTATTAATTGTTCAAAAACAGATTCTGGATTATTTGCATTTCTGACTGTATTAGTAATGAGGTTAACAGGGATAACTGCTGCAGGTTGTTCTCATCATTGAGTCACCAAATACATAGCAACGCCATTAAATTTAGATATAATTACAGTAATTCTAGCAACAATTATTTCAGCACATGATAAATAAGCTAGTAACTAAATTAATTAATTGAGCAAATTAAACATGAAGGGAAGGTGCACAGGTTGATTGGAAAACCAAATCTGAATGGATGCCATTTCCATTATGCGGTCAAATGAACAGCAATGGACATCATTGCCTTACCTTATTTATGAAGCTGAATTTCAAATACTCATTATAGCTTTTGAATACAGCATGACTTTCAAGAAATCAAATTAATTAGTATTTAGTTTACATTTGATATCAATTGCTAATGAATTTCAGCAGCTGAGATCACTGAACAAAACACCCTATTATAAATTCTTTAAGGACACAGACATGTGAATATATGTACTTCGGTGTGTTCAATTAAGTGAATGCAAACTCACTACTTCACTGATATATGAGATTTAGAATCCAAAGTCCAACTTTGCTTCTGATTGCCACTTCTACACTTTCATGAGTTTAACAGAGTTCCCTTTCACTTTCTAGGGAAGGAAATTGGCTTTGCATTTTTTATAAGAGAGTCAGAATGATGCAGAAACTGTACGTTTAGCTATTAAATTGGCAGGGCATGTGCTTAAAATTCCAAACAATTACACATTTAGACTTTTAGCTGCCAGTCTACATATCAATCCTGATTTCCCAGAGTTTAACTGTCACACGTACATTAAAGCATACAGTAAAATATATTATTTGTTTGAGGATTGTGCTGAGGGCAGTTCACAACTGTTCCCATGCTTCCAATGCCAGTGTGGCATGTCTACAACTTACTAACCCTAACCATACTGTTACAATGTGCGCTGGCAAGATCAGAACCCAACTGGGGAGTAAAGACAGACTCCCATGTAGAGATGTTGACCAGACTTTATTCACAAGAATTCCACTAGAACATTGGTGACTCAGGTGAGAAAAACTGTGAGACGTAACATTCTCAAAATAAGTACCCCTCAATAAATGCTAATCAGGCATCCACTTAAAAAAAATGCAAGTAACATAGAATCACTGAACCTATCAAAATAAACTTAACAAGTTTAAGCAGAATACACCAGGAAACCATATTACAAAGAGTGAATTGCTCGAGAACACAAGGAACCCTAAACAATTAATAACTCTCATTAAACAACAATTAACCCAATCAGGTTCCCTAAAAACTTGGAACCCAATGCTCTCTGGCTCATTTTATAGGGCCCAAGTGCTCATTACACATACATCTTTGGAATGTGGGGGAAGAAAACAGGAGCACCCGGAGGAAACCCATGAGGTCACAGGGAGAACGTACAAACTCCTTACAGAAACTGGTAGGAATCAAACCTTGAACAATGATCACTGGCACTGTAACTGTTATGCTAAGTGCCACCTTATATTAAGATCTGTAGCAAAATCTATTGTGTATCAAGACCTAATATTTCAAGAAGGTTTGATTTCCTCTTGTGCTATGGGAAAGAGCAAGTACACAAATATTAAGGTAATCTCAATGTCACTTCAAGTTCTCTCAGTGGAAACATGATTAGCCTATCCAAACTTCTCTTAAACATTGACATCAAAATTGCATCCACCACTTGTTCTGATATCTCATTCTATAATTTCATCACCCTCCAAGTGAAGAAGTTTCCCTCATGTTCCTCTTAAATATTTCACCTTTCACCTTTAATTTCTAACCTCTGGTTGTAGTTTCACCCAACCACTGTGCAAAAAGTCTGCTTGCATTTACACCATCTATACCCTTCATAACGTTTAACCTCTTTCAAATCCCCCTGAATCTTCTACGTTCTGAAGAATACAGTCCTAACGTAGTTAATCTCTTCTTATGACTCAAGTACTCCGGTCCCAACAACACCCTTGTAAATTTTCTCTGTACTCTTTCAATCTTATTTACATCCTTTTCTGTAGGTAGGTGACCAAAACTGCACAATACTCCAAATTAGGCTTCGCTGACGTCTTTTACAACTTCAACGTAACATCTAAACTCCTGTATTCAATACTTTGATCTATGAAAGCCAATGTACCAAATACTTCCTTTATGCCTGTATTTATCTTTCAATAAATTGTTGACCTGTATTCTCAGATCACTTTGTTCTGCTGCACATTTCAGTACCCTACCACTCACTGTGTAAGATTAACCCTGACTGGTCAAACCAAAGTGTAACACCTCGTACTAATCTTCATTAAGTTCCATCTGCCAATGTTCAGCTCATTTTTCCACCTGGTCCCACTGCAAGCTTTGATAGTCTTCATCACTCACCACTACACCTCAATCTTGATGTCATCCACAAACTTGTGATCCAGTTAACCACATCCAGATCATTGACATAGATGTCAAACAACAATGGACTCAGCACCGATCCCTGTGACACTCCACTAGTCACAAGCCTCCAGTTAGAGAGGCAACCATCTACTACCACTTTGTGATTTCTTCAGCAACGCCAATAGCTAATCCAATTTACTACCTCACCTTGACTGCAAAGATACTGAACCGTTTTGACCGACCTCCCTTGTGGACCTCATAAAATGCTTTGTTGAAGTCCATGTAGACAACATCCACTGCCTTGCCTTTATCAACTTTCTGGGTAACCTCTTCGAAAAACTCAATAAGATTGGTGTGCCACAACCTACCGTGCACAAAGCCATGCAGACTATCCCTAATCAGTCTCTGTCTATTAAGTAAATCTATATCCTGTCCATTAGACCAATAACTTTCCCACCACTGGCTCACTGATCTAAAGTTTCCTGATTTATTCTTACAGCAGGACAACATTACCTGTCTTCCAATAATCTGGTGCTTTAACTGTCACTAAGGATGATTTAAATATCTCTGCTAAGGCCCCTGCAATATTTGCACTTGCCTCCTACAGGTTCTACGTTGTCAATGACTGACGATCTGCCTCAATACTTCTTGCATTGAAAAATATGCAACTCAGAACATTGGTCCCACCGTGCTCAACTTTTTGATTCCTGACTTTGTCTGAGATCTTAACAATATATCTCTACAACCACTCCACTGCCAGTTTTGGCACTCTGATTCCGACCCCCTGCCATTTCCAACCCCCAATGCAGTACTAGTAACCTTCCTGCTGGGATATTGGCCCCCCTCCAGTTTAGGTACAAACCATCTATTCAGTAAGGGCCCCACCTTCTCTTGAAGAGAGCCCAACAATGCAAAAATCTGATGCCCTTCCTCCTACACCAAATCCTTAGCCATGTGATTAACTGTATACTCTTCCTGTATTTCTGGCTCACTAACATGTGGCACAAGTAGCAATCCTGAGATCACAACCTTGCAGGTCCTGTCCTTTAACTTAGCACTTGACTCCTGAACTCACTTTGCAGAACCTCATCCCACTTCCTACCTATGTCATTGGTACCTATATGGACCATGGCCTCTGGCTGCTCACCCTCCCACTTAGGCATGCTGAGAACTCAATCGAAGATGTCCCAGACCCTGGCACAGGGGAGGTAACATACCTTAAGGGAATCTCATTCTCGTCCACAGAACCTCCTTTCTGTTCCCTAAGTAATGAATCCCCTGTCACCACAGCTCGCCACTCCTGCCTCCTTGTTTTCTGAGCCACAGAGCTAGAAACCTGATGCTGTGACTTCCCTCTGCTAAACCACCCCACAGCCTCACCCCCAACGGTATCCAAATTGATATACCTGTTGTAGAGGGGCTGGCCACGGGGGTACTCTGCACTGGCTGTTTAACCTCATTCCCCCACTCGACAGTCACCCAGTTTTCGGTGTCTTGCACCTTGGATGTAACTACCTTTCAGTATGTCCTACTTATCAACCCCTCAGCCACCCGAATGATCTGAAGTTCATCCATTTCCAGTTCCAACTCCTTAACGTGGAGTGTTAGAAGCTGCAGCTGGATGTACCTTTTGCAGGTGAAGTCATCAGGGACACTGGAGATCTCCCTGCCTTCCCACATCCCCCAAGAGAAGCATTCAACTATCCTGCCTGGCATCCCTACTGCTCTAACTGTGCCAATAGCTTGTCACCTTCTCCTACTCAAGCCTCTCCTCGCTGAAGCCTTGAAGAACTAAAGCTGTCTAACACTGTCTAATCCAGCAATGACCTCTCCAATAAAGGCAGATCCACTTACCCCTGCCTTATTTTTAATTGTCCTTCCTAATCCCAGTCTCTAATTGGCCGCTGGCAAAACACCAAAACTCACTGACCTGTGTGAGTTGCCTCCTCCCTCACTCCCGATTTCTGATTGACTGTTGTATGTAACTTTTCATTGATTCTATTGTATTTCTATTTTGCTACTGTTAATGCCTGCAAGAAAATGAATCTCAGGGTAGTAAATGGTGGCGTACATGTATTTTGATAATAAATATACTTTGAACTTTGAAGTCGGTAGTTTAATATCAGCCAGAATATTCCTGGCACATTACTGAAATCAGACAAGAGCAGATAATCTCCAAGATCATGACCACTATATCAACAGCTGAACAAATAGTCCAGCAACTGTTCTGTAAATGGGTCATAATCCTTTTATTAGGATATCATTCATGCACAATTTAATAGTGCAACCAGCTGTGTAAATTTTAGTCTGAATTAGGTTGGAATGTGTTTTTCTTTTGAAAATTGCAATATTGGCATCATAGTGTCAATGTAATTTGTCTGTTCCTCAGTTGTACTTAATGTGTTTCTCAATGGAATTCTGTACACGAGTAGAGATGCCCCTGTTCATGCATGCGGTTAGTCTTATTGTACTGCAAGCAGGCAAACCTAGTAAAACCTAACCCTTTCTAATGCCCAATTTCTAATTAATATGAATCTCCATTGTGTATCTATATATGTGCCCAAATTAATTTTGTTCATCTGTCTGTTAGATGTGTATTGATTTTATTGGATAGGAGTATCATGTAACTGCCTTGTAACAATGCCAAAATGACAGCCTGGTACAAGTACCCTGTATGAGGAACCTAAAGACTCGGTATTTAAATAGATTTATTGCTCTAACTTACAAAATAAATATTGATTTCTTGATGTATAAATGCAGTGCTCTAATGCATTACAGTCTTCATAATAGATTTGGTCCTGTTTCGTAATCTCTGCACAGGAAGCTACAAGAAACTTCACCACTCTATGTTACAGTAAAACTTTAGCACCAAGTAATAAATCTGCAGCTCTGGTGTGTCAGTGTGAGAAGAAGCAGGTGCAAAGCTGGATATGGAAGTTAGAAATAGACATAAATATATTGGCAGCAGGAACAAATTCAGAAAATGGAAGATATTAAAAAGCAACATCAAAGTGCACTGTAATTGCACACAAATGTGTTTAAACTAATGACACTTACATTTACATTTACAACTACGTAAATGGGAAGGGTCTAATTGCCCAAGAATGAGAACTACCAAGAAGTCCCACAATCCAGCAATGCTGGGAGTTTGGTAGCTCTGGACTAGCTTATTTTCCAGACATTAGATGCTATTTCTATTCATATTCAAACACATTTTTATTCCATTTTTTTTTTTGCTTGTTACCCAAAGGTATATTACATTTTCTAGTAGAACCTGTGAGCTAGAATGTAGAGGGACGTACATACAAGCACACCAGGCCCCTGCTTTAGCTGGTAAACCTGCCTGTGTTTCTGACTCTGGGTACTCCATGCCCAAACCCAGCTCCAGCTGACACTCAGATCATAATCCAAACCTTAACCTTGGTCATGGAGCTCTTTTGTACCCTTGTGTCCAGTTCTGTACTAACAAGAAAACCATCATGATTTCAAGAAAATCAGAAGGTGACTTACAGAATTTCACTGTCAATATTCCAGGGCATTTAACATTTGGAAGGAGCAGTGCTATTAATAAGAAGCCACATGGGTTCAATACTTACTCAAATACTGCTTTGGCAGATTTTGATTATAGAATTAGAATTGCTTTGGGTAGAGCATGCAGAAGCACCAGGGGACAGTAAACATGGGGTGGCACAGTGTCAAGTGTAACACTATTACAGCACTAGCAACCCAGGCTCACTTCCCGCCACTGTCTGTCAGGAGTTTGCATGTTCACCCTCCCAATGCCCTGGTTTCCTCAAAGATTCCAAAGACGTATGGTCACAAGATTAACGGTCACAAGAGTGTATCTGGGCAGCACAGATCATTGCGATGGAAGGTCCTCTTACCACACTGTATTTCTAAGTGAATTTGAGGAAGCTGTTTAAAGGCCTCCAACTAGTTACTGTGATCCAAGGTCTATTATTTATGTGGGAATTAGAAATACATGTATCAGGGATGATACAATAATCATGGAGAGGTGCAATCTATATATAGATGGAGAAAATTAAATTGAAATTAAATATATAACAGATAAGTTCCTGCTACACGTACAATATAGAATTCAAGATCTGAATCTGAATACTCTTGACCATCTCTTCTGTTCTATCCATATCTTGCACGTATCCATCATTCCAAGCTATCACACTCCAGTCCCCCTATCTCCGAGTCTCTTTCTCTTTCTCCACCTACTCCATCTGTCCATCACGCACACACTCATTCCATTGGGTCCCATTACCCCACTCTTCCCAACTGCCCACACCGCCTTCCTTACTTGGTTCCTCTTAATTTTTCTGTCTTACCAGATTTCATAGTCAGCAGCACTTTGTTGCCTCCTCCTATCACCTCCCAGCATTTATCACCATCTTCAACATTCCCTGCCTGATCTGATTCCACCTGCTAATCAACCACTCCTTTCCTGGATCCACTTGTCTCCGTTGCACTGCTCTCAAGATGAGGCTTTTCATTCTAGAATGAAGGAGATGTCCTTCTTTTTCAAAGAAATAGGCTTCCCTTCCTCCACCTTCAATGCTGCCCTCAACTGTGTCTCTTCCATTTCTCGCACGTGTGCTCTTAACCCATCCTCCCACCACCCTATCAGGGATAGGGTTCCATTTGTTCTGACCTGCCATCCCACCAGCCTCCGCGTCCAGCAAATAATTCTCCAAAACGTCCGCCACATCCAACTGAATTCTACCACTAAACGTACCTTTCCCTTCCCTCCATATTGTGCTTTCCACAGGGATTGCTCTGCACGTGACTCCCTTATTCGTTCGTCCTTCCTCAATGCTCTCCCTCCTGTTGCTTATCCTTGCAAACAGAACAAGTGCTACACCTGCCCCTATACCTCCTCCCCTCCCTCACTACCATTCAGGGCCTCAATCAGTCCTTCCAGGTGAGGCAACACTTCATATGTGTGAGTCTGTTGGGGTCATATACTGTATTCGGTGCTCCCAGAGTGGCCTCCTGTATATCAGTGAGATCCGACGTAAATTGGGAGACTGCTTCACCGAACATTTATGTTCTGTCTGCCAGAACAAGTGGCCACCAGTTTTAACTCCATTTCCCATTCCCATTCTGATATGTCTATCCATGGCCTCTTCCACTGTCGGGATAAGGCCAAACTTATGTTGGAAGAATACAACTTACATTCCATTTGGGTAGCCTCCAAACTGATGGCATAAACATCAATTTCTCAAACTTCCAGTAATGCCTCCCCCCCATTCAACATTTCCCATCTCCTTTTCCCTCTCTCATGTTATCTCCTTGCCCATCCATCACCTCCCTCTGGTGCTCCTCCCTCCTTTTGTTTCTTTCTTCTATGGTTTTCTGTCTCTTTCACCAATCAACTTCCTAGATCTTTGCTTCTTCCCTGCCCCTCCAAGTTTCACCTATCACCTGGCATTTCTCTCTCCCTTCCCCCTACACTTCTAATCTACTCCTCAGCCTTTTTTTCCCCAGACCTGCTGAAGGGTTTCAGCCCGAAACATCGACTGTACTTCTTTCCATAGATGCTGCCTGGCCTGATGAGTTACTCCAGCATTTTGTGTGTGTTGCTCAGATTTCCAGCATCTGCAGATTTTCTCTTGTTTGTGTTTCCACTTGTAGTGTACCAATTTTTTGCTGCACCACCCACTTACATTTCTATACTGACTTTCTGCCCTTTAATCTTCGAAAGGTCTCAACTGGACACATGGTCTTTTTCCATCCACCACTTCAGCCTGACCTGCTGAATTCCTCCATCAGCTCGATTTTTGCTTCTAGATCATTATGTAAAGGAACCAACTAGGAAACAGATTATTCAGATTCAGATTTATTTATCACAAGTACATTGAAACATCCCGTGAAATGCATCATTTGTGTTAACAACCAGCGCATCCAATGATGTGCTGGGGGCAGCCTGCAAGGTTCACATTCCAGCACCAACATGGCATGTTCACAATCCTCCACAGAACAACAAAAGCAGCAAAAATAAACAAAACCAAAAAAAAAAACAGTGAAACAAGACCCTTTCCCGTCCCAGCCAATCTCCTATCTACACACCCACCCACAAGTATGCCCAGTCAGGCCTCTAACCCCAGGGCAGACTCCCTCTGGACATCCAGTCATGCCTGGATTCTCAGATTCAGAGCTATCATGCCTCTACTTCAGATTTCATCCCAGGACGCCGATCGAGGGTTTGACCTTTAGGCCTCGACTTCTGGACTCACATGGACCTCCAAACCCAGTGACCAGGCCCTCATGACTCAACATGTTTAGGATGGATTTTGCCAAGATATTTTCACATGTCATGATCCAAGGAGCTCTTGACAGTTTTAGATTTACTCTAGGTCCAAAACTGTGCTACAAGACATGGCAAGTTGGCTGTGGTAGACTGGGTAACTACATTGATGGAGATGACATTGGTCAGGTAATGTCTATCATTTAAAGAATGCAAAATTATTTGCTATATATTAATATAAAGATGTACACATCTGTATTCTACTTGAAGGTAACAAAACACAACAGGAGAAATATGTATTACAGGATGATCAAAAAAAAAACAAATAAAGTTGTTTGCGAAAAAAACTGGGAGTGATTATTCTGACTCTTTGCCTCCTGCATGTCAACTAATCTTCTATCCATGCTAGAATGTTTCCTGTAAGTCATTGGCTCTTATCTTGTTGAGCACACTAATGCGTGGATTCTTGTCAAAAGCCTTCTGAAAATCCAAGGACACAACATCCACTGACTCTCTGTCTATCCTGACTATTATTTCCTCCAAGAATTCCATTAAATTTGTCAGGCAAAAGGAAACTGTGCTCAGTTTGGCCTATTTTATTATGTGTCTTCAAGTACCTCAATACCTCATCCTTAATCATAGATGTAGCATCTTTCCAACCACTGAAGTCAGGCCAATGGCCTGTAATTGCTTGTCTTTTGCCTCCTTCATCTTCTTAAAGGATGGATTGACATTTATTATTTTCCAATCCTCTGGATCCATTCCAGAATCTAGTGATTCTTGAAGGATCATTTCTAATGCCTCCACAATACCTTCAGTTACCTCTTTCAGAAACATGGGGTGCAGTCCATCTGGTCTAGGTGACTTTTCTAACTTCAGACCTTTCAGCACCTGTTCCTTAGTAAAAGCAACTACACTCACTTCTTCCCCCAGACTCACTCAAATTTCTGGCATGCTGTTGGTGTCTTCCACAAGATACTAAGTTTGTCCGCCATTTCTTTGTCCCCTGTTACTCGTGTCATTTTTCAGTCTTACCTCTCTTTTACTCTTTATACACTTGAAAAAATCTTTTAGTATCCTCCTTTATATTATTTGCTAGCTTACTTTTATATTTCATCTTTTCACTCTTTATTGCATTTTTAGTTGCCCTCTGTTGTATTTTAAAAGCTTCCCACTATTTTTTGCTATCCCTATACGTTGTCAAAGAGAGCACGAATGCTAAAGTGAGAACATATAATAAAAGGGATTTAAGAACAAATTTCTGTTTTTTTTAATGAAAGAAGACAGGATACTACTGCAAGTACATAAGTAAAGAATCACATGGATGATAGAAGAATGGGGGAGTATGTGAAAGGGAAGAGTTAGATTGATTTTAGAGTGGTTGAAAAGGTTGGCACAATATCATGAGTCAAAGGACCAGTTCTGTGCAGTAATGCTCTATGCTCTATGTTCTATGTTCGAAAACCAGCATTAGGTATTAAGTAAATAGGATAAGCTTGAAAACTGACAATTCCTAACAACCAGAAACTTTACATCTCAGGAGGAGATTGTGCGTGCTCTGGATATCATTGTCCAAACTTTAACAGCTTCTCGAAAGGCTCCTGCCAGTGGAAGGTTAGTAAATGTAAATTGGCTACAGCAAAGTTTAAGGCTATTAGACAGTTTGACATAATATAGTAATGTATGTTGCTACCACCAGATGTCTTTGCTGGGAATGCATTCCTTGATATGGTAGCATAGCAGTTAGTGCAAATTCTTTACAGTGGCAGCAATCGGAAGATTGATACACTGCTCTCTGTAAGGAGTTTATAGTCTCTCCTGTGACCATGGCATTTTCTCCCAGTTCTGTTTCCTCCCACATTCTAAAATGTATGATTAAAGTTAGTGAGTTTTGGACATGCTGTGTTGGCACCAGAAACAGCCCCAGCACAATCTTTGTGTTGGTCCGTGTTGGTCGCTGATGCAAAACAACCCATCTCACTGTATGCTTTGATGCTTTTATATACATGTGACAAATCAAGCCGATCTTATTATCACCACTATCCATGCCCTTCGCCCCTATGTTAGCACCTTTAATGAATAATCTTGCTAATATTATGATGAAACTCTATTATTCCTTTGTTTTAAGTAGAATAGATAAAAAAAAGTTATTTAAAGTATTTATCCACGTGAGAAAATGCATTTATAGGCATAAATGATGCATTGACTTGAATCATTTGTTTAGGAAGCGGAAATCTGTATACTATGCCTACAAGCACACATTATTGTACAACACCATGGACAGGCAGGGACCATAAGGAGCCATTATAATATAATTAGGCTTCTAATTGGAATAACAGTGCTTTAGTTCCCTCCTTCACCAAGTGTGTCTCGGTAATCCTGTAGTGTGAAAATTTCAAATCTTAAGTTGAAATAATTCAATGAAAGTCAAATTACTATTCTAAAGAAAGAGCATTATGGAACACTTCACCACAAAAATTTAAAGAAAGGATGTTTCTAGAGTACAGTTATTAAACATTTCCACCATGCCCCTTCTAAATTAACAAGGTCAAGATTTGGGTAGAGAGCAGAGAAAATTCTGAACTGACATTAAATGGCAAAACTCCACCATGGACGGTCCCAAGCTCAGCTGCTAGTAACCTCACCCATAGTAAACCCAGAGCTACAGAAATGGCAACAGAATCTCCAAAGACCTCATCCCTGGGAGAGGAAGGATACATCAAGAAGATAGGCTAAATTTGGGTCCAAGATAAGAGACTGGCTCAGGACAGAGGGCTCTGGAGAACTGCTGTTGGCGGTCTCTACCCCAGTAGGGGTGATTGGCTATAGAAGAAGAATAACGGGTGCTAGGGTGGGAAGAGGATGTAAGGATGCTAGGGTGGGAGTGGTAAGGAAGGAACCATTGAAATATAGGCGTAGGAAGTAAATGGATCTTAACCTGTAGGTCTAGTCTCTACACAAAATATAAAGCTGGAGAAGAATTGATTACTAGTGGTCATCATCATCATCATCATCATCATCATGTGCCATTTTTTTAATTAAGTGCAATCATGAACAATAGCCAGATCAGAAATGCTGATCAAGTCAACTAGTTCCCAAAGAGAACTCTGATAGGCCAATCAGATGGTTCAATGCCACTCAGCAGCAGATCATTAAAAAATCATGTGTACTATTAAGAAACATGAAAAAATAATAAAAATACTGGAGTCATGATGATCATGATGAAGTCTGCTCGAGAGAGACATTTATACACATGCTGTCCTCTATAATTCAGAGAGATTGAAGGATAAGGTTACAGGGTGACAAAACATGACAGGAGCACTTGGAACTAAAAACTAATCCCTAGCAGGAGAAAACAGCACCTGATCTTTCAGCACTGCCCTCCAGCAGTTTAAGGACTAAGTCCAGTGGAACATAACTCACAAGTGCCCTTGAAACCTTACCTGCCAATAACCAAGCATTGCCATCCTGGTCCCCTTCATGATAGCTTATGAAGAAGCACATGACTTCCCTCCCAGAGATGATGGTGTTTGTGCACTCGACTCTTGAAGGGTTGGACCTCTTTTCTCATTTGAGAAAGGTAATCATGGTCTATGACCATAATTATTCTTGGCAATTTTTCTACAGAACTGGTTTACCATTGCCTTCTTCTGGGCAGTGTCTTTACAAGGCAGGTGACCCCGGCCATTAACAACACTCTTCAGAAAATGCCTGCCTGGCATCAGTGGTGGCATAACCAGGACTTGTGATATGCACCAGCTGCTCAAACAACAATCCGCCACCTGTTCCTAAGTTTGAGTGTGATCCAGTGGGGGATGCTAAGCAGGTGCTACACCTTTCCCAAGGCTGTCCTGTAGGCTAGTGGAAGGAAGGAGTGCCTTACACCTTCTTTGGTAGAGACATACCTCCGCCCTGCCACCCACTAGTGGTACTAGTGATGCTGATCACTTTACTTTCAAAAAACTAAGTTTCAGCAATTCCTGCCCATGATTCTGATACATGGAGCAGGTGAATTCAGAGTAAATTTCCAAATGAAGTACTTGATTCAGCATTTGTACTAAAATTATTCAAAGAAATGCTTGATGGATTGTCCCCACTTCATTAATTATGTTTGTATCTTTTTACATCACATGCTGGAGTTTTATCTGTTTTCCTTTTAATCTCTCTCTTTTAGGACCTTATTATTTTCATGATGTACCTTTATTTTATTTCTGAAGACTTAACTTTTAAGTAGTCGCATGCTAAGTAACTTTCAGATGTGCTCTACCAAGTTCTTGGCTGAGAAAAGAACCTTTTACTAATTTTAAATCAGGGATTGGGCACGGCTGTCTTGGTTCCTAGATTTCCTTCATGGAAATCCTAACTGGAATAACATACTTTCTCCACATATCTGCAAGTGTTTCCTATATTTCTATTTCTATATCACGTTTGACCACTCAGAATGTATTCTCGTTGAACAAGAAGAAAAGTTTGTTGAACAGAATGCAATGGACATTAACTATATGGACGTCAAAAGCATTTAAGGCCAGAGTTAAGGCCTGTTTAGATCTGGGGAATATAGCTCTCCATAGCAGCATGATAGGAAAATGGGTCACAGGAGACTGGAAGTTTGTATACACAGATGTTCCCTTAAAATCTCTCAGATGCTTATTTTTGAAAGTGTATTAAAGACTTCCATATGAGCATGAGGAACAATATTTCAAAATTCATGAGTGACATGAAATTTGGAGGTGTTGTGTAGAGAGAGGAGGATAGAGTCAGAAGTAGAATCAGGTTTATTTTCATTCATGTACAGCACTGTCCTTTTGTAAGAAAATACTTTCTATTTATAATGATGATTAGTGATACACAGGGAGATCTGTATTTACTGCCAAGTACCTTTACTGTTTAAACTAATAAGTATGTGAGCTCATACACTAAATACCTTGTGTACACACTCGCTAGGTATTCCTGCCTCTCCTGAATAGCCAAAGAATAGCAAAGGTATTAGCTGGGCAAAGGAGTTTACGCTGGCCAGGTGTTCCTCGTTGTCCCGACACACTCGCCACGTGTTTCACACAAGGTTGCCTTCGCTTGTATCTGCAATGGTTATTCTTTGTCATTGCTGCTACCCGCACACATGAAGCATCCACTTTTATATCCATTCCTTATCAATTCAAATATTGCATCCCAGTGTCATTGGCCACAGGCCATGTACCTGTCCTTTAATACCTTGTTATTGGCTCTGCACTAAGCCAGCATCCATTTATTACCCTCTTCCCATCAAGTGACAGTCGATAATTTATGGCTCTTTGTTTTCCATCAGCAATGAGCTCGAATCCCTTCAGGCAGACATCAACCCCAACATTCATAAACTTGCATGTTATGGCCATCCAAAGAACATCTCACAAATAACTTCATATTTGGAAATGATCTCCAGTCCAGCAGATTACCTGAAGAATCATTGTGTCTTTTTTAAAACATTGACCAAGCCCAACATGTCAAGCTCACAAAATGGAAAATAGTGTCTCTTCACAAAATGGCAGCCTCCATCCCCAAGCATGAAGTAAGAACAAAGACAATTAGTCTGTCTATTTGCACTGTCCTTGATTTCATTTGAAATCACTGATTTGTAGATTATCATTCTTTCTGGCCAACATTGCAATAGCCTCAGGCTAGGGTGTCTAAGACTTTTGCATAGAACTGGTGCAACTTTATGCATTGCATTCTCGTGTTGCCACAGAAAAAATAACAAATTTTATGACATATGTGAATGATGATAAACCTGATTCTAGTATGGGTCTCTATTGTGGACTGACAATGGGAAGAGGGCAGGGAGATGGGAATCATAGTTAGGAAAAGGGGAAAGGGAGTGGGAGGCACCACAGAGAGACATTCTGTAATTGTCAGTAGACCAATTGTTTGGAATCAAGTAACCTTACCTGGTATCTCAGGGTTGGGTATGTCTGCATCCACGCCACCCTCCACCCTGGTCACTTCTTCTCTGCCACTTGCCCCACACCCCTGCCACGGCGCTCCACCCTCACCATTCCCAACATCCTTTGCTCCTGCCATGTTTACAAACTCACTCTCTGTTCCATGTTGACAAAAACAGTAATGTGCAGAAGGCACTCTAGCTCTATATTGGTGCCTAAGACTTTTGCACAGTACTTTATGCAATGAAATTTCCTGTTTTGCATCAGCACTACAGTGCACAATACATAAAATATATATAATAAAAAAGTAGTGCAGCAAACTCCATGAGAATGTAGATAAACTAGGTTAAAGATTACAAAAATGACAAGTGTAATTTTAACACAGAATTATGAAGTAAAAGAAAAATACACTAATATAATTGTGAACTAGGAGGCGGAACAGAAGGACTAGAGGATATTCATGCATATATCCCAAAAATGCCTAGCATGTTAAAAGAGAAATTTGTAAAGCAAATGAGATCCTCCCTTCATAAATAAAGTTTTAGAATACACCGAGTTTATGTTGAACCATGACAAAACACTGGTAAGGGTGCAAATAGAACATTACATCCAAGTCCTATCAGTACAATGCAGGTAAATATTGAAGACCCTAAATATGGTGTTGAAGAGATTGGTCCTGAGTGGAGGTTTAACCAAGACCACCGTGAGATTGCGTGGGCTACATGAAGAGATGCTTTCCTTTTCAGAGGATGATTCATGGACATGGACACATTCAGTGCAAAAGATACTGTGGAAATATGAGGAGAGGTTTTGTTATGTTGAAATTAGCAACGATCATGCATTCACTACAAAAGAAGTATGGTTACAGAATCAATAAGAGAGGTCAAAAGGAATTTCAATAAGTATGAAAAAAATTGCAGGGAGTTGGGAAATACTGTAGGTGGGAAAAGCAATGGACTGCAATTCTCTAAAAGGATATGTTTCAAAAAATGATTTATTTCTAAGGCATAATGATTTTATAATTTTATTATGGAGTAGAATGGTGGGTGACTGGTTAGAAGAGATGTGGAAGGGTTGAGATTTGAACTAACAAGTTCCTTCCTTCCCCACCTCTCACTCCCACGGATGCAGCTCAACCTGTTATATCTCTCCAGTGGCCTGATTTTTCCTACAGATTTAGAACCTATGGATCGTTGTATCTCAATCTAAATACAAGGCACTGTTGTCATGATGGAGAGGGAAGCAGAATATATACATCATGACCCATCTTATCTGGAGTCATTAAGCCCTGGTGCTTTCTGTTTCATTTTATCAAGTTTATTTTGACTGACACTGGTGTTCAGCCTATAGTGATTATTTAAAGAGGACCCCCCCCCCCAATCAGTGCCTACTGTGGGGTCCTTGTGCGTTTCGACAATGACTCAGCTCAGAGTGTTGCTTGGTCAAACCACTGATGTTGGACGAATAAGCTTTTGTATTTGTCCTAACATGGGAGTCTACATCTCCTCAGAATCTGGGTTCGCCATTTGTCAGCCCACACCAGGGGTTGGCAACCTTTACCACTGAAAGAGCCATTTGGACCTGCTCCGGAGCTGCAGATTGCCGACCCCTGGCCTACACCATGATAATGTCATCTGAAAAGAATGGAAAGAAGTAATCAGGCTGTCAAAGGGTACAGGGAAAAGGCAGGAAAATGGGGTTGAGATGGATAATAAATCAGTCATGATGAAATGATGGAGCAAATGTGATGAGCAGAGTGCCCCAATTCTGCCCGTATGTTCTATGGTCTTATGGTCTAATGGCTTGTTGGGAGGGAATCCTGAGATCTGACCAATTAAATGGGTAAAGTGAGAAAATCAGGTCAAAATAGTATTAAAGCTGAGCAGTAACTGCTTCAGTTTTAAATCGCGGTGGTGAGAAACGATGGAGCCGGTAGGTATGGGATAGAATTTGTGATGGGAAGCCACAAGGATTACTTCACTCTTCATCTTATTGAACTAGAAGTATTGCCTGTACATCTATACCGATACATATCAGACTTGCCTCCTTTTATTTAATTTCTGTAATGTTGAAGTTTTCTCGTTCTTTTCTGTTCTTGTGCTAACTTGAATAAGGTTGCGATTCAACTATCATTCCTTTGCTTGCTGATAATTGGGTCCCTGTTCAGCAACATGCTGACATTATGTTCCCATTCTTTATTGCAGTCCCTCTATGGTCTTGCCACTGTCACTCTGTAATCACCACCAACCCTCAGAAAAATTCTCATCTGATAGCACCCCAAAAATTATTCACAACTGTGTCATTGCTGCATCCTCTAATAATTCATTACTTTTCTTTATCCCTTTTTAAGATCCTCGAAAGAGCTACCACTTACATTATGCCTTTGATCATCACCCTGGCATTTATTTATGTTGCTCAACACCAATGTTTGATTGATAATGCTCCAATGGAGAGCCTTGAGTAGTTTGGCTGCACTGAAAGATATATAAATGGAAACCATTGTTATTAGCCACATTATTGTTCAGGAGATTGTAATGGAATACTCAGCTTTCCATCGAAACTCTGGAATTCTGCATTTTGTATTACAAGCTTCTCCATGACTGATATACAGGGCAAGATGAAAACTGTTAAAGAGAATGGAATCAAATTTCCATCTTATGACATCAGTCTGTCCATGTTAGCTATTCTCAGGAGCATTTTTGTTTGCTTTCTTTGCAGAAGATCTGTTATTTCTCCCAGGAGAGCGGTAGCTGAAATCATTGGGTTGCTTGGAAATCTTTACTCTCACTGTTCAAGTTCCCTGTTGATTAACCTTTATTCATTTTTTTCTCTCTTTCCTTTTTGACATGATAAATGAAGCAAATACCAAAGAGTCTCCCTTTATCTCTTTGGAAAAGGGATCCTCTTGAATGCTGACGGTGATTACTCGCCTTGCCTTGAAACATACTGATGCAAGACAGGATATTTTTCCCCTGTATTTCTCTCTTTAATATCACCTCTGAATTATTCAGCAGCACCTGTGAGGACAAAACAAAGCAAGCAATGGCTTGAAAATGTTAAATTTTTATGTTGACTTTTTCACAAACACTTTAATACCTCTGGCAGAGGAATTCGAAGTTCCCAACTGAATGCAAGTAGAATCCTGACATTAAAGATGTGCCAAATCCTAATACAGCTGTACTTACCAACAGCTTCACCCTCTGCTTATTTGTAATATAATTCTAGTAAGAAAAAATATTGATTTCATTGCAATGCAAAATCTAAATTAGTACGTTATAAACATTTTTGTGTGGGGCCTTTCAATTACCATTGCCTCATCCGTAAGTACTTTATCTATACACATTAACATTTCACTTTGGAATAAAAATAATCATGTTACTCACTTATTTTTGGGGAGTATGCACTAAAAATGCTTTTGATAGTAATTTTAAGCATAGCACTCTCAAAAACCATATCCCTGTGGTTTGAATAGCTGGGAGCAGACATACATAAACATTAAAGAATATTGCCCATGAAGAAAAAGATGATTAACATGCTTAGCTAATTAATCCCTCAGCATTGAACAATAAAGCACCAGCAGCTGTCTTAAGTGTCACAAACTAATTAGCATTATTAAACTTCAGAAATAATTGTCTCATTTGTTCTATTTCATAATATCATTTCTTAATTGTGCATTGGAGATCGCCAGTAATAAATGGTGACTCAGAATTCACCTGCTACTTGTTTTTTGATGAGAAAATCATAAAAATCTTTGGAATTATGCATTTATTTCTTTGGAAATGCAGTGCAGAACAGGCCCTTCTGGTCCAACAAACTGCACTTCCCAGAAACCAACCTATTTAATACTAGCTTAATATAACAATCACAGCATGGAAACAGGCCATCTTGGCCCTCCTAGTCCATGCCGAACCCTTAATCTCACCTAGTCCCACCTACCCGCACTCAGCCCATAACCCTCCACTCCTTTCCTGTCCATATACCTATCCAATTTTACCTTAAATGACACAACTGAACTGGCCTCTACTACTTCTACAGGAAGCTCATTCCACACAGCTATCACTCTTTGAGTAAAGAAATACCCCCTCGTGTTTCCCTTAAACTTCTGCCCCCTAACTCTCAAATCACGTCCTCTAGTTTGAATCTCCCCTATTCTCAATGGAAACAGCCTGTTCACGTCAACTCTATCTATCCCTCTCAAAATTTTAAATACCTCGATCAAATCCCCCCTCAACCTTCTACGCTCCAATGAATAGAGACCTAACTTGTTCAACCTTTCTCTGTAACTTAATTGCTGAAACCCAGGTAACATCCTAGTAAATCGTCTCTGCACTCTCTCTAATTTATTGATAACTTTCCTATAATTCGGTGACCAGAACTGCACACAATATTCCAAATTTGGCCTTACCAATGCCTTGTACAACTTTAGCATTACATCCCAACTTCTGTACTCAATGTTTTGATTTATAAAGGCCAGCGTTCCAAAAGCCCTCTTCACCACCCTATCTACATGAGACTCCACTTACAGGGAACTATGCACAGTTATTCCTAGATCTCTCTGTTCCTCTGCATTCCTCAATGCCCTACCATTTACTCTGTATGTTCTATTTGGATTATTCCTGCCAAAATATAGAACCTCACACTTCTCAGCATTAAACTCCATCTGCCAACATTCAGCCCATTCTTCTAACCGGCATAAATCTCCCTGCAAGCTTTGAAAATCCACCTCATTATCCACAACACCTCCTACCTTAGTATCATCGGCATACTTACTAATCCAATTTACCACCCCATCATCCAGATCATTTATGTATATTACAACATTGGGCCCAAAACAGATCCCTGAGGCACCTCGGTAGTCACCGGCCTCCATCCCGATAAACAATTATCCACCACTACTCCCTGGCATCTCCCATCTAGCCACTGTTGAATCCATTTTATTACTCCAGCATTAATACCTAACGACTGAACCTTCTTAACTAACCTTCCATGTGGAACTTTGTCAAAGGCTTTGCTGAAGTCCATATAGACTACATCCACTGCCTTACCCTCGTCAACATTCCTCGTAACTTCTTCAAAAAATTCAATAAGGTTTGTCAAACATGACCTTCCATGCACAAATCCATGCTGGCTACTTCTAATCAGATCCCATCTATCCAGATAATTATAAATACTATCTCTAAGAATACTTTCCATTAATTTACCCACCACTGATGTCAAACTGACAGATCTATAATTGCTTGGCTTCCTTCTAGAACCCTTTTTAAACAATGGAACCACATGAGCAATACGCCAATCCTCCGCACAATCCCTGTTTCTAATGACATATTAAAGATCTCCGTCAGAGCTCCTGCTATTTCTACACAAACTTCCCTCAAGGTCCTGGGGAATATCCTGTCAGGACCCAGAGATTTATCCACTTTTAAATTTCTTAAAAGCGCCAGTACCTCCACCTCTTTAATTGTCATAGGTTCCATAACTTCCTTGCTTGTTTCCCACACCTTAGACAATTCAATATCCTTCTCCTTAGTGAATACCGAAGAGAAGAAATCATTCAAAATCTCTCCCATCTCCTTCTGTTCCACACATAGCTGACCACTCTGATTCTCTAAGGGGCCAATTTTATCCCTCACTATCCTCTTGCTTTTAATATAACTGTAGAAACCTTTTGCATTTACTTTCACCTTATTTGCCAAACCAACCTCGTATCTTCTTTTAGCTTTTCTAATCTCTTTCTTAAGATTCCTTTTACATTCTTTATATTCCTCGAGCAATTCCTTTACTCCATGCTGCCTATATCTATTGTAGACATCCCTCTTTTTCTGAACCAAATTTCTAATATCCCTTGAAAACCATGGTGCTCTCAAACCTTTAACCTTTCCTTTCACCCTAACAGGAACAAAAAGATTCTGTACCCTCATAATTTCACCCTTAAATGACCTCCATTTCTCTATTACATCCTTCCCATAAAACAACTTGACCCAATCCACTCTCTCTAAATCCCTTCGCATCCCCTCAAAGTTAGCCTTTCTCCAATCAAAAATCTCAACTCTAGGTCCAGTCCTGTCCTTCTCCATAATTATATTGAAGCTAATGCTATTGTGATCACTGGACCCGAAGTGCTCCCCAACACGTACATGTGTCAGCTGACCTATCGCGTTCCCTAACAGGAGATCCAACACTGCCCCATCTCTAGTCGGTACTTCTATGTATTGTTGCAAAAAACTATCCTGCACACATTTCACAAACTCTAAACCATCCAGCCCTTTTACAGAATGAGCTTCCCAGTCTACGTGTGGAAAATTAAAATCTCCCACAATCACCACCTTGTGTTTACTACAAATATCTGCTATCTCCTTACACATTTGCTCTTCCAACTCACGCGCCCCATTAGGTGGCCTATAATACACTCCTATCAGTGTTACTGCACCTTTCCCATTCTTCAATTCCACCCAAATGGCCTCCCTAGAGGAGCTCTCTAATCTATCCTTCCAAAGCACTGCCATAAGATTTTCTCGGACAAGCAATGCAACACCTCCTCCTCTGGCCCCTCCTACTCTATCACACCTGAAGCAACTAAATCCAGGAATATTTAGTTGCCAATCACACCCTTCCTGCAACTATGTTTCACTAATAGCTACAACATCATAATTCCAGGTATCAATCCACGCTTTAAGCTCATCCACCTTTCTTACAATGCTCCTAGCATTAAAATAGATACATTTAAGATACTCTCCATCTCCTCCTCTCTTTCCATCCCTAACAATGCATTCAAATTTATTATCCTTTTCTTTCTTCTCCCCTACATCTTCGGGCTGAGCGCATCCCTTCTCCATCACCTGCCTTTCCTCCCTCACACACTGTCTATTTACTTGCTCCACTGGTGAACTAACCTCCTCTCCCATAGTCTCCTCAAATAGTCTCCCGCCCTCCCCCATCTTACTAGTTTAAAGTCTGCCCTGTAGCCCTAGCAAACCTCCCCGCTAGGATATTGGTCCCCCCACGATTCAAGTGTAACCCGTCCTTCTTGAACAGGTCACTCCTGCCCCAGAAGAGGTCCCAATGATCCAGAAACTTGAATCCCTGCCCCCTGCTCCAATCCCACAGCCACGCATTCATCCTCCACCTAATTCTATTCCTACTCTCACTGTCGCGTGGCACAGGCAGTAATCCCGAGATTACTACCTTTGCGGTCCTTCTTCTTAACTGCCTTCCTAACTCCCTATACTCTCGTTTCAGGACCTCTTCCCCTTTCCTTCCTATGTCATTGGTACCTACATGTACCACGACCTCTGGCTCTTCACCCTCCCACTTCAGGATATCTTGGACGCGATCAGAAACGTCCTGAACCCTGGCACCAGGGAGGCAAATTACCATCCGGGACTTCCGGTCACCTCCACAGAAACGCCTGTCTGAGCCCCTGACTATTGAGTCCCCTATTACTATGGACCTCTTTCTTCTAACCCTACCCTTCTGAGCTACAGGGCCATCCTCTGTGCCGGAGGCTCGGCCACTGTCACCCCCAACAGTACTCAAACATGAGTACTTATTGTCAAGGGGTACAGCCACTGGGGTACTCTCTAGTACCTGCCTCTTCCCCTTCCTGACTGTAACCCACCTAACTGCCTCCCATGGTCCCGGAGTGACCACCTGCCTGTAACTCCTCTCTATCACCTCCTCACTCTCCCTGACCAGGCGAAGGTCATCGAGCTGCAGCTCCAGTTCCCTAACTCGGTCCCTCAGGAGCTGCAGTTCGGCGCACCTGGCGCAGATGTGGACGTCCGGGAGGCTCGGAGACTCCAGGATCTCCTACATCCGACACCGAGAACAACAAGCTGCCCTCACACTCATACCTCCCAAATAACTGAAAATACAAGAACTAAAAGATAAGCCTACTGTGCCCTCTTCCGCCTAAGCCCTCTGAGCCCAAGCCCTACACTCTGCGCCCGGCTCACTCCGCTGCCCGCAAACAAAGCTGCCCGCTTCTTAAGGCGGCGTTCTTTATATATCTTCCCTCCTTCCCGGGCCTCCTTCACGTGCCTGCGCAGTCCCGCCTCTCAGAACTCCGATCTGAGAAGCAATTGGACAATTTGAAAATGGCCGCCGCCGCACTTCCTCTCACGCCTCGCTGTCCTCTTCCAAAAAACAGGACATTTGACCATGATCAGTTAGCCTACTAGCTGGTAAGTCTGTGGGAGGAAACCGGAGCACCCCAAGTAAAGCCACACAATCACAAAGCAACCATACAATCTCCTGACAGACAGTGCTGGAATTGAACTCTGAGCTCTGATACCCATGGCTGTAATAGTGTCATGCTAATCACTTCACGACTGTGGTGTCCACGGTATACCTTCTATACAAGACAAAGCTAAAAGAAATTTTAACCAGAAAGGTAACCGAGTAATTGAAATTACTCTGACAAATTGTTTCATGATAGCAATTTTATAACTTCAACTAACATAACATTTGATTTCATGCATTAACTTCAATTTGTGTTCCATTATAAATCATGAAATATTCCTTTTTGAAGGAGTTCCGTCGTTAGTTTGGATTCTGCGGGCAGTCATCTCTACCAAACTCTGTCCATTGCTCTTGGACCGGTGCAACTGGAGTCAAAGAACAGCAGATCTAATCTGGAATGAAACTACGGAAACCACTGAAAAGGTTTTATTGAAGATTATAATAGCCTTTAAAATGAATGACTGCTAATTGTGCAGGTAATATCGTAAGAATCAGCATTACCAGTGCCTACCTTCTAATGTAAAATGAACCATCTGGCATAGGGCATTACCACTAATCTTTAAGTGAATATTTTATTACCCATTCTAATGTGCTATTCTCCCCTTATGGAACATAACAGCAGCTTCCAAATGCACTATTTGAGGCCTGAGTTTCGTGCTTTATTTTATTATTTCTCTCAGATGGGGTGCAGTCGTTATGCATAGATAAATGATGCAATTGATATATGACAACAAATGCAGCTCAGTAATTCCAATGCCCAGGAATTGATGAACATTTCTGCAAAGTAAGTGCTGCTACACTTTTTTTAAAAGTTACTGGTTGACAGCAGCATCAAGGATTTGCAGACCAAACAAACCCTTAATGCACGTTTCTCCCTGAACCTTCTCCTCAGGTTCAGGGATGACATTCTTCCACCCTAGGTTCATGGATTATGACATGACTAAGTCAGCCCTGATGAAAGGTCTTGGCCCAAAGTGCCAACTGTTCATTCCTTTCCACAGATGCTACCTGAACTGATGAGGTCCTCCAGAATTTTTCAGGTGTTTGTTTGGATTTCCAGCATCTGCAGAACCTCTTGTGTTTATACTGAGAGCAATATAGAAATGGACAGGAAATGACGAGCTGGGTGAGTGGTTGGCTGATTTGTGAGGTAATGCTCCCCATCAGCTGTTTACTCTGGGTTTTTGGTGAGTGGACTTGACATCCCAAATATTTCTCTCCAATCGTAGGGGTCAGTCAAGATGTTTCACTGTTCATAAGTACAGAGAATTGCGGAATGATAACTCTGGGGTTTGGTCAAGAAGGCACCTGCCTCCAATGCTCCCTCAGTTGACATCTTATGTGTGTGGACCACAGACCTGCTTATTTCACTTCTTTTACATCTGTTTTCATCTTAAATATGTTCTGGAACTGTTAGAGCCTGCAATTTATAGTTTGGAGATCAATTGAGTAATCCAGTGCTTTACTCTCTCTGAGAAAGTTCCAGCAAGCAGCGAGCACAAGCCTCGAGATGGGGCATGAGCTGATGTTCAACTCCATTTTGCTGATTAAAGCTTCGATTATTCACCGATTAAAGCAATGAGGAAGATTGAAGCATTCAGGCGAATGCGGAAAGTGAGTATTGATTACCTGCCTTCTGAGCTCTGATCCGGAGAAAGACCAAGTGTGGGCTATTGCTGCTCTGCTGCAGGTAAAGGAGCCTGTGTGGCCTATCGCTGTGCCAAAAGGCCTCTACATGTGAGTGTTTTCCCTCTCTTTCAAAGATGGTGGACAGTTATCAAAATTATGGAATTAGTTTATGGACTGTGGACTTTTTCATACTTATGGCATTTTATATTCTGTTTTTACCCATTCCTTCTCTTTTTTTGTGTAGGGGGAAAGGGGTCTGGGGGTTGATGACCTTGTTATGTTTTTGTTAGATTTTTGTTTGGGAAGAGGGTTGTGTTTCATATGCGTGCGTTGATGTATTGCTGTACTTTTTTGTACAAAGGGTGGGCTTGCTGTTCCTCTCTGAACTGACTTTCATGTGTTTTTCTTCTGTGGTTATCTGGAGAAGAAGAATCTCGGAGTCGAATACTGCATACATACTTTGATAATAAATTAAACTTTGAACCTTCAGACCCTCTTTCTATTGTTCTACAATCAGCACAAGATACTTAGACAGAGACTGGCTAACAATGAGCCTTTCATGACCAATTTCCCCTTAGTTGCAAAGATGAGCTCCACTCCCACATTAAGTTTGTTTGAGGAGAAGTCCTGCAGTGAAAAAGCCAGGAAATATTACATCAAGTCTATCACACAGTCCTGCTTGTTGATGATCTTCAACAAGACTGCCTCTGTGGTAGACTTGTAGGGTAGGATTATGGCTTAAACGACACAAAGGATAGAAATGAGACTCTGTGAACAGTCAAAATAGACAAGAGACACTTGCTGTTTTTTCTAACTGATGAAAAGAAAGAGCATGTATATTGGTTGGTGCAGCATTCTGTGCAAATCTTGTCCACTTTGACTCTAGACTGAGTGAATCCACACAGCAAACAGTGAATGCACTCTCTCTGTAGCTACCTCCTATTACTCTCCTTCCTTTATGCCATCACCAAACAATAAGCAGTCTACCCTGATGCATTTCAAATCATACTCAGGTACTTTAACTGGGTTTCATTGAAGAAAACCCTTCCCAGTTACCACCAGCATATAACCTGCAGCACAAGAGATCCCAACAGGCTAAATCACTGTTAAACTAACATAGGAAATGCCTACCATTCCATGCCCAGACTACATTTCAGTAAATCAGAAATAGATCCTTCTACCACCTTCGTACAAGCAGAAGCTAAAGGCTCCAGAGATTAGGACAACAAAGAGTTGGTCACTGGAGGAAGAGGAGTGGCTGCGGGATTGCTTTGGGTTGGTGGACTGGGCTGTGTTCAAGGACTCATTTGTGGATCTGGTTTTCATGGACTTTATTAAAACACTTGTACATGAGTGTATCCCCACAAAATCATTCAGTCTTCCCCAACCAGAAGCCCTGAGCTCCTCAATCTGCTGAAGGCCAGGCCAGTGGCATTCAGGTCTGGTGACCAAGTAAGATACAAGAAGTCTAGGCAAGATCTCCCAAAAGCAAACTCAAGTACAAAATTGCAATTCCAGACCAAATGTGAATCACTAGGTAGCTGGGCTTGAATGATATCACTTACAGTATTACAAAGTGAAATCAAGCAAAATGGGTGACAACAAGGCTTCGCTGCCAGATGAGCTCAATGCCTTTTATGCTCAATTTGAAAATCAAAGCATGGAAGAACCACCACGAACTCCCAGAGGCACCAATGATGCTGTAACTTCAGTCCCTGAGGCCGACATACAAGTGGCCTTCAGGGGGATGAACCTACAAAAAGTATTTGGTCCAGATGGGATAGATAGCCAGTTACTAAAAACCTGTGCTGATCAACTAGCTGGGGTGTTCATTGAGATGGGGCATAAAACTATAAAATATAGGAGAAGAATTTGTCCATTTGGCCCGTTGAGTCTGCTCTGCCATTTCATTATAGCTGATCCATTATTTCTCTCAGCCTTAATCTCCTGCCTTCCCCCATAACCCTTCATGAATCAAGAATTTATTAACCTCTGCCTTCAACATACATTAATTCAAAGTCGAGTCAAAATGAACTGTCAGAGTACATACATGTCACCACATACAACCCTGAGATTCTTTTTCTGTGGACATACTTAGCAAATCTATAGAATAGCAATTGTAAACAGTATCAATGGACAACAGATTGTGCAAATGCGAATATAAATAAATAGCAATAAATAATGAGCATGAACTAATAAGATAAAAGAGTATTTAAATGAGTGTAGTTTTCCCCTTTTGTTCAACAGCCTGATGGTTGAGGGGTAGTAACTATTCTTGAACCTGGTGATGTGAGTCCTGAGGCACTTGCACCTTATACCTGATGGAAGCAGAGAGGAAAAAGCACGGCCTGGGTGGTAAGGACCTTGGATTATGAATGCGGCTTTCCTACGGCAATCTTTCATGTAGATGAGCTCAAAGGTTGGGAGGATTTTACCCGTCATGTACTAGACTGAATCTATTACCTTTTGTAGGATTTTCAGCTCAAAGGCATTGGTGTTCCCAAACCAGGCTGTAATCCAGCCAGTCAGCACACTTCCCACCACACATCTATCAAAGTTTGGCAAGGATTTTCGATGACATGCTGTATCTCTGCAGACCCCTGAGGAAATGGAGGTGCTGGTGTGCTTTCTTCACAGTTATATTTATATGATGGGTCTGGGACAAGTCTTCTGAGGTAGTGACTCCCAGGTATTTAAAGTTACCGAAGCTCTCCATCTCCGATCCTCTGATGATTACCAACTCGTGGATGTCTGCCTTCCCTCTCCTGAAGTTTACAATCAATTCCTTGGTCTTATTGACATTGAGTGAGAGGTTGCTGTTATTACACCACTCAGCCAAATTTTCAGTCTTCATCCTTTATGCTGATTCATCACCACCTTTGATACATCCCACAAAAGTAGTGTCATCACAAATTTGAATATGGTGTTGGAGCTGTACTTAGCCACACAGTCATAGGTATAAAATGAGTAGAGATGGGAGATAAGTACATATCCCTGTGGTGCTCCTGTGCTGATGGAGATTGTGGAGGAGATGATTTTGCCAATCTGGACTGACTGGGGTGAGTAAATCTGGGATTCAATTGCATAAGGGTGTATTGAGATCCAGGTTTTGGAGTTTACAGATCAGTTTTGAGGGGGTGGCATTAAATGCCCAACTGTAATCAATAAGAAACATCCTGATGCATGCATTTTGCTGTCCAGATCTTCCTGGATTGTATGACGAGTCAACGAGAGAGCATTTGCTGGAGACCTGCTACTTTAGAAGGGAAAATAGAACAGATTCAGGTCACCACTCAGACAGTAGCTGCTATGCTTCAACACCAGCCTCTCAAAATATTTCATCATGTTGAATGTAAGCATCACTGGAGGATAGTCATTTAGACAGATTATCACACTCTTCATGGGACACCGGTACAACTGAGGTCTGCTTGAAGAAGGTGTACCACACACGGCCGGAGCAAGAGGTTGAAGATAGCCCTGAAAACCTCAGCCAGTGGGTCAGCACAGGCCTTCAGAATTCAGCCAGATACTCTGTCTGGACTGGATACTTTCCTCGGATTCACTCTCATGAAGGCAGCCTGCACATCATCTTCAGATATTGTGACCAAAGGATCATCCGGAGACATGGGGGTGCGCGATGGTTCCTCTCCGTTCAGATGGTCTAAGCGAGCATAGAAGGCATTGAGCTCATCTGGAAGTGAAGCTCTGCTGTTCCCTTTGACACAAAATTATCTTTGTAGAAGGTTATGGCAATCAAACCCTGCCACAACAGTCAAGCATCTCTTGTTTGATTCCAGTCTAGTCCAGAATCTCCACTTCACCTGTGAGATTGCTTTTTTTGGAGATCATATCTGTGCTTCTTGCAGTATTCTTGATCTCCAGAATTGAATGCTTTTGATTTGGCTCTCAGCAGCTTCCGGATTTCATTATTCAATGAGTGTTTCTGATTGGGGAAAACCCCAAACAATTTCGTAGGTACACACAAAGACTTGGCCTCCACAGCTGCCTGTGGCAAGGAATTCCAGGGATTAACTGCTTTCTGCCTAAAGAAATTCCTCCTCCTCAGTTCTAAATGTATGCCACTCTATTCTGAGGCTGTGACCTCTGGTCTTAGACTCGCCAACCATAAGAAACATCCTCTCCATATCCATCCTATCAAGGCCTTTCAGTATTCAATAGGTTTCAATGAGGTGACCCCTCATTCTTCTGAATTCCACCAAATATAGACCCAGAGCCACCAAAAGCACTTCAGGTGACAAGCCATTTAACCGTGGAAACATTTTTGTAAACCTTCGTTGAATCCTCTCCATTTTCAGCACATCCTTTCGAAGATAAAGGTCACAAAACTGCTCACAATACTCCAAATGAGGTCTCACCAGTGCTTTATAAAGCCTCAATGTTACATCCTTGCTTTTAGATTCTAGTCCTCTTGAAATGAATGCTAACATTGAATTTGCCTTCCTCACCACAGACTCAGCCTGCAAATGAACTTTTAGGAAAACCTGCACAAGACTCCCAAATCCTTTAGCCCCTGAGATTTTTGTATTTTCGTGCCATTTAGAATATAGTCAACCCTTCTACCACAGTGCACATGACCATACACCTCCTGAAATGGTATTCCATTTACCACTTCTTTGTCCTGTTACGAATTCCCGTAACTGGATCACTTACCAGCAACAGATAGAGAGGTCCATTGAAGTCTGATGGTACTATTTTTAAAAGTATTTATTGATAAAGGGGCACAAAAATAAGATTAATGCAAACATACAGATAATATACGTCGTCAATACTAAATCTAAAGCGCAGGTATGATCATAACCAATGAATCGTAACTCTATCGTCGTCTAGGGGATAATGTATTGTCCGATGGAAATATAAAAGTCATTAGCTCGTTCAGGCTGCAGCGTTTTGGGTTTAAGAGAGGGAGGCGTTTAAACTTGCCCAAGTCTTTTATGATGTCAATCCGTTGAGTCAGGGGAGCGGGTTTCCCCGTTGTTAGCTAAAAAGCCGTTTTCCGTGGTTTCAGCCACAGAATTGAACGCATGTGGCTTGGTTTCCGATGACTGTCTGCTGTTACGTGGTCACTTAACGTTTCTTCTGGCGCGTCTGAGGGGTTGTTCCTACAGCCCCTCTTTTATTCTGACTCGCAGGGTCGTAGATGTCAATCAGTTTGGGGGTGATGCAATCTCTCCCTCAACCAGCCCACTTTGCCTGAGGGCATTCACGTAGCAGAGCATGTCAATCTACAAATCTGTCTCCAAGAGACAATGGCCATGTCCCGTAGCTTTACAT
Source organism: Hypanus sabinus (assembly GCF_030144855.1). NCBI lineage: Eukaryota > Metazoa > Chordata > Chondrichthyes > Myliobatiformes > Dasyatidae > Hypanus > Hypanus sabinus. The sequence continues at coordinate 86,766,337 of NC_082706.1, forward strand.
CGCTATGGGGGGGGGGGGGAAATGTGACATCCTGCACGTCTCCCCCTCATGTCTTGGGCCCCCTTTTGACTCAACCCAACGGTGATCTGGCGATTCTCACAAAGGAGAGGGCTACGGACATACCAGTCCATTCTCCTAATCTGTACAAGTCCTTCTGTAGCTTCTCTAGTTCCTCAAAACTACCTGCCCATCCAACTATCTTCACATCCTCGGCGAACTTTGCAACAAAGTCATCAATTCCATCATCCAACTCATTGACATATAATGTAAAAAGAACCAGTCCTGTGGAACAACAATTCTCACTGGCAACCAACCAGAAAAGGCTCCCTATATTCATACACATGACATCCTGCTAATCTGCCACACCTTTATCCATGCTGTAAGACCATGGTCTCATAGCTTGTTAAGCAGCCTCGTTTGTGGCAACTTGGCAAAGGCCTTCTGAAAACCTAAGTACACAACATCAACTGATACTCCTTTGTCTATCCTGGTAATTATTTATTCCAAGAATTCCAACAGACTTGTCAGGGAAGATGTTCCCTTGAGGAGACTATGTTGACTATAGCTTAGTTTATTATATGACCCCATGTACTCTGAAACCACATCCTTAACAATCGATTCCAACATCTTTCCAACGACTGAGGTCAGTCTAACTGTCCTATAGTTTCCTTTCTTCTGGTTCTCTCCCTTCTTGAATAGTGGAGTGACATTTGCAATTTTCCAGTCTTCCAGAACCATTCCAGAATTTAGTGATTCTTGAAAGATCATTACTAATGGCTCCACAATCTCTACAGCCTCCTCTTTCAGAACCCTGGGTGTACACCATCCGTCCAGGTGACTTATTTACCTTCAGACTCCTGACATCTGGAACTTCCACAGTGAAGATTGATACCAAATACACCATTCAGTTAATTCAGCATTTCCTTATCTCCCATTATTACCTCTCCAGCATCATTTTCAAGTGGTCTGGTATCCACTCTTGCCTCTCTTTTACACTTAATGTTTCTGAAGAAACCTCTGTATCCTCTTTAATATTATTGGCTCGCTTATTTTTGTATTCCAACTGTACCTTCTTAATAATGTTTATAGTTGCCTTCTGTTGGTTTGTAAAAGCTTCCCTCTCCTCTAACTCCCACTAATTTTGCTCTATTACATGAGTTTTATTTTGTTTTTATGAAGGTTTTGAGTTCTCATGTTAGCTATGGTTGTGACAGCTGTCCTTTAGAATAATTCTTCCACTTGGGCTTGTATATACCTTGTGCCTTCTGAATTGCTTCCAGAAATTCCAGCCATCATCCCTGATAGTGTTCTTTTCCAATCAATTCTGCCCAACTCCTTTCTCATGCCTCTGTAATTTCCTTTACTCTACTGTAATTCTGATACATCTGACTTTAGCTTCTCCTTCTCTAATTTTAGAGTGAATTTGATCATATTATGATCACCCTTTCCCAAGGGTTCTTTTACCTTAAGCTCTCTAATCAATTTCAGTTAATTGCATAACACCAGTCCAGAATAGCTGACTCCCTAGTGGGTTCAACTATACACTGCTCTGAAAAGCCAGCTCTAGGCATATTAGGTTTTCCCCCTCTTCAGATCCCATACCAACTGATTTTCCCATTCAACATGCATATTGAAATCCCGCTTGCCTATTGTAATATTGCCTTTTAACCTCTCATTCAGCAGTCTGAGTTACCCACCTGTTTTAAGCAGGCTTCAGTTATACCAGTGCCAAAGAAAAATGCAGTAAACTGTCTCAATGATCATTGTCAAGGAGCACTTACATTCCAGTGCTAAAGTGTTTTGAGAGGTTGGTGATGAAACACCAACTTTTGCCTGACAAGGGACTTGAATAAGCATCAATTTGCAAACCTGAGCAATAGGTTCACAGGCAGATGCCAACTCACTCACTCTTCACTGAACCATGGAACATCTGAACAGCAAATTTGCATACATCAAAATACTCTTTATCAACTATGCAGTAGGGAAATTCTAGGCAGTTTCTAGAGTAGGTTACATGGTCGGCACAATGTTGTGGGCTGAAGGGCCTGTAATGTGATGTTGATTTCTATGCTCTATGACTACAGCTCGGCATTCAATTCTATCATTCCCTCAAAACTAATGAATAATCTTCACGACCTTGGCGTCAATGCCTCCTTGTGCAATTTAATCTTCACTTTGCTCACTTGCAGATCCCAGTCAGTTCAGATTGGCAATAATATCTCTTCCACAGTTTCCATAAGCGCAGGTGTCCCTCATCGCGACAGTAGGGGAGGCCATTGATGGAGATGTGTAATGGGAATGGGAAATGGAACTAAAATGGACGGCCACTGAGAGATCCCGCCACATTCAAGTTGGAGGAGCAACACCTTATATTCTGTCTGAGTAACCTCCAACCTGATGGCAAGAACATTGATTTCTCTAACTTCCAGTAATGCCATCATCCCCCTCCTTCTCTATATCCTGTCCACTTTTCCACCTCTCACCTCATCTCTTTGCCTCTCTCTGGTGATCCTCCCCCTTTTTCTTTCTTCCATGGCCTTCTATCCACTCCTATTAGTTACCCCCTTCTCCAGCCCTGTATCTCTTTCAGCAATCAACTTCCCAACTTTTTACCACCTCTCCCACCCAGGTTTCACTTATCACCTTGTGTTTCTCCCTCTCTTACCCCACTTTTTTGCTCTATTCCTCATCTTTTCCTCTCCATGCCTGCTGAAGGGTCTCAGTCCAAAATGTCAACTGTATTCTTTTCTATAGATGCTGCCTGGCCTGCTGAGTTCCTCCAAAATTTTGTGTGTGTTTCTTGGATTTCCAGCATCTGCAGATTTTCTCTTCCTTCTAATATCCTAGCAGGAAGGTTTATTAGTGTTGCATGGTGGGGTTTAAATTGGAGTTACAGGGGTATGAGAACCAGAGAGCCTGAACAGTTAGTGGAGAGGTTGTGGAGACAGATGTTGATAAGACCTCAGACAAAATTAGGAATCAAAAGGTTAAGCATGGTGCGACTAGTGTCCTGAGTTGTGTATACTTCAATGCAAGTAGTAGCGTAGGAAAGGTGGATGGTAGCGTTGAAGTTGAGGTAGATGATTTACTAACAGAGGCAATGCATTGTAAGGAGAGGCTGTTAATAAGGCAAAATTACATTCGCCAGGATGAGCTGTTATGTAAAAGGCAGACAAAATCAAAAAGGGTGAATACAGGACTGAATGTATTATATTTGAATGTGTGCAGTATACAAAATTAGGTAGATGTACTTGTAGAGGATTATAGCTGTGAGTTTAATGTTCAAGGAAATACATTATATTGAAATACAGGTAGGAAAACAGAGGGGTGGCGTGGCTCTGTTGTAAAAAAAGTTAAATCAAAGCATTAGAAAGAAGTGACATGGGGTCAAAATGTGCTGAATCATTGTGGATAGAGCTAAGGAACTGTAAAGGTATAAAGACCCTGATGGAGTTATATACAGCCCCTCAAAAAGTAGTAAGGATGTGATTGCAGCGTGATATAGAAAATGCATGCCAAATGGGCAGCATTACAATAGTCATGGTGGATTTTAGTCTGGAGAGACTTGTTCTGGAGCAGCTCTGGCCTATGGTTAGGCCACATTTAGACCCCCTCCATTTCACCTACCAGCCCCGACTAGGAGTTGAGGATGCCATCGTCTATCTGCTGAACCGTGTCTATGCCCACCTGGACAAGCCGGGGAGCACTGTGAGGGTCATGTTTTTTTACTTCTCCAGTGCATTCAACACCATCTGCCCTACTCTGCTGGGTGAGAAGCTGACAGTGATGCAAGTGGATGCTTCCCCAATGTCATGGCTTATTGATTACCTGACTGGCAGAGCACAGTATGTGTGCTTGCAACACTGTGTGTCAGACAGAGTGGTCAGCAGCACTTGGGCTCCACAGGGGACTGTCCTGTCTCCCTTTCTCTTCACCATCTTCACCTCGAACTTCAACTACAACACAGCATCTTGACATCTTCAGAAATTTTCTGATGATTCTGCTATAGTTGGATGCATCAGCAAGGGAGATGAGGCTGAGTACAGGGCTACGGTGGGAAACTTTGTCACATGGTGTGAGCAGAATCATCTGCAGCTTAATGTGAAAAAGGCTAAGGAGCTGGTGGTGGACCTGTGGAGGGCCAAGGCACCGGTGACCCCTGTTTCCATCCAAGGGGTCAATGTGGATATGGTGGAGGATTACAAATACCTGGGGATACGAATGGACAATAAATTGGACTGGTCAAAGAACACTGAGGCTGTCTACAAGAAGGGTCAGAGCCATTTCTATTTCCTGAGGAGACTGAGGTCCTTTAACATCTGCTGGACAATGCTGAGGATGTTCTACGAGTCTGTGGAGGCCAGTGCTAACATGTTTGCTGTTGTGTGCTGGGGCAGCAGGCTGAGGGTAGCAGACAGAATCAACAAAACCAACAGAATCAACAAACTCATTCGTAAGGCCAGTGATGTTGTGGGGGTGGAACTGAACTCTCTGACAGCGGTGTCTGAAAAGAGGATGCTGTCCAAGTTGCATGCCGTCTTGGACAATGTCTCCCATCCACTCCATAATGTACTGGTTAGGCACAGGAGTACATTCAGCCAGAGACTCATTCCACCGAGATGCAACACTGAGCGTCATAGGAAGTCATTCCTGCCTGTGGCCATCAAACTTTACAACTCCTCCCTCGGAGTGTCAGACACTCTGAGCCAATAGGCTGGTCCTTTTTTTTATTTCCACTTGGCATAATTTACTTATCATTTAATTATTTCTGGTTTTATTTTGCTATATTTCTATTCTATTCTTGGTTGTTGCAACTGTAACGAAACTCAATTTCCCTCAGGATCAATAAGGTCCGTCTGTCTGTCTGTCTTTTAATAGGCAGGTAGATTGGGAAAATCATATTGGGGATGGAATTTCAAGAATGTCACTGAGATGGCTTTTTAGAGCAGCTCATAGTTGAGCCTACTTGGGCATCAGCTATTCTGGATTCGGTGTAGTGCAGTGAACTGGATTTTATTAGAGAGCTTTAAGGTAACAGAACCCTGAGGGCATATGATCATGCTATGATTGAATACACGGTGAAGTTTGAGAAGGAGAAACTAAAGTCAGCTTTATCAGTATTACAGTGGAGTAAAGAGAATTACAGAGGCATGAGAGAGGGGTTGGACAGAATTTTTTGGAAAAGAACACTAACAGGGATGATGACAGGGGAGGAATGGCTGCAATTTCTGGAAGTAATTCAGAAAGCCTAGGAAATATACATCCTAAAGAGGAAGAAATATTCTAAAGCAAAGATGACATCACCATGACTATCAAGAGAAAACAAAGCCAATACAAAAGACAAAGAGAAGGTATATAATAGATTAAAAATTAGTGTGAAATCAGAGGATTGAGAAACTTTTAAAAACCAACAGAATGCAACTAAAAAGTCAGTGGGAAGGTAAAGATGGAATGCAAAAATAAGCTAGCCAATAACATTAAAGAGGATACCAGAAGTTTCTTCAGATACAGAAAGTGAAAAAGACAGGTGAGAGTGGATGTTGGACTGTTTTAAAACAATACTGGTGTGATAATAATGGAGGACAAGGAAATGGCGGATAAACTGAATAAATATTTAGCATCTATCTTCACTGTGGAAAACACTAGCAGTATGGTGGTAGTTCCAGGTATCGGTGGTCATGAAGTGTGTGAAGTTACCATTACTAGAGAGAAGTGTCTTGGGAAACAAGAAGGTCTGTAGGTAGGTAAGTCACATGGACCAGATGGTGTACACCCCAAGGTTGTTGAAGAGATTGTGGAGGCATTAGCAATGATTTTTCAAGAATCACTAGGTTCTGGAATAGTCCTGGAAGACTGGAAAATTGCAAGTGACTTTCAATCCATCAAGAAGGAATAGAGGCAGAAGAAATGAATCTATAGGTTTTTTTTAATTGGGCCTCAGTAGTTGGGAAGATGTTGGAGTCGATTGTTAAGGATGAGGTCTCAGTGAGTTTGGAGGCACATGATAAAAAATGGGCATGGTTTCAAGAGAAAAATTTGCCTGACAAATCTGTTGGAATTCTTTGAAGGAAGAATTGAAGAAAGGATAGACAAAGGAGAATCAGTTGATATTGTGTACTTGGATTTTCAGAAGGCCTTTTACAAGGTGCTACACATGCAGCTGCTTATCAAGCTACAAACCCATGGTATTACAGGAAAGATTCCAGCATGGATAAAGAAGTGGCTGATTGGCAGGAGGCAGACAATGTGAATAAAAGGAATCTTTTCTGGTTGGCTTCCAGTGACTAGTGGTGTTTCACAGGGATCTGTTTTAGGCCCCATTCTTTTTACATTATATGTCAATGATTCGGATGATTGAATTGATTGCTTTGTTACAAAGTTTGCAGACGAAATGAAGATAGGTGGAGGAGCAGGTAGTTTTGAGAAAGTAGAGAGGTTACAGAAGGACTTAGCTAAATGTGAAGAATGGGAAAGAAGTGGCAGATTGAAAACCATTTTGGGAAGTGTATGGTTATGCACTTTGGTAAAGAAGAAATGAAAGGGTAGATTATTTTCTAAATGGAGAGAAAATACAAAGACCTAAGATACAAAGGGATTTGGAAGTCATTGGGCAGGATTCCATAAAGGCTAATTTTCAGGATGTAATGAGGAAGGCAAATGCATTCTTTTCAAGAAGACTAGAATATAAAAGCAAGGATATAATGTTGAGACTTTATAAAGCAACAGTGAGGCCTTACAGATTTTGTGAGCAGTTTTGGGCCCCTTGTGTTAGAAAGGACGTACTGAAACTGAGAAGAGTTAAAGGAGGTTCATGAAAAAAGCCAGCAATATCATAAAGGATCACAGCACTTATGGATTGTTTGTCCCACTCCCATAAGGCACAGGAACAGAATTAGGCCAGTCAGCCCATTGAGTATGCTGTGCCATTCTATCATGGCTGATTAATTATCCTTCTAAAACCCATTCTCCTGTTTTCTCCCTGTAATCTTTGACACCTGGATTATCAAGAACCTATCAACCTCTCCCTTAAGTATACTCAATAACTTCTGCAAGAGGCGGAGTGGAATAATGATGGCGCTAAACAGTGACTTATTTGCTTGCATCTTCAGAAGCAGCTCTATTTCCATCTTTAATATCTCTATTTTTCCCTTTCAGGGTTCTTTGGAAGACTCTCACCCAGAGTTACATGAACCGACTTCGGTTCTTTGCAGGAATGGAACCCACTCTAGGGGCTTCATAACTGACCATTGTTGTTCAGTACACCAAGGGCTCAGCCTAAGAGTCTGACTCGGATTTGGAAGTCTAGGATCACAGGGCTCACGAGATGGGTGAATCAAGGGTCGCTGTCACGGCAGGAGGTTCGTGTGCCGTAAATGGAGTCGGGATATCTGCTGTATGACTGAAGACCCAATATCGTTGAGATCTTCTGGCGCAGAGCTCATGAAAAGTGAAGTAATGGACTTTTAACATCGTAAACCAGCGAGTTGTTTGGTATGTCTCCCTGCTCGCTGGAAAAATACAGAAACCTCCTTCTCCCTTATTAGGGAGAAAGAGAGCCTGTGGTATGTTGTATACTGGGTGAAACGCAAAGTTTTTGGGGTAACTGCAAGTCTGTGTCTTTGTTATTGCTTTGCTCACACTTGAATGCTCGGTGGCAAGTGCAGTTGCTTTTATTTGCTGGAGGGGGAGGGAGGATTGTTGCTGCCACTAATGGTTGAGAAGGAGGGAAGATGGGGGTACTTTGGGGTTCTGACATTTAACTGCCGTTCATTCTTTGGGGCACTTCTCTGTTTTCATGGATGTTTGTGAAGAAAAAGCATTTCAGGGTGTATGTTGCAAACATTTCTCTGACCTTCAGTTGGACCTTTGAACTTTGCCTATACAGTCATCTGTGGCAATGAATTCCACAGATTCACCACATGCCAGCTAAAGAAATTTTTCCTCATCTGTTCTAAGTGGATGTCCCTCAGTTATGAAGCTGTGCCCTCTAGTCCTAGGCTCACTCAATATTGCAAACATCCTCTCCAGACCCACTCTTTCTAGGCCTTCCAATATTTTATCGGTTTCAATCAGACATCCCATCATATTTCTAAATTGCAACAAGTATAGTCTCAGAGCAATCAAATGCTCCTCATGTTAACACTTTCATTCCTGGGATAATTTTTGTAAACCCTTTCTCAGCTCTCTCCAATGCCAGCATATCCTTTCTTCGATAAAGGGCTCAAAACTGATTGCAATACTCCAAGTGCAGCCCAACCCATGCCTTATAAAGCTTTAGTATTACATCTTTGCTTTTGTATTTTTGTCCTCTTGAAGTGAAGACTAACATTGCATTTGCCTTCCTTACTACCAACTCAATATGCAAATCAACCTTTAGGGAAACCTGCATGAGGACTCCCAAGTACCTTTGCACCTTTGATTTTTGAATTATCTCCCCATTTAGAAAATAGTTCATGTCTTTATTCTTTCTGCCAAAGTGCATAATTGTTACCCTACATCATATTCGATCTGCCACTTCATTGTCCATTCTCCAAATCTATCTAAGTCCTTCTGCAGACACCCTGCTTCCTCAACATTATGTGAACCTCCACCTACCTGTGTGCTGTCAAAAACGTGGCCACAAATCCATCGATTCCTTTATCAAAATTATTGACATATAACATGAAAAGAAGCGGTGCCAACACTGACACCTGCAGCACACCACTAGTCATTGGCAGCCAACCAAAAAAGGCCCCATATATTCCTACTCTTTGCCTCCTGCCAATCAGTCAATCTTCCGTCCATGCTACCTTTCCTGTAATACAGAGGGCTCTTATCTTGTTTAGCTGTCTATGTTTGGCAGTTTGTCAAAGGTCTTCCGAATATAGAAATAAACAATAGCCACCGACTTTCCTTTGACTATCCTGCCTGCTACTTCCTCAAAGGTTTCCAAGAGATTAGTGAGCCAACTTTTCTCCTTTCAAAAAAACCATGCCAAATCTGGCCTATTTATCATGTGCCTCCAAATACTCCATAAACCTTATCCTTGATAATAAACTCCCAACATTTTTCCAACCACTGAAGTCAGGCTCACTGGCCCATACTTTCCTTTCCTCTGTCTCCTGAACTTCTTAAAGGGTGGAGGGCTATTTGCAATTGTGCAGTCCTCAAACCATTCCAAGATCTAACTATTATTGAAAGATCATTACTAATGTCTCCTCAGTCTCTTCAGCTATCTTTCAGAACCTCGGGTGTACACCATATTGTCCAGATGACTTATTTACCTACAGTCTTTTCAGCTTTCCAATTACCTTCTCCTTAGTCATAGCAATGAAACTCACTTTTGCCTCCTGGCATTCTCACATTTCTAGCATTCCACAGTGAAGTCTGATGCAAAATCTGACACTTTTTTGTTCCCCATTATTACTTCTCCAGCATCATTTTCCAGAAGTCTGATATCTACTCTTATCTCCCTGTTAATCTTTATATATCTGAAGAAACATTTTGTATCCTCTTTTATGTTATTGGCTAGCTTACCTTCATATTTCATCTTTTCTCTCTTTATGGCTTTTTTAGTCACCTTCTGTTGTTTTTGTTTAAACTTCCCAATCCTCTACCTTTCCATTAATTTTGTTTTGCTATATTATATGCTCTCTCTTTAGCTTTTAAGCTGTCTTTAACTTCCTTTGTCAGCCACAATTGCCTCATCCTCAATTTAGAATACTTATTCATCTTCGGGATATATCTTTTCTGCACCTTCCATATTTTCCCCAGAAACTGCAGCCATTGCTGTTCTGCTGTTACCTCTGATACAGTCCCCTCCCCTTCCATTCAAGTTTGGCTAGCTCCTCCCTTATATCTATAATTCCCTTTACTCCACTGTAATACTTATACATCCAGTTTTAGCCTCTCCTTCTCAAACTGCAGGGTGGATTCTATCACATTACATGATCCTGTCTCTTAAGGAGACCTTCTCCTTAAGCTCCCTAATCAAATCTGGGTCATTACGTAACACCCAATACAGAATTGTCATCCCTCTTGTGGGCACAACTAGAAGCTGTTCTAAAAAGCTATCTCCCAGGTGTCCTACAAATTCTCTTTCTTAAGATTCAACACCAACCTGACTTTCACAATCTACCCTCATATTGAAATCACCAGTGATTATCATAACATTGCCCTTTGTACATGCCTTTTCTAACTCGCATTGTAATTTGTGACTCATAACCTGGGTACAGTTCAGGGACCTATAAATATCTCCCATCAGGGTCGTTTTATCCTTGCAGTTTCTTAACTCTACCCACAAGGATTCTACATCTTCCGATCCTACGTCAACTCTTTCTAAGGATTTGATTCAATTTTTTATCAACAGATAATGTGTTGGTGCATGCCCCCTAGTGGGCAAGGCATCAGACTAGTAACCTGAAGGTCACTGGTTCGAGTCTCAGCTGAGGCAACGTGTTTGTGTCCTTGAGCAAGGCACTTAACAACACTTTGCTCTGCGACGTCACTGGTGCCAAGCTGCATGGGTCCTAGTGCCCTTCCCTTGGACAAACATCGGTGGCGTGGAGAGGGGAAGGCCTGCAGCTTGGGCAACTGCCGGTCTCCCATACAACCCTGCCCAGGCCTGCACCCTGGAAACTCCAGGCGCAGATCTATGGTCTCTTGAGACCGACGGATGCCAAAATTATTTGTCAACAGAGCCACAACACCTCTTCTGCTTGCCTGCCTGTCCTTTTGATACAATGTGTATCTTTGATTGTCAAGCTTCCCACTATGATCTTCTTTCAGCCATGATGCAAAGATGCCCTCAGCATTGTATCTGCCAATGTCCAACTGTGGTACAAGATGATCTACCTTACTCTGTATACTACATGCATTCAGATGTAACACCTTTATTCCTATATTTTGATTTTGGGCCCTTGTTACACTAACTTATCCCACTCACTGCAATTTTGCAGTATTAGCTGCCTGTCCTTCCTCACACTCTCATGATACAATGCATTGATTTGCATACCAACTGCCCCATCCTCAGCCCTATCACTCCTGTTCCTATTCCCCCTGCCACATTAATTTTAACCTTCCCAACAGGTCTAGCAAACCTCCCTGCAAAGATATCAGTCCCTCTCAGGTTGAAGTGTAACCAATACTTTTTGTACGGGTCATAGCTTTCCCAGAGGGGATCCCAATGATCCATTAATCTGAAACCCTGCCCCCTGCACCAATTCTTCAGGCATTTTCCAAATCATCCTATTCTTACTCTCACTGACACTTGGCACAAGCAGCAATCCAGTGATTACTACCATCGACATTCTGTTTTTCAGCTTTTTGCCCAACTCCCTATATCCTCCCTTCAGGATTTCCTCCCTTTTCCCACCTCTGTTGTTGGTACCTATACGTACCATGACTTCCGGCTGTTCGCCCTTCCCGGCTAGAATGCTATCAACCCAGTCCAAGACAGCCCTGACCCTAGCACCTGGGAGGCAACATACCGTCTGCGTGTCTCCTTCACATCGACAGAGTCTGTATTCTGCTCCTTTAGTTATGAAAACCTCTACCACTATGCCACATTCCTCTTCTCCCCATTTCCCTACTGAGCTGCGGAGTCGGACTCAGTGTCAGAGACCTGTTCGCTTCGAATTCCCTGGTAGGAGGTCCCCCCCAACAGTATCCAAAGTGGTATTCTTACCACTGATGAGACCATCATAGGGGTACTCTTCACAGGCTGCATATTCCTTTGCCCTCTTCTGCCAGTCATCCAGTTATCTCCCTCCTGCAATTTAGGGGTGACTACCTCTCTGTAGCTCTTGTCTATCAGCTCCTCAGTTTTCCATGTGAGTGGAAAGTCATCTAGGTGCAACTCCAGTTTTTTAGCATGGTCTCTAGGGAACTGTAGCTCAATGTACTTTGTGTAGGTGTGGTTATCAGGGAGACTGAAAGTTCCACATCTCATGTAAATGACACACTGCTACTCAGGACCCATCTTCAGCACACTGGCTGTGTACTAACAAAAAAAAATGCTAGAAACTTACTTAGAACATCCAGCTGTGTTTGCCAAAGCCTGTTCTCCCCTAAGCCTGTTGAACCCAACACAAACCGCTCTAACAATGTCTACTCTGTCAATGGCCTTTCCCATCAGGGAAGCGGCTACATAAAATCCAAACCAGGACCACAAGACTCAAAAACAGTTACCTCCCACAAGTCATCAGCCTGATCAACATTTCTATCCATTAACCCACCCCACCACCCCTACATATACATGACCTCTCATCACTTCATGTATATACAATCAGTCTATGTACTGAACAGTTACTTGTATATTGAGTTTTATATGATTGTTTTTATTCGTATATTTATAGTGTTTTCATTTGTTTTTTTATTGTGTCCTTTATGCTTATTGTCTTTTTCCCAGATTTGGAATAAAAATCATTTTGTTCCCCTTTACCTTTGTGTACAGAATGACAAAAAATATCTTGAAACATGACTCTTGAATTATTAAAATGTCCACTACTCACCCTTCAGATTCCATCTGCCAAACTTTCCCCTAATGGTTCCCATGATCACTTTCCTTACTTATCAGATACCAGCACCGATAGACTCTGTGTTCTTGCTTATTACCCTCCTAGTTGGCTCCACCTTTACCTTTCCTTCTTCCTAACCTGGCTCCACCTTTACCTTTCCTTCCCCCTAACCTGGTTCCACCTTTACCTTTCCTTCCCCTAACCTGGCTCCACTTTTATCTTTCCTTCTTCCTAACCTGGCTCCACCTTTACCTTTCCTTCCCCTCACCTGGCTCCCCCTTTACGTTTCCTTCCCCTAACCTGGCTTCATCTTTACCTTTCCTGCCCCCCACCTGGCTCCCCCTTTACATTTCCTTCCCCTAACCTGGCTTCATCTTTACCTTTCCTGCCCCCCACCTGGCTCCACCTTTACCTTTCCTTCCCCCCACCTGGCTCCACCTTTACGTTTCCTTCCTCCCACCTGGCTCCACCTTTACCTTTCCTTCCCCTAACCTGGCTCCACCTTTACCTTTCCTCCCCCCCCCCCAACTGGCTCCACCTTTACGTTTCCTTCCCCCCACATGGCTTCACCTTTACCTTTCCTTCCCCTAACCTGGCTCCACCTTTACCTTTCCTTCCCCTAACCTGGCTCCACCTTTACCTTTCCTTCCCCCTAACCTGGCTCCACCTTTACCTTTCCTTCCCCCTAACCTGGCTCCACCTTTACCTTTCCTTCCCCTCACCTGGCTCCCCCTTTACCTTTCCTTCACCCCAACCTAGCTCCACCTTTACCTTTCCTTCCCCCACCTGGCTCCACCTTTACCTTTCCTTCACCCCAACCTGGCTCCATCTTTACCTTTCCTTCCCCCCACCTGGCTTCACCTTTACCTTTCCTTCCCCCTAACCTGGCTCCACCTTTACCTTTCCTTCCCCTCACCTGGCTCCCCTTTTACCTTTCCTTCACCCCAACCTGGCTCCACCTTTACCTTTCCTTCCCCCACCTGGCTCCACCTTTACCTTTCCTTCACCCCAACCTAGCTCCACCTTTACCTTTCCTTCACCCTAACCTGGCTCCACCGTTACCTTTCCTTCACCCCAACCTGGCTCCACCTTTACCTTTCCTTTCCCCTAACCTGGCCCCATCTGTCTGTTTTTATTCTCTCCACCTGTTTCTGTCTCCCAATCCAATTCTCTCTCTCTCCTACATGGTTCCAACTACCAATCATCTTTCAACTCTCCTTGGCCCATCAATCAGCTACTGGCCCCTGTCTCGCCACTCCTCCTTTTTTCTCCATACTGGTCATCTTCCCTCTTCCCTCTCAGTCCTGATGCAGGGTTCCAAACAAAAATATTGACAGCTCCTCTCCCCCACAGATGCTGCTTGACTCATTGAGTTCCTTCAGCAGATTTTTAAAGAGCCATCACGTTAAAAATATCAGTCGAGGATGTTGCTAACAAATTCACACCTTGCCTATCAAATACAGTCAGTTCCACAGTACGTGCGCTTGCAACACTGTGTGTCAGACAGAGTGGTCAGCAGTACTGGGGTTCCACAGGGGACTGTCCTGTCTCCCTTTCTCTTCACCATCCACACTCGGACTTCAACTACAACACAGAATCTTTTCATCTTCAGAAGTTTTCTGATGACTCTGCCATAGTTGGATGCATCAGCAGGGGAGATGAGGCTGTGTACAGGGCTACGGTGGGAAGCTTTGTCACATGGTGCGAGCAGAATCATCTGCAGCTTAATGTGAAAAAGACTAAGGAGCTGGTGGTGGACCTGTGGAGGGCTAAGGCACCTGTTTCTATCCAAGGGGTCAGTGTGGACATGGTGGAGGATTACAAATACCTGGGGAAACGAATGGACAATAAACTGGACTGGTCAAAGAACACTGAGGCTGTCTACAAGAAGGGTCAGAGCCGTTTCTATTTCCTGAGGAGACTGAGGTCCTTTAACATCTGCTGGACAATGCTGAGGATGTTCTACGAGTCTGTGGTGGCCAGTGCTATCATGTTTGCTGTTGTGTGCTGGGGCAGCAGGCTGAGGGTAGCAGACACCAACAGAATCAACAAACTCATTCATAAGGCCAGTGATGTTGTAGGGGTGGAACTGGACTCTCTGATGGTGGTGTCTGAAAAGAGGATGCTGTCCAAGTTACATGCCATCTTGGATAATGACTCCCATTCTCTCCATAATGTCCTGTTTAGGCACAGGAGTACATTTAGCCAGAGACTCATTCCACTGAGATGTAACACTGAGTGTCATAGGAAGTCATTCCTACCTGTGGCCATCAAATTTTACAACTCCTCCCTCGGAGTGTCAGACACCCTGAGCCAATAGGCTGGTCCTGGACTTATTTCCACTTGGCATGATTAACTTATTATTATTTAATTATTTATGGTTTTATATTGCTATACTTCTTCACTATTCTTGGTTGGTACGGCTGTAACGAAACCCAATTTCCCTCGGGATCAATAAAGTATGTCTGTCTGTCTGTCAAACTCAATCAGTAAACTTAAATTTGGGAACAATAGATTTATGTTGGCCAGGGATGTTAAAGGATAAGGAATGAAGATTTATCTTTGGATTTACAGTCTAAGTCAGCTAGAATCTATCTGGGTAAAAAAAATAGGTGTAAAGCTCCTCCTAAACCAACCCCTATGTCCCAATATTGAGGTGCTATTCCAGCATGGATATTTGGGTAAGGCACAAGAAGACCAGGCACTAATCATGGAGAAGATTGAGAATAATAGAATTGGCAGAAGTTCAGATGCAGATTGAGATTTACTTATCACGTACAACGAAACACAACAAAAAGAAGTGTTGTTTGTGTTAACAATCAACACACATAAAGACATGCTGTGGGTAACACACAAGTGCCAACACACATTCTGGTAGCAACATAGCATGCCCACAATGCTCAACAGAACAACACAGAACACAATGAGCAACATAACAACAACAGCAAAACAAGCCCCGTTCCTCCCTCCCGTACACACAGAGGTATGGACAGTCCTCCAGTCTCCATGCTTTGGACAGGCCCTTAGGCTCCAGTCTCCTGTTTCCAGGCTTCAGCCATCAGGTTTTGACTTCTGGACTTTGATTTATGTAGAGCCATCAAGGTGGCAAAACGACAACACAGGGACAAAATCCAGTCACAACTCTACGACAGTGGCACATGCAGCATTTGGCAAGCACTGCAGAGCATCACTGACTTCAAGAGGAAACGCAGCAGTACAGCCAACATTGCCCCCTCGCTCGTGGATGAGCTAAATGTTTTTACTCTCATTTCGCGGCTGATCAGAGTGAAGCCCAGAGGAGAGCCAGTGACTAGACCTTCTCTTTCATCATCTCCGAGGTACATAGAACTTTTCAATATGTCAACAGCCGCAAGGAAGCGGGGCTGGATGGCATCCCAGGGTGAGTCCTCAAAGTGTGTGCAGAACAGCTGGCTGGTGTGCTTGTGGACATTCTTAATCTCTCCCAGTGTGTAGAGCCCTCCTGTTTCAAATTGTCCATCATTGTCTCTGGACCTAAGAAAATCAAGCTAGCATGCCTGAACAATTGGCACCCTGTCACGCTCACCTCAATTATAAGCAAATGCTTTAAGTTAAAGACTGCAACTGCAGTATGCTACTGCCCACACTGGAATGCCTACAATTCGCCTACCGATGGAACTGGTCTGCCGACGATGCCATAGCCACAGCACTACACACCGTCCTCATTCACCTGCATAAGAGGGATGCATACATTAGAATGCTGTTCCTGGACTACAGTTCAGCATTCAACACTGTAATTCCCTCCAGACTTGACAGGAGCTGCAGAGACCTCAGTCTGAAACCCACCTTGTGGAGCTGAATTCTAGACTTCCTATTGGATAGCCAACAGGTGGTAAGGATGGACTCCCTCGCCTCTGCCCCTCTGACCCTCAACACAGGTACCTCTCAGGGTTGTGTCCTGAGTCCCCTCCTCTACTCCATTTATACCTACAACTGTACTTCCACACACAGCTCCAATCTGCTGATTAAATTTGCAGAAGTCATTGATCGGTATTACTTCTAGCGGTGACGAGACGGCCGACAGAGAGAGGTTTACACCCTGATGCAGTGCCGCCAGGATAACAACCTCAATGTCCAAAAAACAAAAGAGCTGATTGTGGATTACAGGAGGAATGGAGACATGCTCACCCCAATCAACATCAATAGGATTACAGTTGAGAGGGTGAGTAGTTTCAAGTTCCTTAGTACAGGTATCACCGAAGATTTCACCTAGACTGTACACACCAGCTGTATGGCAAAAAAAACACAACAGCTTCTCTTCAACCTTAGGCAATGGAAGAAATTCAGCATGAGTCCCCACGTTCTCAAGACTTTCTACAGGGGCACCATTGAGAAAATCCTGACTGACTGTACCAATCTTAATTATTGGGTACTGCAGAGAGTGATGCAGACAGCCCAGCGCATCTGTGGACACCAGTAATCAGGGTCACTAGTAACCCCAACCATAGACTATTTCAGCTGCTTCTGTTTGGCAAACAGTACCACAGCATAAAAGCCAGGACCGACGGGCTATGGGACAGCTTCTTTCTAAAAGCCATTAGACTTACAAACTCACATGTCTGTGCATTACAACAGAATCATAACACAAGGATTTTTACTCCCTCATGTGTGGGATGGATATAAGATTTAAACAAATTCAAATTCAAATTGATCTTTAGTATCAATCCCTGGATTAGCCTGTGACAGCACTTTGAACTCTAGGTTCAGACTCCTCCAGACTCCAGTCTTCAGGTTTTGGACAACATAAAATGCAACAAACAGCACATAATAAGCAACCTAACAGCAAAACAAGCCTCTTTTCTCCCTTCCACATACACACACATATAGACAGTCCTCCAGTCTCCACTCTTCAGGTTTTGACTGGTCTCCAGGGCTTCAGTCTCCTGTCTACAGGCTTGGGCCACAGGGCTTCAGTTTCCAGCTTTCAATCAACATTCAGGCTTTGATCTTTGGTATTGATCTCTAATATAGATGATGGCTCTCTGAATTCCAAGCTCAAACTCCATGCCTGCAGACTCACTGACCCTCTTGCCTGCTCTCATGGACATCCAATCTTGGACCCACCAACCTAGGGTAGCCCAGCATCCATTCACCTCCTTCATTATATGTCCATATGGTCTTCAAACGTGGAGCAGTGGCTTGGACTCTGGATGTTCTTCGTCCCATGTCCACATCGCTGGCCTTTGAGGGTGATGTGGAGGCCTAAACTCTGATCTAACCTCTAACTCCCCAACATCCCTGAGCCGAAACCCTAATCTGATTTAAAACAATAGGATCATAAAACATAGAAGCAGAATTAGGCCATTCAACACATCGAGTCTTCTCTGCCATTCTATCATGGCTACTCCTGGATCCCACTCAACCCCATAATTCCTAAGGGGATTTCTAACTCCCCCTTCTGTTTCCAGAACCTTCCCTCCAAACTTAAAGCAAAAACCAAGTCTAAGTCACAAACATATGGTCTCAAAGACAAATATATTGTTATTGCATAATATGCTTTACTGAATATTATTTCATGAACCATGCCAATATTTTAATGCCCTTTTTCTTGGTGCCATCTTAATCTGAAGTAATAGTTTGTAATACTTGTAGCTATCAAACAATCCAAGAGAACAATCTAGATTTAAAGCAGATGTATTAATCAATCGGGACAAAATGACTTGCAATTATAAAACATGATTTGTAACCAGTTGATGGTTTAATGTAAGTAACAAAACAGGAATACTGCAAGTGCAATCAGCAATGTGATAATGGGGGAATGTTTCAGGTGTTAGTTGGAAGATAAATATTGATAAAGGTATTAACTAAATTAGCTGCCTTTCTTAGAATTAGAATTAGAATTCTGAATGAACTGGTGATTTCATAATCTTGTCAAGGATTTGGTTACTTAACTCTTGAGCATGCAGGTACAGCACCTTTAAGTGGAAGTCAGTAGATCACCATGGCTACAAAGAGGGAGGAGGGGTGAACTCCAAGCCAGGCTGAGATGAAGAGGAATGAAACTCCCTCTGCCCAGCACCTTGTTAGAAAATGTGCAGTCACTGGAGAACAAGCTTGAGGAACTAAGGGCAAGATTTTTGTAATGGAGAGAAATGAGGAATTGCTGTGATCTTTGTTTCATGGAGACAAGGATCACTCCAGCTGTATCAGTAAGACCTGAAGTCTTCTCATTACACAGGATGGACTAAACTGCTGATTCAGAGAAGTCAAAAAGTGGAGGTCTATGTTTCACATAAACTCCTTGTTGTGCTCTGACATTTAGAATTTAGAAGATGGAGGGGGGATCTTATTGAAACATATACAATTCTAAAGGGATTGGACAGGCTAGATGCAGGAAGATTGTTTCCGATGTTAGGGAAGTCCAGAACGAGGGGTCACAGTTTAAGGATAAAGGGGAAGCCTTTTAGGACCGAGATGAGGCAAAACTTCTTTACACAGAGAGTGGTGAATCTGGAATTCTCTGCCACAGGAAACAGTTGAGGCCGGTTCATTGGCTACATTTAAGAGGAAGTTAGATATGGCCCTTGTGGCTAAAGGGATCGGGGGTATGGAGAGAAAGCAGGTATAGGTTTCTGAGTTGGATGATCAGCCATGATCATACTGAATGGCGGTGCAGGCTCGAAGGGCAAATGGTCTACTCCTGCACCTATTTTCTATGTTTCTATGACATGGTGCTTTTGTTGTACTGTTGTATCCCTGACCAGAAACATCTAATGATTAAATGCTGACCACTCTACGAACAAAGAGAGTTTCATTCCGTGTTCCTGACCACAAATTACATACCATGAAAAGCCAAAGTTAATCAAACACTCAAGACATTGAATGCTGAAATCATCAAACAAAAAACAGTCCACTCCGACACGTTTCAAATAATAGTCGATGATTTCAATCAGACTTGTTTGAAGAAATCTCTGCACAATTATCATCAACATATAATCTGCAGCACCACGGGTCCCAACACACTAGACTACTGCTATACTACGATAAGGAATGCCTACCGTTCCATGCCAAGACTGCAGTTCAGGAAAGCTAATCACTTGGTTGTCCATCTCCTCCCTGCATACTGGCAAAGGCAAAAGAACAAGCCTCCGGAGATTACAACAACATAAAGGTGGTTGTAGGAGGAAGAGAAGCAGCCATCGGATTGCTTCGAGTTGATGGATTACGCCGTGTTCAATGACTCATCAGAGGATCTGAGTACACCACAGGATTTATAAAAATACCTGCAGATGAGTGTGTCCCCACAAAATCACTCAGTGTACTCCACAACCAGAACCCTGGATGAACCATGAGATCCACAATGTGCTGCGGGCCAGATCAGTGGCATTCAAGTTTGTTGACTAGGTAAGGTAGAAGACATCCAAGTATGATCTCCAGAAAGCCATTCCAAGGGTGAAGTGGCCATCCTGGACCAAACATAATCCACTAGAGGATACTTGACACCTGTGGCAGAGCTTGAATGTTATTAGTTCTTACTAAATGAAACAAGGCAACATCAATGACAACAGGGCTTCACTCCCAGTTGAAGTCAATGCCTTGTATGCTTGCTTTGACCATCAATACATGGAGGAACTTTCAGAAGCTCCCAGAGCCCCCAACGATTCTGCCTCTGATTCCAAGGTGAGAGCAACCTTCAAGAGGGTGAAACCACAGAAAGCATCTGACCCAGACAGGGTACTTGACTGAGCACTGAAGATCTGTGCTGAGCAACTCTGTGGAGGGTTCATAAATTCCATTAACCTCTCACATCAGCAGTCTGATGTATCCACCTGCTTCAAACAGGCTTCAATTATATGGGTGCCCAAGAAGAACGTGGTAATCTGCCTCAATGACTATCGTCTAGTAACATTTACATCCACTAAGATGAAGTGCTTTGAGAGATTGGTGATGAAACCAATCAACACCTGCCTGAGAAGCAACTTGGACCTGTTCTAACTTGACTACCAGTGCAACGGATCCACAGCAGATGCTATTTCATTGGTTCTGCACTCAACCCTGCAACATCTAGACAGCAAAGATGCACACATCAGGATGTTCTTTATCAACTGTAGTTTGGTATTCAATGCTATGAACCACTCAAAACTAATCAATAAGCTTTAGACCTTGGCCTCAATGCCTCCTTGTGCAATGGGATCCTTGATTTCCTCACTTGTAGTTCAGATTAGCAACAACATCTCCTCCACAATCACCATCAGCACAGTTGCTTCACATGGCTCTCTGCTTAATCCCCTGCTCTACTCGCTTTGTTCTTATGACTGTGAGGCTAAGCACAGCTCCAATACAATACTTAAGCTTGCTGATGACATGACTGTCATAGGACGAATCAAAGATGGTGATGAATAAGCATATAGGAGTGAGACTGAAAACCTGGCTGAGTGGTGCCATAACAACAACCTCTTACTCCATGTCAGCAAGACCAAGGATTTGATTATTGACTTCAGGAGGAGGAAACCAGAGGTCCATGAGCCAATCCTTATTGGGGGATCAGAAGTGGAGTGGGTCAACGACTTTAAATTCCTTGGTGTTATCATTTCAGAGGATCTATAATTACAAAGAAAGCATGGCAGTGCCTCTACTTCCTTAGAACTCTGCAAAGAATCAGTATGATATCTAAAACTTTGACAAACTTCTGTAGATGTGAGCTGGAGAGAATATTGATTGGTTGGATCACAGTCTGGTATGGAAACTCCTATGCCCTTGAACAGAAAATCCTACAAAAGTAGTGGATATCACACAGTCCATCATGAGAAAAGCCATTCCCAACATTCACATCTACATGGAGCGTTGTCATAGGAAAGCAGCATCTATCATCAAGGACCCCACCATCTAGGACATGTTCTCTTTTCACTGCTGCCGTCAGGAAGAAGGTAGAGGAGCCTCAGAATTCATGCCACCAGGTTCAGGAACAATTATTATCCCAGGGTCTTGAGCCGGTGGTGATAACGTCACTGATTTGTACTTGCCTCATCACTGAGCTGTTCCCACAACCTATGGTCTCACTTTCAAGGACTCTTCATCTCATATGCTCAATAGTTATTTCTTATTTCTTCTTCTTCTTCTTCTTCTTCTTCTTATTATTATTATTATTATTATTATTATTATTATTATTTCTTTTTTACCTTTTGTATTTGCATAGTTTGTTGTCCATCCTGTTGGGCATAGTCCTCTTTGATTAAATTACGTTTCTTGAATTTACTGAGTATGCCTGCAAGAAAATGAATCTCAGGTTTGTATATTATGTTAATTATATATTCTTTGATAATAAATATCCTTTGAACTTTGAACTTTGTATTCTGCAATATTTTCTGACAATGTGAAAATCCACGCAAAGACTTGCTTAAAATCCCACATGAAAGACAGTTTTTCTGACGGTGTTGTGTTCCCTCAGAACTGTAACAGGCTTTTGCATGTGTCTGTGGACTAAGATTAGCAGATAAAGGTATAGAATCATAAATCACTACAACTCAGTAAAAGGTCTTTCAACCCATCTGCTCTGTGCCAAACTATTATCCTGCCAAATCTCACTAACCTGCACCTGAACCATAGCTCTCCATACCCTTCTCTAATACATACCTACCAAAATTTATCTTAATTATTGAAATCAAATTTGTATCCACCACTTCCATTTGTAGTTTTTTCCACACTCTCACCACCCTCTGAGTGAAGAAGTTCCCCTTCATGTTCCCCTTAAACATTTCGCCTTTTACCATCAACCCATGAATATTTATTCTACTTTCACCCTTAACCCTTGGCCTCAAGTTCTAGTCTCAATGGAAAATAGCCTGCTTGAATTTACCCTATCTATACACCTCATAATTCTGTATACCTCTATTAAATCTCCTCTCAATCTCTCATGCTCCAGGGAATAACATCCTAACCTATTCAATCTTTCAAGTCCTCAGTTCGCTGTAACATCCTTGTAAATTTTTTCTTTATTTTTTCAATCTTATTGATATCTTTCCTGTAGATAGATGACCTAAACTGCACACAATACTCCAAATTAGGCTTCATCAATCTCTGATACAATTTTGACATAACGTCCCAATTCCTGGACTCAATACATTAATTTATGAAGGCCTATGTGCCAAAAGTTTTCTTTACAGCCTTGCACACCACTTCCTGTAACACCACTTTCAAGGAATTATGGATCTGTATTCTCAAGTCTCTCCAATCTACCACACTCTGCAGTGCTTATCACTCCTCATGGTTTATCCTCCCAAAGTTCAACACCTCCCACTGCAGGTTTTGATAGCCTTCCTAACTGTCCACTATACCTCCAATCTTGGTATCATCTGCAAATTTGCTGAACCAATTTACCGCATTATCTTCCAGACCATTGATATAGATGACAAATAACAACGGACCCAGCAGCATATACTGTGACACAGGCCTCCTGTCAGAGAGGTAACCATCTACTAACGCTCTCTAGCTTTTCCCACAAAGCCAATGTCTAATTCAGTAGGTTCAATAGGTACAATTAGTGTCAGAGAAATGTATACAACGTACATCCTGAAATTCTTTTTCTTCACAATCATCCATGAAAACAGAGGAGTGCCCTAAAGAATGAATGACAATTAAACGTTAAGACCCCAAAGCCCCCCCAACTACCCCCTCACATGTATAAGCAGCAACAAAGCAATGACCCCCTCCCTCCACCAGCAATAAACATCAGCACCCCCCACCAGGCACTCAATCGAGCAGCAAAGCATCAATAAAGACACAGACTTGCAGTACCCCAAAGGTTACTTGTTCACCCAGTAATTCGATATACCACAGGCATTCTCTCTCCCTAATTAGGAAAAAAAGAGGTGTCCCTGTTTCTCAGTGAGAGGGCAGACTTATTGATTTATGGTGTTAAAAGCCTGGTGTGTCACCTTTTCCGAGCTCTGTGCCCAAAGGACTCAGGTCTCTAAGAACATAACCCGTAGCCAGCTCACTGCTTTCGATCTTCCGTGTACTCCCACAGCACATCAGGCGGTGGCACCGGCCTTGAATCTACCTGCCTCCAGAGCCACGAAAATGGCGCCTTAAAGTTGCTCGTATTCCAGGCCGCATCCTTGGCATATCAAAAAGCGGCTGGTCATGAGACCCCGAGAGCGGGTCCCATTTCCTCAAAAAAATGAAGTCAGAGTGTAATTTCAGGTCAATGTCTTCAAACAAACCTTGAAAGGGAAAAAAGAGAGATCAAGATAGAAACAGAGCTGTTTACGAAGATGTAAGCAAAGGAGTCGCCGTTAGGTGCCATTCTCCTCCTAAGCTCCACTACCTCATCCTGAATGCTGAGTGACTGAACCTTCTTGGCAAACTTATGGGAAAGGTTTCACTGCTAATGTAATGTTTTTTCTGCAGCAGCAGTGTTTGGATTATGGCTAAAGATAACGGAGGCTTTGGGATATGTATCATCCAATGAGGGGACTGTTTATTTCTTCCTTGTGTGCCCGAGAGCGAGGTATTCATGGTCTTTTGTTCAGTAGAAGATGGAGAGAGAAGATGCCAGAACGGAGAGGTCATAGACTGCAGGATGGAGTGGACTTGGAACAGGGCTGGGAGTTGACGAAGCCACGGGAAAATCAATGGGGGACTAACAGATGGGAAACTGTGAGCTCCAACGGGCATATTAAATAGTTTCATTAAAATGGGCCTTTTTCTTTTTGTTTCCCTTTAATAACCCTCCAGTCAAATCAAGAATTATAAAGCTAAATCATTTAATTCCATTTGGTTATTTCACGGTACTGATTTGTAACAGGGGAACACATCACACAACATCAACACAAATAAGAAGTTTTGCACCTCTGAATTTACATGTTTAGCAGGGCCAGAGATTGTCTTCCCTAGACTAACGTCACCAGCCGAACCTGAGGAGTACACTTGCTAAAGTATATGTTGATAACATCCGCTGTGCCTGCTTCAACATTCCTGGTAATTTTCTTGAAAACCGCAATAAAACTGGTTGAACATGGCTTACCATGCATATCCCCATGTTGATTATCCCCTATCTTTTCCTCTCTTTCAAAAACTTGTATACCTGGACCATTAGAATGCCATCCAATAACTTGTATTCTCTCTAGTTGGGACCTCTGTATATTGATTAAGGAAACTTTCCTGAACACATTTGATAAACCTTCACCCATGCAACCTTTTGACAGTATGGGAGTCTCAGTCAATATGTGGAAAGTTAAATCACCTACTACTAGAAACTGGTGCTTTGTGCAATTGTCTGCACTGTCCCTAGACATTTGCTTTTCTAAATCCAGTTGACTGTTGGGTGGTCTATAATATAATCCCATTAATGTGGTCACCCTCTTTTTTATTCCTTAATTCCATCCATAGAGCCTCAGAAGAAAAGCTCACTGGACTGTCCTGTCTAAGCACTATTCTGATATTTTCCCTGACTAGTCATGCCAGCCCCCCACTTTCAATCCCTCCCTCTCTATTACGTCTAAAACAATTGAACCCCGGAATAATGAGCTGTCAATCCTGACCCACCTGCAACCAAGTCTCACAAAATCGTAATTCCACGTACTGATCCATACACTAAGCACATCCGCCTTTCCTGCAACATGCATTGCACTGAAACAGATACAACTCAGAACATTATTGCCACCATGCTCAACCTTCTGTTTCCTGTCCTTGTAGGTTTCTCAGCATCTTTCCCCACAACCACTTCACTATCTGCTCTGGCACCCTAGTTCCATCCTGCTTTAACACTAGGTGTACAGCAGCTGAATCACACCTAATAGGACACAAAGAAATTTCAGAATAATGAATGCTGTTTGTTGCATAAGAAAGCAAAGATAACAAAGATTTAGCAAGGACTTAAAGGACTCCATATTATTTCAGCACATAATATTATTATTTTCTTTCTTATTTGGTTGTCAAACTTTTCAAAGTTCAAAGTACAGTATATTTATTATCAAAGTACATACATATCATTAAATACTATTTGAGATTCATTTTCTTGTAGGCATTCTCAGTAGAACAAAGAAATACAACAAAAATCAGTGAGAAACTACACACAAAGACTGACAAGCAACCAATGTGCAAAAAAAAGACAAGCACGCAAATACAAAAAAATCAAATAATAATAAACAAACAAATAAGTAATACTGAGAATATGAGTTGCAGAGTTCTTCAAATTGAGATCATAGGTTACATTTAGTGATGTTGAGGTGAGTGAAATTATGCCCAGTGGTTCAGGAGCCTGATCGTTGTAGGGTAATAACTATTCCTGAACCTGGTGGTGTGGGACCTAAAATTCATTCTGTGTCAAGATAAAAATCAGTGGCTTGCTGTTCCTAACTGAAATGATGTTGATCTCACACAATTATAATGATTTCTGGTTGAAATAAAAATTATGTTTGAGGCATAGTTCATGAAATAATTGACATCCATCAAGACTGTCAGGCAATAACGAATTTAATTGTTTCACGAAGAGTGAGAACAAATCACAACTGTTTTAATATTGTCAATTTAGTCAAATTAAAATCTTTGAAGCAAGTTTTAGCATTAATATTCAAGGAACTCTGGGCGCATCCAAAATGCATTCTCATCTTTCATCCCTGCTCGTTTTAAGGTATTTAAGATAATAGTATTAAAAAATGACAGGGCAATGGTGGAAATCTCTTGGAGATTCCTCACTGATCATGTGAATAATAATTCCAAGGTTACAGCTCCCTGTTATCTACTATTAGTCTACAGACAATATTCTTATGAATGTCCTTTAAAAGTAAAAATAACCTCTTTTTGTCACATGTACATTGAAACATTGAAACTTATAGGGAAATGCGGCACTTACATGAAAACAAAAGATTGTGCTAAAGATAGCTCACAAGTGGCACCACACTTTCTGTACCAGCCGAAAATGTCTATAACTTACTACCCTTAATCCTAGCCATACATCTTGAGAGTGTGGGAGGAAATTGAAACGCCTAGAGGAAACTGTGTACAAAAAGTATACTACTTGCGTATTCTACATTGTTGTTTAATGTCAATAGCTGGATTTTAATATCTTTTCAACAATTATGCCAGCACATCCATCAGAGGTAAAAATGTTAAATAATATTCAGAGATGGGTGTTAATACAAATCCCTATCCTTAATTTATAATGTGATAAGCATTTATGTCACTTGATTTCTAAGGGAATAAATTTTAAAAAATATAAAAATTGTAATTTGAAATATGACCTCAACAATCATAAAATATCTAAAATCATGGGGACAAAACTTGAATTGGATGCAAGAATTGGACTTTGCAGCACCCAAAGTTTGAACATTTCAAATTTCAATGTTCAAAGTAAATTAATTATTAAAGTACACATACACTCAGTGGCCACTTTAAGTTCAGTAAGTTGCTCATAAAGTTGCTTCTGAGTGTATGTCACTAAATACTAGACTGAGATTTATTTTCTTGCAGACATTCACAGTAGAAGAAAACGCAATAGAATCAATGAAAAAACTACACTCGAAGACTGACAAACAAACCAATGTGAAAAAGAAGACAGACACCACAAAAAATACTACTACTACTAATAATAATAATCATCATCATCATAAAGAGTAAACAAATAATAGTGAGAACACAATTTGTAGAGTCCATAGGTTGTGAAGTCAGTTCAGTGTTTTTCACTTGAAGCTAGTGAATAACTCAATACCCTATATGACTGCCTACCTTTAGTTAGAGTTTGCATAACTTGTAACACATGACCTGCAATGTGAAATTGCTGTTTCAGAACACAGGGCTCCGGCCTATGCCTTCACTTCATCTTGCATAACTTAACGACTAAAAAACAGGGAAAAAAAACATAACCCTCAACTACCAGCCAATGGCCCTTCTCAGAGAAACCATGCATCTGTACAGTGACAATGATTCTCCAAGATTCTGAAGTGATTGGTAAGTTCCCTGAAGTATTTACAGATTCATTCAGTTCTGGGCATATAATGTATAATAGAGCTTCTTCTCCTTTTCATTATTAATGTCTGTGTGCTCTGTGTTTCCCTTTATGCTTCTTCCCAATTTTGAGGAGTCATTGAGGATCTCAGATTCTTCAGGACTTTGATAGAAAGCATTCTCTCTACTCTCCTGGCAATTTCTTCCAGTGAGAACACTTTGAGGAGAGAGTTTCTTTGGGATTCTGGAGTTAAGCACATGGGCAAAGTGACCCAGTGACGATGGCAGCATGTGATGAAGTACTAGGGATGTTGGTCTGGAAGAAGATGTTGCCATTGATTCCTCCAGAGAGAGGACTTAGAAAATCTGCAGAAAGATCTGATATGCATACTGTAAGCTTCCCATGCTCTTGAAACATGCGATGATGCAGGGATTATTGCTGATCAACAGCATATGAACCTGAAGCCAGGTTTGGGGGCTTTCTCTTTTCCTCAGAAGGCTTGGCTGGTGAATTGGAGGTTGTTATGAAGTTCAGAAAGAGGTGATTTCCAAGGTGTAAGAAGGGTTCTATGTTTTCTAAAGTCTTTTATTGCTTTTGATTGGTGAGATGGTAGTCATAGGGCCATAGGCTCCTACAGCACAGAAGAAGGGTTCTGTTTAGCAGAACCATAATCCTAATGAGAAGTCAATGCTAAACTATTATTATGCCAACTCCCATTGATCTGTATGTAGACCATAGCCCTGTGTACCTGTCCCATCATATATTTATCCAAATAAAATAAAACCTGTATTCACCACTTCCTCTGGCAGCTGCCTCTACACACTTACCACTTTCTGAGTCCCACTCATATACCCTTGAAATATTTAAGTAAAATATACAAAATGCTGGAGGAACTCAGCAGATCAGGCAGCATCTCTGGTGAGGAATAAACAGTCAAGATTTCAGGCCGAGAGCCTTCAATAGTATTGGAAAGTAAGGGGGAAGAAACTAGAACAAAATGACGGGGGGAAGGGAAGGAATGCAAGCTCATTGGTGATAGATGAAGCCAGATGGTTGGTGGAGAGAGGGATGAAACTTAAAGCTGGGAGGTGATAAGTGGAAAAATTAAAGGGCTGAGGAAGAAGGAATCTGATAGGAGTAGCCAACAAGCCATACTGGGCTTGTATGTGGTAAAAAACAGGAGGGCCAGTGTTATGAGGACAAGAGTGGCTGAGACAACTACAACTTGATTAGAGATCCATCCACTATTTTCATGCCTCATCCCCTGCAACAGAGACAACTGAAAGCAAATTAAGAAAGGCACGGGATGATGCCACAAATGTCTCTATGTTGTACACCATGAATCATTGCCCAATGGAGGGCAACATAGTGTTGGTGCCAACCTCTGTGCCTCTGGTTGGAAAGTACATTGGACCAAGGAAGGACCATGTTCCTCAGAGGAATCATGAACGAGACACAAGTAGTGGTCCAACTAAAACAGTTTTATAGGTAACATATCTGAGAAAGCTTCTGATACGTTAACCAGATGGTTACTTGCAAAAGATGGCTTGGTTTTAAGTTGGAACAGAGTTCAAGGAGTTTCAGGAAAGTTGCAAGCATTTGGCCTTTGTGAGTATAAAGGACCAGAACAACTCTGCATATATTAAGGTCATTGCATGAACTTCAAACAAGAGATAAAAAGCTGCTTGTAAAAATAGATGCAAAGAGCAAAAGCAAGCTGGGTGAGTGGAAGTCCAAAAACAGCAGTCAATGGGGGTACAAAGACAGAGGATTTATCAGATGATGTTGTCGATGAGGAAACCAAGATGAATGATCAGATTGTAAAGGGAGCAATAGAAGGATTAATAAGAGAATACTCTAGTGAACTAGATGGACCTTCCCAAGGTTAAGATGCACATCCAAGAAAGAAGGTAAAAGAAAAGAAAGAGAATTATGAAATAAATGCGATGGAAATGGGAAAGAATAAGGAATGCCTAATTTCTCGAGAAATTAGCATACTCAGAGATACAAGTAATTAGAAGTAAAAGGAAGGTGAGAAAAAGAAAGGTGGAAACAAGAGAAGGGAAATGAGAAAGAAGAAAAAAAGGATCAAGTGTGGGATAAAGAGAGGGAAAGAAGTTGGGACCAGTCGAGAAGCAAGGATCAAAAATGATCCAGAGAGAAAAGTTGAGAAAAGTAAAAGAAAAGTGTTCAGAGCTGTCAGAACTACTTCCTGCAGTTCCAGATTCAACTCCCACAACCACCATGTAGGAGGCCCCGGATCCTGAGATTATTTCACAGTCACAAGTCTCATTTGCCAAGCAGAGTGATCTCCCTTGTCAGGAAAAACATTATCCCACAAGAGTAAGAAAGCCTCCACAGTGATTAAATCTTTAAACCTGAATGGGACAATATAAAATTTACTATGCTGTGAATGTCTATATATAGTAGTTATATTATATAGTACACTGCATTTGTCAACGTTGAGTGGGAAGCAAGTGAGAGCAAAGGAAGTTGGGAATGGTGAGGGTGGAGGGCCGCAGGAGGGGTGTGGGACAGGTGCTAGAGGAAGAGCGCCAGGTGTGAGGGGGGTGGTACAGGTGCAAGCACACCAAACCCTGAGACACCAGGCAAAGTCATTTGATTCCAAACAATTGGTTTATTGATTACAGAATGTCTGTCTGGTGTTCCACCTCCCTCCCCTCTCTCTTCCCCTTTTCCCAACCATGATTGCCCTCCCTCCGCCTCCTTCTCACTTTCAGTCCACAATAGAGTCCCATGACGGAATCAGATCTATCATCACTCACATATATCATGAAAATTGATTTGCTTTGTGGCAGCAGTAAAGTGCAATATATAAAAATACTACAATACTGTACTTTGCAAAAGTCTTAGGCTCCTACATTTACACACTCAGTCCAGCGGTCATGGATCTTGGACCTCCAGAAAGTGTCCACAGCAGGGGTGCTTGATAAGTTTGTGGCCTAAAGTAGAAGGAGGTGAGTTATACAGCTCTCGTAACATGCATTTGCAGTTCAACTCGTTGAGTGATTATGCAGAAAGTTTGAAGTTAATAACTCATCAGTTAATAAGTCATCGGGGTGATTGATAAGTTCATGGCCTAAGGTAGGAGATGAGTTATTAACTTCAAACTTTGCATAATCACTCAAAGAGTTGAACTGCACGCACATGTTATGAGAGCTGTATAACTCATCTCCTTCTACCTTAGGCCACCAACTTATCAATCACCCATCTGTGGACACTTTCTGGAGGTCCAAGACCCGTATGCTCCATGACCGCGGGACTAAGTGTGTAAATGTGGGAAAATAAATGTGCTAAGTTTTCTAAAATTGACTCCTTCTACCTTAGGCCACGAACATATCAATCACCACTCGTGTATGTATACAGAAACACATTCTATACTGTGTTGAAGTTTATAGCTAAGCAGGGAGGAGTGTTGTGTATTTAATATTTCAGTAATATTCTAGATATATTGTTTAAATAAGCATCTTTATTTGTTTACATAATTCATATGGGTAATATGTAAAAATGTGTGAATTGCATACATGATGATGCAACCACGTGACATGTGCGTTCTTTGCTTAAAAGTAAGCACAAAGTTAGACATGCATATTTTCCCCTCAATTAGTCTTTGTGCTTTGGAGTTACAAAACATAACAAGTTGCACATTGCATATTTTCTCAAAAGGCTTAGAATTCAAATCGAAGGATTTCATATCCAGAGGCTGCAATTTAAACTCTGAAATCCGGGTCAGTTGAAATGTCTCTGTCTTCTTGCAGTCTACCAGTGGAGAAAGTGATAAAAGAGTTTGATCTGTCAGAGTGAGCAACAGTCTTAACGCACAAACAAACTGCAGACAGACTGCTTTTAACAGATTTCTTCCCTAATAGACTTGGAAGAGCTGGTGGATAAGAAGTATAGTTAAAATAAACATAATACAAAAGATGCTGGAGGAACTCAGCAAACCAGGCACCATCTGTGGAGAGCAATAAAGTCAATATTTTGGATCAACACCTGTAATTAGAATTGAGACCCCCTTCATTGCGTTGAGACCTTTCATCAACAATAACACTATTGTGGTTCTACCTATTGACAGCTCTTTGCAGGAATGTTTGCAAAAGGCCTCCTTATATAGCAAAGCCTCCTTTTCCATTCCTTCTCATTTACTTGTGGATACGTCATAGTTCGCCATAGCACTCTGTTGAAAAGCTATTAATATCTGTAAGCACAACCCCTGCTCACAGCCTTTTCTGTCTGTTTGCTTCCTTCTGCTTGTTCTTCCTTTTTTTGCAGGTAGAATATTACTAACTGGATCCCACAGTCCACTGCCTGAAGCCCCTTAAGAGTTCATGTTCGCCTGTAACTGAAGCCATGTTGTTATTTCAAAAGTAAAATTCAATCTGATGAAAATCACTCTAAAACTTCCTAGTTTCAGGCAAATTCCAGCAGATAATCCTTAGATGTTGATGGATATTACCATTGTGTATATAAATGTAGGACACAGTTGAATAAACAAAATCCATTTGATCATTCATGGGATTAAACAGACAGGAAACTGAAGGGTCCCTGTATTCAAAGGATTCAAAGTACATTTTTTATCAAAATATGTATGCAGTATAGAACCCTGAAATTCATTCCCTTCACAGACAGTGTTAGGGTCCAGTCCGGAGCTCGCCTTCCGGGTCTTGCTCTGGTCCGTAGACTCCGGACTCCGGGCCTTGCAGCCAGCCCTCCTGTTGCCCAGAGCCATTGGATCATGTTGGCTTAAGGAAGTACACCTGGCGCCCATTGGGGGGCAGGTGTTTATAAGGGACTCGGGAACTGAGCCTAGCTAGGGGGTGGTCCTGCACTGAAGCTGGTTTAACCTGCTCTGAGTCTGGTTCTGCCCTGGTTGCTGGCCTGCTTTGTATCCTGTTCTGCCTGGGTTCTGACCTGCTCTGTATCCTGTGTACCCTGCCTGGGTTCTGTCCAGGTTCATCTTGTTTTCCTGCTTCTCTCATGTGTGCTGGTCCTGCTGTTCTGCTGTATTTGCCTTGCCTGTGCTGTTGTGCTGTCTGCTTGCTTCTCCCTATTTACTGGTGTATCCTGGTTGTCCTGCTGCTCACCCTGGACCCAGCTCCCTTCTGTTCCCTTGCTTCTGTCGGGTAAGCCAGGCTGTTGTTGTTACCCCTCTGGTGGCTCTGTCCCTTGTTGTCCCTTGCCTCTGTCAGGGGAGCCAGGCTGTCTGCTGTTGCCCAGCAGGGGGACTCGGTTCCCTTCCTACTCCTCACTTTGGATGGGTTGTGCCCTGCACCTGCCCAGGTGTCCGTACCTTGCCCAGGCCTTTGTGTTTCTGCCTGGGAGGCGGTCCTGCCCAGGATGCGGCCCGCCCTGAGGACTCCTACTCTTTCCTCCCCTCGTTTCTGATGGGTTGTGCCCGCACCTGCCCAGGTGTCTGTGCCTTGCCCAGGCCTTTGTGTTCCAACCTGGGAGGCAGCCCTGCCCAGGAGTTATGTGCCTGCCCCATGTGGACCCTCCTGCCTTGCCTGAACTCTGGGATCCTGCTCTGCCTATATTATCCCTTGCATGCCATGGCATCCCCATCCTGTCCTAACCCTAGTACTTCAGTGTCTGCGTCCTGCATTTGGGTCAATTCCATGTCCGCTCCTGACAGACAGCCACAAAACTACTTGCACTAGCCACAGATGGAGCAAATACTGTGTGAATGCTCACACACCTTTGTTAACATGGAGCAGCACAGGGCAATGATGTTGGTATCTCACTCACGTAGTTAATAGAAAAGATTTTTAAAGAAGCTTTATTTGTCACATGTACATTGAAACATGTGCCCTCTGTGTTGAGGATATACTGGAGGAAGCCTACAAGTACCACCACACTTTTGATGCCATCATAGCATGCCCAGAACTCACTATCCCTAACTGTATGTCTTTGGAATGTGGGAGAGAACCCATAAAGTCATGGGGAGAACATATGAATTTACAGTAATGGGAATTAAACTCCAATCATACAGTTGGTGGGGTAAAGTGTTTCATTAACTGCTACGCTACCAGCTTTAAGTCATCTTCTGGTTGGTCCTCAACTGGTGAGGTGAGAGTTGACCATGGATATTGCATCCTATCTGTCTATATACACAATCCTGGGCAGTATGATTTGGAGAGCAAGCTGTTGCCCATGTAGCAAGCTCCCTCTCTCCACACAACTGATGAACCCAAAGCAAAGGCAGAGGCCGATACAGTTTGGTACCAGCAGCAACACAGGAGTTGCCAGTCAGGTTGAACTCAACCTATGACTGCCTTAGGGACTCCAGCTCCAGATTTTTCCTTAAGTGTTTACCCCTGAAGCCTTCCCCATGAGTGGGTATTGCCGCAAGGCAGAGGAGGTTTGAGATCAGAGTTTTCCTTCTCCTAGATAAGCTGCCAACCACAGCTGACAAATGCCATCTGCCCGAAGTAATTGGTTTTAGAGTGCTGGTAACCCACCTTTGTCCCTTCTCCTGTCAGTAGAAGCGGTCCTGCCGGGCTTAATAACTAAGTCACATGCGAAGGTCAGGAGCTGAGCTTGGTTGTCAGAGGTTATTTGAGGCACATGCCATTGGGAGAATTTAATAGCTAGTGGGAGCTTGCCCCCATTACTGCCTCAGCTATAACAAGCTTAAGGAACTGGTCCTCAATTATAAGAACACAAATTAGAAGGCACATGTAATGACAGACTAATTGGTGCTAAGTGGTCCCATTCCACCAGAGAGATTTCATAATGAAATATTAGAATATCTCAGCAGTAGTTTTACTGTATATTTTGTTTTATATAGTGTTTTATAAAGTGCTTTATTTTCTGTATTTTCCCTTGCTTTTGTTTTGTTGCCATTTTATGCGATTAGTTTTTGTTTGGGCATCGGGGAGGGGAGGATTGATGATTTTTCTTTGAATGGGTTTCATGGTTCTTCTTTGTTTTGAGGCTGTATGTGGGGAAGAGGAATCTCAGGATTGTATCATGCAAACATAGTTTGATAATAAATGTATTTTGGATCTTTTGAAGAGCGTGACCAGTTACTGGACCCCATAGTGGAGTCCAGCAGAAGAGCAGTGACAGATCTACCAACTCTGTATCCCAAACTTACAACAGGTCTGCAAATTACTTGCATGAAAACAGCCAAAAGCCAACATTTTGCTGTTATTTTCAAGGTTTGCTCACTCTTGGAGACTAGTAGAGGAAAATTCATTTCTTGTTCAACACGTTCCCAGAGCCACTGGTGACATACCAAACCTTTTCAGACTCCTAAAGTTGCAACACCTCTCCTATTGAGTGCTGTCACAACAGCAAAGTTGTACTCACCGTCAGCAACACTAAGAAGTTGATTGAGGACTTCAGGAAGTGGAAGCTGAGAGAACACACACCAAGTACTCATTGAGGGATCAGCAGTAGAAAAGGTGAATAGTTTCATGTTCCTGGGGCTCAACGTCTCTGAAAATCTATCCTGGGCCCAACATACTGATGGAATTACAAAGAAGGCATATCAGTGGCTATATCTCTTTTGGAGTTTGAGATTTGGTATGTCTCCACAGGCATACCACAGACATAAACTTCTACAGATGTCCGGTAGAGAGCATTCTAACTGGTTTCATCTCCACGTGGTAGGGAGGGGCCACGGCACAGGATTGATAAAAGCTGCAGAGGGCTGTGGACTCCTTCAGCTTCATCATTGGCATTGTCCTCCTCTGCACTGAGGACATCTTCAAGAGGAGATGCTTCAAAAATGCAGCATCCATCATTAAGGGCCCCACAACCCAGGACATGGTCTCTTCCTTATTACTACCATCAGAGAGGAGGTATAGGAGTATGAAGACACAAACCCAATATTTTAGTAACAGCTTCTTCCCCTCTGCTATCAGTGAAGAAACCCATGAACTTTGCTTCAATATTTTGCTTGTCTTTTGCACTATTGATATAATCTGATATATATATATATATATATATATATACACACACACACACACACACACACACACACACTATATCTTCTCGTAATTTATAGTATTTTTATGTATTGCTCCATACTGCTGTCACAAGGTAATACATTTCACAATATAATACACACAAAATACTGGAGGAACTCAGCAGGCCAGGCAGTATCTATTGAAAAGAATTAACAGTCGACATTTCAGGCTGAGACCCTTCATAAGGACCCTTTTCCACAAATGCTACCTGGCCCACTGAGCTCTCCCAGCATTTTGTGTAATATTTTGATTCCTAGAACCAGCAGATTCTCTCGTTTGTGATTTCACAACTTATGTCAGTGATATAAAATCTGCTTCAAATTTAGATTCTGGTTCAGATTCTGAATGCTAAATCGCCAGTCACTGTTTGCAGTCATTTGGAGCACTACTAGAAGAAGGTTGTCTTTGCCTGTCTGTCGGTGGATGGTTTTCCTTTCAGTGATCTGTGCTCTTCATAGCCTGGCTGGGCCACTGAATGGTAAGAGATCGCATAATGAGATTGGGGAGTGGGGATAAATTTGGAGTGGAATAAGGGGTACATTGGGGAGGATAGACTATGCTGAACTTTGCTTTCATTAAGGTCAGGAGTTTTAATGTATTTCCTTGCTTGAAGGCCAGCAACGTGGACATGGGACAAGAAGCATCTGGGAAGCCAGTGACATGGATGTGTGATGAGAGTCATCTATGGATGTCCGGCTGTCCCAACTCCCCGTGTCACAACACTTGCAGATTGGCTCCAGAAAATTCCTAGGAGTGTTGGTTGTTAACACAAATGTCTGTTTCGAAGTACATGTGACAAATAAATCTGTCTGAATCTGAATTTTATAAAAGGCCAAAACTGTCTGCAAAATTAATTCTGTTATATTTTTTTTTAAATTGCCCTGGCTCTGCATTGATTAACAAGGAAATCCTTAGTGAAATTTCTCACCTACATCATAATATGTCAGGAGCTGTGTGTGGGTATGAGGTGCCCACCCTGAGAAAAAGACATGATAACATCTTCAAGCATTTTGCTGGCAGTCACCTGTGGGGACAAAGTGTAAAACTGATGATCTATGAGCTATATGCACCTCAAAAGAAGGACAGCCTGTCAAATTCAGTACAGCCAATCAGAAACAGAATTAGGTTTACTATCAGTGATATATGTTTTAAAATTTCTTGTCTTGTAACAACAGTATAGTGCAAGACAAAAATTACTAAAAGGTACAATGGGTGTATCTATGAACCTCAGCACTATAGCTGTCAACTATCTGCAATTGTCCAGTTGGACAAATTAGGCCACTGCTACCATTAGCCTGAAAGAAACACAAATCCATTAAAATGACTCAGTGTTTGGTTGTGATTATAGTTAATCTCTATAGACACTAACATTAGATCATTGACTTTGAAGGATTGTGCATATATTTTGGACTAATGGCTGCTCACCATGGGCATTGCCAAATTTAAATAAAAGATACCATATCTGACTTTCATTTTCAGCAAGCTATTGATGTAAGTCTTCCTGGGATTTATTAAATCTAGCAAGTATTTTGAATTGTATGAGATCTTGGCATTATCACTTTTATTGCTTGCCTGTGCATATCCTGAGGAAAACTCTGCCCTTAATGCAGTCATAGTTATTGCACGCTTGAAGCCAATAGTTGAAGGAATACCTTTATTAAACTTTTAAATTTCATTCAAAAGTTCATTTTCGTTTCATTTAATGACAGATGAGGATTGGAATACTGTCTAGCTAGGGAGTGGGACATTTCAGTTTCCGACCCAGTTCACACTGAGCAGTCATGCTGTTGGGTAGAAATTATAATATCCCCCAGAGGAAAAGAATAAACTTCAGAGAGGGCATAACTGTCCTTGGCATTATCATATCAGAGAATCTGTCCTGGGACCAGCGTGCAAGTGCCATTACAAAGGCTGCTCAACAGTGCCTTTACTTTCTTAGAAACTTGCATAGATGTGACATGTCGTCAAATATTTTGACAAATGTCTATATATGCACCATGGAGAGTATCCTGACTGGTTGCATCATGGACTGGTATGGAAACACCAATGCCCAAAAAATGGAAAAGCCTAGATAAAATTAGTGGATGCATTCCAGTCCATCTCAGTCAAAGCCCTCACCAACCCCCCCACCCCCATTGAGCAGGAGTGCTGTTACAAAATGTAACATCCAACATCTTGGATCCCCACCATACAGACCATGCTCTCTTCTCCCTGCTGATATTGAGAAGGAAGTACAGGAACTTAGGTCCTACACCACGAGGTTCAGGAACAGTTATGAATTCTACAACCATCAGGCTCCTGAACTAGTGTGAATTCACCTCAACTCTAAGCTGATTTCACATCCTAAGGATTAATTTTCAAGAAATCTACAGCTCATCTTCTCAGTATTATTTCCTTATTTATTTATTTTTATTGTTTTGTATTTGCACAGATTGTCTTCTTTTGCTTCTTGGTGGCTTGTCAGTCTTTGCATGTAGTATTTCTTTGATTGTATTGCATTTCTTTGTTCTGCTGTGAATGTCTGCCACAGAAAATGAGGGTGTTATATGGTGACATATACGTACTTTGATTTAAAAAAATTACTTTAAACTTCTGAACTTTGAATTGTCAGATTGTTTTTCTCTTTAAGGTAGGAAACTGATGGAGATTTAAATGTAAGGCAAATGTCCATAAGATACAAGACACAAGACATAAAATGTAACATTGTTAGTTGCATAAGAACACATTTGGAAACCTGGTAGAAAACCAAAATGTGCGTTCTTCACAAAAATAGAAGTCCTCTAATTAAGATAAAGATATAGCATCTCTAAGCATTCTGAACATACAGCATCTTCAGATGGAGTTTAAAAACCTTTAAATTTAGGAGCTGAAATTCAAAATGAAATAAAGGAACCTCAGACTCCTGGAACTAATTTCTTCAAATATAAATACACTTATGCTTTGCCAAGTTATAAATCCTTGCAATAACAACTTTTTTAAGGAATTACCTTCACAAGAAATTGAAATCATGAAGCGAATTGTACTGAGAAATATCCAGTGTGTGGATGGTCATCTTATCTGACGTGGTCAGTTAGATATATGCAATTCTTCTGTTCTGCAAGAACTGCACAAAGAGACTTGTGTGGGTAAGGGTTTTATAGTGGTTGCACTGGGGCAGTTCCATTTTCACAATCTCAGAAGTCTGGGTCTAGTATGAATAAACATCACAACAACGGTTTTCTGTCACTGCACTGGATGACCATGAGTTCCTCAGTGACTTGTCAGGCTCTTTGCTCTCCATGAAGCAATGCAGAAGCACCTTCCTGGTTGTTGGATTTCACTGTTGTTCTCATCTGATCAGTCTGCCGGAGCTAACTTTGCAATGCTAGGATAGGTGTGCCTCGATCAGTGGGTATGAGGCCCACTGGCTACCCTCAACTGGTTTAGCCTACCTGTCAAAGTAACGTACTGGGTCATGGGGGCTATCACGTGTAAGCAGCTATTTAGAGATACAAGTGAGAGCCAAGTATCTAGTGGGGACTAAAGATGAGAGAGCTGCTTCCGATTGGACACAACAAGCCCCATCACATCCTACCCCTCTATGGACACCCCGCACACACCTTGCTAGAGAATAAAATAAAGTGGAATTAATTTAATTAATATAATTTCTTTCACATCCTAATGACATTTCAAAATTGTTTTGAAGTCATTAACGTATTTTGAAATATAACTACATTGTAGGACATGTGGCAATCAATGTGCTCTTTAAGGCAGTGCAAAACACTGCTGATGGTGGAATTGAATTGAATTGACTTTATTACTTATATCCTTCATATACATGAGGAGTAAAAATCTTGATGGCCTTGTCTTTATTGCAATGTGCAATTTATAGTAATTTATAATATAATATGATATAATATTATTATGATATATATCAAGTAATATAATTATACCAATTAACAATATTAATATTATATAATATTAATTAATGATTAATTAATAATATATTAATATATTATATACAATATAATAGTATGAACAACAAGACAGTTAACACAACATAGAAA
Organism: Hypanus sabinus; assembly: GCF_030144855.1. NCBI lineage: Eukaryota > Metazoa > Chordata > Chondrichthyes > Myliobatiformes > Dasyatidae > Hypanus > Hypanus sabinus. The sequence goes on from NC_082706.1 coordinate 86,805,800, forward strand.
TACAATTGTATCTGCGCGAATTAATCAGTCTGATGGCCTAGTGGAAGAAGCTGTCCTGGTGCCTGTTGGCTCTGGCTTTTATGTTGCGGTACCGTATCCCAGATAGTAGCAGCTGGAATAGATTGTGGTCGGGGTGACTCAGGTCCCCAATGATCCTCTGGGTCCTTTTTACACACCTCTTTGTAGATGGGTAGTTCACATCTACAGATGCGCTGGGCTGTCCACACCACTCTCTGTAGAGTCCTGCAATTGAGGGAAGTACAGTTCCCATACCAGGCAATGATGCAGCCAGTCAGGCTGCTCTCAACTGTGCTCCTGTAGAAAGTTCGTAGGATTCCGGAGCCCATACCAACCATCTTCAACTGTCTGAGGTGAAAGAGGCGCTGTTGTGCCTTTTTCACCACAGAGCCCATATGTGCTGAAACTGCTGAAAGAACTCGGTCAGTCATGCAGCATCTGTGAAGGCAAAGTAATGGTATTCTTCTGTTTTATAAGGTTCTTCTACTGACCAAATTACACCTTTCAGTGGAAGCAATGAGAAAATTAATACAATGGCAGAACTCAAAGGTATTTCTTTGAAAGTGTGGTCGAATCTTTTATATTCGGGAAAAACTCCTGTGTAATACTTTATGAGGGGCTGAATGAGTGAGGTGAGTTGATTGGAAAGGATTGAGAATAAATAAGAGATTGCTTGATCATAGAATCATAGAGCAATACAGCACATGCAGGACTTTCGGCCCAGTGACTCCATAACAAGCATGATGTCCAACTAGCTAGTCCTAATTTCCTAAGTTCAGCCCATATCCTTCCATACTCCTCTCCTCAATGCACCTATCCAAATGATCCTTATATGATACTATTGTACCTGCCTGAATTACTTCCTCTGGCAGCTCATTCCTTAAACTCACCACCCTTGAGTGAAGAAGTTGCCTTTTAGGACCCTTCTAAATCTTTCACCTCTCACTCTAAACCTATGCCTCTTAGCTTTGGATTCCCCTCCCCTTGGAGAACAGATTGTTATCACCTACCTTATCTATGTCTCTCAAATTTTTAAACATTACTATAAGATCACCCTTCATTTTCCTATGTTCCAAGGAATAATCTCTCCTTATAATGTATACCGAGCAACATTCTCATAAATCTTTACTGCACACTTTTGAGTTTAACCATGTCTTTCATATAACAGGGTGACCAAAACTATACATAGTACTCCAAAAGTGGCCTCACCAACAACATACAAAACTTCAATATAATGTCCTTTCTCCTATATTCAACACTTTGATTGATGGAAGCCAGTGGGCAAAACACTTTATTCACCACCCTACACCTGTGACAACAATGTCAACAAACTATTTACTTGTACTCTAGGCCCCCCTGTTCCTTTATACTCCCTAATGTCCTACCATTCATAGTATGTAAATCCTGGTTTGGTTTGACTTTCCAAAATGCATCACCTTACACTTATCCATATTGAAAGTTATTTACCATTCCTCAGCCACTTCCCTGGCTGATCAAGATACCCCTGCAAGCTACTATAAACTTCTTCTCTATCAACAACATCTTTAAATTAAGCGTCATCTGCAAACTTGTTCACATTGCGAATCCACAGTCAAATCACTTACGTGAAGAACAAGGGTCCCAAAACAGACCTCTGTGGCACACCACTAGTCACCAGCCTTCATTCTGAGAAACTATTTTCAACCACCGCTGCTTCCAACAACCTAGTTAATTTTGAATCCAGCTAATTCTCCCAGGATTCTATGGGAGCTAATTTACTAAACCAGTCTGTCATGCAAAGCCCTATTGAAGGCCTTGCTAAAGTCCAAATAGACAATATTTACCTTTTCAAAGAACTCTGATAGATTGTCAAACTTCACATACACAAAGCCATGATGACTCCTGACAAGTGCTGGTAGATCCTCTTCCTCAAAATCCCCTCCAATATCTCCCACACCACTGACATCAGGCTGACTGGCCAGTAGTTCCCTGCCTAATCTTTCTTCCCTTCTTCTATAACGGTATGATATTAGTCTTCATGAGCTTCACCAGTGGCTAATGACAAAGTCAATATCTCTACAAAGGCCTCCTCAATTTCTTCTCTAGCCTCCCAAAAATTTCAAGGCCCTGGGGAGTTATCCATCTTAATGCTCTGGTAAGACTGCAAATACCTCCAGCCTGGTAATATGAAAGCTCTCCAAACCATTTCCACTTGTTGCCCTTATCCTTTGAGCAACAATGGTTATCATGGATTTCAATATGCAAGTAGGTTGGGAAATCAGATTTTTGTTAGATCCCAACAGAAGTTATAGAATGTCAATAAGATGACATTTTAGAGCAACTTGTGATCAAACCTAGGAGGAAAAGGCAATTCTGGATTGTGTGTGTGTGTGTGTGTGTGTGTGTGTGTGTGTGTGTGTGTGTGTGTGTGTGTGTGTGTGTGTGTGTGTGTGTGTGTGTGTGTGTGTGTGTGTGTGTGTGTGTGTGTGTGTGTGTGTGATGGAACAGGTTTGATGAGAAAGCTTCAGGTAAGTGAACCCTTAGGAGACAGTGATCATAATATGATAAACTTCACTCTGTGGTTTGAGAGGAAGAAGCCAAAATCAGATGCATACAGTGGAATAAAGTTGTTTGGAAGGAGACACTAGCAGGGATGGCAGTAGAGCAGCAATGGCTGGAGATCCTGTGAGCCTTTTGGATGATGCAGGATCAGTTCACCCAAAAGAAGAAGAAGCTTTCTTTGGGGAGATTGAAACAACCATTGATTGACAAGGGAAGTCAAAGACATCATAAAAGTAAAAGAGATGATGTAGTAAAAATTAGCAGGAATTTAGAAGATTGGGAAGCTTTAAAAAATAACAAAATAATAAGGGAGAAAAGATGAAATTATGATGGTAAGCTAACCAATAATATAAAAGGGGATACCAAATGTTTTTTCAGCTAAAGAATAAAAGAGAGGTGAGAGTAAATATTGGACTGCTGGCAAATTATGCTGGAGAGGTAGTAATGGAGGATAAAGAAAGGATGGACAAACCAAATCAATACTTTGTGACAGTCTTCACGGTGGAAGACACTACCAATATGCCAAAAATTTGAGGATGCCAGGGGTAGAAGTGAGTGTAATCACTCTTGCTGGAATAGTTCTGAATGACTGGGAAATACCAACCATTACTCCACACTTTAAGAAGGGAAGTGGGTGGGGTAAAACACAGGAATTTGTAGGTCAGTTAGTGTTACGCCCCTGAAAAATGGGGAGAAATAATCACAACAAAGACGTGATGTGGTTTCCTCATTGAGAATTTACTCAAGTCAACAAAATATACACAAATTACAAAAAAACATATCTTCAGAACAAATTGGTCACAACAGAATACATACCCTCTGTAAATTACAACAATACATAGTATTTCCCTGAGACATCACTCACATTTTCTCTACTGTTACTGTGCATAATGTATAGCATTAGCTCAGTAAACTCTCACAACTTAAAGTTACTAAATAAATAATACACAAACAACTGTGCAAAATGCATTTACATAGGTGCACAGGTAAACTCACAAAGCAGCAAAACACGCGGTATCGGTACACAGAATGGTGGCGGCTCCGCTCACACATGTGCTTTAATACACTTGGCAAACATTACTCTGACTTAGTCAAACGTTACATAAACACTCTCTTGGCACTTTACACATACTAGGAAGTTATCATGACCCCTTTAACAGTGTAAATTACCGACAAAATACCTGAAAAACAGGGAGAGATAATCACAACAAAGATGTGATGTGGTTTCCTCATTGAGAATTTACTCAAGTGAAGAAAGTACCGTGATGTCCCCTGGTAGTGCGGGTGGAGATAGAAGCAATCGACCTCTGGCTAGCAGATCAACGCTACTCTGCAGATCACTGATAATACTATCAGGGCTTAACTTTACACAATAAAGAATGAAAGAAACAATGAAATGAATTAAATACCTGTTAGTATTTAATCCCTTTTTAACATGAATTTTCACTGCTTTTAAACAATTTTTGAACTTAACAGATCTTTAGTGCCTTATCCTTTAACTTGTCACATTAGCCTGACTAAATTTGTTTGTAAAATGTTAAATCAATTATTAAGAATGAGGTTTTAGGATAGTTGAAGGCACATGATGAAATAGGCTGAAGTCAGCATGGATTCATTAAAGGGAAATTTTGTCTGATAAATCAGTTAGAATTCTTTGAGGAAATAATAGGAAGGGTAAAATAATAGGAAGGGTAGACAAAAGAAAGTCAGTAGATATTGCTTACTTATATTTTCAGAAGGCCTTAGAGAAGGTGGTGTTCATGGGGCTGCGAAACACGAAAGAAATGGATGCATCATGTACACACAGCATGGATTCAGCAAAGGCAGGTACTGTTTGACAAACTTACTTGAGATCATTGAAGATATAACAAGTGCAGTGGATAGAGGGAAACAGATGGACATTATCTACTTGGATTTCAGATGTTCAATAAGGTGCGCGTAAAAGACTTATCCATATGATAAGGATGCATAGAGTTGGAGCTAATGTATTAGCTTGGATGGAGAATTGGTTAACCAAAAGATAGCAGAGAGTGAGGATACATGAGTGTTACTCTTGTTAGCAATCAGTGGTGAGTGGTGTGCCACAGGGGTCGGTGCTGGGCCTGCAACTGTTCAAAATATACATAAATGATCTGGAAGAGGGGACTGAGTGTAATGTATCTAAGTTTGTTGATGATACTATATTGAGTGGAAAAGCAAATTGTGCAGGGGATATGGAAAGTCTGCAGAGGGATATAGATAGGTTAAGTGAGTAGGCAGATGGAGTACAATGTTGGTAAATGTGAGGTCACCCACTTTGGAAGGAAAATTGAAAGATGAGATTATTATTTAAATGATAAAAGATTGCAGCATGCTGCTATGCACAAGGACATGGGAATACCTATGCATGAATTGCAAAAGGTTGGTTTGCAGGTGCAGTAGACTATCAAGAAGGCAAATAGAATGTTGGCCTTCATTGCTAGAGGGATTGACATTAAGTAGGGCAGTTAGCATACAAATGTCTAGGGTACTGGTGCGGCTGCATCTAGTCTCGTTACTTGAGGATGGATATACTGGCTTTGGAGGCAACACAGAGGAGGTTTACCAGGATGCTTCCAGAGATGAGGGGGTTAGACTATGAGGAGAGCTTGACTGTACTCGCTGGAAGGATCTTGAAGAAACGAAAAATATTATGAAAGGGGATAGATAAGATCGAGGCAGGAAAGTTGTTTCCACTGGTATGTGAGACTAGAATTAGGGGATATAGCCTCAAGATTTGGGGGAGTAAATTTAGGATAGAGATGAGGCATTTCCCAAAGAGTAGTGAATTTGTGGAATTCTCTGCCAAATGAAACAGTGGAGGCTACCTCAGTAAATATATGTAAGTCAAAGTTGGATAGATTTTTGAATAGGGGGAGAATTAAGGCAGGTAGGTGGAGATGAATTCATAGTCCCATCAGCCATGATCTTATTGAATGGCAGAGCAGGATCGATGGACCAGATGGCCTACTTCTGCTCCTATTTCTTATGTTCTTACTATGTAAGAGCCCATGCTATTACAGGGAAGTACCTAGCATGGGTAGAAGATTGGCTGATTGGCAGAAGGCAATAAAGGGGACCTTTTCTGTTTAACTAAAGGTGTTCCACAGGAAAACCTAGAAACATAGAAAATCTAAAGCATAATACAGGCCCTTCGGCCCACATGCTATGTCAAACATATCCTTACCTTAGAAATTACCTAGGGTTACCCATGGAACTCTATTTTTCTAAGCTCCACGTACCTGTTCAGAAGTCTCTTAATAGACCCTATTGTTTCCACCTCCACCACTATCATCGGCAGCCCATTCCACGCACTCACAGCTCTCTGTGTAAAAAACTTACCCCTGATATCTCCTCTGTACCTACTTCCAAGCACCTTAAAACTGTGCCCTCTCATGCTAGCCATTTCGGCCCTGGGAAAAAGCCTCTGACTATCCACATGAACAATGCCTCTCATCATCTTATACACATCCATCAGGTCACCTCTCATCCTCCATCGCTCCAAGGAGAAAAGGCCGAGTTCACTCAACCTATTCTTATAAGGCTTGCTCCCCAATCCAGGCAATATGCTTGTAAATTTCCTCTGCACCCTTTTTTATGGTTTCCACATCCTTCCTATAGTGAGGTGACCAGAACTGAGCACAATACTCCAAGTGGGGTCTGACCAGGGTCCTATATAGCTGCAGCATTACCTCTCGGCTCGTAAACTCAATCCCATGATTGATGAAGGCCAATGCACCAGATGCTTTCTTAACCACAAAGTCAACCTGCGCAGTTGCTTTGAGTGTCCTATGGACTTGGACCCCAAGATCCCTCTGATCCACCACACTGCCAAGAGTCTTACCATTAATACTATATTCTGTAATCATATTTAACCTACCAAAATGAACCACCTCACACTTATCTGGGTTGAACTCCATCTGCCACTTCTCAGCCCAGTTTTGCATCCTATGAATATCTAGGAGTAACTTCTGACAGCCCTCCACACTTTCCACCACACCTCCAACCTTTGTGTCATCAACAATTTTACTAACCCATCCCTTTACTTCCTCATTCAAGTCATTTATAAAAATCGTTAAGAGTAGGGGTCCTGGAACAGATCCCTGAGGCACACCACTGGTCACCTGCCTCCGTGCAAAATATGACCTGTCTACAACCACTCTTTGCCTTCTGTGGAAAAGCCAGTTCTGGATACACAAAGCAATGTCCCCTTGGAGCCCATGCCTCCTTACTTTCTCAATGAGCCTTGCATGGGGTACCTTGTCAAATGCCTTGCTAAAATCCATATACATGACAACTACTGCTCTAGCTTCATCAAAGTGTTTAGCCCAATCCTCAAAAAATTTGATCAGGTTCATAATGCATGACCTGCCTTTCAGAAAGACATGCTGACTAACCCTATTCATATTATGCCTTTCCTAATGTTCATAAGTCCTGCCTCTCAAGATCTTCTCAATCAACTTACCAACTACTGAAGTGAGGCTCACTGGTCTATAATTTCCTGGGCTGTCTCTTCTCCCTTTCTTAAGCAATGGAACAGCATCTGCAACCATCCAATCCTCCGGAACCTCTCCTGTCCCCATTGATATTGCAAAGGTCATCGCCAGAAGCTCAGCAATCTCCTCCCTCACCTCCCACAGTAGCAGAGGGTACACCTCATCCGGTCCCAGTGACTTATCCAACTTGACGCTTTCCAAAACCTCCAGTACATCCTCTTTCTTAATATTTACATGCTCAAGCTTTTCAGTCCGCTTTTCAGGAATCGGTGTTGGATCTGCTACTTTTCATACTATATGTTAATAGCCTCGATGATAGAATTATGGCTTTTTTGCAAGCTTGTGGATGATACAAAGGTAAGTAGAGGGATAAGAACTGTTGAAGAAACAGACAGTCAGCAACACCTGTACAGATTAGGAGAATGAATGAAGAAGTGGCAGTGGACCCAGCATTGAGTCATGCACCACTTTGGTTGAAGGAATAAAGGCACATATACTATTTTCAAAATGGGGAGCGAATTCAGAAATCAGAGGTGCAAAGGGAATTTGGAGTTTCAATGCAGTATTTTCTAAAGATTAACATATAGGTTGAGTCAGATGTAAGGAAAGCAAATTTATTTCAAGAAGACTAGTATATAAAAGCAAAAAAGTAATTGTGAGGCTTTATAAGACATTAGTCACACTGTATCTGGAGCACTGTGAGCAGTTTTGAGACTCACATCTGAAAAAAGATGTGCTGGCATTGGAGAGGGAGGAAGTTCATTCCTGGGAATGAAAAGATTAACATATAGGGAGCACTTAATGGCTCTGGGCCTGTCTTTGCTGGAGTTTAGAAAAAATGAGGGGGAATCTCATTGAAACCTATTGAAGATTGGAGGTCTGAATATATAGTGGAGGTAGAGAGGATGCTTCAATAGTGAGGGAGTCTCAGATTAGAGGGCATAGCCTCAGAATATAAGGTCAACCCTTCAGAGCTGAGATGAAGAGGAATTTCTTTCATCAGAGTCGGTGAATTTACGGGATTCATTCCCGCAGCCAGTTGTGGAGGCCAAGTCACTGGGTATACTTAAAGCAGAGGGTGATAAGTTCTTGATTAGCAAAGGTATCAAAGGTTATGGAGAGAAGGCAGGAGAACAGGATTGTGAGGGAAAATAAATCAGCTATGATTGAATAGCAGAGTTGATTCGATGGACTGAATGACCTGATTCGGCTGCTATGTCTTATAGTCCTATGCAAATTATTTGTTCCTGTGCTAACTGGATGATTGAAATTCTGACATACAGTACATATTGAGGAATATTTGTGGTCTTGACCATTGACTGCTCCCAGCACTTTGGAAAGTTAGCACCATCAGCACCATCTTCATGCCACCATGCCCCATTCAGTAATCCAGCTAGGTATAATGCTCTTAACTCCCAAGTGAGCAATACTCGCAGAGCCATAGGAGTACCAAATAAGCAAGATAAAAAAAAAATTCTTGCTTCAAGTTCTTTTCATGGCATTAGGTGAGCGGGAAGTGAGAGCTCATTTTATATGTGACTAACATATGCAAATTAACCAGCCAAACAGTTATTGAAAATGTACTGCTATTTGACACTGATGAAGGGGAAGGGTCTTAGTCTGAAACTGGAGCTGTTTATTTTTCTCCATAGATGCAGCCTGACCTAATGAATTCTTTCAGCATAATGTGTCTGTTCCTCAATATATCTGGTGCAGTTTCGATAAATTGGTAAATTGCTTTATTATCATCGCATGTAGCAAGGTACAGTGAAAGACTTGTCTGCGTAGGTTAGAGAGGTGAGTTTTGCTAAGACAGTGTGGGGATCTTCAAGTTCCTGAGAGTCAACATCTCTTAAGAGCTATTCTGGGCCCAACATATTGAAGCAATTACGAAGAAGGCATGCCAGTAGCTGTGTTTCACTTGGAGTTCGAGCAGATTTCTACAGATGAAGGATTTTCTAACTGGATGCACCTGCTTTGAAGAGGCCACTGCACAAGGTCAGAAAAATTTGCTGAGGGCTGTAAACTTCGCCAGCTCCATCATGCCCACTTGCCTCCCCAGCATCGAGGACATTGTCATAAGGTGATGCTTCAAAAACGCAGCATCCATCATTAAAGACCCCCACCTCCCAGGACATTTCCTCTCCTCATTGTTACCATTGGGGGGGGGGAGTACAGGAGTCCGAGTATACACACTCAGTGCTTTAAGCTCCTGTCCCTCCACCATTATATTTTCTGAACCGTCCTTGAATTATACCTCACTATTTTTGCTCTCTCTTTGCACTACTTATTTATCTTTTTAAATATGTACAGTATTTCTTGATATATTTATATATTTGTATTTTATAGTGTTTTTTATGCCTTGCACTGTGCTGCTGCTACAAAACAACAAGTTTCATAAAACAGTGATAATAAGCCTGATTTTGATTCTGGTTCTGAGACAATAAATGAGTCTCATTGATTAGATAGCTACCGTAGACAACAAAGAGGAGATTCCCTTCAAGTGCCATGTGTTTCCAAATTAAAAGGACTATACATGGTAAAACAAAGCCAAATTGGTGAACAGCCCAGGTTAAACACAAGTCAGAGGTAATCAAAAATATTTTTATAGGATTAAATAAAATAGTCCTCCAGAGTACAGGGAAAGGTATGAATTTCAGCTGATGTCAGTGAAAGCTACATTGAGAACAGCCGAAAGGAAAATAGTAGGAGAAATAAGACAACAGGTAACAATAGCGAAGTTTTCCAGCTGTATCAACAGTCAGGAGAACATGGATAGAGCAATTGCAGTATTGCCCAGAGCAGATATGGATAGATTTATTTAGATACAGGATGTTTGGAATGACTACTAAGCACCAGGTTTCATAATAGAAGGGAGACACAGTCTGAATTGGTACTGGTGAACTACCATGTGAATGCTAAAGTTGTAACTTAAAACAGAAGCAGATATCATCATCCTGATCAGAGTAACAGACTTGACACAATGCTTAATTGGCCAATTTTTTACTAAGGAAATCATGTCTTAGTCCTTCTATTGCTTACTCACTTTGATAGTTGATTTATTCATGAAGATATATTGGAAATGATCATTCAATCATTTCTATGTCTGAGAGGGAAGTACAGTCAATGCTGAAACAGTAGAGATGCCTATACTGTCCTTAGCATATTGATGTTTTTTATGTCACTTTGCTCAACATAGTCCTGTAACTATCTGATGAGTCCTCCAGATACAGTGTACAATTCTGGTCATTGTCTGGTCTTTGCTTTGTCTGAAGGTTCCATATGGGACACTGCTTGAATAGGTTTGGTTTGCACCACTGGGATTCAGTGCACGTTGATAAATTGTCTATTATTGTCAAGATAGTTAAAAAGCAAGCAAGCAAGTTTGAAGTGAAGTGCAGTGAAGGTAGGCAACAAAAACGACTAGGCAAATTGGGAAATCTGGAGTTCATGAGTATATTTTTGGAGTATGAGAAGTCTGATAACTGTGGAACAGGAACTGCTCTTGAGTCTGGTAGTTTGTGCTCTCAAGCGGTTGTATCCTCTGCCCAATGGGAGAGGGGAGAAGAGACAACAAACACAATGGGAGGAGTTCTTTATTTTGTTGGCTCCCTTCAAGAGGCAGTGAGATGTGCTGACAGGGTAAACAGAGGGGAAGTTAGCCTGGACTGGGCTGCATTCACAACTCTGCAATTTCTCATGGTCTCGGGCAGAGAAGTTGCTATTACAAGCTGTGACATAATACAGGATTCTCTTTATGGCAAATCTATAAAATTCTGAAGAGTAATTTTCTTAGCCTTCTGAAGAAGTGGAGTCATTGTCACCAGAGAAATTGCATTATCTGTAAAGTTTCCTTTTGGTCTGCTTTGGAACAATTTTGTGTACAGTTGTGAATGATTATGAAATAACACTTCCATGTAACTGATAAGCTGAGCATTATACAGTAGACATTGATTCAACTGAAAATTTCTCAATTTATACAGAACTTGACAGAAGAACTAGCACGAGTCTCACAGTATTTTTCTTTGGAAAACTTATTGTCAATTTCTTCAAATCTGATGGAATTGGCAAGGCATGTTTTATCTACACTCAGTGACACTCTATTAGATACCTCCTGTACCTAATAAAGTGGCTACTGAGTGTATGTACATTGTCCTCTGCTGTTGTAGCCCATCCACTTCAAAGCTAGTATATTTCTCTTTGTGATTTTTATAAATGACCTGGATGAGGAAGTGGAGGGATGGGTTAGTAAGTTTGCTGATGAAACAAAGGTTGGAGGTGTTGTGAATAGATATTATTACACAGCGATATTAATTGAGTAACAACGCCCAAGGTGCAAACAAAGTTGGCATCAAAGATCAAAACATCCAGAGAAATCCAAAAACCAGAATCAGGAAACAGACAGAGTCAATATCCAGAAGGACAGAGTTCAGATACGAATGCTGGAAAGGCTCAGGAAAGTTCACTGGCACAATCTAGCAACAAACAGCTGAAAACACAGGACTGAAATATACTGAACAGTAAACAGAGAGGCAGATGATAGGTGGAGCACAATGAGACACAGGTGGCAGCAATACAAGGAATAATGAAAAACAGATGAGAGACGGAACACTCAGTGATACAGGGGCCGGAGTAGAGCAGGAGTACATGGGGCATGAAAACAAACAAGAGCACATTGCAATACAAAACCTGAGACTGACAGCTAGGGGGAAAACACACAAAAACACAGAGTTCAACTGAAGGTACTCTATGGACGCCTCCTGGCTTCACAGCAGATAGGGCTGGGTCCTGGCCATGAAAGTCCCTGAGGAGAGAGGGGTCCAGGATGTTGTTATGGGTGGGACCCAGCACCTCTCCTCAGGACCGTGGCCCTCCCAGTCCACATGGTTCTGGAGGCCACAGCGACTAATATCCAGCAGTTGATGCACTGTGAAGGCCTCTGACCCATAGATGAGCCAATGGGGGTGGGGTGGTGTTGGGGACAGGACACAGGGGGTGGCTCATGAAAGGCTTGATGCGAGACACACAGAAGGTGGGATGAATGCGGCAGAGAGTGGAGGTGAGCATGAGATGGATGGCAGCAGAGCTGATGACTTTAGCAATGGAAAAGGGCCAATGAAGCAAGGGGTGAGCTTGCAGGAATCCACCTTGAGGGGCAGGCCTTGGGTTGAAAGCCACATATGCTGTCCCTGGCAGTAACATTGGGTCTTGACGCTTGATTCTAGCAGAGGCACGGAGAAGTGCAGAGTGAGTGCGCCTCCACATCCACTGACAACGGCAGATGGAGCGCCAACCTCCTCCTCCTGGGCAGGAAACAGTGGAGGCTGGCAGCCAAGGCAGCACTCAAAAGGGGACAGACCAGTAGATGAGGACTGGTGAGAGTTTATGGCGTACTCGGCCCAAGGTAGCTGCTGACTCCACACAGAGGGATTCTGGGAGACCAGACACGCAATGTTGTCTCCAGCTGTTGGTTGGCCCGCTCGGTCTGGCCATTGGTCTGTGGGTGGAATCCTGAAGGCAGACTCAAGAAGGCACCCAGAAGATTATAGAATGCCCTCCAGAAGTTGGATGTGAATTGAGAGCCCCTGTCTAACATAACATCTACAGATAAACCATGTAATTTGAAAACATGCAATTTGGCTGTTTCTTTGGCCAAGTGGAATTCAGGTAAAGGAATGAAATGTACAGACTTGGAGAAACAATCAACTACTGTGGGACCAGGATCTCTTGGGGATAGACAGGGGTTGTAACGGACCAGCAGGTGACCGGTTCAAGTTCTTGCTTTGAGCACAGACCGAGCAGGCTGAGACAAAGTTGCGGATGTCATTTCCTATGGAGGGCCACCAGAACCGCCGACTTGAGGCCTGAGTACGCCTGGTTCCAGGGTGACAGGATAACTGGGAATAATGACCTCACTGCAATGCCTGTGAGCGGACAGAGCTGGGAACATAAACACGCTTAGTGGGGCATTGACTAGGGGCTGCCTCACTCTGTTGAGCAGCTTGCACCATGGCTTCAATGTCCCATTGCGCTGCACCCACGAGACAGTGAGCAGGGAGGATGACATCGGGGACCTCGGGAGTCTCAGAGGAAGGAAATCTTCAGGAGAGGGCATCAAGTTTTCCATTCTTGGAATCGGGGCATAAAGACAGAGTAGAATTGAATCTTGAGAAAAACAAGGACCAGCAAGCTTGATGGGAGTTGAGATGCTTGGCAGTATGGATATATTCCAGATTCTTGTGATCAGTCCAAACTAAAAGTGACACCTTGGCTTCCTCCAACCAATGCCTCCACTCCTCCAGAGCTAGCTTCACAGCCAGCAGCTCCCAGTTTCCAACATCATAATTCCACTCTGTGGGAGTGAGGTGGTGAGAGAAGGCACAGGGGTGTACCTTCTCATCCTTGGCCAAGCGCTGAGAGAGAACATCTCCTGCACCATTGTCAGACGCATCCACCTCCACAATGAAATGTCGGTTAGTGTCGGGTTGAATCAGGATGGAGGCAAAGGTGAAATGTTCCTTCAGGTCAGAGAATGCTTTTTCAGCAGTAGGGGACCAGGAGAATCTGACAGCCGATGTGGTAAGAACAGTGAGTGGTGCAGTCAGTATATTGTAATTACTGACGAAGCGGCGATAGAAGTTAGCAAAGCCCAAGAAGCGTTGCAACTCCTGACAAATCAAAGGTTGGGCCATTCAAGCACTGCCTTGACCTTCTGTTGGTTCATCTGAATGGAAATGCCTGAAATTACATACCCCAGGAAGGAGTCAGTATTACAGTGAAACTCACATTTCTCAGCCTTCACAAAGAGCTGGTTCTCTAGAAGGCATTGGAGACGTTTGCTGACGTGACCTGTGTGTTCAGCAAGGGACTTGGAAAAAAATCAAAATGGCATCAACATACATAAACACAAATTGGTTCAGCATGTCCCTTAGAAAGGCATTGACCAGGGCTTGGAAGATGGTGGGGCATTGGTGAGACCGAATGACAGGATTCTCGTAATGGCCTAAGGTGGTGTTGAAGGTTGTCTTCCACTCATCCCCTTTGCGGAAAAGATGGTAGGCATTACAGAGATTAAGCTTGGTGAAATCTGTGGCTCCTTGTAGCAGTTCAAATGCCGAGGTCATGAGCAGAAGAGGGCAACAGTTCCAAACAGTGACTTCATTCAGTCCCTGGTAATCAATGCATGTATTAAGGAGCCATCCTTCTTTTCAAGAAATCAAAAAACTGTCCCAGCAGGACAGGAAGATGGCCAGAAGATGCCACAGCTAGAGATTCTTGAATGTACCTACTCATGGCTCCTGTTTCAGGTAGGGATAGGGAATACAGGTGGCCCCTTGTGGGAGATGTGCCAGGCAAGAGGTCAATGGCACAATCATATGGATGATGAGGCAGTAGGGAAGAGGCCCAGGACTTGCTAAACACAGCCTTGAGGTCCATGTATTCAGGAGGGATGGCACTAAGATCCAGAAATTCTCGGTGGGATCTGAGCTTGGAGGCAAGGGGATCTGAACATGGTGGAGGCAGTGGGAATGACAGAATGGGCTCCAGCCTACAATCCTGCGACTGAGCCAGTCAATGTGGGGGTTGTCTCTGACTAACCAGGGATGGCCCAGGACAATGGGAGCTTGAGGAGAGTCAATAACATAAAGGGTTAACTGTTCATGATGGTTGCCGGATAAACTACGACTCACCAGGGCTGTGACATGGGTGATGTTAGCCAGATCGTTCAAGGCAGTGGCTACCAGTGGTGACTGGAGAGCAGTCGTGGGTAATCCCCACTGGGCAGCCAAGCCAGAATTGATAAAACACCCCTCCGCACCAGAATCGACCAAGATGGAGATTGCTCGCCATTGGACATCCCACTCCAGAGAAGCAGGTATGAGAGTGAGTGGTGTCGAGGAGGGCCAGACAGGGGTCACACTCACCAGAACTCCTCGTCCTACTGGTAGCACTGGGCAGGTGGAGACGAAGTGGTCTGGCTGGCCACCGTATGGACAGGAGCATGTGCTGACTTTCCTTTGTCTTTCAGTCAGCGTCAGATGGGTACAGTCAACCTTCATAGCTTCAGGCTCTGGAAGGGGAATTGTAGATTGGGGCAAATGGCAGGGCAATGTAGACTGACGAGGAGCTTGGAACTCATTCCATGCCCCAGAGACCCTCTGGAACCCTTCCCTCTGCGACGCTGCTGAAGGAGAACATCAATACGGATGGCCAAATCCACCAGAGCTTCAAAGGTGGCAGGAACGTCCTGGGTGGCCAGCTCATCTTTGATGTCTTCGGAGAGGCCATTCAGGAAGGTGTCAGGTGTCGTACTGTACCTCTGAATTCCAGCCTCTGGAGGTGGCTAGGGTCCAGAACTCTATGGTGTAATCTGACACAGATCGGTGCCCCTGGAGCATGTGCAGCATTTCACAGGCAGTCTCTTTTCCATCTTTTGAGCAATCAAATACTTATCTCATCTCCTCAGAAAATAGCTGAAATCTACTGCAGAAAGGGGAGCCTGCCTCCCAGATGGCTGTTCCCCATTCTCTTGCCCAACTGGACAGTTGGGTGATGGCATATGCTGCCTTGCTTAATCAGACAAATGTTATTGGTTGCAATTCAAAAATGAGAGTGCACTGGGAAAAAGAGCATGAGGTACCAGGCTCACCTGAGTACTTTTCTGGAGGAGGCAGATGGGGCTCTTGGATGGTAGGAGCATGCGAGGATGCAGAGGGCAGGGTAGAAGATACAGTGGTAGAATGTCGATGGACACACTGGGGCAGCTGGAATGACTGATCCTGGGCCACAAGATCAGCTACATTGGTAGAAAGTGACTCCACTGCCCTGTACGCAGATTCCAAGCTGGTTCTGGAGTCTTAGTAGCATCACTCCTTGTTGGTCTAAGATAGCTCTCAGACAACCAGGGTCTGATGGATCCATTCTGGATAGAGTGTATTGTCAGGGCACTGGAGCAGGGATCCAATCACAGACTCAGTACTGTGCACACAGTGATATTAATTGAGTAACAAATCCCAAGGTGCAAACAAAGTTGGCATCAAAATTCAGACAGAGATCAAAACATCCAGAGAAATCCAACAACCAGGAAACAGGCAGAGTCAATATTCAGACAGAGTACAGATACAAATGCTAGAAAGGCTCAGGAAAATTCACTGGCACAATCTGGCCCCAAACAGGTGGGAACACAGAACTGAATTACACTGAGCAATAAACAGAGAGGCAGATGATAGGTGGAGCACAATGAGACACAGATGGCAGCAATACAGGGAATAATGATAAACAGATGAGAGACAGATTACTCAGTGATACAGGGGCTGGAGTAGAGCAGGAGAGAACACAGGGCACATGAAAATTCAAAACTACAGACTGACAGCTAGGGGGAAACACACAAAAAGTTCAACTGGAGGTGCAGACAGAAACATGTACAGAGTTTTCCTTGCTTTTACTTAAGGTTAGATGGTCGGGTGTGTGCATGCAGTGGCCTTTTGGGTGTCAACCAAAGGTGCTTTCCTCTTTGTAAAATTTGTATTTTACAATCCTGAGACAATTCTAGTCCAAGAACATGGGGTTCTGCAGGAATACTCAAGCAGTGTGTGGCTCATTGATCAGAGTAGTTGGCCTAGTGTTAGTGGTGGAGCCAGCCCGATGGGATATTAGAGGAGCCTGCCAGGATGTTGCGGAAAGAGCCAGCAAGTAGATCAGAAGAGCCTGGCTGGATTTGGAGGAGCTGGCTTGGCTGTAGACTGTGTTTCTGCTTTTTATTCAGAAGCATTAAAGTTGGTACAGTATAACTGTGGGAGATTGCCTCAGACATTTCACTTGCAATTGCAAGACTCTTGCCAGACAGTGATAATGTACGCTGCTGCAGGCCTGTTACCCTTGACTGGTGCAGAGACAAATGACATGGGAGCTGTGTAGCTTTGGTTAACTTGAGGACAAGGCCTCAAGCCCCAGTCTTGCCTGCTGCTGCAGACCAGTTGAGAGACATGAAAGCATTTACTTGGTGGTATCCAAGCTCGACTGGGGCCAGTCATCTCCTGTCAGTGCTGCCGTCGTGTTCGACCGGTGGAAAGGCAGGCTGGATTTGGTGTGTTTGAACACTGCTGGGAAAATGTACCATCGATTGCTGGTACATTCTCACTCAGGATCTTCGACTACATGTATATTTTTTTCCTCAGTGAATACACTTCTTTTCTCACTAACTTGAATTGTGTTACTCGCTATTTTTGAATGTTTGCTTGCTATTTTGAATGCTTTGCAGCACATCACTTGACCTTCACCCCACAATGTTGGGCCAACCTTTTAACTAAGTCTAAGATCAATTTAGCCTTTCCCTCTTGTATAACCCTCCGTTTTTCTGTAATCCATGTGCCTATCTATGAGTTTATTAAGTGCCCCTAATTAATTTCCCTCTACCAACACTCCTGGCAGGGTGTTCCACTCACACAGCAGTCTTTGTGTAATGAACTTACCTCTGACATCTCCCCTGTACCTTCCTCTTATCCATTATATCTTCCTCTTAAAATCTTATCCATAGTAATAGCCATTTCTACCCTGGGAAAAAGTCTCTGGTCATCCATTCTGTCTATGCCTCTTGTATATCATTTCTATCATCTTGTACACCTCTATCAAGTCATTTCACATGCTCCTTTTCTCCAAAGATAAAAGCCCCAGCTCACTCAACCTATCTTCATAAGACATGCCTTTTAGTTCAGGCAGCATCCTTGTAAATTTTCTCTACACCTTCTCTAAAGCTTCCATATCTTTCTGATAAAAAGACAACCAGAACTGAACACAATATCCTAGGTTGGTCTAACCAGGATTCTTTAGAACCGTAATAATACTTCGCAGCTCTTGACCTCAGTCCTCCAACTATGGAAAGCCAACACATCACATGCCTTCTTAACAAACTTTTCAACTTGCATGGCAACTTTGAAGGATCTGCAGACATGGACCCGAAGATCCCTCTGCATCTGAATCCAATGCAAAACGAAGTGATGATATCTGGAAATGGGAAGGTTTGTAATGTGTTGCCACTGGTACCTGATGGTCTTGGCAGGGATTTGCTCTCAACTGAATGGCAGGTACTGGGGGATTTGAGACAGTGCCATGCCACAGCGGTGCAGCCAAAAGATGTTGGTGCTTCATGGGGGCACTGAACCAAATCTGACCTTAGGTGATGCCTATATGCAGTTTGTATGTTCTCCCTGTG
The DNA here is from genome assembly GCF_030144855.1 of Hypanus sabinus. Classification (NCBI taxonomy): domain Eukaryota; kingdom Metazoa; phylum Chordata; class Chondrichthyes; order Myliobatiformes; family Dasyatidae; genus Hypanus; species Hypanus sabinus. The sequence continues at coordinate 86,824,085 of NC_082706.1, forward strand.
ACCACCTGGGCTTTTATTAGCAACACTAGTTTCCTTCCACATCCCTATGATATCTGTGTTGGTTGGTTATGCACTGTTGATTTACCTTGGCGTAAACTGGATGGTAGAGTGGGAGTGACAGGAGGGTGAGGGTTGATGACAACATGGTAAGAATAGGTTTTACAGAAGAATTTGTGTAAGGGTGGGATTGCTCTGTGATTTGGTATAGACTCAATAAGCTGCATAGCCTCACTCTAAGTTGAAAGGGAATACAGAATTATGAAAGCACAAAGACATATTTTCCAAATAGTTGGAATAGCTGAGATTTTTTAATCAGAGAATTTAGCACATCTGCCCAATCCACCTAATTTGTTCAGGATTTGGGTGTCACTGTTTCACTCAAGACAATCTTTAAGTTATGGACTTCAGTTCAGCAGCTGATGTAGTGTCTTGATACATTGCCATTGCCAAGAATGAAAATATGCTTGGAGCCAAATGGCAAAACAGTGCAAAAATGACCAAACATTAGGTTCAATTTGAGAAATGTGGCTTGTTCTCTGATTACAACCACCAAGGTTTCTGCTCAGTAAGTGATTAATTCTTTAATTTACTTCTTGGACTGGAAAACAGGAAAAATAAATCAGAACTTTCTTCATCTGCTGTGTAGTCTGCAAAGACACAGTAGCTTGTAAATATTGTGCACTGTTGACTTAAATTTAATACAATACCTGGCAAGACTCCTGTGTACCAAGCAGCATTATGAGGTATCAGATTATGAAACAAAGTTTACTCATAACGATAATTTCTTTTTATTCCTGCATTTGTGTCTGGCAGGATTGAGTGTGCCGATTCAACAGTACAACTTAGCTTCAAAGATCCTTGCAAACTTTAAAGCTTCCCTCAGTGGCCATAAACTCCATTCTGCAGCAAAATAGTCAGAATTTTAGTGAAGAGAAAAACTACAAGGCTCCAGCATTAGAATAATGTTTGCTAATCCTTAATCGGAAAATTGAAGTGATAATGGAAAGGTGAAATATAGGGAGAAACTGAGAATGGGTGCCTTGAGCTCCATTCATAAGTATTTTGATGCTCAAAAATGATGCCAATAATGTAGAGTAGCATTAAATATGTAGTCATATTGGAAGGGGATTATTCATAGACTGGGGCTACAAGTCAAGGGAGTGTCATCTCTAGGTACACTGTTAGTTAGGTACTAAACAGGATGATAGATGTGATTGTTTGCTGGTAACTAATGCAGTTCATATTAAAGAATACCACAAAAGTGCAGCAGCACGCACAAAATATTTTGTCATGCCATGATCCCTACAGATGGGATGCTCTCCACAGAATACAGTGTTAGAAAATTTATGATAATGCAATTTGATAAAATGAACAATAGTGTGGATTATTATCCAAGTGGGGAGAAGGTTCAAACATCAGAGATTTCAGAGGGACTTATATGTCCTTGTCCAAGATTCCCAGAAGGTTAATTTGAATGTTGAGTCTGTGGCAAAGAAGGCAAAAGCAATGTTGGCATTTATTTCAAGGGGAATAGAATATTAAAGGAAGGAGATAATGCTGAGCATTTATAAGACACTAGTCAGGCCGCACTTGGAGTATTGTCAACAGTTTTGGGCCCCATATCTCAGAAAGGATATGTTGTCATTGGAGAAAGTCCAGAGGAGGTTCACAAAGATTGTTCCAGGAATGAGGGAGTTAACATATGAGGAGTGTTTGGCAGTTTTGACTGAGTACTCACTGTAATTTAGAAGAATACGGGCGGGGGGGGGGGAGATCTCTTTGAAACCTACCAAATGTTGCAAGGATTAGATAGGGTGGATGTGGAGAGGATCTTTCTTATGGTGAGGGTATCCAGAACTAGAGGCACAGCCTTAAAATTGAAGGGCAACCCTTTAGAACAGAGGTAAGGAGGATTTTTTTTAGCCAGAGAGTAGTGACTCTGTGGAATGTTCTGCTACAGACTGCAGTGGAGGCCAAGTCTGAGCATATATTCAAGACGGAAGTTGGTCATTCCCTGATCGATCAAGGCATGAAAGGATATGGCAAGAAGGCAGGTGTATGGGGTTGAGTGGGATCCAGAATCAGCCTTGATGGAATGGCAGAGCAGGTTCAATGGGCTGAATGGCCTAATTCTGCTCCCACATCTTGTGTTCTTATGCTCTAAATGAGCATAGCCTAGATGGTGAAGATCTTTGATGATGAATGCTGATTTTCTACAGTAACGCTTCATGCAGATGCTCTCAATGGTTGGGAGGGCTTTACCCATGATGTACTGGGCCAAATCCACAACGTTTTGTAGGATTTACCATTCAAAGGCATTGGTGTTCCCATACCAGGCCGTAATGCAGCCAGTCTACACACTTCCCACCACACACCTATAGAAGTTTGACAAGGTTTTCTATGACATGCTGAACCTCCACAGACTCCAGCAAATTAAAGGTTCTGCCGTGCTTTCTTCACAATAATATTTATATGAAGGGTCCAGGTCATGTCCTCTGAGATAGTGATACTAAGGAATTTAAATACACTGACCCTCTCCACCTCTGACCCTCTGATGGTTATTGGCTCATTAACTCTGGTTTCCCTTTCTCTCTCCTGAAGTCTCCAATCAATTTGTTAGTCTGATTGACACTGAGTGAGAGATTGTTGTTAATACATCCCTCAGCCAAATTTTCATTCTCACTCCTGTCTGCTGACTCATCACCCCCTTTGAAACAGCCCACAACAACGGTGTCATCAGCAAACTTGTTTGTGATGTTGGAGCTGTGCTTAGCCACACAGTCATTGGTGTAAAGCAAGTAGAGCAGGGGGCAAAGTACACATCCCTGTGGTGCTCCTGTGCTGACTGGCTGGTGGGTTTATGGATAGCTTCAGCCTTTTGGTTCATCAGTCCGAAGTACCCACATACTACAAGCAGGGTTTAATCATACCAGGGTCAAAGAACAATGTGGAAACTGCTTCAATGACTATTCTTTAGCATGACATCTTTTAGCTCTTGCATCCAATGTGATGAAGTGCTTTGAGAGGTTTTATGGTGTTGTAGATAGTGTAGAGGATTATCAAAGATTGCAGAGAGACATTGAAAGGATGCAGGACTGGGCTGAGAAGTGGGAGATGGGGTTGAACCTGGAGAAGTGTGAGGTGGTACACCTTGGAAGGACAGATTCCAAGGCAGAGTACAAAGTAAATGGCAGGATACTTGGGAGTGTGGAGGAGCAGAGGGATCTGGGGGTACATGTCCACAAATCCCTGAAAGTTGCCTGACAGGTAGGTAGGGTAGTTAGGAAAGCTTATGGGGTGTTAGCTTTCATAAGTCGGTAGAGATTGTAAAGAGCACCGAATTTCTTGGTGTTCACCTGATGGAGAATCTCGCCTGGTCCCTCAACACCAGCTCCATAGCAAAGAAAGCCCAGCAGCGTCTCTACTTTCTGCGAAGGCTGAGGAAAGTCCATCTCCCACCCCCATCCTCATCACATTCTACAGGGGTTGTATTGAGAGCGTCCTGAGCAGCTGTATCACTGCCTGGTTCGGAAATTGCACCATCTCAGATCGCAAGACACTGCAGCGGATAGTGAGGTCAGCTGAGAAGATCATCGGAGTCTCTGTTCCCCCCCCATCATGGACATTTACACTACACATTGCGTCTGCAAAGGAAACAACGTTATGAAGGATCTCATACAATCTCTTCTCCCTCCTGCTGTCTGGGAAAAGGCTCCAAAGCATTCGGGCTCTCACGACCAGACTATGTAACAGTTTCTTCCCCCAAGCTATCAGACTCCTCAATACCCAAAGCCTGGACTGACACCTTGTCCTATTGTCCTGTTATTATTTATTGTAATGTCTGCACTGTTTTGTGCAGTTTTATGCAGTCCTGTGTAGGTCTGTAGTCTAGTGTAGCTTTCTCTGTGTTGTTTTTTTGTTTACGTAGTTCAGTCTAGTTTTTGTACTGTGTCATGTAACACCATGGTCCTGAAAAACGTTGTCTCATTTTTACTATGTACTGTACCAGCAGTTATGGTCAAAATGACAATAAAAGTGACTTGCCTTGACTTGACTTGGATAGAGTTTAAGAGTCGTGAGGTAATGATGCAGCTCTATAAAACTCTGGTTAGGCCACACTTGGAGTACTGTGTCCAGTTCTGGTTGCCTTATTATAAGAAAGATATGGAAGCATGGGAAAGGGTACAGAGGAGATTTACCAGGATGCTGCCTGGTTTAGAGAGTAGGCATTATGATCAGAGATTAAGGGAGCTAGGACTTCACACTCTGGAGAGAAGGAGGATGAAAGGAACAATGATTGAGGTATACAAGATATTAAGAGGAATAGATAGAGGGGACAGCCAGCACCCCTTCCCCAGGGCACTAGATCAGATGGATATGGAGAGGTAATACAAGAGGACATGACTTTAAAGTAAGGGGCGGGAAGTTCGAGGGGGATATTAGAGGAAGGTTTTTTACTCAGAGAGTGGTTGGTGCATGGAATGCACTGCCTGAGTCAATGGTGGAGGCAGATACACTAGTGAAATTTAAGAGACTACTAGACAGGTATATGGAGGAATTTAAGGTGGGGGTATATATGGGAGGCAGGGTTTAAGGGTTGACACAATATTGTGGGCCGAAGGGCCTGTACTGTGCTGTACTATGCTATGTTCTATGTTCATATGAACTGCCAGAGGAGTGGGCTGGATTCATTCCATTTTGGCTACCATAATAGCAGGTTAACAGCAGATGCCATTACACTGGCCCTTCACTCAACCCTAGAACATCTGGAGAGTGAAGATATATACATCAGGATGCTGTTCATTGACTGCAGCTCGGCATTCAATGAAACTAATCACTAAGTTCAAACACCTGCTCCTCAATACCTCCCTGGACCCCAGTCATTACGGATTGACAACAACATCTCCACCATAATCTCCATCAGCGCAGATGAATCACAAGACTGTGAGTTTAACCCACTGATCTACTTGCTTGATACTTGTGACTGTGTAGCTAAGTACAGCTCCAATGCCATATTTAAGTTAGCTGACGACACCACTGTTGTTGGCCGAAGCAAAGGTGGTGACGAATAGACAAATAGGAGAGAGATTGAAAGTCTGGTTGAACAATGCCACAAAGTTCTGCCTTCTGTCAATTGGATTTTAACTATCTTAAAATGCATCTCGGATTCAGAGATTATCGCACAAATAATGATTATATAATGAGAAACATGCACCCAGTGGCCACTTTATTAGGCACCTCCTTTACCTAACCAAGAGGCCACTGAGTGTATATTTGTGGTCTTGGGCTGCATTTTAAGATCCATCTTGTTGTGCTTTCAGAGCTGTTCTCTGTACACTACTGTTGTTATTTGAGTTACTGTTCACCATCGAATAAAGGGTATTACAGAGACATAAGGAAGGAGCTTACCCAGGTTGATTGGAGGAAGATACTGGTGGGGATGACGGCAGGTCAGAGATGGCCAAAGTTTCTGGGAATAGTACACAAGGCACAGGATAGATATGTCCCACAGAAGAAGTAGTTTCCAAGTGGCAGGGGTAAGCAACCGTGCCTGACAAAAGAAGTTAAGGACTGCATAAAAGCCAAGGAAAGGGCTTGTAAGGTAGCAACAATGAGTGGGAAGTTGGATGATTGGGAAGCTTTTAAAATCCAACAAAAGGCAATTATAAAAGCTGTAAGAAGGGAAAAGATGAAATATGAGGGCAGACTAGCCAATTATATAAAGCAGGATACTGAAAGTTTTATCAGTTACATAAAGAATAAAAGGGAGGTGAGAGTTGATATCAGACCACTGGAAAATGATGCTCTTGAGGTAGCAATTCGGGAGAAAGAATTGGCAGATGAACTTAATGGGTACTTTGCATCTGTCTTCACTGTGGAAGACACTTGCAGTATTCCAGAGGTCCATGAGTGTCAGGGAGTAGGAATAACTGCCATTGCTATTACAAAGGGAAAAGTGCTAGGCAAAATCAAAGGTCTTAAGGTGTATAAGTCAGATGGACTACATCCCAGAGTCCCAAGAGAGGTTGCTGAAGAGATAATGAATGTATTGGTCATGATCTTTCAAGAATTACTTGATTCTGGCATGGTCCCAGAGGATTGGAAGATTGCAAATGTCACTCCATTGTTCAAGAAAGAAGGAAGACAAAAGAAAGGAAATTATAGGCCAGTTGGCCTAACCTCAGTGCTTGGGAAAGTGTTGGAGTCTTTTATTAAGGATGAGGCTTCGAGGTACTTGGAGATTAATGACAAAATAAGTCAAAACTAGCATGGTTTTATAAAGAGAAATCTTGCCTGACAAATCTGTTAGAGTTCTTCAAGGAAGTAACAAACAAGGTGGACAAAGGAGAGGTAGTAGATGTTATTCACTTGGATTTTCAGAAGACATTTGGTAAGGTTCCACACATATGACTGTTTATTAAGATAAAATCCTATAGCATTACAGGAAAGATACTGGAATGGATGGTGGAATGGCTGATGGCTAGGAGGCAGTGAGTGGGAATAAAAGAGGTCTTTTCTGGTTGGCTACCGATAGCTAGTAGTTTTCCTCAGGTGTCAGTATTGCGAACAATGCTTTTCACTTTGCTTGTCAGTGATTTAGATAATGGAATTGATGGCTTTGTAGCAAAGCTTGCAGATGATATGATGATAGGTGGAGGGGTAGGCAGTGCTGAGGAAGCAATGTAATTGCAGCAGGACTTGGACAAATTGGAAGAATGGGTAAAAAAGGTGGCAGATGGAATACCGAGTTGGGAAATGTATGATAATGCATTTTGGTAAAAGGAACAGTAGGGCAGACTACTATCTAAATTGGGAGAAGTTTCAAACATCAAAGTTGCAGAGGGACTTAAGAGTTCTCATGTAAGACTCCCAGAAGGTTAATTTGCAGGTTGAGTCTTGGTAAAGAAGGCAAGTGCAATATTGGCATTTATTTCAAGGGAATGTAATATAAAACCAAGGAGATAATGCTGAGCCTTTATAAGACACTAATCAGGCCACACTTAAGAGTATTGTCAATAGTTTTCATCCCTATATCTCAGAAAGGATGTGTTGTCGTAGGAGAAAGTCCAGAGGAGCTTCACAAGGATGATTCCGGGAATGAAGCGATTAACATATGAGGCGCATTTGGCAGCTTTGGGCCTGTACTCACTGGAATTTAGATGAATGCAAGGGATCTCATTGAAACCTACCAAATGTTGAAAGGACTAGATCAGATGGATATGGAGATGATGGTTCCTGTGGTGGGGATATCCAGATCTAGAGGACAGAGCCTCAAAATTGAGGGGAGATCCTTTAGAACAGAGGTAAGGAGGAATTATTTTAGCCAAAAGGTAGTGAATCTGTGGAATGCTCTGCTATAGACTACGGTGGAGGCCAAGTCTCAGGGTCTACTTAGCATAGAAGTTGATCGTTTCCTGATCAGTCAGAGCATCAAAAAATATAGTGAGAAGGTAGGTCTATGGGGTTGAGTGGAATCCAGGGTCAGCAATGATGGAATTGCAGAGCAGATTTGATTGGCTGAATGGCCTAATTCTGTTCTTCTGTCTTACGTTGCCTTCCTGTCAGCTTTAACTTTTGTCGCCATTCTCCTCTGACCTCTCTCATAAACGAGGCAGTTTTACCCACAGAACTACCCCTCACTAGATGTTTTTAACTTTTCACACCATTCTCTGTAAAACCCAAAGACTGTTGTGTGTGAATATTCCAGCACGTCAGAATTTCTGAGATACTCAAACCACTCCATTTGGCACCATCATTCCATGACCAAAGTCACATTTCTTCCCCATTCTGATGTTTTACCATGTCTGCATGCTTTAATGTATTGAGTTTCTGCCACATGATTGGCTGATGAGATACTTACATTAATGACCAGCAGGTGTGCAGGTGTACCTAATAAAGTACCATTGAGTGTATAATTAATCAAAACATAGACTATTCTTAAAAATAATAAACGTTACTTAACTAAAGCAAAGTAATCACAATTAAATTACTTACTTTTACCTTTGTCCCATAAGTTATTAACTTAAAATCCCCATGGAGTTCAATATGCTTTCAGATGCTACACTATCCATGACCTGGTGTAGAGTCAGTGTGGAGTCCAGTGACAGAAAGTGAGGTAAGAAATTTAATTAGAGATTTCTATTAATGCCTTCAGGTTCTGTAACAACAGAGTTGAATATCTCATTCTGGTTTAAGATGATACTGGTGAAGCCAAGGGACTATTTATCAGCAACAAACAAAGCAAGGAAATGCTTTATTATTAACACTTTTTCTGGTAAGCAAACAATGGAGGGGCAAGTGGAGGCAAGGCTGATTTGAGCTGAGCTGGTGTGAGGTAGAGTTCAGGAGAGCAGAGTCAAGTCGGATCCTGGGACCAACCCCAAGAGCAAGGAAGGACCCGATGTTTGGTTGATTTAAGCAGACCACAAAGATCAGGGTGTCGGGACTGGAGCCGAGAGATGGGCCGGTTCAGCTTGCTGCCCTGCGACGCTTATTTGGCTCTGCTCTGTGTTGGACCGAGGCTGCAGCTCCTCCAGCTTCATGTCTGTGGATTGAATTTCGTTCTGAATGCCACTTGCTTACTTTCATTGTTTGCACGCTTTGTTGTTTATTTTCTCTGCACATTGCCTGTTTGAAGGTCTTTTTTGTATGGTTTCTTTGTTTTGATCCTGTCTGCTATCTGTAAGGAGATGAATCCCAAGGTTGTATAGTGTATACGTACTTAGAAAATAAATGTACTTTGAACTTTGAACTTGAACGTTGTATCAGTAAGTTGTAGAGTAACAGTGTACTTACATAAGAGGTAATTTTCTATTTGAAAGGCTGAATGTATCTGATTCCAGTTCATTCAACTGATCACAGCCAGCATCATTTACTATTGTATTCAGAGAATGGGAACAACTAAATAAAACTAGAAGAAAAATGAATGGTTTTAAATGTCATAACACCATTACCAAAAGATTTGTCAGCATCATTTCTTTAGGATGTTTAAATATTATTATATCATTAAATACTTTATTTAAAAAGCTCAAAATGTGATATTCAACTCTGATGTGAATTTCTTCCATCCAAGAGCCTGATGGTTGAAAGGAGTAATTATTGTTGAACATAGTAGTGTGAGTCCTGAGGCACCTGTACCTTCTACCTGATAGCAGCAGGGAAAGAGTGTGGCCTGGGCGGTGAGGATCTTTGATGATGGATGTTGCTTTTCTACGGCAACGCTTCATATCGATGTGCTCACTGGTTGGGTTTTGCCTGTGAGGTACTGGGCTGAATCCACTACCTTTTGTAGGATTTTATCCCCAAAGGCATTGGTGTTCCCATACCAGGCCAGTCAACACGCTTTCCACTACATCTATTGGAGCTTACTGAGGTTTTTGATGACATGCTAAACCTCTGCAGACTCCTGAGGAAGTAGAGGCACTGTCTTGCTTCCTTTGCAATTATATTTATATGATGGGTCAAGGACAGGTCCTTTGAGATAGTGACACCCAGGAATTTAACAAATTCCTCTACACACTAACTCTGTTAAGGGTGTTACCATTAACATTTATAATGTACAGCCCCTTTATATTTGACTTCCTGAAATGCAAAACCTCACAGTCGGCCTGGTTAAACACTATTTCTCATTGCACTGCCCAAAAAGTCATAGAGAAGTATAGCACAGAAACCGGCCCTTCCACCTATCTGGTCTGTGTCGAGCCATTTAAATTACCTACTCCCAACAAGCTGGACCGGGACCATAGCCCTCCATATCACTACCATCCAAACTTCTACTTCTGATGTACATCTTACATGGTGAAATTGAGCTTGCGTGCACCATTTGCACTAGCCACACTCTCATCACCTGCTGAGTGAAGACCACCACCATTAATGTTCATAGTATTTGCAAATTTAGTAACCAATTCATCTATGTTTTCATCCAGATCAGGGCTGCCCTGATGAAGGATCTCCACCCGAAACATCGACTGCTTATTCCTCTCCATAGATGCTGCCTGACCTCCAGTATTGTGTGTGGTGACGTTTTAATTGTCGTTGCTAAACTACTCGCAATGTAGCTTGATGGCAAAGAGAATCAAAGGAGAATTGAAGGGCATGAGTGAAAGAGAATAAATTTCCTGGGAACTAGCTCACATCTGATTCTTTCTGTCCTGTTATAGTAATAAATAACATGAACATTTTGATAGATTATTACTTCAATGAAGCTTGTATTTTTTCCTCTTCTTATTCACTCTCCTATTGTTTTATAAATACACCTCAGTCCTTTGTGCTCAGCAGTGTGCCTTTATGGAGATAACTTCCAGACTCAAGGATTTAATTCAATTCAATGTTTAATTGAACTTCCTGTCAGTCTCCATTCTCCACTGCAGAGCTGAGAAATTTCAAGCTTGTCTCTGTTTGCTTTGTATCTTTTCTTCGAGGATGTGTAACAGATTGCCTCAGGTTTTTCTGTGCGAAACGTATGCTCACCTGGGGAGGAGTGAGCTGTGTATGGTCTCAGGACTGACAAGTGGTGGATGGGAGGGAAATGATTGAGACATGAGAACAGTCAGGGTCTGAGAAATGACGATTGGACACAAAGTGACAAAACCCTGATCCATACAGAGGCCGGAGTAGCTTTAAGACAGTCTGCAAGGTATCCATCAGTATGCTGACTTAAAGCTGCAAACTTGTCATTGGGGTTAATATTTATCTAGACAGTGGACATCTATAGAAGTAAGCAATGGCTTCCTTGTGTGCCCAGTTCAGTGCTGATAGAAGATCTCTGGTTTTGGTGAAGGGTCTCAACAATAGGCAAAACTTCTGTACCTCACAAGAAGAACTTTGGCATAAATGCCTGAGCAATGAGTGCAGAAGAGTAATTAGCTTAAACAAATAAGCAGGAACTGAAAGTCCCTTCCAGGTAAAGAGAATAATACATCATCAAATAGTATTGAAGTATACATTTTCTGTTTTCCTTGTCAGTGAGTTATTGAGCCTGGAGACAGGCCATTCAACCCAAAACCTCCATACTGACCTTCAACCACAATCAGAGTGGGTTATAGTCTGAACATGGGCATTAGTTTCCCCAGCATTGAGGACATCCTCAATAGGCAATGCCTCAAGAAGATGACATCAATCATTGAGAACTCCCACCATCCAGGTTATGCCCTATTCTCATCATTATCATCAGGGAGGAGGTACACACTCAACATCTAGGAAGAACTTCTTCCCCTCCAGCATCAGATTCCTGAATGCGCCATGAACCCATGAAGACTGCATCACTATACAAACAGCAGATGTGAGAAGAGTCAAACATCACAAGATGGCCGGGCCAGGCAATATCCCAAGCCAGGTACTCAGGGAGAGGGCACAGCAGCTCACTGACGCTTTCATAGATATCTTCAACACAAGGGCACCAGCCTACCCTCCATCGAGGATAGAAGGTGCCAGAAAAGGGCCTGCAACATCATAAAGGATCCCACCTGCTTTGCCCATGGACTGTTTGTCCCACTCCCATCAGAGAGGAGGCTACATAGCATCCATGCCAGTACCACTAGATTCAAAAGCAGTAACTTTCCCCAAACAGTAAGACTGATCAACACCTCCATCCACTAACCCACTGCTACTTTATTATTTCCCATCAGTCACATTAAGTACAGCCAAGCATCACTTTATGGGCATACAATCAATCTATGTGTGTAAGCTGTCTTATGTTTTAGTAAGAGCATGAATGGAAAATTAACGGTAACAGAAAACAGAAACAAGTAGTAAATTCTAATTATTTGGTTTTGAGTGAGTTCCCTGGGTGCTGATAATACAATCTCTGCTTTCTTAAAATAAGTTGATGATTTAGACTTGAATATACTGAACAACAGCACAGTGGACAACAAATAGGCTTCAGGTAGATATTGATGGTTTTAAACAGATAAATAAGAGGCAGATAAAAATTACTGCCCAGAGATACGAAGTGCTACATTTTGAAAGGAAGCATTAGAGAAGTTAGTAGAAAGGAAAAAATTCTAAAAGAGATAAAAAAAAACAGAGAAGTTGGGGGATACATGTGCTTGATTTGTGGAAAATGGTGGATCATTGGGAAATGGGATACTTGGGTAAATGAAGGTGTACAGTATAAGATTTAAGGAATGCTGGTTTACCCACATAGGTACATTCCATCCATTTCTTGGTGTCTGACTTTACAAAAGATGTAAAGACTCTGAAGAGGTTGAAGAAGAAATAAAGGTCCCAAGGCTGAAAATTTTATTTGTGTGATAAGCTGCCGAAGTGGAGCTGTTCATGTTGAAATAGATGTGGTTTCAAGATGATCTGATGAATGAGAAATACAGACCGACTGTTACAACGAGAAGAGTTGACAGGAACTGGAGAATGTAAGAACAGAGGAACAAGGTCAGGCCATTTTGCCCCCAGACCCTGCACCATGCTCATGATTTAATGCTGTTGAAATCATTTCTTCAATTTTGAATCTTATCTGCCTAGAGTAGTCTTTCATCCACTTGCTTATCAAGAATTTACTTCTGCCTTGTGAAAGTTCAAAGACTCTGCTTCTACCATCCTATAAGCAAGAGAGTTCTAAAGGCTTGTTGGATTTTTGTTTATTTTCTGATCCTTGGGGATTTTCCAGGAGTCAAGTACAATGAGCAGTCTTAATTCCAAGAACTATGTTTATTTTAGAGAACAAGCAAACATACCAATATGAAGCAAACTAAATAAAGAGCTGAAGAACAATGCTAAGATCTATAAAACTGCAGTTTACATACCACCAGTGGCCAATTATAAGCAAGCACTCATGAAACTGCATAATTTTGTCTTCAAACAAGAAACATCTCATCCTAACACGTTTCAAGTTATATTTGATGAGTTTAACCAGGCTTGCTTGAAGAAAACCCTGCCCAATTATCACCAGCTTGTAACCTCTTGCACCAGAGGACCCAACACACTATACCAATACTACACTAATGCCTATCGCTCCTTCCCAAGTCCACATCTTGGCAAGTTGGATCATTTGGCTGTACTCCTCATACCTGAACACAAACAGAGTCTAAAGAGCAAGGCTCCAGAGATCAAAGCATATAAGAGGTGGTTGAGGAGGCAAAGGAACAGTTACTGAATTGCCTCGAGTCAGTGCCCTGGGCTGTGTTCAAGAATTCACCTGTGGACCTGAATGAATACACCAGGGTCATAACAGACTTTAGTAAAACAGCTGTGGATGAGTGTGTCCCCACAAAATTGTTCAGGGTTAACCCCAATCAGAAGCCCGAGATGAACAATGAAATCCTGAATTTGCTGAGAGCCAGATCAGAGGCATTCAAGTTTAAAGATCAAGAATGCTACAAAAGCTGTGTCTGTGATACCCGGAAAGTCATCTTACAGGTGAAGTGGAGATTCCGGACCAGACGAGGAGTTCTCGAAGCTGTGGCAGGGTTTGAATGCCATAACCTTCCTACAAAGATAAATCTTGTGACATAGGGGATAGTAGAGCTTCACTTCCAGTTGAGCTCAATGCCTCCTATGTTTGCTTTGACCACCATATCAGGAAGGAAACACTACACAACCCCAATTTCTCCCAATGATCCTTTAGTCTCAGTTTCTGAAGATGATGTGCAGGCTGCCTTCTAAAGAGTGAATCGAAGAAGAACATCCAGTCTGGATGGAGTACCTGGCCGGATACTGAAGACCTGTATCAACCAGCTGGCTGGGGTATTGAGGGATACCTTCAACCTCTTACGTTGGCGATGTGTGGTGCCCACCTGCTTCAATCAGGCTTGAATCATACTGGTGCCCAAGAAGAGCATGATAACCAGTCTCAATGATTATCGCCCAGTGTCATTTACAGTGAGGAAGTGTACTGAGAAGCTGCTGTTGAAGCATATCAGCTCCCTTCTGAGTAGTGACTTGGACCCACTCCAATTCATCTACAGAAACAGATGCCACCTCATTGGCTCTTCACACAACCCTGGAGCATCCAGACAACAAAGATGTATACATTAGGAGGCTCTTTATCAATTACAATTCAGTGTTTAATACTACCATCTCCTCAAAACTAATCAATATACTCCAAGTCCTGGGCCTCAATACCCCCTTGTGCAATTGGATCCTAGATTTCCTTACTTCTAGTCCCCAGTCAGTTAGGATTGGCAAAAACATCTCCGTAATTGCCATCAGCAAAGGAGCACCACTGGGATGTGAGCTTAGTCCTCTGCTCTACTCACTTTACACCCATGACTGTGCGGCTAAGTAAAGCTCCAACAACATACATAAATTGCTGATGACACCACTATATCAAAGGGGGTGATGAATCAGCATTCAGGAGTGAGACTGAAAATTTTGCTGAGTGGTGTAATAACAACAACCTCTTACCCTATGTCAATAAGACCAAGGAACTGATTGTGGGCTTCAGGACAGGGAAACCAGAGGCCCATCAGCCAGTAATCATCAGAGGATCAGAGGTGGAGAGGGTCAGTGACTTTAAATACCTCGCTGTACCTGTCTTAGACACGTCATGTAAGTATCACTGTGAAGAATGCACAACAGCACCTCTGCTTCCTTGGAAGTCTGTGGAGATGCGTAATGTTATCAAAAACCTTGGCAAACTTCCAAAGATGTGTGGTGGAAAGTGTGCTGACTGGCTGCATTATGGCCTGGTGTGGGAACACCAATGCCTTTGAACAGAAAATCCTGCACAAAGTAGTGGATTCGGCCCAGTACATTACTGATAAAACCCTCCGACCACTGAGCACATTTACATGAAACATTGCTGTAGAAAAGCAGTACCCAGCATTACCACCCAGGCCACGCTCTTTCCCTGCTGCTGCCATATGGTAGAAGGTATAAGTGCCTCAGAACACACACCACCAAGAACAGTTATTACCCCACAACCAACAGGCTCTTGAACAAAGTGTGTAACTACAATCATTTTTCTTCTGGTGTTCCCACAACTGATAGTCTCACTTTAAGGGCTCTATCTTGCTAGTTCATACTCGTTATTTATTGCTATTTATTTATATTTCCATTTCATGTTTATAGTTACTGTTCTTTAGATTTGCCAAGTATGCTTGCATAAAAAAAAATCTCAGGGTTGTATGTGGTGACGAGTATGTACTCTGATAATAAATTTTACTTTGAACTTTGACATTTGAATAAAAGAATAAAGATGGTGCTTCTGAAAAATCTATCTCTTTTATAGATGAGATAAGAGAAATTCCTTAGATAGAGATAAATTGTTAATAGGCTACATAATTAAAACAATTACATCACATGAGTAATGTGCTAATACTTAGCCAATGAAAAATTAGAAAAATGTTAAACCATTAGTTTTGCTGTTCTACCACTTTCTGCCAGTGAGTGTGAAAAATACACGAGTTTGTTAAAAAGTACAAATCTTATATAAAAAGTGTTATTGAAAAATTTGTGGTTTCCAACAGGCCTAATAAAATTGGAGTGGACAGAAAAAAATCTTCTGAACATCTGTCTTTAATGGGTGCATTTATAAGAGATAATTTGAACAAATTTTTAGAAGTTTTAAATATGTAATTATATCTTAATGTATTCCTCATATACCTCTGTATGTTAATGTTGTGGGAAGGTGTAAATATTGTGAATACAACACATATTAACTTGGCATTAAAATAGTGTAAGGTTGAAAAGCAAGGCCTGATGGTCACTAAGGTTACAATGTTGTTTGTTTATTCCCCTCCATTGATGCCACCTGACCTGTTGAATTCCTCCAGCATTTTGTATGTGTTGCTCTGGATTTTCAGCATCGGCAGAATCTCTAGAGTTTAGGATTAAAATTAGTTTTTTTGTCACATGTACATTCAAACATTGAAACATAATGTAAAATGCATCATTTGAGTCATATTAGATCAGCAATGATTGTGCTGGGCAGTGCACAACTGCCAGAATGCCTTTGGCAAGCCAACAACTCACTAACCCTAACCATAACCTGGATGTCTTTGGAATATGTCCAGAGACTGAAGCACCCAGAGGAAAGCAACGCGGTCACAGGGAGAACTTAAAAACTCAGAATCAGAATCATCATCGGGTTTAATATATCTGGCATATATTGTGAAATTTGTTGTGTTGCAGCAGCAGTACATTGCAAAATATAATAATATAAATGCTATAAATTTCAATAAGTAAAGTGTGTGTATGTAAATAGTACAAAAAGTGCAAAATAGAAATCAAGTAGTGAGGTGATGTTCAGGGGCTCAATGTCCCTTCAGAAATCTTATAGCAGACCCCTGTTCCTAAACCATTGAATATGTATCTTCAAGCTCCTGTACCTCCTCCTTGATGGTAGCAATAAGAAGAGGGCATGTCCTGGGTGATGGGGTCCATAATGACACCTTTTTGAAGGTGCCCACAATGGAGCTGCCTGAGTTTGCAACCCTCTACAGCTCCTTATGGACAACAGTTGGAATCCAATCCAATTTTGTAGCTGGTATTGTAAAATGTTGCACTAACGGCTACATTACCGTGCCATATCATGTAATAATGGTAACGGCAAAGAATATACTGAAAAAGAGCTACACCTAAAATTATATACCTGAATTATACCTTGCAGAAAAGGCACTGATTTAGACTTTGAGAACATAGTTTTATCTTGTAAATAGACAGATTCCCTAGGGCAGGACAAGTACATTAAATCTGGCAGCAACACTGAATCAAGTGCGGTACTTACGTAAAGTAGGGCAAAGGCACCGATTAAAAGAGAAAACAAAGAAGAAGTTGAAATATTCAGAGCCATATTGCTGAAGCATTTCTGAGAGAAACCTGGGCAATTAGTGTAAGTGTACCATCTAGGGAGTAGTATCATCAGAAAGGAAGTAAATGAGGATGATAAGGAATGACTCGGTCTGCAAAAGAGATGGGGCAAGTATAAAAGAAACATAAAACTTTTTTGAAAGGAGCAAGGATGTGATAGCTCTAGAAGTTAGTAGGTAGGTAATATCAAAGGGGAAACTCATAAAAACATTGTGGTTAAAGTGTGAAAGAGAGGCAATGTGCAGTCTGAAGCAAGAGACCCCACCATTAACAGGATACAATGGAAGGAAAGAGACAGTCCTCTCTCCCCCCATCAAATTCCTTCTTCTCCAGCCTTTTATCCTTCCCACCTGCCTGGATTTATTTATCACCTTCCCGTTAGCCTCCCTCCCCTCACCTCACCGTTTTATTCTGGCGTATTCCCTCTTCCTTTTCAGTCCTGAAAAAGGGTCTTAGCCCAAAATATCAACTGTTTATTCATTTCCATGGATGCTGCCTGACCTGCTAAGTTCCTCCAGCATCTTGTGTGTGTTGCTTTGGATTTCCAGTATTAGCAGACCTTTTTGTATTTATGAATTGCTTAGAGGGCCTGATGTGGAGGTTTCAAGTAACAAGTTGGCTGCTGCTTCTTTATACTAGGTACAACTTACTTATGCTTACAACAAGCATACTTGAATCCACAGTAATTTGTTGTATTCTTGAAGAAACTCCTTTAGTTCACTTAAATTGACCAATCCCTATTTACATTCTAAGGTTGTTTAAGAGGATGAAGCTGATCTTGCTGAATATTGATGCTTTAGTTTCAGAGGAAGGATTGAAAGCGTGGAGTATGGAGAGTGAAGGGAAAGAAACGTGCTGGCAAAGGAAACTGTATATGGATGAAGGTCTGGTGTAGCATGAGATTCAGAATCAGGTTTAATATCACTGGTATATGTCTTGAAATTTGTTGTTTCATTACAGCAATATGTGGTAATAAATAATAAAGAATAATAAATTACTGTAATAAATATATATTAAAAATTAAATTAAACAAGTAGGTCAAAAAGAGAGCAATAATGAAAAAAAATGAGATAGTGTTTATAGGTTTATTGTCTATTCAGAAATTGGATGGCAGAGGGGATGAAGCTATTCCTAAAAGAGTATGTCTTCAGGCTCCTGTACCTCCTCCTTGATGATAGCCATGAGAAGAGAGCATGACCTAGGTGGCGGGGTGGTGGGGTCCTTAATGGAGGATACCACCTTCTTGAGGTATCACCCTTTGAAGATGTCCTCAATGTAGAGCCCATGATGGAGCTGGCTTTTCCAATCTTGTGCAGTGACCCTGCTATACCAGCAGTGATGCACCAGTTAGAATGCTCTCCACAGTACATCTGCAGAAATTTGCAAGAGTCTTTGGTGACAAACTGAGTCTCCTCAAACTTCTAATGAAATGTACCCTCAGTTGTATCTTCTATGTACTTGTATCAATATACTGGGCTGAGGATAGATCTCCAGGGATGTTGACATCCATGAACTTTAAACTGTTTACCCTTTCCACTGCAGATCCCTCGATGAGGACTTATGTGTATTCCCTCAACTTCCCCTTCCTGAAGTCCACAATTAATTCCCTTGTCTTACTTACAATGAGTGTAAAGTTATTGTTGTGACACCACTGACATCAACCTGTTCAATGTTCTCTAACAGCTTAGATGCCCTAGAGCAAAAGGTTTCCTCCTGAGAGCAGATCTGCTGAAGATGGAGAAATTGAAAGCAGGAGATGACGTTCTTACAGGAATTGAGGTAACTATAGAAGTCAATATTTTCATAGAAGTAGTCAATGGCAGGTCTACTTCCTGAGATGAAGACATGAATATCTATAAAAAGAAGAGAAGTGTCATAGATGGTCAAAGATAACAATATTTTTATATGGGTTTGTTCTTTGATGTCTTCACAAATAGTTAAAAAATACAATTCATTTGATTCTGAAGGGAGGTTTGTGATATAAGCTGGTGTACAGAAATGTATGGGGTGTTCAGGGAGGGGTAGCAACTCTGGTGAACGGTTTCCTATTGTGTGGCAGCTCACTCATCTTTAGTCCCCGCTGGACACTCAACTCTCACCTGTGGCTCCAAGTAGCTGTCTGCATCTGACAGTGGCCACAGCCCGGTACAGTACTTCGACAGGTGGGTTAAACCAGGTGAGGGTAGCTGGCAGGCCTCATGACCCAGTGAGGTAGAGATATGCCTGTCCTAATTCCATCAGACTGGGCAGATGAGATCAACAATGAGATCCAATGGCCAGGAGAAGAGTTCTGCAAAACCTTGTGGAGAATGAAGTTCCTGACAAGGCACAAAATAAGTCCTGGTCATCACTACAAGTACCACTAGTCCTGGACTTTTGATATCAAGAGCAATGGATTTTCCATCTGAAAAACTCATCCTCACAGGTTTCACAGTCATTGTCAGATACGACAGACAACCTATCAGTCATGCAGTAATTTACAGAATTTAGATATTAAATCCTGGCTATAACACATCTTTATAATCAGTTCTGATGCTATCCTTGCAAAGTTTATTTGTGCGGTCAACAAGGCCACAAGACTTTTATTTTTTTGCCATAAAAGGCCACAAAACAACACTCCTCACAGTTAAGTGTCTTTTAACTAAGTTCAACATACAGTAATTTCCATGATGTTTGATTCTGTTCCTCTGGGACAAAACATGATATTGATTGTATTGCTAAGGTCTTGTTGATTTTATCTTGGTACGTGCAACAATTAGTGAATCCTTACAAATACATATCTTGCAGTGGTATATAGCATAGCAATGCCGTGCAGTGCCAACGGTAACATCAATTGGGGTTCAACTCCTGCCACTGTCTGTAAGAAGTTAGTACATTTTCCCTGTGACTATGTGGGTGCTCCATTTTCCTCCCACATTTCAAAGGTTGGGATTAGTACTTTATGGGGATGTCATGTTGTTGCCAGAAGCATGGTGACATTTGTGTCAAGTCAAATCCTCACTGATTTGATTTGGTGTAAATGATGCATTTGATTGCATGTTTTGATGTGCATATGACAAATAAAGCTAATCTTTGAATCTAATGTTTATCCTGCTCTGAACTACACCAGTTTGCTCACATCTATATTGAAAGTAATTTGTCATCTGCATCTGTTCTGACATATTTAAGCATTTACTTTTGCATTATCCTTCAGTATTAAATTTAATCTTCCCACTCTGAAGACATCTGTAAGTTTTGAAATTGTTCTTGAAAATGCCAAGTCCAATGTTTTTATGTGAATACTGGGTAACAGTGCTCAATGTAATGATCCCAGTAGAAACCAGTCCTATTTACAGACGGTCTAAAGAGCTGTATTTATCCACCTGTGGTGGTGGGACAGTGTGTGTACGTGGGAGAGAGGATTGAGACTTATTTTGTCACTTGTTGTGTTCACTGTTTTACTGCGGTAGGCTTGCTATTGTAGCACTGAGTGCATGGAAACTTTTGGACTGCCCCCAGCACATCCTGAGGCATGTTGGCTGTTAACTCATTTTACTGTACACCCCATGGCTACTTCATTAAGTATACCATACTCCTGCTCATTAATGTAAATATTTTATCAGCCAATCATGTGGCAGAAACTCAATACATAAAATCATACAGATATGGACAAGAAGTTCAGTCGTTGTTAAGTCCAAACATCAGAATGGGGAAGAAATGTGATCTGAGTCACTTTGACTGTGGAATGATTGTTGGTGCCAAACAGGATGATTTGCGTATCTCATAAACTGCTGATCTCCTGGGATTTTTCACACACAACAGTCTCTAAAGTTGACAGAGAATGGTGTGAAAAAGCCAAAAACATCCAGTGAGCAGCATTTTTGTGGGCAATAACGTCCTATTAATGAGAGAGGTCAAAGGAGAATGGCCAGACTGGTTCCAGCCAACAGGAAGGCAACAGTAACTCAAATAACTACACATTACAATAGTGGTGTGCAGAAGAACATCTCTAAATACCCAACACATCAGATCCTGCTTGACATTTCAATTTGGATATGCCCATACAAGGCCTCCTCTACTGCCATGGTGAGGCCAAACAGGTTGGAGGAGCAACACCTCATATACCGTCTGGGTAGTCTCCAGCCCCTTGGTATGAACATCGAATTCTCCAACTTCTGGTAATTCCCTCCCTCTCCCTTCCCCCATCCCACTTTCACTCAGCCTCCTCTTCCAGCTGCCTATCACCTTTCTCATGATTCTACCTTCTTCTACCACCCATAGTGCTTTCCCCTTACATTCCTTCTTCACCTTTCCTGCCTATCCCCTCCCTGCTTCCCCCCCCCCACCCCTTGATCTTTCCTCTGATTGGTTTTTCACCTGGTACCTTTCACCCTCCCCCCACTTTCTTTATAGGGCCCCTGTCCCCTACTTCTTCAGTCCTGACGAAGGGTCTCGGCCCGAAACGTTGACTGTTCCTTTCAATGCATGCTGCCCGACCTGCTGAGTTCATCCAGCATGTTTGTACTTGTTGATTTGACCACAGCATCTGCAGTGTACTTTGTGAGGTTCTGAAGTGGAATGGGCTACAGTAGCAGAAAACCGTAAGCATACACTCAGGGACCACTTGATTAGGTACAGGAGCTACCTAGTAAACTTGTCACTGAGTTCACCAATGTTTCAGTATAAATGTGGAAAATAAACCTGAATCTAAATATGACTCTTATTGCTTGGAGGTTCGCTTGCTATTTATTCTGCTGTTTTCTCCTGACTCCAGGTACCTTAAACTTGTTACGTCATATTCAGTAAGGGTCTGTCTTGATTACTTCAAATCATGTTCTTGAAAGGTTGATTGATGATCACTGATATTTCCCGAGGTTATGGCCATCGACTGTAAAACAGCATTCACAGACTGGGTCTGTGAACAAATAGCATGAGGCAAGGAGGCCGACAATAGATTTGACAGAACAGGCTATTAGCATTTTGAAGTTTCTTCTTAGGAGCCTGAGAAAATAAGCTGAAATCTTGTCGTGTAGCACAGCAAGAGTTACTGGAATTAATGTGCTTTCCTGTGCACTGCGTAATATTGCTGTCTGAGAAAGAACACTATTTCAAAAAGCCAATGAGGATGATGAAGAAGAAGAAAATAGTTGTGTCAGGAGGAGGTCGCAAAGATTGGAGAAGTGATCCATCAGCTCAGTTAGAGGAGGAAAGCATTATCTTGTATTCAAATAGATTTTTTGAATAACATTGTACAAAAAGGTTAAACACATTCTCTGTCAGCTGGAAAATACATACATCCTTCTGTCCCATTGAGACCTGCATTTGCAAAAGCACCAGTTCTTAGCTTTCTGAATCATTAATTCAGATGGATGTTCATCAAATTGTTTTCTGTACAAAGTCAAAGGTAAGTTTGTGGACATATACATAATTACATTTCATACAGGTGCGAGCATAAATTTATCTGCAGCAGCAAGATTGGAACTCTGCATCGGATAAGCAACATTCACAATGAAAGCACATAAGCATAAGTGGTACAAAATCATTATAAGAAAGAACACAACTAGTACAAAATATCCACAAAAGTCCATTTTATTACAAAATGATCAAAGCTGTCTGTGTTGTAGTGTTAAGGATTGTACCATTTGGTTCAAGAATTGAATGGTTGGAGGGAAGTAACTGTTTTTGGACCTTAAAGTATAGAAGTTCTCCTGCTCAATGGAAGGGAAGATGGCATGGACCAGATGGTGAAGATATTCAATGTTAGGCATTGTCTTCTTGAGGCAGGACCTCCTGTAGATACAACGGATAGGGTGTAGGCATGTACCTGTGATGTACTTAGCAAAGTACACTACGTCCTGTAGCTTCTGCACACTTGCATCACCATATGAAACCATCACAAAACTAGTCAAGAAAATTTCAATAGTACATTTGTATCATTTTTCCATTGATAAAAATCAATATAAATACTAGTTATTGGTAGTTCTCATCAGATTATGCTTTAACTCTGTCTCCTCATCTATTCACTTAATACCATACTAAGTTTGTGCATATGACCATTCTGCTGACTGTTGATTGTTCATGACTATTAGTACTATTGTCATGTAAACGATTGGTTTGCTGTTGTGTTGTCTGTTATAGTATTGTCCTGTGTTTTATGCTTAACTCCAAACCACAATCAGTTCTGGTATGTTTCACACACTGGCAATACAGTGATTCTGAAGTTCTCCAAAGGATGAGCCAATGAATGTGCTGATGAATGGCTGAGTATTACCCCTGGAATATACAAGGTTTGAAGTGCCTCTTGGTCCAGTGAAGCTTCTAATTCTGGGATTCAGGCAAGTATTGCTTACCATCTCATAGGCCGGTATATACAGCTTCTAGACAGAGGATGAGAGGTGACTTGATAGAAGTCTGAAAAATGATGAAAGAGGCATGGATCAAGAGGAAGCCAGAGACGTTTTCCCAGAGTGGAAATGCCTAATATCAGTGGGCATAACTTTAAGGTGATTGGAGAAAAGCAGAGAGGGGATGTTAGAAACACTTCTTTTAAATACAGAGTGGTGAGTGTATGGAAAGGGGTGATGTAAAGGCACTAGAGGCATTTAAGAAATTTTTAGACAGGCACATAGATGATTGAAATATAGAAGAATTCGGAGAAGGGAAACATTAATTAAATCTTTGAGTTAGTTAAAGGGTCGGCACAATATTGTGGACCCAAGGGCCTCCACTGTGCCGTAACGTTCTATATTCATGTTCCGACCTAAAGTCGCTCGGATTCTGAATCTTGAGGTTGTTGACTGCATTTCCTCTCAGAAGAGAATGTGAAAGAGGGTTAAATTGCAACAGGCCAGTATGGCAACTGAATAAATAATTCCAACTAAGTTTTTCCACTCCAGGTCTTTCATATAGTTTTTGCTGCAGTCTATATCACTGATATATGGACACCACACGCTCACAGCGAATATTTGTTTTCTCCACTCCAGGTCTTTCATACTTTCTCATCAATGATGCTCCACACCTCGGGATCTATCTGAATTAATTTTGATGACTGAGTACCAGTCAAACTAGCAAGTAAATTTTGAACTTCTTGCTTCATTGTCAGAAGGAAGATGCGATCTGTATATTCCCCAAAGCTTGATACTTGTCCAGCATTGCTAGGTAGAATAAAACCTTCCCAATAATCCAAAAAATATGAAATCTGTCTCTATGGTATATAGTTTTTGCTGCAGTCTATATCACTGATAAATGGACACCACACGCTCACAGCGAATATTTGTTTTCTCCACTCCAGGTCTTTCATACTTTCTCATCAATGATGCTCCACACCTCGGGATCTATCTGAATTAATTTTGATGACTGAGTACCACAGGAATGGTGCCAGAACAAATAAAATAATTTTCTTGATACTAAATATTGCATGTGCCCACCTTGTTTCGTACAGCCTGCCTTTGGCACCATGAAGATGAACATTAACGTCAATTATTAATGTTTGATTCAGGCGAGTTGTTCAAATTGATATAGGTAGCAGACAGTTCAAATATACATATTTCTGTACTTAAAGCTTGACTTGATGTACCTTAGATTAGCTATAACACACATCATGAGAGAGAATATTTTGATTGTCTTCCTTTGATGACACTTGGTGTCAAGATTGGGTTTTCTGAATTATACCATTGAAACTAAGGCATGGAGATGGAATTCCAATTTATAAGCCATGGTGTTTTGAAAAAGAAACATTTCAGAAGCCCTGTATCAGAAGGACTCATCTTGAGACCAAAAGGTGGCAGAGAGAGGAAATGAAGACAAAAGATGGAAGACATCAAGTGGATGGTCTAGGCAATTGTAGGAGTTAGTGGTTTTATAAAAGGAGATGGAGACAGGAAGATCCAAAATAGGAAGAGATGTTTCAAAGGGAGTTCAGATGAACAATTGTTTTATTTTCACAGCTTTGTTCCCAGATCCCTTCATAAATAGTAAAAATAAAGTCTCTTGATATCTTTTCAAATTCTAAAGGGTGTTTATAATATACACTGCCTAAAAGAGTATTCACCCCATCCCATCCCCAGAATTTTGCATGTTTGTTTTACACATTGAATCAAAGTGGATTTAATTTGGCTGTTTTGAAACTGAACAACAGAAAATACTCTTTCATGTCAAAGTGAAAACAAATTTCTACAAACTGGTCTAAATAAGTTACAATTATTAAACACAAAATTATTGATAGCATAATTACTCACCCCCTTATAGTCACTATTTAGTAGATGCTCCTTTGGCAGCAATTACAGCCTTGAGTCTGTGTGGATAGGTCTTATCAGCTTTGCACATCTGGACACTGCAATTTTTCCCCTTTTTTCTTTACAAAACTGTTCAAGCTCTGTCGAATTGCATGTGGATCGTGAATGAACAGACCTTTTCAAGTCCAACCACAAATTTTCAATTAAATTGAGGTCAGGATTCTGACCTGGCTGCGCCAGGACGTTAACTTTGTTGTTTTTAAGACATTGCTGTGTAGCTTTGTTTTTATGCTTGGGATTGATTTGCTGGAAAACAAATCTTCTCCTAAGTCGCAGTTCTCTTACAGACTGCATTAGGTTTTCCTCCAGGATTTCCCTGTATTTTGCTGCATTCATTTTAACCTCCACCTTCACAAGCCTTCCAGGGCCTGCTGCAGTGAAGCATCCCCACAGCGTGATACAGTCACCGTCAATAGGAATGGTGTGTTTCTGATGATGTGCAGTGTTTAGTTTATGCCAAACATAATGTTTTCCCTGGTGGCCAAAAAACTCAAATTTGGTTTCATCAGACCATAGAGCCTTCTTCCAGTTGACTTCAGAGTCTCCCACATGCCATCTGGCAAACTCAAGCTGAAATTTCATGAGAATTTTTATTTTATTTTATGTGAAGTTTTTCCCTTCTCAGCCACTGAATCCTGTAACTTCTCCAGAGTTCTCATAGGTCCCTTGGTGGCCTCCCTCACTAGTCGCTTTCTTGCATGGTCACTCAGTTTTTGAGGACAGCCTGCTTGAGGCAGATTTACAGCTGTTCTATATTCTTTCATTTCCTGATGATACTCCAAGGGATATTCAGTGACTTGGAAACTTTCTTGCATTCATCTCATGACTTGTGCTTTTCAATAATCATTTTGAAGAGTTGCTTGGAGTGTTCTTTTGTATTTATGGTGTAGTTTTTGCCACGATACTGACTCGCCAGCAGTGGGACCTTCCAGATACAGGCATCTTTTTCCTATTATCAATTGAAACACTTGTCTTCACACATCATTTAATTAATTAAGTGACTTCTAAAACCAATTGGCTGCATCAGTGATGATTTGGTGTGTCATATTAAAGGAGATGAATAATTATGCAATCAATTATTTTGTGTTTTATATTTGCATTTAATTTAGATCACTTTGACACAGAAGAGTATTTTTCTGTTGATCTGTGTCAAAAAAACGACAAAGCACATCCACTATGATTCAACGTTGTAAACAAATAAAACACAAAAACTTCCAAGACGGGTGTGGTTTGTTGAATACTTTTTATAGGCATTGTATGTTGATATAAGGAAAAGAAATATTTCACATTTGGATGTGGTATGTCCTGGTCATAGCATATGCTTTGAACCTGAGACTTCAGGTTCTGTTGAAATAAGATGAAGAGATTTGGGATATGTTGTAGATAGTTCTCATCTGGGTATCAATTCCAACATTGTAACAATAGCATTGTTCTCTAGCTGAGCTGTCAGTCTGAGAGAGAGATAGAGAGAGAGAGAGAGAGAGACTTCCTGCTGGATTGGTAATTAATCCTTTTGTTGTTAGGGAGTGTTGTGTCAAGAATAATATAATGTTGACTGCAGTTGAATCTCAGGAAGGAACTATATTTAGCCATGCATAAATTCAAAACCACTGTTTTTGGCTGAATCACACATAAAGCCTCCCCTCTCCTACACCACTGAGCACATTTACAAGGAATGCTGCCACAAGAAAGCAGCATCTGTCATCAAGGACCCTCACTATCCAGGTCATGCTCTCTTCGTGTTACTACCATCGGGCAGAAGGTACAAGAACCTTAGGTCCTACACCACCAGATTCAGGAAGAGTTATTACTCTTCAAACATCAGGCTCCTGAACTAGCATGGATAATGTCACTCACCTCAGCAATGAACTGATTCCACAACCTTTCGAGGGCTCCACAACTCATGTTCTCATTAGTCTTTTATTTATTGTTATTACTTGCATGACTTTGTCTTCTTTTGCACATAGCTTGTTTGTCAGTATTTACTTTTGCATAAATTCTATTATGTTTATTTATTTTCCTGTGAATACCTGCAAGAAAATGAATCATAAGGTAGTATATGATGATATCTATGTACTTGATAATAAATATACATTACTTGGACTTTTCGGTCTGGAGATAATGTTTCCTATTATTCGTGGTGATCAAGATATTTTAGGAAATTGCTGAAACCCAAATGGAACAGTAGAGTATTATTCCCTTTATCTTACTCTACCCATGGGTGCAATAAGCCCTTACAACAGCATCAGAACAAAGCCTTTATCAGATAAAGTAACTAGAGAGGAAATCTAGTGAAATTGAACAGCAAGTTTTCTGTTTGTGATAGAAATCTATACTCAGAAGCCACGTTATTAGGTACCCCCTTTACCTAAGTTTAAGGATACTCTTCTACACTCCAGTGCTGTAACACTTATTTATTTAAGTTACTATAGCCTTCCTGTCAGCTTGCACGAGTCTGGCCATTCTCTGCTGACCACTCTAATTAATAAGATATTTTTACCTACAGAACTGCCATTCACTTTTTTTTTGCACTATTTTCTGTAAATTTTAGAGGTAGTTGTACACAAAAATCCCAGGATCAAAAGTTTCTGAGATACTCAGGCAACACTGTCTAGCACCAACAAACTCTCTGTGGTCAAAGTCGCTTTGATCACATTTCTTCTCTATTCTGGTGTTTGACCTGAACAACAACAGAACCTCCTGACCATGTCTGCTTGTTTTTATGTATTGAATTGCAGACACATGATTGGTTGATTAGATATTTGCATTAGTAAGCAGGTGTACCTAATAAATTGAACACTGAATATGAGGCTTTATTCCTTACAGTGGGAGAATTCCATGAATGGTGCCCCAGAAACAACACAAATAGATCTATGGAAGTACAAAAATAAATGGAAATCAAGAAGATCAATAAAAGAATGATATGGTCCTATTGAACTTTGCCCTACACAGCAGTGTAACAACAGAATCTAGATCTATGGGTTGTTCTAAGGCAACAAGACCAAGACAAACATCAACTGCTATTGGTAGAATACCGTGATATAATATGTATGAAACTTGTCAGACTTCTGGAGTAAGGAGATAGCATTGAGAATAGCATTCCAGGATGGAAGAATATGTGCTGAGAAATTCACTGTATCTCAATGCTACCACTGCAAGGGCTTTATAGGGAAGGACCACAGTCTATGCTCCTGCCACTGCTGAACACTGAGGGACTGGGTGAGTCTCTCAAGCACTATATGTGTGTTGTTATGAGAGGAGAGGCGAGAGGCTTTCAATAAGATAATATTTCATTCTGGGCCTAAGAGGCTTATTGCTAACCTCAGCTTTCCTGCACTACATTTTGACCTATCCAAAGGGTCAGAGTTGTTTGCAGCAAAGTTAAACTTCAAACCTATATTCCTTACTCAGCTAACAACACACACAAAATGCTGGTAGAACACAGCAAGCGAGGCAGCATCTATAGGAGAAACACTGTCGACGTTTTGGGCCAAGACCCTTCGTCAGGACTAACCGAAAGGAAAGATAGTAGGGGATTTGAAAGGAGTGGGGGGAGGGGGAAATGTGAAGAGATAAGAGAAGACCAGAGGGGGTGGGATGAAGCTAAGAGCTGGAAAGGTGATTGGTGAAAGCGATACCAAGCTGGAGAAGGGAAAGGATAATGGGACGGGAGGCCTCAGGAGAAAGAAAGTGGGGCGGGGGGGGGGGGGGAGGAAGCACTAAAGGGAGATGGAGAACAGGCAAACAACTAAATATATCATGGATGGGGTAAGAAGACTCTCACAGCTACCTGGACTATTCCTCTTCCCACCCTGTCTCTTGCAAAAATGCTATTCCCTTCTCTCAATTCCTCCGTCTCCGCCGCATCTGCTCTCAGGATGAGGCTTTTCATTCCAGGACGAAGGAGATGTCTTCCTTTTTTAAACAGAGGGGCTTCCCTTCTTCCACCATCAACTCTGCTCTCAAACGCATCTCTCCCATTTCCCACACATCTGCCCTCATCCAATCCGCCCGTCACCCCACTCGGGATAGGGTTCCCCTTGTCCTCACCAATGACCCCACCAGCCTCCAGGTCCGACGTATAATTCTCCGTAACTTCCACCACCTCCAATGGGATCCCACTACCAAGCACATCTTTCCATCCCCCACTCTTCCTGCTTTCTGAGGGATCGCTCCCTATGCGACTCCCTTGTCCACTTGTCCCCGCTATCCCTTCCCACCGATCTCCCTCATGGCACTTATCCTTTGATGCACCATCAATAACTCACACTGAGACGTAGGCGAGATATCGGCTTTTATTGACTGGAAGAAGGAACCAGGAGTGAGTGTCTATCATACAAGGTCTTGGAGACTGAGGCCGAGCGTCAGGCCGCAGGTCTCCTTTATACAGGGGCCTGTGGGAGGAGCCACAGGAGCAGTCAGCAGGGGCGTGTCCCGACAGGCACATAGTTCACCACATCCTTGTAAGCGGAACAAGTGCTACACCTGCCCTTACACTTCCTCCCTCACCAGTATTCAGGGCCCCAGACAGTCCTTCCAGGTGAGGCGACACTTCACCTGTGAGTCGGCTGGTGTGGTATACTGCGTCCGGTGCTCCCGGTGTGGCCTTTTATATATTGGTGAGACCCGACGCAGACTGGGTCTGGGTCAGACCATTTCGCTAAACACCTATGCTTGGTCCACCAGAAAAAGCAGGATCTCCCAGTGGCCACACATTTTAATTCCACGTCTCATTCCCATTCTGATATGTCTATCCATGGCTTCATCTACTGTCCAGATGAAGCCACACTCAGGTTGGAGGAACAATACCTTATATACAGGCTGGGTAGCCTCCAACCTGATGGCATGAACATTGACTTCTCTAACATAGTTCACCACACCCTTCTTCCACCATCAACTCTGCTCTCAAACGCATCTCTCCCATTTCCCACACATCTGCCTTCACCCCATCCGCCCGTCACCCCACTCGGGATAGGGTTCCCCTTGTCCTCACCAACCACCCCACCAGCCTCCAGGTCCAACGTATAATTCTCCGTAACTTCTGCCACCTCCAACGGGATCCCACTACCAAGAACATCTTTCCCTCCCCCTTCTTTCTGCTTTCCACAGGGATCGCTCCCTACGCGACTCCCTCGTCCACTCTCCCCCCCCCACCCCATCCCTTCCCACCGATCTCCCTCCTGGCACTTATCCTTGTAAGCAGAACAAGCGCTACACCTGCCCTTACACTTCCTCCCTCACCACCATTCAGGGCCCCAGGCAGTCCTTCCAGGTGAGGTGACATTTCACCTGTGAGTCGGCTGGTGTGATATACTGCGTCCGGTGCTCCCGGTGTGGCCTTTTATATATTGGTGAGACCCGACGCAGACTGGGAGACCGTTTCACTGAACAGCTACGCTCGGTCCGCCAGAAAAAGCAGGATCTCCCAGTGGCCACACATTTTAATTCCATGTCCCATTCCCATTCCGATATGTCTATCCATGGCCTCCTCTATTGTCAAAATGAATCCAAACTCAGGTTGGAGGAACAACACCTTATATGCCGGCTGGGTAGCCTCCAACCTGATGGCATGAACATTGACTTCTCTAACTACTGTTAATGCCCCTCCTCCCATTCTTACCCCATCCCTGACATATTTAGTTGTTGGCCTGTTCTCCATCTCCCTCTGGTGCTTCCCCCCCCCTCTTTCTTTCTCCCAAGGCCTCCCGTCCCATGATTCTTTCCCTTCTCTAGCTCTGTATCACTTTCACCAATCACCTTTCTAGCACTTAGCTTCATCCCACCCCCTCTGGTCTTCTCCTATCATTTCGCATTTCTCCCTCCCCCCACTACTTTCAAATCTCTTACTATCTTTCCTTTCGGTTAGTCCTGACGAAGGGTCTCTGCCCGAAACGTCGACAGTGCTTCTCCCTATAGATGCTGCCTGGCCTGCTGTGCTCCACCAGCATTTTGTGTGTGTTGTTGTTTGAATTTCCAGCATCTGCAGATTTCCTCATGCTTGTTTCTTATTCAGCTTCTTGTTTTAAACAAAATCTAGTCTTCTGTTCTAAATATAAATTGCAAACATTAATCAGCCTGAAGTTTAAAGGACAGCTTTGGAAATAAATAGCACAGCCTACTTCGAGCCAGGCAACTACAGCTGTGTTATTTGCATTACTGTGTGATAGAGATCAAGGAAAGTTTCAAACCAGACTTATTTCTTCATTTAGTGCATCAAACACAGTCAAGGGCATAATCATTCAATGGTTGGGACATTTGTGTACTCAGAGAGTCAGCCATCACCGCATTAATTTTGAGAGTCTGGGATTTCTGTCTCCAGACGCTTTTAGACTATCTATGTCAGTTACTTTGTCCCAGCAAAGGTATCTGGAAAACACCATGTGCAAAGAATGTCAACTAGTAGCAAAACAACAAAAATGTTAGAAATCATTGGGACAGGAATGACTAGAAGGTGGGGTGACAGAAAGAGAAACTAGAATTCATTCTTCAAACTTCAGTTACAGCTACATATGAATCTTTTGTTTGTAACTCATTGGCATGTTCTTCTAGTTCATAAAAATTGTGCCTGTGTTTAGTTATATTTTGTAGTTTATAAATCTTTTGTAATTCAGAAATCTTCCATAAATAAGAAATCCTCTGTGTTTTAAATGTGTGTAAAGAAATACTTGTCTGAATTTAAACATTAATCATTAAAATGAAAATAAACTGTTTAAAATACTTAATTAGCTGGAAGAATCTCCTCCTTGGTGGGGAGGTGGAACCCACTCAAATTGTGGGTATTGGCAGTTAAGCCTTGCTGCAGAATCTAGACAAGGAAGTATGCTAGTCTTTCATGTGTAGATTGATGCAGTATAACCTTCTTATAGTGAGTGTATCCATAGATCAGGATCAGAATCAAATTTAATATCACTGGCATATGTTGTGAAATTAGTTGTTGTGTAGTAGCAGTAGCTTGTAATATGTTAAAATGTTAAATTACAATCAGAAAAAAGAATATATATATACTGTATAGATAAATTAAATTAAATAAGTAGTGTGAAAAGAGAGCAACGAAAAGAAAAAAATATTGAGTGAGTGTACAGGGGTTTGTAGACCATTCAGAAATCTAGTGACACAGGGGAAGAAATTATTCCGAAAATGCTGACCCCTCTTTCTTGATGTTACTTACATCAGATAGGGCTTAAAATCTCCTTTTAAGATTAGGTAACACACATAAAACCCTGGAGGAACTCAGCAGGCCAGGCATCATCTACAGAAAGAAGTACAGTCGATGTTTTGGCCTGAGACACTTCAGCAGGACCGGGGGAAAAGACTTTGCAGACAGGGAACCCAATGCATAACACATTAAGTGTAGAGATAATGTTTCATTCATTAGCTATAGAGATAATATTTCCTGTAATTGCAAGAATAATTTTGATTTGATATCAAAATGAAAGCAATAATGTGCACTCATTTTATTTCCTCTGTGGGTGTGAGGGTGTGGGCTCAAAGTTCAAAGTAAAATCCTCCAGGTGCTTCATTTTCCTCCCATATTCCAAAGATGTACAGACTAGTTGGTTAATTGGCCACATCAGTATAATTGGATGGTGTGGTCTCATTAGGCGAGAAGAGCCTGTTACCATCCTGTATCACTGCATAAATAAAAATGACTAAGCATGCATTTGTTACCATGTTCTAGCTTGAGATGACATCCATTTACCTAAATATGCTTTTTTAGTGAATAAACTAATTTTGAATAGTAGAGTGTGAAAAATGTGAATGGTTCTGCACATAGTAATATGATCATAATTACCATACAATTATTTTTAGATACTGAGAATTAAAAACAAAACTGTAGCAACTGGAAATCTGAAACAAAAACAGAAAAAGCTGTAGATATTCAATGGATCTGGCAGCATCTTGTCGAGTCATACAGCTCATTAGCTTGACATTTCTATGTCAACTATAAGACCATATTAAGACAAAGGAACAGAATTAGGCCATTCAGCCCATTGAGTCTACTCCTCCATTCCATTATGGCTGATCCCAGATCCCACTCAATCCCATACACCTGCATTCTCACCATATCTCTTGATGCCCTGACTGATCAAGAAACTATCAACTTCCGCCTTATAAGTACACATGGACTTGGCCTCCACTGCAGTTTGTGGCAGAGCATTCCACACATTTACTACTCTCTGGTTAAGAAAATTCCTCCTGACCTCTGTTCTAAATGGTCACCTCTCAAATTTGTGGCTGTGCCTTCGATTTCTGGATATCCCACCATAGGAAACATCCTCTCCACATCCACCCTATCTAGTCCTTTCAACATTTGGTAGGTTTCAAAATGATCCCCCACATTCTTCTAAATTCCAATGAGAACTGTCCCAAAACTGCCAAACGCTCCTCATACGTTAACCCCCTCATTCATGGAATCATCTTCATGAACCTCCTCTGGACTCTCTCCCATGACAACACATCCTTTCAGAGATATGAGGCCCAGAACTGTCGACAATACTCTAAGTGCGGCCTGACTTGTGTCTTACAGAAGCTCGGCATTATTTCCTTGCTTTCATATTCTCTTCCCCTTGAAATAAATGCCACCATTGCATTTACCTTCTTTACCACAGACTCACCCTGTAAGTTAACCTTCTGGGAGTCCTGCTCGAGGACTCCTAAGTCCCTCTGCATCTCTGATGTTTGAACCTTCTCCTATTTAGATAATAGTCTGCGCTATTGTTCCTTTTACCTAAATGCATTATCATACATTTCCCAACACTGTATTCCATCTGCCAATTTTTTGTCCATTCTTCCAATTCGTCTAAGTCTTGCTGCAATTACATTACTATCAAGTAATTACCTATATTCATCTTATTTATCAGCATTTGGTACATCACCTTCTGTGCCTTGGCCACTTAAGTGGTCATCAGATACAATTAAACATTGTAGGGGTCTCTGTTGTTACCAGACACTGAGTCAGTGAGTTCCAATGAAAAAAGTATCTCTTCAAATCCCCTTTAAGCACCTTTTCCTTTACAATGTATCTATGTCCTTTAGTTTCAGGCACCTTTATTATAGGGAGATGTTTCCTACTGTCATAATTTTACTTACCAATGGTAGGTCTTGCCTCAGCCTTTTCTTCTCCAAGAAAAAATAAACTCTTCTGGAGAGATTTAATATTTCAGGAAAATAATCTATCGTTAGAAATGTGTGCCATGATAGCATAGCGGTTAGCACGGTGCTATTACAACTCAGGGTGTCAGAGTTCGGAGTTCAATCCCAGCGCCCTCTGTAAGAAAGATTGTACATTCTTGTCACGCGTACAAGGGTTTCCTCCTGGTGCTCTGCTTTCCTCCCATGGTCCAAAGACATTAATTAGCTATTGTAAATTGTCCTGAGATTAGGCTATGGTTAAATAGACAGGGCTTGGCTCGGTGGGCAGGAAAGACCTGTTCCGTGCTACATCCCTATATAAAACAAAGTACAATAAAATATAAACATGAGAAAATAAGTGTATTTTAATTTGCAGAGAAGGGGAAAGAAACAAGAAGTGAAAGAGTACTTTATTTATTTGTTTGTTTATTGAGATACAGTGCAGAGTAGCCCTTTAAGCCACACCACCCAGCAACCCCTCCATTTAATTCTTAGCCTAACCATCAACCAATTTGCAATGACCTATTAACCAACCAACTGGTGCATCTTCGGACTGTGGAAGGAAACCAGTGGACTGGGAGGAAACACATGCATTCACGGGGAGGACATACAAACTCTTTATAGGCAGCGACGGGAATTGAACCCAGGTAGCCTGTACTGTAAAATGTTATGCTAACTACTACCTACCATGCCACCCTATCATAGTATCATAGACAGAGTAAAAATCAAGGTCGTCAGGAAAGTAATGCTAGCTAATCATAGCCTATGTGTCCAGAGATTAGTTATTCTCTAAGATATCAGGGGCCAATGAAATCCATTGCTTGTGTGGTGTTCTCAGGGAAAACAGTATATTTGGCAAAAATAAGTACAACAACAAAACAATGTCAAGTGCAAAAAGCATAATAGTGCAATGATTATAGGGCAATTGAAGTAGTGCAACAAGACTGAAGTGGCAAAAGCTAAATACCTCGGAGGTAGAGGTGAAAGTACAAGAATATGCAGAAACACTGGGCAGTTAGTGTTAACGAGGTAATTTTTTTTCAGGAGTCTGACAGCAGTTGAGAAAAAAATTGTTCTTAAGTCTAGATGTTAGGCTTTCAAGCTCCTGTATTTTCTTCTTGAAGGTGGAATTGAGCAAAGGGAGTTACCAGGGCAACTGGTGTCCATAGCAATACTGTTAGTCTTCCTGAAGCAATAAACCATGAAGATGGACTGGATGAAAGGAAGCAACAAGCCTGCAATAGGCTGTGTAGTGTTTGCCACTGTCTGCTGCTCTGCAGGTTCGGTTGATCAACAGCAGGGTACTTGCAAACAGAGTGTGATGCACCTGTCAATGAGGCATCTGTAGAAGTTTGAGACAATCTTCAAGGACATGCTGCATATTCTAAGTTACTTAAAAAAGTGGATACACTAAAGCATTTTCTTGATCATTGTATCTGAGTGGAGATATGGAGGCTTAGGCACTTAAAGCTGTCAGCCATCTCCATTCTTTTGATGAAAACCGGGTTATGTTTATCCCTACCACATCTTCCATAGAAAGAGAGATGAATAAGAGCTGTTAGTAAAATATAAGATGGAACTCTGATTGCTGAAAATGGGGAATCAAAGAAAATGTTTCAAAAACTGAAAAATAGATCAGACAGCATCAGTGGAGAAAGAGAGAAAGAGAAAAAAAACTTGAGTCCATGCTCCAATTCCCTGCTGAGTCTCAAGGCCTGCAACATGGCAAAGCAGGAGATGAAGTTGCTTTTCTTTGAGCTGTGTCAGTGTAGACTTGGAAGCTAAAGACAGAGGCGTCGGAATGGGATTGGAATGGAGGAGTAAAGTGACTGACAACTGGAAGCTTGAGGTCACAACATTATTTCGAATGAAGGTAAAATAAAACTTGATACAGTTCTCAATTGAGCCTGCAACTGGCTTCACAACAAGTTAATATCCAAACCTGTACAAGTCAATAATGGATGAAAATGCCACCCATCTCTAGCAGATACTTAACCGTGGCTACTTTATTAGGTACACCTCTACCTCTACACCTGGTCGTTAATGCAAATACTTTATCAGCCAATCATGTGACAACAACACAGTGTACAAAAGCATGTGGACGTGGTCAGGAGGTTCAGTTGTTCATCAGACCAGACATCAAAATGGGGAAGGAATGTGATCTCAGTGACTTTGACCATGGAATGATCATTGATGCCAGTTGGGGTGGATTGACTATCTCAGAAACAGCTGATCTCCTGGGATTCTTGCCCCAGAAGTCTCTAGAGTTGACAGATGATAGTGTGGGCAACAACAAAAAAATCCAGTGAGTGGCAGTTCTGTGGGCAAAAATGTCTTGTGTATGAGAGAGGTCAGAGGAGAATGGCCAGACTGAATTAGGCTGCCAGGAAGGCAACAGTAACTCAAATAAACACCTGTTACACCAGTGGTGTGCAGAAAAGCATTTTTAAACACCCAACATATCTACATCTGAAGTAGATCAGCTACAGCAGCAGAAATACACTCAGTGGTCACTTTATCAGATACCTCCAGTAGCTAATAAATTGGACACTGAGTGTATGTTCATGGTCTTCCAATCTCTAATTACCTAACCTGCAAGCTGAACACAATGAGAGTATATCAGATCATAAAAGGCCAATTAAAGTAAGTTTTTTCTAATAGATATCTTTACAGGTGAGGTAAAAAAAAAAAGGTAAAGCAAGACAACGCAAGGTCAATCAAAGAACATCTAGGCTTTCCACATGATTCCCTTTTCCTTGCTTTTTCACTGTTAACTCCCTGGTTCCAATTTACAAACGTACATAGGCAGGAAATGCCACCTCTCCACCACCACTAGCTAATTATGCATGCATTATTTAATTACAAACAAGAGGAAATCATTATGCATTCCACACATGATGTCTTGGAGCAGATTTAGTCGATATTGTGCAACTTTGTACTTCAAGATTCAGAAGTACTTCTAAAATTTGAGCTTAATGATAAAGAGAATTGCAGACTTGCTTCTTTTCTGAAAGAATAAAAGAAACACTGGTTGGGAAACTTGACTCATCTATCCAGATTGGTATATGTGAGCTGGACAGTGAGAACCTGAGCCTAACTGGATTAAAGGATATAGTTACGAAATGAACAGGCAGCAAGTTAGATCAGCGGTAAGACGAACTTCTCCCCAATGAGGTGTGACTATATTAAAAATACTCTTGTCATAAGCAGATAATGAAGTGCTCAAAGTTCAAAGTAAATTTATTATCAAAGTACATATATATCACATATCCAAACCTGAGATTTATTTTCTTGTGGATATTCACAGTTAGTACAATGAGTATAAATAAATGAATAAATAAGCAATAATTAAGAAGAAGAGATGAAGAGTCCTTGAATGAGTTCATAGGTTGTGGGAACAGCTCAGTGTTGGAATGAGCGAGGTTGCATGTAGTTACCTCTCTGGTTCAAGAGCTTAATGGTTGAGGGGTAATAACTGTTCCTGAACCTAGTGGTGTGGGTCCTAAGGCTTGTGTACCTCCTTCCTGATGGCAGCAGGGAGAAGAGAGTCTGACCTAGATGGTCAGGGTCCTTGATGATAAAAACTGCTTTCCTGTTCCATGTAGATCTGCTCAATAGTGAGGAGGGCTTTAACCATGATGGACTGGGTTGTATCTATTGCTTTTTGTAGGATTTTATGTTCAAGGGCATTGGTGTTTCCACACCAGGCCATGATGCAACCAATCAATATTCACTCCTCTGCATATCTATAGAAGTTAGTCAAACTTTTATGTGGCATGCTGAATTATTGCAAACTTCCAAAAAAGTAGAGGTTTTGCTGTGCTTTCTTTGTAATGGCCCTTACATCCCATTACAAAGGCACATAAGCTTCTTCAAAAAATGAGCTGGCTTAATCTCTCAGGAATGTAAGTTAAACCGTGAAGCATCATGGTAGCATACTAGTTTGTGCAATGCTTTTACAACTCGGAGAGTTAAAGAGTTTGGATAATGTACTGGTTAGTAGGTTAACTGGTCATTATAAATCGTCCTGTGATTCGGCTAGGATTAAATTGGTGGTTTGCTAGTGGCACGGATCGTTGGGTCAAAAGGGCCTGTTCCAGGCTTGATCTCTAAATAAATAAATAAATTTATAGATTCAAGATTGTTTACTGTCATTCCCCAGGGTGAAAGAGAATAAATGATTGCTACTCCGGATCTGATTTGACAAAAACCACAATTAAACAAGAACTCAAGAAATATCAATATAAAAGCAATCCTATAAAGCACAACGTACAAGTAACTATTTGAGAGTGGTCATTTATACAATTAGACTGATTATATGTAGCTAAAGTGACATGGGTGTACATAATGTGACGGGAAATGATAAAATGCCAAAGTGACTCTTGGCAAGAGGCACTCTTCTAGACAGCAGAAGGACACGTGAAAATACAGTCAAACAATGAATGTGTCAGTGTAGGTATGAGGTGTGGACTGAAAGGATAAAGTGGCAGTGCATGGGGGGAATTGAAGGATGCTGAGGGGCTAATAGACAAACATGTAGACAAGAAATACTGCTTGAAGCACAGGAATCCTGAGACTCTGAAACAAATGATGAAACCCATACAGAACAGTCAGCCATTGAATTGCATTAGCATCAGCTCTCCGATGACACTCTGAGTCTGAATGTCATCACTTTAAGCCCAATTCCTGAGACATTAGCACATAATCTAGACAGGCTGTTCAGTGCAGTCCACTTTCAAGGACCCTACAACTCATGTTCTCAATATTATTTATTACTTACTATTATAACCATATAACAATTATAGCATGGAAACAGGCCACCTCGGCCCTTCTAGTCTATGCCAAAATTATTATTATTGTTTGTAATTGTATATAGTTTGACTTCTTAGATATATTAGTTGTTTGTTCATCTTTGTGTGCAGTTCTTAATTGATTCTATTGTATTTCTTTGCATCTACTGTGAATGCCCACAAGAAAAAGAATCTTAGGGTAGTTTCTGGTAACATACACGTACTCAGTGTTGGGTGGGCTTTACCCATGATTGACTGGGCTATATCCACTATGTTTTGTAGGATTATCCATTCAAGGATATTGGTGTTCCCATTCTGGGCCGTGACGCAGCCAGTCAATATACTCTTCGCTACACATCTATCGAAGTTTGTCAAAGTTTTACAGTATATGTCAGGCCGACTCTTCGCAAACTCCTAAGGAAGTAGAGGTGCTACTGTTATTTCTTTGTTATTGCACTTAAGAGCAGGGCCTAGGACTCGTCCTCCGAAATAATAACATTGAGGAATTTTAAGTTGCCAATCCTCTCCACCTCTGATCCCTCAATAAGGATTGGCTATGGAGCTCTTATTTTCTCTTCCTGAAGTCAATTATCAACTCCTTGATCTTGCTGATATTGAGCGAGAGGTTGTTGCTAAGACACCACTCAACCAAATTTTCAGTCTTCCTCTTATATGCTGATTCAACACTGCCTTTCATTTGGCCTACAGCAGTGGTGTCATCGGCAAACTTGAACATGGCTTTGAAGCTGTGCTTAGCCATGCAGCCATAAGTGTAAAACGAATAGAGCAGGGGGCTAAGCACACAGCTTTGTGGTGCACCTGTGCTGAAAGAGATTGTAGTGGAGATGTTGTTGCCAATTTGAGTTGACTGCAAGAGAGGAAATCATTGATCTGATTGCACGAGGAAATGTTGTAGCCAAGATCCTGAAGCTTATTGATTAGCTCTGAGGGGATAATGGTATTGAATGCTGAACTGTAGACAATAAGAAGATACTAATGTTTGCATCTCAGCTGTCCAGATGTTGCAGAATTGACTGAAGAGCTAATGAGTTAGCATCTGCTATGGACCTGTTGCTCCAGTAGGCAAATTGGAATGGATTCAAATTACATCTTAGGCAGGAGTTGATATCTTTCAACACCAACCTCTGAAAACACTTTATCACTGTAGATATGTTGCTGGACAATAGTCACTGAGACAGGTTACCATGTTCTTTTGAAGCACCGGTATCATAAAGGAAATGAAGTAAATATATGCCAACTTAATTTCTTCTCACATCAAATTGATAACAGGATTAAGATTTTTAATAATGTTATTCCAGCAGAATTCTCCAAATCTTTAAAGAGTTTAGCAGTTTGCAGTGATTAATGCCTGGGCTTCATCCATTTCTATATTTCTGTGAAAATTGCTTCTCCTCACAGTTGGCACAAAAGGGATTTGTTTCACAACCTGTTTTATTCTCTGAACTTGCAGCTACTATTCAGAGCCAATTAAGCTCTGACAAGTTCGGTAAAAACAGCACAGTTTGCCTTTGATTTAAATGACTCCCCACAGCTTCAGTTTTTAAAATTGTCAACACATTTACTGCTCAATAACATTACAGATTTTTGTCAGCAGCTGCCATTGCCAGTTCCTTGATCTATTCTTTCCTTCCCTAGACTTATATCATTTCATACGACCACAAACCTGGTATTTCACTAATAAAGCAGCTCCACCAAACTTTATAAAAATACAAGAGATACTGCAGATGCTGGAGATCCAGAGCCACACACACTAAATGCTGGAAGAACTCAGCAGGTCAGGCAGCATCTATAGAGAGAAAAAAGCAGTCGATGTTTCGGACCGAGACCCTTCATCGGCACTGGAAAAGAAGGGGGAAGAAAGCAGAATAAGAAGGTGGGAGAGTGGAAGTAATACAAGCTGGCAGGTGACAGGAGAAACCATTTGAGGTGGAAGGTAGATGGGTGGGAGAAGGGGGATGAAAAGTGAAGCTGGGAGGTGATAGGTGGAAGAGGTGAAGGGCTGAAGAGAAAGGAATCTGATTGAAGAGGAGAGTGAATCATTGGAGAAAGAAGGAGGAGGGGAACTAGAGGTGATTGGTAGGTGAGGATAAAAGATGGGGTAAGAGGCAAGCCAGAAGGGAGAATGGAAGAAGGGAGACAGGGCAATAGGGAGAAAAAATGATTTTCATGCCATCCTTTTTAAAATTGCACAAGTTGTCTGTTGAGTTTGTCAATGTAAAGGTAAGTCCAGTATTGAGCACACTACCTGACTACAACCACATGAACTTCAGTGACTTTTGTAAGCACATAATGATAATTTCAGTTGTTGTCAGATTGTCGGTAAGCCATGGAAGAGAGAAGATAATCAGGCTTAGGAAAACAGAGAGGACAAAATCAGTGAGTAAAATAAATTCATGTTCCATAACTCGTTCTCAGTATTATTTAATTTTGTTCTTGCATAGAATGTCTTATTTTACACATTAATTATTTGTGTGTAGTTTTGCAATGATTATATTACATTTTTTTTCAACTGTGATTACTTACTTATTGAAGTTCATCTCCCCTGCTGGGACATAGGCTGTTGACAGCAGCTTGACAAAATCCTTTGTCCTGTGCCAGTCTTTCAAGTTGGCTCCAGGTGTAGCCCATCTTAAGGTCCTTCCTCCCCCAAGGATGAGGTCTTTGGAGCTTCTGTTGGTGTTTCTGGGTTTTGTAGGATGGGGTTTACTAGCTCCACACCCAACCCTCCTGTTTTTGCAGCCGAGTGTGGGGCCGTCTATGGCACAGTTTCTACACAGAATGACTACAAGAAAAGGAATCTCAAGGTAGTATATGGTGAGCTTCACAAACCTTCATAATAAATTTACTTTGAACTTTGAATTCATAGGATCTAAGAATCTTCCTGTCTGTCCCTGCAACAGCTTAAGAATTTAGTTGGTGATAAACTATCTCAGAGGGAGTGGGTTTATAAGGGCCAGCAAGGGTCAAGATTGACTGGATGGCTCATGGTTGACTGAGGTGACACAAAATTAAATATAATGGTCTATTCTGCCTATTTGCCACTCTAATTGCAAATAGTGAATGGCCACGTTAAGGCAATGGGAAGTTTGAAATCCCAGAAATAAACTCAGGTTGGAACATCACCTTTCACACTCAGAAGAAGTAAGGTGGTCGTGGTTGTTGGGAAGAAATCATCTCATTCCTAGGATATCATGACAGAAATTGCACTGGACACTATCCAAAGGAGACCTACCAATGAACTACCCTCCATAATATGTATAGGTACATGCCGTTGATCGCACAATGACCAAGTGACTCATCTAAATCAGAATCAGGTTTATTATCACAGACAAATGTTGTAAAATTTGCTGTTTTGCAATAGCAGTATAATGCAATAAATAAAAATACAACATATTACAAGAAATATATGGTATATACACTCAATGTCATGATTTTTTTTTGTTTTGTGGCAGCAGTACAGCACAATACATAAATTTACTGTAAAATACAGTAAGAAATATATATGTATCTTCTGATATGTGCCATATCGTATGAAGTGGCCCGTCATGTTCTTTCCATGACCATGATTGTTCTCAGCACATTTTCCTGCCATTGCCTTCTTCTGAGCAGTGTCTTTGCAAGATGGATGACCCCAGCTATTTTCAGGATTGTCTGCCTGGCATCACTGGTCGCATTATGCACCAGCAGCTCATGTGACCATCCACCAGCTGCTCCCATGGCTTCACATGACCCTTTTAGGGGTGGGGGGTCTAAATAGATGCTATACCTTGCCCAATGGGGACCTGCAGACTAATGGAGGGAAAAAGCCCCTTACAACTCCTTTGGTAGAGATGTACAGTATCTATATCTTTGTCCTTGTTCTAGGAAAGAAGTCTACCATTTAGATTGACACTGTAAAAGAGCAGCATTTATTTAGTGTTAAACTACTGATTCTGGCCATAGTGTCAGCGCTGGCCTTTT
Source organism: Hypanus sabinus (assembly GCF_030144855.1). Classification (NCBI taxonomy): domain Eukaryota; kingdom Metazoa; phylum Chordata; class Chondrichthyes; order Myliobatiformes; family Dasyatidae; genus Hypanus; species Hypanus sabinus. Next base: position 86,867,025 of record NC_082706.1, read on the forward strand.
AAGAGTATTAGCTAGCGGCCCTATTGGCTTAGCATCTATTGTTTCTCCTTTAATGCTGCACAGTTCTAATTAAAAGGCAGTGAAATGGTCATCCACTTCAGTGTCTCTCCCTCTGCACTTGGGCCATACACCAAGCAGGCAGGGCCCAGTCCATCATGGGTAAAGCCCTCCCCATTAATAATTACATCTGCATGAAATCTTGTTGCAGGAAAGCAGCATCCATCATCAGGGACCCCCACACCCAGGCCATGCTCTCTTCTCAGTGCTTCCATCAGGAAGAAGGTAAGGGAGCCTCAGGACTCACATCACCCATTTCAGGAACAATTACCACCCCTTAACCATCAGGCTCCTGAACCAAAGGGGATAACTTCACTTCATCATTGAAATGTTCCACTATGTATGGATTAATTTTCAAGGACTCTTCACCTCATGTTCTCAATATTATTTATTTATTTATTTATTTTAGTATTTCTTTCTTTTTGTATTTGCACACTGTTGAATACCTAAGTTGGTGTGGTCTTCCATTGGTTCTATAATGGTTATTGATCTATTATAGATTTATTGAGTATCCCCACAAGAAAATGAACTTCAGGGTGACATATATGTACTTTGATAATAAATTTATCAGACTTTGAACCATACCCCACACCCCCAGCAAGACTCGACCAGAAAGAAAATGGACCCAGCAGTGGAGAGAGAACAGCTAACTTTGGCCCTGAGATTCATTGGTCAGGTAGGAGAGAAGTTACAGTCAGTGGAGGCTGTGCTGGCAGAGGTGACTCACACAGTGCAACAGTTCCTCTCAGAATGACAAACCCAGCCCAAACTAAAGTTCATGGCGGAGAAGCTAAATTTTGTAGAGTCTGGGTTGGCTGAAGTGTCTCAGAAAATACAACATCTGCTTTCAGAGTAACGAACCCAGTCCAAGCAGGAACAACATGTGTCAGCCCTCAGAGCGACAGTTCAGCAACCACCACAGACATTCGGAATCAGATGGCAGTCATTACCACTCTCATCGCTGCAATTCTGCAGCCTTTAGTCAGATCAATCCCACTCCCAGCATCTCCCAGATCCCTCTCTTCAAAGACCTCAGCAGTCTCAGCCATTATTGCCCTGACTCCTGTTTCAGTGTCCTGACCAGAACTCAGTATTCCTCCACTAGGCAAATACTCCAGTGACCCCAAAGGCTGCAGGAATTTTACTACCCAGAGTGAGCTGACTTTCCAAGCCTAGCCAGATTGGTCCGGTGATGATGCATAAAAACTGGCTTACATGGAGAATCTCCCACTCAGCCTGATCAGCACTCTAGGGGAACAAAGTTCCTCCATAGTCCAATCACTTTGGCAATTTGTAGTGGAGTTCAAGAGGGTTTTTGATCTTCCAATATGGGATCAGGAGCTGCCCTGGACCTGCACCAAGGGAAAGGGAGAGTGAGGGACTACGCATGGAAGTTCCACAGGCTTGCAGTTGAGATGGGGTAGAGCATCACTGCATAAAGATCCATCACAGAATCACTGTGTGTGTCGAGCATGGCAGCCATTTCAAATTGACAACCAGGAACTGAGTGGTACAGAGAAAGATGATACTCATAAGCAGGAAGGAGAATCCTGATGGGTGATTCTCCCTATAAGCATCTTTCCTTAATTATTTAATGTTCCCATCTTCCTCGTTGTGGCTGTCTCAGACCCATGAGATTCAGGCATTTATTAACTCCAGTGCAGCCAGATATCCCTCTGGCTCAAGGATGAAGAGTTCTGACTCATCAAATGAGGGAGAATATTGATGTCCAAGAGGTCTGAATGGTTGACCTCTGGGCACTGGCAAGATCCACAAAACCCCTTCAGCTTGTGCTAGAAGGCAACCATAGGGAACAGATTGTTGATTGTTGATTCACTCAATCTTCCACTGGTGCTTGATCTTTCCAGGCTATCTTACCACAACCCACAGATTCATTTGTCCCAAGAGTAGGGACCAGCATACCTGTCTACTTGTCTGGATCCAGGTCAAGCCACTTCCCTACTGTGCCATCTGCTAATATAGACCGGTCTGGCATTCTGACTGAATATATTGAGTTTTTGATTCTTCATTAAGAAGAAAGCTATCTCCCAGGCTCCACACCAGCCCTATAACTGTGCCACTGCCCTCTTACCCAGTTTTCATACTCCCTGGGGCTTGCGCTTTCCTTCACTTGTCCAAAAACGATGGCCATCTAAGGAGAACAGCTGACTTTCGCCTCGAGATTCATCCTCCAATCAACCTCACCAGCAGGGCTGGTGTCTTTTTTTCTGAGAGAGAAGGAAGGCAGGTTCCATCTCAACATTGACTATCAGTAACTCAACAACATCACCGTTACCTCTTCCCCTGCTTGCCTCTGCATTTGAACATCTTCAGGGAAAAGTCATATTTTCCAAGATAAATCTGCACAATCCTTATTACCTTGTTCGTATCTGATAAGGGGATGAGTGGAAGACAACATTCAACCCCTTCAATAGCCACTAAGAGTAACTCGTGATGCCCTTTGGCATAGCCAAACAATCCCGCTGTTTTCTGGTCACTGGTCGGCAATGTGCACTGGGACATGTTGAAACAATATGTTTTTATGTGTGTGGGTGGCATTTTTTATCTATTCTAGCTCTCACCGGGAATGCATTCAGCATGTCTGAAGAGTTCTCAGACAGTTCCTCAAAAAAACTTTTAAGTCAAGCTGGAGAAGTGTGAGTTCCATAAGGAGCAGGTGTTGCACTGGGCTATATCCTCATACTTTCCTGTGTTCACATGGACCAATGTAAAATTCAGGCAGTTAGAGTGGGCTAAACCACCTCAGGTCAAACAAGTGAGGCGTTTCATGGGGCTTGAAACTTTTACTGCTGCTTCATTACATTGCTGCCCCCATAAACAGACTCACCAGGAAGACCTCTGCAGGATTGCTACAGACAAGTGAAACAGACCAAGCATTTTCAGAGCTAAAGCAATGATTCACCGTTGTCCTGGTGCAGCAGGATCCAGACCAATCCAGTCCATTCGTCATCGAGGCTGATGCTTCAGTTGTCAGCATTGTACTCTCCCAGTACTCTTCTGTAGGTAACCAGGTGCATCCATATGCCTTCCTTTCACGTCACTTGATTGCTGCCAACTGTAACAACGAAATCGGAAACTGAAAATTTCTGGCTGTCAAGAGGTCCTGGAAGCATGGTGACATTGGCTATAGGGGGTAGAGCACCCCTTTCTGGTATGGACAGATCACAAGAACCTCTCCTATATTCAGGACACCAAAAAACTCAATTCCTATCAAGCCCATTGGCTTCTCTTTTTCAACCAGTTTAATGTCACCCTCATTTACCGTCATACTGCAGCAGCAAGAACACCAAGTCTGCTGCTCTTTCCCATCAGTTTGACACCTTGGAGGACAATGCCAGTCCAGAGCCCATCATTCCTCGATCAAGGATTGCTGCTCCACTGATTTGGGGAATAAAGGCAAAAGTGACGGCTGCCCAACAGTTTGATCCAAGCCCAGGTGGGGGAATCTCCTAACCAGCTGTTTGTCTCTTCCACTATGTGCCCAGAGCATTGGAGTGGGACCAGTCTTCCCATATGGCTGGCCACCTGCAAGTTCAATGGACCCTGGAATTTATAGAGACTTTTTTTTATGGCAGGCTATGTCCTATCAAGTCCATGACCATCGCTGGCTGTCCGACGTGTATCCAGAACAAGACATCATATCAGCGCTCTGTGGGCCTGCTCCTGTGCCTCACTTCTTGGCTGATTTCAACACTAGTCTGCTCCTTTCAGACGGACACACAACTACTCAGGTGGTTGTGGGCCGGTTCTCCAAGGCTGCCCATCTCATTGCTCTCCCGACCTCCCTTTGGCTTGTGCCTCCCTTATGGTTCATCACTTGTCCAGCCTGCATGGTTTCCCTCAGGACATAGAGAACCACGTTTCACATCCCATTTCTGGAAGGCTTCTGTTCTGTTCTGGAAGCCACAGTCAGCCACTCTCATCAGGTTTCCACCCTCAATATAATGGCCAGAGAGTGAGTCAGGCACTGGAAACAACCCTCCACAGCCTTGTCACTTCTGACCTGAAGCTCCCAAATGGTTTGATCAGGAATTGTCTACAATAGCTTCCAACTGTATCCACTGGCATGTCCCCTTTTGAATGCCAGAAGGGATCCCAAGAGATTGACTTGGGATTTCCAGCTGCTCAGCAGTGGGTCCAGTACTACAAGTGCACATGGAGTTGGGTCAGGGCTTCTCTGCAGTGCACTGAGAAATGATATACATGGCAGGATGATTGGCTCTGCTGACGGATGAGGCCTCTTGAGCCAGTGGAGAAAGTCTAGCTGGGTTCAAGAGAACTTCTGTTGAAAACTGAGAGCTACAAGTTGGCCTTACTCTATGTGGGACCATTCATAGTGGAGAAGGCTAGCAACAAAACCTCCCATAGATATCACCTATCAACATCAATAACTCTGCTGATTAAAAGCAATTTTGTCTAAGAGTTCAGTGGTACTTTATTTGTGGACCTTTGGCTGACTGAACTCTCTGACTAGCAGCATTGAAATACTATGTAAGAATTTACAACTAGCTCCATTATTGTGAGCTGGAGAAGCAACTGCATCTCTGCTCACCATCGTTATATTAATTTGCAGTCTGCTGACTTCCTTTAGTCTTTTCCACCACTTCAAAGGTATAAATCTACATAGGGTATTTATAGATGAATTTGTTCCTTAGATGAATGCAATTCTATGTTTATGATATTCAGTGCCATTCAGGACAAAGCATTTGAAATATGGGAGTAAGGGAAGATTGTTCAAAAGCCATGGGCAGTATTCAGTCCTGAGTCAATTAAAGCTACTTGTTCCCTTCAAGACGTGATATCCATGGAGATGCCAATGGAGCGGCACATTGATTCTGCATGAGATGCACTTGTCTCCCAGCTCTAGTGACCTGGCTTCAATTAGTAACACTAATGCTGTCTCTGCAATGTGCATATGGTCTCCCTGTGACTATGTGAGCTTTCCTGGCTATCTGTTTCCTCACATTTCCCAAAGATATGTGGCTGTTAAGTTAATGGGCTGCTGTAAATTGCCACCAGTGTGAAGGTGACTGGTGGGAGAGTCAAAGACTCATGCAGTGAATAAGCTGAAAGGAAATAAGCCAGGGGATAGATTTGATGTGATTGTTCTAAGGGAAGACATAAATTCATTGGGCTAAATACACTCTTTGTAAAGAAAATATTTTGACACCAAATAGTTCTCTTTGCCTCAGTGAAGCAGCCATCTAAATCAATGACATTTTCTGTTCTTCCCCCTCTCTTTGGCAAGAAGATACACAAACTCGAAAATACATACCACCAGGGTTAAGGGCAGCTTCGATCCCACTGTTATAAGACAAAATGATTCAATAAGGTAGATTTTTGACCTCATGATCTATCCCATTTTGACCTTGCAGCTTATTGTCTACCTGCTCTACACTTTGTCCGCAACAGTAACACTTTATTCTGCACTCTTTCTACTACTTCAGTGCATTGTTGCAATGAATCAATCTGTATACAAGACAAGTTTTCACTCTACCTCAACACATGTAGTAAACTAAATTACTTCATTCTACCTCAGTACAATAATAAATTACCAATTTTACCTCACGTTCACTCCTGGTTAATTGTGATTCCAGTGTGTGTCATCTGTAAAATGCAGTGTAGCAATCCAACTGCACCTCCCACACCCTCAAACCATGTTAACTAAAAGGAACAAACAAGGGTACAGTGGCATGGGCATCTTTCTAAGCTCCTCTCTGAATTATATGCTACCTTGACTTGTAAATGTATTGTTGCTGTGTCTCAAACATGGAGATCCCTGCCTACCTATTCTGTTAGATAACATCACAACAATGTTCAAAAAAGCTTTTATATTTTAAGAGATACCAAAACCTCCCTTAAAAACTTAAACTTTTGGTCAAGTGGTGCCAAGCTGCAAGCTCCATCAAGGTTATAGCTCAGACCCAATTGTTTAAGTTTGTAGGTGTTAAGGAGTTTCCTTTCTCACACAAGATTTAGACTCGGGTATTCTTTAGGAAACTCTTTGTTTACCTGACACAATGAGCTATCCCACCAGAGAGCCAGAATTCTGTTTACAATCAGTACATGCATCCTTTTTATAGTTGATTCTAACAGGTATGGGTTGTTCCATGTATGGTACTGTTTTAAGAAAGCTATAGGGAAATCACTTAAGTTAAGCAGCCTCGTGGTGTATGGCAGTAGGCTAAAGGGCAGTATCATGATCCTCTGCTGATCAAGACATTAACCAATATAGACTCACAATTCTATAGTCTCATAAAGGTATTCACTGACACAGTTGGCCAAAATCTTCCATAGTAGGGATGGTTTTGGGACTAAGAAAGGAGTTAGAGGTCAGTTTGGGGTTGAGGGATAGGGACATGGGTGAGTTGGTTGTCAAGTTTGGGTTTATGGACATAGACGTGGAGTAGTTAGAGGTTAGGCCTCTGCTCGGTGTTTGAATTCCAGAAAAATGGACCAAAGACAAAGGACATTTGGAGTTACAGGCCGCTGCTCCATGTCTGAAGGCTAGCGAGACATGGACAGGTGATGTATGACAATCATAGATGTCAGGCTGTACTGGATTGGGGTGTCCTCGGATTGGCTGTCCACACAAGCAGGGGGCACTAGAGTGATAAATATTCATTTCTCGGGGTCCTGAGGTCTTTATGCCAAGTTCAGCTTTCTAACACAGCAGCTGGCTCTTCTAGAAATAGAACAGTTGTTTTGCTGTCATAACTTAGAACTAATTTTCAGTTCTTAATGTAAATTGCAAACAATAATCAGCCTGAATTTTAAAGGATAGCTTTGCAAACAAACAGCACTGTAAATAGACCATAAAATGTTATCCCGCAACATGGGGCTGACTACTCAAGATATGTTGTGTAAAACAATGGGGTTACGTTAATTAACCTGTACTAAACCAGGCAACATTGACTAAGTTATTTAGTTCAAAGAGGCTTGCAGCCCAGACTAATATTATTACTTAGCACATTAAATCGCTGATCTATCAATATTTGGAAGATTTGTGTACTCAGAGGTACAACCCCTCAAATCACTAATTTTGGGTGTTTGGGAACTCTTTTACTTTTAGGCCAGAAAATTTCCGAAATCCAAGAAGGTAGCGGAAAAATATCATATCTGTGTGATATCACCAAAGTGGCAAAAAAAATCAGTATAACATGTAAACGATCACTCAGGCTTGTTAGGAATGGTCAAGGATTAGTAAGAAGAATGACAGAGGGACATTTGTGATGACATTAAGTCTTTTCATATTCCTAATTCAGTAGAGCTACTGGTCTGCCTACTTCATGATTGCCTCAATATGTTGGCCCCAGGGTAGATCTGCTGAGATGTTGACACCCAGGAACTTGAAGCTGCTCTCCCTTTCCATGACTGCCCACTCAATATGGACTGGTGAGTGTTCTCCAAACTTCCCCTTCCAGAAGCCACTATCAATTCCTTGTTCCTGCTGTAATTGAATGTAAGATTGTTTTTGTGATACCACTCAACCAGATGATCTATCTCACTCCTGTATGCCTCTTCATCATCATCTGAGATTTGGCCAACAACAGTAGCGTCATCATAAAATGTATAAATGCTATTTGTGCTGTGCCTAGCCACACAGTCATGCATGTAGGCAGAGTAAAGCAGGAGCTAAGAAAACATCCATGAAGTGCTGTTGTGTTGATAGTCAGTGAGAAGGCAATGGTGTGACTGATTCACACTGATTGTAGTCTCCCAATAAAGAAGTCAAGAATCTTGTTTCAGACAGAGACCCAGGTTTTGAAGCTTTTTGACGAGTATTGAGGGGAAGATGGTGTTGAATACTGATCTGTAGTCAATAGACAGTGTCCTGGTATATGTTTTGCTGTGGTCTACAGTGGGTGCTCCAATGTTGAATAGAGAGCCAGTGGGATCTTGTCATTTGACACAAATGTCTTACCGATGGGTTTCGGTCTGAAACATAGACTGTACTCTCTTCCTGGATGCTGCCTAGCCTGCTGAATTCTTCCAGCATTTTGAGTGTCCTGCTCAGATTTCCAGCATCAAGAGATTTTCTCTTGTTTGAGATTTTGTCCTTGAGAGAATTAAGAAATAAAGATGATTACTGGGTCTACGGATGGCATGAATATTGGTTGCTGACTGTAATTACCCCTGTGTTACCCCTGTAAGCAATTAGCACTGGCAATCAAAGACTAATTTGAATACTTGCTAGCATATTGGATCCCCACCAATGGAATACAGTAATCAAAAGGGTGGAAATTGAATACAGCACAGAGATCTGAGGATTTCAGCAAAATCTGGCTCATTGGGATACCGTGTTGAATAACTCAGCTTTTTCCAATTTGTAAGGATTAATGAAAAGATTTAGGGAGGGAGAGGATTTCAGACAGTAGATCTCGTGATATGATGATGAGTTTGGGCATTGCAAAAAGCAGAGTTCTTGTAGGGTTAAAGAGTAGGGAATATTGTACATAAAGGACCATGAAGGGACATGATCACAAGGATATGAACTTTAAAATCAGATCCAGTGTAGGTCAGAATGCAGAGGAGAGTTGGGTGAACAGTTTGCTATAGATAAGAACACACAGTCCAGAGTTTTAATTGAGCACAAATTCTTGACTAGAAATGACAATGGGATAATGATAAAAGGGCAATTTTTTGACTTTTAACTACATTTTTCCCACATCAAAGTGAATTAAAATAGGCTGTAATAAGAATTAAATCGCACAGTGTTGTAACATTCAACATGTTTACTTTGTCATATGTTCATGTGAGAAGGTGGCATGAGAAGGCCTGAGGGACAGTCAGTTGGCACACTTGGAGATCAAGTATGGAGTACAGGGTCCTGAAATATCAGCTAGAATTGAAGCCTTAAGATCAATTGGAAGTCCGGAAGTTGAAGACCAATGGAAAAGTTTGGAGAGTGGAGGCATGTCCTGGAATTGGAGGATGGTCTGTGTGAATGGGTGGATGAGATGGAGGGAGAGAGGGAGGGAGGAAAAGTGCTTATTTTGCTGGCATTGTTTTGATGCTTGTTGTGTTCTGTGTTGTTCAGTCTAGCAACACTTGTGGCTTGCCCCAGCACCTCCTTAAGTGTGTCGGTTGTTAACACAAATAACGTGACAGATAAATCTGAATCTGAATCTGTTCAATGTCATGGACAGGGGGTTTCTTTTTACACACATGAAGGGAATGGTTACGGGAAACTGGAAACTCTGGAATATATCACCTTTGTTTTAGCATTTGTAAATCTCAAAGGAAATTAGGTCTCAAACAAAAGTAATAAGAAATAACATAATTCTTGTGCTTGCTTGTAAGGCGTTGGTACCCTCACCCAGTGACTGTATGGGTTTCCTCCAGATGCTCCAGTTTCCTCCCGCATTCCAAAACCACACTGGTTAGTAGGTTGATTGGTCACATGGGTGTAATTGGGCAGCTGGATCTCTAAATAAAAAATCAATAAATTATAAAAAGAGCCAATTTCCTATTTATAAAGTTCAGTTGCAATATTTGAATTAACTTGAATTAAATATATCCCACCATTAAGTTAATGTTTGTAAAATACTTTATCTGAAGAGCAATTCTAAACCATGCCATTGAATCAACTATAAGGGTAAATTTGAACTGAACTCTTTAAGGTCCTCTGGTGTCAGCTACCTACCTGGGATCACCCTGATTCTGATTGTCAGGATCTGGCACATAGGTTGGGTCTTGTGCGAAACAATGGCATCATTTAAATGGGTCAGAAAATGTTCTACATGCAAAACGAATGGGAAGACACCAACCGTTTGTTATGTCACAACTCATCTCACCGTTGAAGCTTTTTGGTACTTCAAAAAAATTCTCAAACTGTTATAAGTAAATTAAGCAATTTAAGAACATGATATAATGATACAAAGCATAAAAACACTAAACATTCCAAAACAATTAATGTAATAATTAATTCAATAGAATTTAAATTAACTTAGCCTTCCACCTCAAAGTTGGTTCTCTCAGTAGGAGAGAATGTCCTCAGTGTCTCTTTACTCGATCTGATCTGGCACAGGTTCATCAGAGTAACTGCTGAGGGACTCAGGTTCCAGATGGATCCTGTGTGGGAGAACACTTGGGAAAACTTGAGCAGAGAGCAGGTGATAATATCTGGTGATTTGCACTAATCTAGATGTCCCAATACTGGTGGTAGGTAAAGGACAAGCAGTCTGGCATGGAACCAGGCACATTTTCCTACAAGATCCTGTCCAGTGATCTAACCAAAATGTGTTTTCAGTTAATCAGGGCAAGTCCTCATAATTCTGAACTAAAGAAATCAAATTAAGAAATAATAATGATCAGGATAGAACCAGAACACCAGGTGCAATATCACTGACATAGGTTGTGCAATTTGTTAACTTTGCGGCAGCAGTACAGTGCAGTACATGATAACAGAGAGAAAAAGAAAACTGTGAATTACAGTAAGTATCTATCTATCTATATATATATATATATATATATAGCACTATTTTATATATATATATATATAATAGTGCAAAAATAGGAAATTAAGAAATAGTATGTGGTAGTGTTCATGGGTTCAATGTCATTTAGAACTCAGAGAGCAGAAGGGATAGAGCTATTCCTGAATCATTGAGTGTGTGGCTTCAAGCTTCTGTACCTCCTTCTTGATGGTAGCAATGAGAAGAGGACATGTCCTGGGCACTGGAGGTCCATCATGAAGGACACTGCCTTTATGAGGCATCGCTCCTTGAAGATATCTTGGATATTACAGAGGCTACTGCCTATGATGGAGCTGACCAATGTTACAACTCTCTGTCGCTTACTTCGATCTGATGCAGTAACCCCTGCCCACCCCCATACCAGGTGGTAATGCAGCCAGCCAAAATGCTTTCCACAGTACATTTGTTGAAGTTTTCATGTGCTTTAGTTGACAAACCAAATCTTCTTAAACTCCTAATGAAATATAGCCTCTAACTTGTCTTGCATCTAGGTTAGATCCTCCGAAATATTAACACCCAGGAACCTGAAATTGCTCACTTTCTCCACTTCAGATCCCTCTGAGGATTGCCTTGTGTTCCTTTGTCTTACCCCTCCTGAAGTCCACAATCAGTTCTTTGGTCTTGCTGATGTTGAGTGCAAGGTTGTTGCTATGATACCACTGAACAACTGGTATAGCTCGCTCCTGTATGCTCTTTCATCACCATCTGAAATCTTGCCACAATGGTTGTATCATCAGGAAATTTACTGGTGGCATTTGAGCTATGCCTAGCTGTACAGTTCAAAGTGTAAGGAGGGTAAAGCAGTGGGCTAAGCTCACAGCCCTATGGTGCACCTGTTCAGAAGTTGAGGATCCAGTTGCAGAGGGAGATACAGATTCAGTAGGTTTTCAATCAGGTCAACACAAAGATAACAATGAATGATTATTTGCAGTTCCAATTGCTAAAATAACTTACTTATCTCTAACACCTTGAACAGTCCGGTAAATTTGTAAAATTACATCTTTACGACAGAAGCTCATCCCAACTTGCAGAACTCCTTTGAATATTCAATACTGATGCCTGAATGTTTGAATGCTTTATTGTTTGCACAACTTGTTTTTTTTCTCTTTGCACATTGTGTGTTCGACCGTCTTCTTTTGTTTTTAAAGGCTTCTTTTGGGGTTCTTTGTTTCATGGCTGTCTGTAAGGAGACTTATCTTAAGGTTGTATAAAATATATACATTTTGATAATAAATGCACTTTGAACTTTGATGTCTACTCCAACAGCTTTTAAGTGCAATTTGCAGGCACTGAAAATACACTATATTCTTTTGCCACAGAGTTGAAGATAGCTCCATAAACATACAACTAAACAGAATATTCCTGTTCTAAACTGTGCTTTAAATGTCAGGGATACATCTTTAACAAAGTGCTAACAGCAGGAACATTCATCTATGACTTCCCCTATTTATTTTCAATGGGACAGACTCAGAAAGTCCCACACCCAATGGTCTCACTGACTATAATTTATCAGTTGGCAGTTAAATTGTGTACAGGTTTTATTTCCTGAACAACACACACAAAATGCTGGAAGAACTCAGCAGATCAGAATCAAAATCAGAGTCAGGTTTTTTATCACTGGCATGTGACGTGAAATTTGTTAACTTAGCAGCAACAGTTCAAAGCAATGCATAATCTAGCAGAGAAAATAATAATAATTAAAATAATAATCATCATCTAGTAAATCAATTATTTAGATTGAATAGAAAAAAATGCAAAAACAGAAATGTTGTATAGTTTAATGAAGTGAGGCAGTGTCCAAGGATTCAATGTCCATTTAGGATCAGCAGGTCGGGCAGCATGTTTGAAGAGGGATAAACAGCCGATGCTTTAGGCCGAGATATTGGCTCTTTATTCCCCTCCACAGGTACTACGTGACCTGCTGAATTCCTTCAGTATTTTGTGTGGATTTCTTTAGACTGCAGACTTCTAAAATCTTCTGTTTTTATTTCCTGAAGGCTGGTTCTCATTATAGTACATCTATAATTATGCTGTTCATAATGTCATAATTCAGAATTATCCCTAATCTGCATAACAAACACACATATATTCATAGTATATGTATATAATATATATATAATTTTACACACACACACATACACACACACACACAAACGCACAAAATAAGGATTCAAAGTGATCTTGTCCTGCAGGAATGGTATGTAGGAAATGGTGATCTAAAAAAGGTTTGCATTCAAAAATCAATTAAAATATGTATAGCTTCCAGTTCTAGACTCTTACATCTATTGACTCTTAACCTTATCAAACTGTTGCTGTAGGCTTCATTATCCTTATTAAGTCAAATTGCACTCTCAGATCTAGGGTCATTTGACATGCTGAAGAATGTGATAATTTTAATTATTTGTGTGAGTATTTTATTGGCTGATTAAATTTATTAATAATTCTTCTGATAGAGAAAGATAAATCTACCCAAAATCATATTAATTCCAATTCCACACTCTCTAATTATACATGATATGTGTTCAGTTATCATTCATATCATTCATGTGTATAATTGAATTTTAAAAATCTAACATGGTAAAGCTAATTTGATATAAAAAAGAGATATAGGAAAACAGCTTGATATAATAGCTCATACATCCTCAGAATCCCCAAGTTGTTTTATTACCAATTAGATATGTCTGAAATGTAGACATCATTGTGATGTCTCCATCAGTCAGGGTCAGCCATGGATGTTGTAGCCTTGCCGTCTGGATACTCAAGCCAGGACAGTACGATATGGAGAGCAAGCTGTAGCCCACGTAGCAAATTCCTTCTCTCCACACATCTGATGAACCCAAAGGAACGGCAGTGACCTATACAAATTGGCACCAGCACCATCGCAAGGACTCGAGCGTGGACAGGGCCAATGAACTTAACCTGTTCTCCAACAGATTTGACACTGTGGCCCCTGCCCATCCCCCACATAATTCATCTGTTGTCAGCCCCCAATCAACACATACTCCACTCTCCCTCCTACCCCTCCTCACAGCCCCCCACCCTGCTCTCGTGACTACAACCCTCCCCCACCTGAAACCAGCATGGTGGGATTCACAGCTGAACAGGTGAGAAGACAACTGAAACATCTCCACCCAAACAAGGCTGCAGGCCCGGCTGGTGTCAGCCCCAGGGTGCTCAAAGCCTGTGCCCCCCAGCTATGTGGAGTACTTCACCATGTCTTCAACCTGAACCTGAGTGTCCAGAGGGTTCCTGTGCTGTGGAAGAGGTCCTGCCTCATCCCTGTACCGAAGATGCCTCACCCCAGTGGCTCCAATGACTACAGACCGGTGGCATTGACATCCCACATCATGAAGACCCTGGAGAGACTTGTTCTAGAGCAGCTCCGGCCTATGATTAGGTCACACTTAGACCCCCTCCAGTTCACCTATCAGCCCCGACTAGGAGTTGAGGATGCCATCATCTACCTGCTGAACCGTGTCTACGCCCACCTGGACAAGCTGGCGAGCACTGTGAGGGTTATGTTTTTTGACTTCTCCAGTGTGTTCAACACCATCCCCCCTGCTCTGCTGGGTGAGAAGCTGACAGTGATGCAGGTGGATGCTTCCCTGGTGTCATGGATTATTGATGACCTGACTGGCAGACCACAGTACGTGTGCTTGCAACACTGTGTGTCAGACAGAGTGGTCAGCTGTACTGGGGCTCCACAGGGGACTGTCCTGTCTCCCTTTCTCTTCACCATCTACACCTTGGACTTCAACTACAACACAGAGTCTTGCCATCTTCAGAAGTTTTCTGATGACTCTGCCATAGTTGGTTGCATCAGCAAGGGAGATGAGGCTGAGTACAGGGCTACGGTGGGAAACTTTGTCACGTGGTGCAAGCAGAAACATCTGCAGCTTAATGTGAAAAAGACTAAGGAGCTGGTGGTGGACCTGAGGAAGACTAAGGCACCAGTGACCCCTGTTTCCATCCAAGGGGTCAGTGTGGACATGGTGGAGGATTACAAATACCTGGGGATACGAATTGACAATAAACTGGACTGGTCAAAGAACACTGAGGCTGTCTACAAGAAGGGTCAGAGCCATCTCTATTTGCTGAGGAGATTGAGGTCCTTTAACATCTGCTAGATGATGCTGAGGATGTTCTACAAGGCTGTGGTGGCCAGTGCTATCATGTTTGCTGTTGTGTGCTGGGGCAGTAGGCTGAGGGTAGCAGACACCAACAGAATCAACAAACTCATTCGTAAGGGCAGTGATGATGTTGGGGTGGAACTGGACTCTCTGACGGTGGTGTCTGAAAAGAGGATGCTGTCAAAGTTGCATGCCATCTTGGACAATGACTCCCATCCACTCCATAATGTACTGGTTAGGCACAGGAGTACATTCAGCCATAGGCTCATTCCACCGAGATGTAACACTGAGCGTCATGGGAAGTCATTCCTGCCTGTGGCCATCAAACTTTACAACTCCTCCCTCGGAGTGTCAGACATCCTGAGCCAATAGGCTGGTCCTGGACTTATTTCCACTTGGCATGATTAACCTATTATTATTTAATTACTTATGGTTTTATATTGCTATATTTCTACATTATTCATGGTTGGCACAGCTGTAATGAAACGCAATTTCCCTCGGGATCAATTAAGTATGTCTGTCTGTCTGTCTCAGGGACTTTTCCTTTGGGGTTTACATCTAAAGCCTTCTCCAAGAGTGGGTATAGCCACAAAGCAGCAGAGGTCTGAGATCAGGTCTTCCTTCTCCTAGATGAGCTGCCATCCATGGCTGTTGAGCCTAATCTACCCAAAGTAACTAGTTTTAAGTCATCAGTAACCCACCTTTGGCTCCTTCTCCTGTCAGTAGAAAAGGTGCTTGCAGGCTTCGTAGCTAAGCCACACATGAATGCCAGGAGCTGGACTTAGTTGTGAGAGGCTACTTGAGGTGCATGCTATTGGGAGCATTTAATAGACAATGGGAGCTTATCCCATTTACTACCCAGCTATAACAACCTTAAGGAATTAGATGAAATGGAGCAGACAACTCATGGACATCAAGCCCTATGTATCTGTTATCAAATAAATAAGAAAATAAACTATTTCAATGGTGTTGATTCAATCACAACACGGAGATTTAAACAATCTATAATGCCTCTGTTTCACCTCCACTTCAAAGTCGAAGTAAATTTATTTTTGAAGTACATATATGTCACCATATACTAGCCTAAGATCCATTTTCTTGCAGTTATAGGAAAATAAAGAAATACAATATAAGATATGAAAAACTACACACAAAGACTGACAAAAACAATGTGCAAAAGACAAATTATGCAAATAAAAAAATAAAACCACAAACAGATAGATAGATAAATTGAGAATGTGAGTTGTAGAGACCTTGAAAGGAATCTGTAGGTTGTGGAATCAGTTCAGGGCTGGTTCAGGAGCCTGATGGTTGTAGCATTGTAATTGTTCCTGAACCTGGTGGTGTGCCTCCTTCCCAATGTTACAGCGAGAAGAGAGCGTAGCCTGAATGGTAGGAATCCTTGATGATGGATGCTGCTTTCTTGCAGATGTGCTGAGTGATGGGAAGAGCTTTGCCTCTGATGGACCGGGCTGTATCCATCACTTCCTGTAGATGTCTTCATTCCTGGTATTTCCTGGTTTTTCGGTATTTCCACACCAGGGTACGAGGAGCTTAAGAGGATGACGGTGCCTAACGGCGACTCCTTTGCTTGCATCTTCGTCAGCAGCTCTATTTTTATCTTTAATATCTCTTTTTTTTTCTTTTAAAGGTTCTGTTGAAGACCCTAACCTGGAGTTACATGCTGACTTTGGTTCTTCGCAGGAATGGGACCCGCTGTCGGGGCTCATGACGAGCCGCTTTTCGATATGCCAAGGACACGGCCTGGAAGACTAGCATGCCTTCAGGGTTCCGGATTTTTGTGGCTCCGGAGACAGGCGGATTCAAAGTCGATGCTGCCGCCTGATGTGTCGTGGGAGCACACGAAAGATTGAAAGCAGTGAGCTGGCTGTTGGCTGTGTGCAAGAGACCAGATTTCTTTGGGCACAGAGCTCGGAAAAAGCAATGTAACAGACTTTTAACACCATGAATCAGCGAGATGCTTTGTTATGTTTGCCCTCTCACTGTGAAACAGGGACACTTCTTTTTCCCTTATTGGGTGGGGGGGGGGGAGAGAGAGAGAGCCTATGGTATATCAAATACTGGGTGAATGAGTAGTCTTTGGGGTACTGCAAGTCTGTGTCTTTATTGACACTTTGCTGCACACTTGAGTGATCGGCGTAAGGTGCTGATGGGTTTTTGCTGGTGGGGAAAGGGGTTCATTAGTTTGCTGCTGCTTATGCATGGGAGGGGGGACTTTGCAGTTCTAACATTTAACTGTCATTCATTCTTTGGATACTCCTCTGTTTTCGTGGATGTTTGCGAAGAAAAAGAATTTCAGGATGTATATTGTATACATTTCCCTGACATTAAATGTGCCTATTGACCCTATTGATGCAACCAGTCAGGATATTCTTCGCAGTCTGTATTTCATACCATTCCCCCAGTTCTATTTTGAATTCATTTCCTTGAATGGACTAGCTTTTTTTTGTTTCTTGAAATCCACAGACTTTGCCTCTTGGGTTAGTTCCATACTTTGCCTCGTTGCATTAGCTCTGCCTTAGTTCCACAAAATCTCTGGCCACGCTTTGGTCTTAACTTGGTTTTCAGGATTGGCATCTCCCATAAAAACTTCTGTGAGTTACCTGCTCTCTTTTAATAAATTCCAAGTTAAATCTTACTTGCTCTCCCCGTTGGCCTTGTATTTTAGCAGCTGTTTGCAAGAGAGCAATCAATATCTTTGGTATTGGGCCCCTTTTGGGAGTTCAGCGTAAAGGCAAAGGTGAACCAAAATTCCAAAGACATATGGTCTCGTAGGTTGACTGTTTATATGGGCTGTAATTGGCTGGGTGCAGACTCGTTGATCCAGATGGGCCTCTTACAGGGCTGCAGCTCTAAATCAATTTAAAAAAACAGAAAATATAAGTAGTTGAAATTCTTTTTGCCTGTTTTTTAGTACATACTGGTACTTTGCATTTTTGTTTAATTCCAAAATTAACTTAGAAACTATAAATGTTATGTTCTTTTTGCAATTTTTGCTGCCAGTTCTGATTATTAGTGTTTACATTCAATAGCAGAATACTATTTTTGTACAAATGCTGTGCCTTTTGAAGATATCAGGTTATGTGCTGAATTTTAATTTGAGTTTACTGATTGGTAAAATTAATATTTATTTATCTCCATTAGTCTAGAACACTCAGGATTTGGGTAATGTTGGATTTGCAGATTTTCCCAAACACTGGATGTGACAAAGATGTCCCTTTGGAATTTGTCTCTTTAGGACAGAGAAAGGGAGGAATTTCTTTAGTCAGAGGATGGTGAGTCTGTGGAATTCATTGCCACAGACGACTCTGGAGACCAAGTCACTGTGTTGAGGTTGACAGGTTCTTAATCAGTAAGGATGTCAAGGATTATGGGGAGAAGATAAGAAAATGGGTTTGAGAGGATTGATGTTATGTTAGAATGGCAGAGGTACTCAAAGGGGCAAATGGCCTAATTCTGCTCCTACGTCATATAGCCTTATGGTCTTATGGTTTTTCAAGTTAATGAGTCAACACTCTATTAATTAACTAATTTAGAAGTCACACAGTGATATAAAAGTTGTTCCAGTGAACCTGATAGTTTAAAGGAAGCATGCAAACTGGGCCTCAGTATGTATAAAGGTTGCAAGGGAACCAGAGCCATATATATTTGAGACTGTGGAATCGGTACTCAATGTAACAAAGTCAAATTGTCGATTACTGGAACTTAATACGAGTGGAATAAACATGTAGGCAAAGAAGTTATACTTTATTTACATAAACTTGTGTGTTAAGTTTCTATAAATTAGTATGTACACTAAGTGGCCATTTTATGAGCTACCCCTGTACACCCGCTCAGGAATGCAAATATCTAATCAGCAACTCAATATATAAGAGCATGCAAATGTGGTCAAGTTGTACAGTTGTTGTTCAGACCAAGTATCAGAATGGGGAAGAAATGAGATCTAAATGTGGTCTCTGGTTCAAGCTGACAAGAAGGTGAAGGTAACTTAAATAACCACACATTACAACAGTGTTGTGCGGAAGAGTATTTTTGAAAGCACAACACATTGAACCTTGAAATGGATGGGCTACAGCAGCACAAGAACATGAAATATACACTTAGTAGTCACTGTATTAGCGTCAGGTGATACCTAATAAAGTGGCTGCTTAGTGTGTATAATATGAATATATAACATCTAATATAAACATAACAAAGTCATAGAGTCATGGAGAAATACAACACAGATACAGGCCCTTTGGTTTATCTTGTTCATGCTGAACTGTTATTCTGCCCGGTCTGTTCGACCTGTACCTGGACCGTAGCCCTCCATACCCTCCCCATTCATGTACTTAACCAAATTTCTCTTAAATGTTGCCGATGATCCCACATCCACCTCTTCCTCTGGTACCTTGTTTCTACTCTCACCACACTCTGAGTGAACGTTCCTCCTCAAATATTTCACTTTTCACCCTTAACCCCTGGCCCCTACTTCTGGTGTCATCTAACATCAATAGCAATAGCCTACTTGCATTAACCCTATCTATACCACTCATAACTTTGTATACACCCTACCAAATCTTTCATCGTTCTCCTCATTCTCCTGTATAGATGATTTACTAAGGGAATGACGTGCTGTTACAGGTGGCCAGGTGAATTTATTATGCATGTGCTTCACTCAATGCCTTACATTAAAAATCAATATTTTCTCTCTTTTTACTATTTTTTAATTCCAGTGGGAGAGTAATGTGGGATTTATAAAATAGGAATAGATAAAGTATTGGCCATTCTCTGATATTTCAGTTTTCGGGTCAATTGGATGTCTTTCCAAAGGTATAAACTGTATAAAATGCCATTTCTTATAGAATATAATTCTACAGTAATTAGCCCCTGCATAGAGGTTGCCTGACCTGCTGTGTTCTTCCAGAATTTCGTGTGTGTTGATTTGAATTTCCAGCATTTGCAAAATATCTTGTGTTTTTTGTAATAGATTAAGTTCAAAGCATTTTCTTTACTGTTGTAAAGACTGTACAATTGTTCTATGAGTTTCAAAATTCTGATCAATGTTGAGTTTGAACTAAAAGAATCATTTTAATCTTGCCAGTAAAAGGACATCAAAACTTAGCTAAGAGCTGAAACCACAAGAGGCAATAGCATATCTTGAGGTGATTCTGATATATCATCTTGTAGGGAGACAGTTATCAAAAACCTTGAAGTCAGATTGCAAATAGGCTCTCCTTTCCTCTGCCAGCCATTGAATTATGCATGACACAGTAAATCGGTTAGTGTTAAAGTCACTTTCCGATCCCCCTATCAGCACTTTAATTTTAAACATGACATTGTGTGAAATGTCAATCATCCACCTCTCAGTTCCCGACCTACTCATTGTGGAGGATGCTAACAGCTAATATGGCAGCCAGCTGGTCTTGCATTCAGTACCAACACTGCTCAATGGCATTTTATAATGAGCTAATGCTTAAAGCTATTGTTTGAAATGTTGAATAAAATGAATGTTGAAAATCCAATGTTCATACTTTTAAAACATCTGGAAGACCAGACAGATGGTGACCTTTTAAATCAGGGGCAAAATATACTGAATGGTCACTCTTATAAATGTGGCCACTGAATGTATATTTGTGGTCTTCTGCTGGTGTAGTGCATCCACTTCAAGGGTTAATGTGTTGTGCATTCAGAGATGCTCTTTTGCACTCCTCTTTTGTAATGCATGGTTGTTTGAGTTACTGTCACCTTCCTGTCAGTTTGAACCAGTCTGGCCATTCTCCTCTGACCACTCATTAACAAGGCATTTTCATCCACGGAACTGCTGCTCACAGGATGCTTGTTTTTTGCTTATCACACCATTATCTGTAAACTCTAGACACTGTTGTATGTGAGGTCAGCAGTTTCTGAGATACTCAAACCACCCTGTGTGGTACCAACAATCATTCCACAGTCAAAGTCACTTAGATCACATTTCTTCTCCATTCTGATGTTTGGTCTGAACAACATCTGAACCTCTTGACCATGTCTGCATGCTTCTATGCATTGAGTTGCTGTCAGATGACTAGATATTTGCATCAATGAGCAGGTGTACACTCAATGTAGATTACTACAACTACAATAGAAACATCATTGCCAAAACAATCATACTGACACTGAGAAAGACAAGGAAGTAAAATATCCACAAAGACAACAAATTCCATGACATATGCCAGTGATAATAAACCTGATTCTGATTCTATTTAAGCTACAGTAAAGGCTTATGTCACTGAGCTGATGAAGTTACCACTTACCTGCAGCCTCAGAGAATTGGGTGTATGCTTGCTCAGAGACTGGATGTTATCTGCAGTGTAATACTTGAGGAAAAGGCTTTCCAGTAAAACTGATTAGATTCAACAAAATATCCTCCGATCTTCAGGGTTTAATGAATATTGAATTAAATTCACTATTTTCTAAAGGCGAACGTGAGACCACAGCCCAGATTGGTTTATGCATGTGGGTATTGTAATGATTCTGTCACTTAGCCAAGGCCAGTGAGATGGAAATAATAATTTTCAGTCTCACTAAGACAGCCTGAAAATCATCATTCGACTTCAAAAAATTATGTATAATTAAATGCAGGCATCAGTGACCACGAACCTGTTAGGCTCTGGCAAAAATCCTACCGGATTAGAATTGTTCCTGAGTGAAGAGAATATGTGATTATTACTTAGCTTGTCTATTATGAAATTAATCCTATGGCCACCTGTCCTCTAAAATACTCTAATAAGTAATTTGGTAGTACCAAAAGAATGTAGGAAATAGTAGCAGAAATATGTTCTAGGGTCCCTCAAAATTGATCCGTTGTTCAAATACTGATCTGACCTGAGTCTCAACTTCAACTTCATGCCTTTTTCCTATGAATCTCGATTCTTCTCTACTCAAACCAATCTGGCTACAATTACCTTGAATAACATTTACCCTCCACAGATCCCACAGCATATATTTAGACATTTGACCCCTTGGTTCCTCACCAGCAATTAAGCTTCAGCAGATTGCCATTTTCATTCTCCCTAAATTGCCATCAGGTCTGCCCAGATTCAAACGCTCAGCTATACATTATAGGGTATTGACAGTGACCAATTTGATTAAAAAGGAACAAATTAATATACTGGTATAAAAATAATAAAATGAGCTCTGTGAGGAAACATCGTTAAGTTTTAATTTTCTGAAATTTGTATGCCTTAGATTGCTCACTTTTTACACTGCTTAATTAATTTTATATATTATTTTATTTTAATTTATAGAATATTTTATGTATTACACTGTTGTGATAGTATTGGGTTCACTGTCTGCAGAGCCCTAAATTTGAAAGAAAATTTTAAGTCCTAATCCGATATAGATATCTACAGGTACCTTCACTATAGGGAGGTTGTACATCATCCACCTACTCTTCAACATTTAACTTATTTCCTTAAAAACACGAAATGCTGGCAAAACTCAGCAGGCGAGACAGCATCTATGGGAGGAGGTAGTGACGACGTTTTGGGCTGAAACCCTTCATCAGGAGTGAAGTAACATAGGATGGTCGAGGGGGGATAAGAAGTGGGGGGAGGGATGACATAGAGAGCTGGGAAGTGATAGGCTGGAGGGAAATAGGCTAGGGGGAAGGTGGAGAATTATGGGAAATAAAAGAGAAAGAAAGGTAGGGCTGGGGGGAGATTATAGTGAGGGGGAAAGAGAGAGAAAGAGAACCAGACTAAAATAATAGATAGGGATTGGGGTAAGGGGGGGGGGGCAGGGGTATCAACGGAGGTCTGTGAGTTGAATATTCATGCTGGCAGGTAGGAGGATACCTAGGCGGGAGATAAGATATTGCTCCATCAACCTGCATGTGGCCTCATCTTGACGGTAGAGGAGGCCATGATCAGACATATCGGAGTGGGAGTGGTCTGTGGAATTGAAGTGTGTGGTCACAGGGAGATCCCGCCACTGCTGGAGGACTGAGTGCCGCTGTTCGGCGAAATGGTCTCCCAGTCTGCAGCGGGTCTCCCCAATGTATAAATGGCCACATCGGGAGCACCGGATACAGTATATCACCCCAGTTGACTCGTAGGTGAAGTGGTGCCTCACCTGAAAGGACTGTCTGGGACCTGGGATGGTGGTGAGGGAAGAAGTGTGGGGGCAGGTGTAGCACTTCTTCCGTTTGCAGAGATGAGTGCCCGGAGGGAGGTCGGTGGGGAGGGATGGGGGGGATGAATGGACAAGGGAATGTCTTCCTTTTTTAAAGAAAGGGCTTCCCTTCGTCCACTATCAACTTTTCCCAAGTTCTCCCAAATTATTTCCTTGCTTACTCTCTGTGACGAGGTCTACTTGTCCATACACATTACCTGAGCAGTGGTCCCCCTCCCTACCAAGGAGGAGGTACTTCCAGCTAACAAAATAGTTTAAACATAGCTTATTTTATTCTTAATGATACATTTTAACATTTAGACAAATAGTTCTTTTTAACACTCCTTAATCCTTTTTAAGGATTGTGTATTTATAAAAGATTTCTGAATTACCA
This sequence comes from Hypanus sabinus, assembly GCF_030144855.1. Classification (NCBI taxonomy): domain Eukaryota; kingdom Metazoa; phylum Chordata; class Chondrichthyes; order Myliobatiformes; family Dasyatidae; genus Hypanus; species Hypanus sabinus. The sequence goes on from NC_082706.1 coordinate 86,890,256, forward strand.
AATATTTACAAACTACAAAGCATTTCGAAACAACAATCATAAAATGCTTGAGGAACTCAGCAGATCAAGTATCATCTATGAAAATAGATAAACTGCTGATGTTTTGGGTTAAAGCCTTTTTTCCGTATAACATAGGTTCAATTCTTGTGTACTAGAAGAACATAACAACAAGTTGCAAATGAATGAGTCATCCATCGCAGAAACTAAAGGTTGAGAAATGAATTCTAGTTCCTTTTTCTGTAGCTCCATTTTTCAGTCATTATCCTTGTCATTCCTAGTAATCCTCAATGCTTGTGATGTTTATAGTATTTTCTCCTGGGTGACATTATCTGCAAATGATATTTCCCAGATACATTTACTGGGACAAAATAATTGACACAGATGGCCTTAAAATGTTCTGGAGACAGGGATCCCAAACATCCACAGTCAGTGCTGTGAGGGATGACCTCTGAGTACACAAAAATGGCAACTTTGATGTTCTAAGTGACATAACTCCACTGGTTTGTGTTTGGCTAATGGAGATAAGAAGTCTTCATTTTGCAAATTGTGACTCCATTTTTCTGCTTGAAACTTACATTAAGAGCTGGAGGCTGGTTCTAGTTTATAACAAAAAGCTGAGCAAAGAACATTAAATGTTTATCTTCACACAAACAATTCAGACCCTTTGAAAAGGCCATGCCACTGTGCTTGAAAGCTGAGTTTAGCATTAAAAATCTTGGGCCCTGAAAAGTGAATATCCATTTCACTGAGCTGCTGCTGCAAAACAACAAATTTCATGACATACAGCATTAGGGGCATTTAAAAATCTCATAGATAGGTACATAGATTATAGAAAAATGGAGGGTATGTCGGTGAAAAGCATAAGATTGATCTTAGAGATAGTACAACATCATAGACTGCAGAGCCTATGCTGTGCTGCTATGTTCTATGTTCTATATTCTGTATGTCAGTGTTAAAAATTTCTCCGAAAATGAACCTATCAGGAACAGCTTCTTCTCCTCTGCCATCTAAACAGACATTGAACCCTTGGACACTACCTCTCTTTTTAATATATAGTATTTCTGGGTTTTTGTACAATTTTTAATCTTCAATTCAATATTCATATACTGTAACTGATGTATTTATTTATTTATTTATTTATTTATCTTCTATGTTATGTATTGCATTGAACTGCTGCTGCTAAGTTAACAAATTTCATGACACATGCATTTGATAATAAACCTGATTCTGATTCTATTATAGCAATAAAGCCCTTTGGGAGTGTTTATAGTGAGAAACTCCTTGGACTCTTCTTCCTTCTCCACCTGTATAGGCCTCAGCTTAGTCCACTTTGCTGAAGTGTTTTCCTCCAAAAAGGTTTGCCAGGTTATCATCTACTCTGGACAGACAGTATTGATCTACTTTCAGTACTGGGTTAATGGTGACCTTAAAATCACCAAAGAACTGACAGACCAATTCTTCTAGGCTACTGAGATCACTGGCATTGCCCATGGGTGCCACTTAACCTTAGGAAGAATTCATTCAACCTCCATGTAGCTAGCTCACTTGCTGCATTATAAGAAACCAGTCAGCTTTTGCAAAACCTGGGTGTGGCATTTTCATTTAACACTATTTTACCCTTGATATGTTTGAGATTTCCAATGCAGTCAAACTGTTAAGCAAACAGTGTCCATTTAAACCAAATGCACTCAGCAAAATTGGCATTCCCTTCTCACTGGCTATTCCATTTGCTTTAAAATACTGCTCAGTTTCCTCAATATACAATATCCAGTTATCTGTTGTGTAATCAGATGTGTCAATCTTTCTGCTGTTGCCAGTCATTTCCTGCTCTTTTTTATATGATTATTATCATCCAGTACTCACTGTTTATGAACTTGTGAATTTTTCCATTTTTTGTCTTTTTTAAAAATAGATCATCTTTTCTTTTGCAAAGAAAATGTGCTGATCTGAAGAAAAATAACATTCTGTGTTTTTTTGTAACTCAATCATTTCTCACTGTGCTTCAACAGATACTGTAGGTAGTCATCTCGGGCTCATTTTAGAAATATGTCAAAGCTACAGTTATGTTTTATAGCTCCAGAAAGTAATTGAAAGGAAAATACAGATGTCCATAATGCATGTCTATCTTTGATTTTACTTTAAGTGAGGCACAGGATGTCGTCATGATGTATGCAATTCATGTATCTTTACATATAGCCCATAAATGCATTATGTAATCAACAAAAATCCTTAATCAAACAATATATTTACAATATTACTAAAATATTAAATACACTACAGTTACTCATACATTTGACATGGTCGCGTAATCAACTAGCTACATCAGAAAATACTTGGAAGCATTAAGGACAGTAGATATGGGCAGGAGAGTCCTCACAGTACATTATGTAACTGGGCAGCAGGGTACTATTTCTATTTGTTACATTATGGACTTCTGGTTTAAGGTGGTACTGGTGAAGATCAGCAACTACTTCCTGGTGACCAATGAAACAAAAAAAACAACTAAATACTGTGTTCACCACACTTTTCCTGGTGAATAATTACCACAAACAATAGCATGTGACTTTCCTTTGGATTTGGAGGTAATTTGATGAGACGCAGTGAGTCAGCAGAAGCGAGGTAGCAGACCCTTTGCCAAGAGTGAGGAAGGACCCGAACATCAATTGATTTAAGTGCCGGGCCCAATTGGAAAGGTTGGGTACAGGCTGAATTGAGTCGGCCAGATCCAGGCCCCTAATCGTATCAAAGCAACAGAACCCGATGGTCAGAAGGTGATTTAAGCACCGGGCCAAATTGGAAAGGTCAGAGTGTTGGGGCTGGAGGCAAGGATTGGATGGTCTAGCTTGCTGCTCTGTGATATTTATTTGGCTCTGTGCTGAACTAAGGCCGTGGCTTCATGCCTGTGGATGCTCTCACTTTCACGGACTTCGGTTCTGAACTCTATTTGCTAGCTTTTATTGTTCACACAATCTGCACATTGGGTGTTTGACCATCTTCTTTTATTAAAATGGGTTCTTCTGGATTTATTTGTTGTGTGGCTGCCTGTAAGGTGGCAAATCTCAGGGTTGTACAATGTATGCATACTTTGATAATAAATGTACTTTGAACTTTCAATGTTGAATTTATGACAATGCTCAGAATCAGGTTTATTATCACTGACAAATGTCCTGATAGCGATAGCGGTGCAGTGTTTGTGTGTGTGTGTGTGTGTGTGTGTGTGTGTGTGTGTGTGTGTGTGTGTGTGTGTGTGTGTGTGTGTGTGTGTGTGTGTGTGTGTGTGTGTGTGTGTGTGTGTGTGTGTGTGTGTGTGTGTAGTTGTTGGTAGTTGGCATCTATCTGTCTTGAAGGACAATGTGTCATGATCATCATCACAACCCTATGTGGAAGGTATGGAGATCCTGAGATGCCCAGTCATCAAGATCCCCCTCTCGCCTCACCAGTGTAGTCCAAAGGAAAGCTTCTGATGCAAAATATTTGGCACCAGCTTGGCTGCAAGAGCTGCCAGAAGGATGTTCAGTGACGTCCAGCCGCCTTAGTGGCTCCACTCTGGATTTGTTGTCTGGGTTTACTCCCGTAGCCTTCATCTCTCCCGAGACTGCCCACTGGGCAGTGGGGCTACTTACCCCATAGCTAGTGATCTGGTTCAAGAGCACCAGGGTGTGTCCACACACCAGTGGACCTGTGTGTTATGTATGCAGGGGCCAGACCTCTTCCACATCCTCTGCAGTTCAGTCTGAGTCCGAAAGGAGTTCAGTTTCCGTGTGTTGCCAGTGAGGAGGCACTAATGAAGCTTGTTGTTGGAGAGGCGATGTACTGGTGGGGAGAGACTTACACATTCAGCTCTCCTTTTCGCAAGACTGTTAGCCAGCAGTGGAAGCTGTAAGTGAGAGTGACAAGTGCTACCCACTACACTACCACATGAGACACATCAGAAAAAAACATTTTGACACCAAATAAATAAATAAGCAAGTAGCAGAAAAAGAGAGAAAAATAACGAGCTAATGTTCATGGGTTCATGGACTGTTCACAAATATGAGGGCAGAGGGGAAAACGCACTTCCTGAAACATTGAGTGTGTATCCAGAAAGCAATCTTTAGATTAAAAAGATAATTCCAGTTAAGGTTAGAAAACAATATTGATTGAGGTTAAAGACAGATTCGGATGAACGTCAGCTCTAGCAGGGTTTGCAGGCTATTACTTCCTGCAATGTGACACCTAATGTCATGAATGGCTGTGATACTTCACTCCCAGATGAGCTCAAAGCTTTTTACGCACGCTTTAAAAAAGAGCGTAAAAGTGCACCTGCCTGAATCCCGGCAGAATTTGGTGACCCTGTGATCCCTATCTCAGAGGGTGACGTCAGAACATCTTTCAAGAGGGTGAACCCTTGCTAGGCATCACGTCTAATGGTGTAACTGGTAGGGCTTTGCAAACCTGTGCCAACCAGTTGGCGGGGGTATTCAAGGACATTTCCAGTCTCTCACTGCTACATTCAGAGATCCCCTCCTGCTTCAAAAGGTCAATAATCCTACCTGTACTCAAGACTTTCACCCAGAAGCACTCACTTCTACTATGATAAAGAGCTTTGATCATGGCCAAGGTTGACTCCTACCTAAGCAAGAAGCTGGACCCACTGCAGTTTTCCTATTGCCAGAATAGGTCTACAGCAGATGTTGTTTCATTGGCTCTCCTCTCAGCCTTGGATCACCTGGATAATAATGATACCTACATCAAGCTGCTGTTTGTTGATTACAGCTCAATGTTTAACACAATCATACCCTCAGGTCTAATCAACAAGTTCCAAAATCTGAGCCTTTGTTGCTTGCCTTGCAACTGGATCCTTGTCTTCCTTACCAGTTGACCACAGTCTGTGCAGATCAGAAATAACATCTCCTCCTTGCTGACAAACAACACTTGTGCATCTCAGGGGTGTGTGCTTAGTCCACTGCTCTACTCTCTCTACATCCAAAGTTGTGTGGCTAGGCACAGCTCAAACACCATTTATAAATTTGTCAACAACACAACTACTGTTGGCAGAATTTCAGATGGTAATGAGGAGGCGTACAGGAGTGAGATAGATCAGCTGGTCGAGTGGTGTCACAGCAACAACTTTACATTCAATGTCAGTAAGACCAAGGAATTGATTGTGTAGTTTGGGAAGGAGGAATTGAGCAAATACACACAGTCCTCATTTGCGGGATCAGCAATAGAAATAGTGAGCAGTTTTGAGTTCTTGGATGTTAACATCTCTGAAGATCTATCCTAGGCCCAACTTATTGATGCAATTTCAAAGAAGGCATGCCAGCAATTATATTTCATCAGGAGTTTAATGAGAATTGGTATTCCACCAAAGACATTCAAATATTTCTACAGAAGTACCATGGAGAGCAGCCTAACTAGTTGCATCGCTGTCTGGTATTGAGAGGCCTCTGCATAAGATCGGAAAAAGCTAGCAAAAATTGAAAGCGCAAACAGCTCCATCATGGGCACTAGACTCCCCAGCATGGAGGACTCCTTCAAAAGGTGATGCCTCAAAAAGGCGACATCCATCATTAAGGAACCCCATCACCACAGACATGCCCTCTTCTCATTGGTACCATAAGGGAGGAGGTAGAAGAATCAGGAGTCTGAAGATGCACACTCAATGTTTCAGGAACAGTTTTTTCCCTTCTGCCAACAGATTTCTGAATGTACAATGAACCCATGAACAGTACCTCATTATTTATTTTGCTTTTTTGCTCATTTTTGCACTACTTATTTAATTTTGTATATATGTATGTAGAAGTTTATAATTTTTATTATTATGTATTGCAATGTAATGTTGCCTCAAAACAACAAATTTTGCGACATATGACAGTGATATTAAACCTGATTTTGATTCTGATTTAGGCTCCTATACCTTCTCCCTGGTGATAGCAATGGTAAGTCAATAAGGATTGGGTGATGGAGCCCTTTTTGAAGATCTCAATGATGGAGAGTCTAGTGCCCATGATGGAGCTGGCTGAGTACACAAGCCTCTGCAGGTTTTTTTTCCCAATCCCTTGCACTGGCACTTCCACACCAGACAATGATGCAGCCAGTTAGAATGCTCTTCATGGTACATCTGTAGAAATTTGCTAGAATCTTTGGAGTCATTCCAAACCTCCTTAAGCTCCTAATGAAACATAGCTGCTTGCGTGCCTTCTTCATAATTGCATCAATATGTTAGGTCCAGGATAGATCTTCCGAGATGTCGACACCTAGAACTGGTCACCCACTCCTCTGCTGACCCCCTGATAAGGACTGACGTGTGTTCTCCCAACTTCGCCTTCCTGAAGTCGACAATCAATGCTTAAAATAACATCCACAGGAGGCTGCAGTAGGGAAGAGGAGGTCAATTCATTAGGAACCTGTCTTTAAGCACACAAAACACCACTGCTTCACCCAACTGGAATTAATTACCTTCAGAATGAGGCTTTTTGATGGTTTCAGTACATTTTCTGCTGGTCTGTTACTGCAAAATTGAGATAATAAGCCACTAATTAAAGGAAGTGCACAGCAGACATGAAAACTAGGAACAGACAGGATACACTGCATATAAAAGACAAAGCCCGGGCATGCTGCTTCAGCTGCTGCTCCTGATTAGCTCTAATTCAAATAACAATATTTCGCTTCACGCTGAGACACTCTCGAGCAGCTGCAGCCTGCCACACAAGCGAGGGTTTCCACAGGGAGAATCAAAAGCACACGCTTTTTTCCCTCGTTTAATTCAGCCGCTGATGTTAGCAGAGCCCAGGAAAAGCAGTCTGGTGGCTTATACGTATGTTTTTTTAATTTGTCAGACTAAGAGAAAAATGAGGAAAAGTGCCAACGAAGCGCTAAATTCTCTGGTGGCATTAATTCCGTCAGACTGTCACCACCAGGCAGTAATTAACTGGAGGAGCTTCAGAGCCTTAGACTATGCAAATTACTTGTGCGTGCTGGCCAATTGTCTCTGATCTAATATGAAAAAGTATATTCTGATCATTTACAGCAACTTAATTTCAAGTGTCATTTGTTCAGCACTTTTCCCACAGTAATTGAATCATTATAAATAAATCCCAACTCTTCATCTTTTATATAACCTTCACAAACATACTGTCTGGGGCTGCTGAAAAGGAATAAGCAGGAAAAGATGCACAGGGCTCATAACAGCCGAAACCTCACATGATTTGAATATAGCCTTTCTAATTTATGTTGTAATGAGCCAATAATTCGTCTCCACATGCTATGGGATTGCATAGCCTTCTGCAAACTGCAGTGGTGCGGGAGGGGTGAGCATTCACACACACACAGCTTCAGAATGAGACACCATCCAGTGTAATCTAGGGTTGCTTTGCTTTTAATAATTTAACAGCGAAAGATTTTAGATGGCACGGTGAGATATTATGTTATTTCTTTTTGTCGCTGTTATACTGTCTTACATACTGGGGTATATGGTGTGTCCAGGGAGGGGTGACACCTCTGGTGAAGGAGCTAGTAGTATCCACCCTGGGGCACCTCTCCCACCTTTGGTCCCCACCAGACACTCAGCTCTCACTTGTAGCTCCAACTGAGTGTGCGATAGCGGCCATACCCTGTTACACTGCCTCGACAGGTGGCTGAAACTGGTGACTGTAGCCGGCAGGCCTCATAACCCGGTGAGATAAGGGAATGTGTTCCTGTTCCTTCTCCCACACGTACTCAGAGCAAAGCAGAGTCACGATGATGCTGTCAGTGTGCAAACTTGATCTCCACAGAACATCTCACCTTGCGTATTCTTTGAAACATTGTGATTCACACCACTCAATATAGGAAAACCTAGTTGGCTTTAATCTTCTGTATATCATTAACTTAATATAATTTGAAAGCATTAGTGGGAAGACATACAGAACTAGTTTGATGCTTTTCAAGATGGTGGTGCACCCGGTCACAGTGACCACTCTGGCTCTAACTAATGGTGTTATTGTTTGCCCTTTACATTTTTTTATGATTGCAAGACGCTGCTGGATATTAAGAACACCAGGCACTGCAAGTCTGCCTTACTAGCGAGTTTCTGGATTGCACAGCATTAGGTTTTTGCAGACAGTGTCATCGCCTGCTACAGCCACCCAGAGAAGAAGGTTTTGGAAGTGGTGCCTGAGGAAATGGAAGCATGGTAAGCGAGCCGGTATTTGTGTAAGACCAAAGGTGAAACCCTGCAGGCTGGCTCTTCCATCGATTCTGCTTTCAAATGTTTGATCACTAGAAAGTAAACTAGATAACCTGAACCAGCATGCGATGAACAACTCCTGCAACTCCTGATGGAAGTGTGGCTCCAGGATACCACCCCTGAAGCGGCTATCCAGTTTAAAGGTTTTTGTCTCTGTTCAGGCGGATAAAAACGCTGCGATCTCCAGTAAGACCTACAGAGGAGGGCTGTGTATCTACGTTAACGAGAACTGGTGTGGGAACACTTCATCTCTGGTACAGTTCTTGATGATGATGTTCAGGCCTTTCTGTTTACCCAGTGAGTTCATAGCCATTGTGACTGTGGCTGTATACATTCTCCCCCTCATGCTGGTTGGGTGCTGAGAGACTGTTCAGCCCAGTTACCAGAGGTTCTAACAGATATTGTCAGCATTTCTCAGGAACAGTCTACTGTCTACGTATGGTTCAAGGCAGCTACCATCATCCTGGTGCCCAAGAGGGTGAAGGTACCATGCATTAACGACTACTGTCCAATGGCACTGACCTCAACAATAATAAGGTTCTCTGAGTGGCTGATTATGGAGCACATTAAGTCTTTTCTGGTTTGTTTATCGCTCAAAATAGTCCACTGACAACGCCCTAGTTTCCGATCGCCATTCTGTCCTGCGCCACTGGAAAATGCTGCCTCATCCACCAGGATGCTGTTTACTGATTTCAGCTTAGCACTTAATACTATCATCCCTCAGACACTGATGGGTAAATTGTCCTTGTTGGATCTTGACACCTCTTTCAGTAATAGGATCTCGTACTTCTTGACTCTATTTTTACCCTGCGTTGGGTATCTCTCTTCCTGCCATCGAAAATAGCTATCAGGAATGTTGCATACGCAGGGCCCTTAGTATTGGCAAGGATCCCTCCCATCCTTCCCACAACCTCTTTGACCCCCTGCCATCAGGCAGGAGGTAGAGTAATATTAGGACAAGAACTGTTAAGATGGGAACAGCTTCAGGCCATGAAGCTACTGAACTCCCTGCTACCTCCCAGATCTCATTACTTATGAAGCACCAGTGAGGTCATACTCTTCATGTTTTAACTTAATGTCATAAATGTACTGTATGCTAAATGTCAATATTTTGGAATATATTTTATTATTTGTTAATTTATTTGTAGTAATATTACTTTGTGTTGTGTGTGAGTTACTGTATAAGTACTCTGTCTGCAACTTAGTTCGGAGGAACATTGTGTCGCTTGGCAGTATATATGTGTACAATGTCCTGTGTATGTTACTCAAAATGGGTTTTTTGGTTTGTTAAGAGTAGGAATGCTTCTTTGTCTGATAAGCGATTCTCTCGCAGTTGTTTTGCTTTATACTTGTTGATATGGTAATTGTATTCATTTGTTAACCAATGGGGAATGTTATTTTGTCTTGTGAGGCTGGGAACTTGGGGGAGGGGTTTTTCGCGGGCTTTTGGTAGAGAGCCGGGAGGAAGGCGTCGAGGAAGGTGGACGTGCGCTGCACTGCTCGGAAGACCACCGGGCGTGGTCCTAGGTGCGAAGACGTGGAGGGCAGAGGCAAGCGACGAGGGGTCAAATGGTTCGATGTTTGAGCTCCAACGATATGCACTAAACTGACTGAACTTTGATAAGTTGGCGCCTTTTTGTTTTTTCCCCTTACATATATATTGTATTGCCTAATACTCTTTTAATTTTAGTAAACTCTTTAAAGTGTATTTCATAACGGTATTTGTTGTGGATTTGATACTGTTGGCGGGCGCGAGGCATTAACTCGATTCTCACAGCACCTGCGGGTACGGGAGGTGGGATTGGTGTGTGGCTGTATCTCCTTTTCCCCTAGACATATACCAGCCTGTTGGGTAAGTGTTACATATGCATACAGTTGAATAACAATAAACTTGAACTTGAAATTCACAGTACATACCTCTTGTCATTGCCACAGATAGCTATACAGCCCAGGTGATTGGGTATATTTAAAGCAGAGATTGATAGGTTCTTAATTAGTAAAGGTGTCAAAGGTTTATGGGAGAAAGCAGGAGAAAGGGATTGAGAGGGAAAATAAACCTGCCATGATTGGAAGGTGGATCAGACTCAATAGGCCAAATGGCCTAATTTTGCTCCTATATCTTATGGCTTTGATGCCTGACCGATCATATAAAGTCTACTCTGGTGGACTGGACAGTTGAGATCATCAGTGAGATCCAACAGCTGGAAGATGGATTTGCAAAGCTTCATGGAGAGTGAAGGGCTTGGCAAAGCTCTGAGGAATTCAAGGTCATGCTCTGCAACCGAGGACCCCAGGACTACACACACCACTGGATCCAGACTTTTGAGGTCAAGAGTGTGGAACTACCTCATTGTAATGGCTTTTCCACTTTAAAAACTCCCCCAAACAGGTTTCAAACACGTCACCACAGAACAAGCGATCACTGTTGAAAGTAATTGCTTTCAATTTGAACTCACAGCAATTTGAATATGCAAGAACGTAAGTAGTGGACTCAGCTCAGTACATCACAGACACGGCCCTACCCACCATCAGTAATATCTGCATGAGGCAGCATTGTTCATCAAAGAACACTATCATCCGGACCATGCCATCTTCTTGTATCATACATCAAAGATCACTATCATCCGGACCATGCCATCTTCTTGTATCATGCATCAAAGATCACTATCATCCAGACCATGCCATCTTCTTGTATCATGAATCAAAGATCACTATCCCAGACCATGCCATCTTCTTGTATCATGCAACCAAGATCACTATCATCCGGACCATGCCATCTTCTTGTATCATGCATCAAAGATCACTATCATCTGGACCATGCCATCTTCTTGTATCATGAATCAAAGATCACTATCCCAGACCATGGCATCTTCTTGTATCATTCATCAAAGATCACTATCATCCGGACCATGCCATCTTCTTGTATCATGCAATAAAGATCACTATCATCCGGACCATGCCATCTTCTTGTATCATGCAACCAAGATCACTATCATCCGGACCATGCCATCTTCTTGTATCATGCATCAAAGATCACTATCATCCGGACCATGCCATCTTCTTGTATCATGCAATAAAGATCACTATCATCTGGACCATGCCATCTTCTTGTATCATGAATCAAAGATCACTATCCCAGACCATGCCATCTTCTTGTATCATTCATCAAAGATCACTGTCATCCGGACCATGCCATCTTCTTGTATCATGCAATAAAGATCACTATCATCCGGACCATGCCATCTTCTTGTATCATGAATCAAAGATCACTATCCCAGACCATGCCATCTTCTTGTATCATTCATCAAAGATCACTATCATCTGGACCATGCCATCTTCTTGTATCATGCAATAAAGATCACTATCATCCGGACCATGCCATCTTCTTGTATCATGAATCAAAGATCACTATCCCAGACCATGCCATCTTCTTGTATCATGCAACAAAGATCACTATCATCCGGACCATGCCATCTTCTTGTATCATGCAACCAAGATCACTATCATCCGGACCATGCCATCTTCTTGTATCATGCATCAAAGATCACTGTTATCCGGACCATGCCATCTTCTTGTATCATGCAACAAAGATCACTATCATCCGGACCATGCCATCTTCTTGTATCATGCATCAAAGATCACTGTCATCTGGACCATGCCATCTTCTTGTACCATGCATCAAAGATCACTGTCATCCGGACCATGCCATCTTCTTGTATCATGCAACAAAGATCACTATCATCCGGACCATGCCATCTTCTTGTATCATGCATCAAAGATCACTATCATCTGGACCATGCCATCTTCTTGTACCATGCATCAAAGATTACTATCATCCGGACCATGCCATCTTCTTATATCATGCAACAAAGATCACTATCATCCGGACCATGCCATCTTCTTGTAGCTACTGTCAGACAGCTGGTACAGAAGCCTGAAGTCACACAGCACCAGGTTTAAGAACCATTCAGTTCTTCAACCAACGAACACGATCCTAATCACAACAGTTTAGCAATATCTTTACCACTTTGATCACTCTGCACTAAAAGTGACTTTGTTTTTGTGTTATTTTATTCCTTGTAAAAATCATTTTTTCTTGTGATTATTTCTTGCATGACACTGTGTCAGAATCAGATTTAATATCATTGACATATGTCACAAACTTAGTTGTAGCAGTACATAGCAATACATAATAATAAAAACCGTAAATCAGAGTAGAATTATTATTCTTATAACCATATAATAATTACAGCATGGAACAGGACATCTTGGCCCTTCTAGTCCGTGCCAAACACTTACTCTCACCTAGTCCCACTGACCTGCACTCAGCCCATAACCCTCCAATCCTTTCCTGTCCATATACCTATCCAATTTTGCTTTAAGTGACAATACCAAACCTGCCTCTACTACTTCTACTTGAAGTTCGTTCCACACAGCTACCACTCTCTGAGTAAAGAAATTCCCCCTCGTGTTACCCCTAAACTTTTGCCCCCTAACTCTCAACTCATGTCCTCTTGTTTGAATCTCCCCTACTCTCAATGGAAAAAGCCTATCCACATCAACTCTATCAATCCCCCTCATAATTTTAAATACCTCTATCAAGTCCACCCTCAACCTTCTATGCTCCAAAGAATAAAGACCTAACTTGTTCAACCTTTCTCTGTAACTTAGGTGCTGAAACCTAGGTAGCATTCTAGTAGATCTCCTCTGTACTCTCCCTATTTTGTTTACATCTTTCCTATAATTCGGTGACCGGAACTGTACACAATACTCCAAATTTGGCCTTTCCAACGTCTTGTACAATTTTAACATTACATCCCAACTCCTATATTCAATGTTCTGATTTATAAAGGCCAGCATACCAAAAGCTTTCTTCACCACCCTATCCACATGAGATTTCACCTTCAGGGAACTATGCACCATTATTCCTAGATTACTCTGTTCTACCATATTCTTCAACTCCCTGCCATTTACCATGTATGTCCTATTTTGATTATTCCTACCAAAATGTAGCACCTCAAACTTAAACTCCATCTGCCATCTTTCAGCCCACTCTTCTAACTGGCGTAAATCTCTCTGCAAGCTTTGAAAACCTACTTCATTATCCACAACTCCACCTACCTCAGTATCATCTGCATACTTATTAATCCAATTTACCACCCCATTATCCAGATCATTAATGTATATCACAAACAACATTGAACCCAGTACAGATCCCTGAGACACACCACTAGTCACCGGCCTCCAACCTGACAAACTGTTATCTGCCACTACTCTCTGGCATCTCCCATTCAGCCACTGTTGAATCCACTTTACTACTTCAATATTAACACCTAAAGATTGAACGTTCCTAACTAACCTTCCGTATGGAACCTTGTCAAAGGCCTTACTGAAGTCCATATAGACAACCTCCACTGCTTTATCCTTGTCAACTTCCCTAGTAACCTCTTCAAAAAATTCAATAAGATTTGTCAAACATAACCTTCCACGCACAAATCCATGTTGACTGTTTCTAATCGGACCTTGTCTATCCAGATAATTATATATACCATCTCTAAGAACACTATCCATTAATTTACCCACCACTGACGTCAAACTTATAGGCCGATAATTGCTAGGTTTACTCTAGAACCCTTTTTAAACAATGGAACAACATGAGTAAACAGTAAAATTAAATAAATAGTGCAACAAGAGAAAAAAAGTAATGAGGTATTGAGTATGTGCCTGTGATGCAGCTGCAAATATGTTTATGATTGCACTTGTGCATATGACAAGAAACTTGACTGGCTTTACCCTCAAGGTGCCTACCCACAGTTGTTAGGTGTGAAACATCCTGGTGCAATGGAATTGATTGGAATTTTATGATTAGCTTCAGCCCTAATCCACGTGCCTTTAGTGCACAACATGAAATAACTCATAATTTGGCTTAAATTATTATTGAATTAATCATTTTAATTTGAACGCAATTATTTTTGATTGTATGACTTGATAAAATTGGTTTGAAAAAAATAATCATTCACTTTGCATTAAATATTTTTCTGAAAATGAAAGAAGAGTTAGTGGATAGTGTTAAAGAGCTTTTGAGCCTGGTTGAGACTGTTTACATAACTGCTGTGTATTTAATATTTTAGTAATACTTGAATAATATTGTAAATGTACTGTTGATTAAGCATTTTTTATTTGCTTAAATAATTCATTATGGGTTATATGTAAAAATACATGAATTGCACACATCATCATGACACCACATGAAACATGCCTGTCTCGCTTAAAGCAAAGCACAAACTAAGACTTGCTTCTCTTGGATCTCGTGTTCTTTGAATTAGTTTCATGTTCTGAAGTTACACAACTTAACAATAACCTTACTTGAAAGATAAAGAGTCCTGATGAAGGATTTCGGCCCAAAACATCGACTGTTTATTCCTTTCCATTGTTGTTGATGACCTGTTGAGTTCATCCCGCATTTTGTGTGCATCCGCAGAATATCTCGTGTTGTATATGTTACAATTTTGAAAGACGTTTGTTCTTTGGCACTTAAATCAATGAATCTGAACAACACTAAATAATTGACAAGTAATCTACAGCAACATGCATCACAGAATCTGGTTATAAACGAGAGGCTGTAATTGCTGCCAGTGGTGCATCTACTAAATACTGACTTAAAGGAGGTGAATACTTATGCCAGCAGTTATTTTATGTTTTATATTTGTAAATAATTTGTGTGTGTGTATATATATATATATATTGGACAAAAAAACAAAATATTAAGGTGGTGTTGATGGGTTCATGGTGACTATTCAAGGGGCAGCATGGTAATGTAGTGGTTAGCACAACGCTTTACAGTAAAGGCAACCTGGGTTCAATTCCCACCGCTGCCTGTAAGGAGTTTGAGCACTCTTGCTATGGCCATGTGGGTTTCCTTTGAGTGTGCCGGTTTCCTCCCACATTTCAAAGATATATCAATTGGTAAATTAGTTGGTTATTGTAAATCATCCCATGTTTCGGCTAACATCAGATTGGGGGATCACTGGGTGGCATAGCTCGAAGTGCCAGAAGGTCTTACTCTGCATTTTTATCAACAGAAGTGCAGAGAGGAAGAAGCTGTTCCTAAAACGTTGAGTGTGCATCTTCAAGTTTCTGTATATCCTCCTTGATGGTAGTAATGAGAAGAGGACATGCTCTGGATGGTGAGGTCCCTGATGATGTCGTTAATGGCAGGGAGGCTATTGACTGTTATGGAGCTGGCTGGGTTTATTAACTTCTGGAGTTTTTGACAATCCTATGCCTTGGTGCCTCCAGGCCAAATTTTGATGCAACCAGTCAGAATGCTCTTTACTTCAGTAGAAATTTGTCTGTATGAATTTGTCATGAAATGTAGCCTTTGGGGTGCCTTCTTTGTAACTGCATCGGGGCCCTGAATAGATCTTCAGAGATATTGACAGACAGGAACTTAACCCTGCTCACTCTTTCCACTGCGGACACCTCAATTAGAACTGCTGTAGGTTCTCTTGATTTCCTCTTCCTGAAGAACATAATCAATTCCTTGGTCTTGCTGACAGTGACTGAAAAGTTGCTGTTGTGACACCACTCAACCCATCATCTATAACACGTCTGTATGCTTCTTCATCACCATCTGAGATTCAGCCAACAACAGCTGTGTTGTTCTTGAATTTATAGATGACATGTCTATGAGAGCAAGATGATCTATCACCCAGTGGCACGCACATCTGCTGTGATGATGTGCTTTCAGCGGTTGGTCATGACTAGAATTAACTCCTGTCGGAGCAAGGACCTGGACCCACCACAATTTGTCTACCAACACAATAGGTCTACAGCAGCTGCATTCTCACTGACTCTCCATCTGGCCTTGCACTATATGGACAACAGCAATCCCTACAGTACGTCAGGCTGCTCAGCATTCAACATCACTATACCCTCAGTACTCCTCAACCAGTTTCAAAACTTGGGCCTCTGTACTTCCCTCTACAACTGGATTCTTGACTTCCTCATTGGGGAAATACAGTTACTGCAGATCAGAAGTAACATCTCCTCCTCACTGACCATTGATACAGCTGCACACCAAGGATGCATGGTTAGCCCACTGCTCTACGCTTTCTACACTCATGACTGTGAGGCTGGCATCAGCACAAAGTTTAAGCAAATGTTTGATGGTTGTCACAGACAGTGCTCTGAAGGGTTCATTTCTGTGCTGTATAACTCTGTGACGCTAAATTGACATCACACGTTAGACAGAGAAGAAAATGATCAAAGTGGAAGTGATTCCCAACAGTGACTTCAGTTAGGTGGGAGATATAAATAAAGAAGAAAATATAATTGGCTGTAAAAGTGTGAGCATTTAATTCAATAACTGTGAGGGAGTTTGCAACTCCTAAACAAGAGTGTGTGAAGTAGTGTCTGCATCTTTTGCAATTTTGCAGCTTTTATATTGACCTGGCCTGAATGTAAGACGGATTGGCACAATTGGTAAACACGACACAGTCTGCAGATGCTGGAAAATACAAAGCAACACATACAAAATGCTGGGGGAACTCAGCAGGTCAGGCAGCATCAATGGAAATGAATAAACAGTCGATGTTTTGTGCTGAGAGCCCTCTTCAGGACTGGAAAGGAAAGGAGGAAGATGTCAGAATAAAAAAAAAGTCAGAGGGAGGGGAAGGAGGCTAGCTAGAAGGTGATAGGTGAAGCCAAGTGGGTGAAAAAGATAAAGGGCTGGCAAAGAAGGAATCTGATAGGAGAGGTGACTGGACGGGATTCAGGGAAGTGATCAGTAGGTGAGAAGACGTAAAACATCGGAGTGGGGAATAGAAGAAGAGGGGAGGTGGAGGGGAAAACCTCATACCAGAAGGAGAAACCAATATTCATGCCATCAGGTTGGAGGCTACCCAGACAGAATGTAAGGTGTTGCTCCTCCACCTTGAGGGTGGCCTCTTCTTGGCTCAAGAGGAGGCCATGGACCAACATGTCAGAACAGGAATGGGAATTTGAATTACAATGATTGGCCACCAAGAAGTTCTGCTTCTGGCAGATGGAGCAGAGGTGCTTGATGAAACAGTCCCCTAATTTACAGCGGGTTGATATTGTGTACATGGACTTCAATCAGGCCTTTAACAAAACCCCACATAGAAGACTGGTCCAAAAGTTTGATGCCCTTAAGATCCAGGGTAATGTGCCAATTTGGATTTAAAGTTGATGAGGTGATAAGAGGGTGATGTTAATGGCTGAGGGTTGTTAATGTGTATGACACTGGGTTATGCCAGTGATGAACCTTAGGGTTTGGTGCTGGGAACCTCCCCATTTGTGATGTGAGTGTAAGAGGTGTGATTAGTAAGTCTGCAAATGGCTTGAAAAATAGTGGTGCGGAGAGTAGACTTAAGGTACACAGAGTGCCATTGATGAGTAGGTAAGATGGCAGAGCAATTGCAAATAGAACTTAAATCTGAAAAATATGAGATGTGTTGGTGTGTGGATGAAGTCACCGGAGAAAAGTCCTGGTAGACATGAAGCAGTCTCTTTATTCAACAAAACAAGATACAGCAGGCATCATATTGAGATTTTTTTGGTGGAAAGGTCTTCTGAGCCCAGTGGTACACAACATTTTATGTGCTAAAGATCAAAGAAAAATTCAGACAAATCCATATTTTACAATACTTCTTTTGAACTACACACCCCTTTCACATCTACCTCCTTTGAAACTAGACTACAGACATCCAAATACACACAAAAAAACAGATCTAAATCAGCATTTTCTACCCATTGTTCAGAGTTGCATTTTAGGTTTAATCTTCAATACATATTCAAATCTGAAGTCAGTACTCTAATACTTTATATCCTAACCGCCCCCCCCCCACCCCAAAACACTCTTACAGTCCCACTTCATGGCCCTCCTGGACAAAATCTGTAGCAGAAAAGCCAGATCTTAAAAAGGATCGTTTCAAATAGGGCAGCCCGGTTTTGGAACCGTTCCAATTACTCTATGTGCATCCACATCTGCCCTACTATCCCTAATGGCTGCCTACAAAATGCTAAATAGAAAGATTGTTCTAGAAATTTGAAGAACAGTCTTTAGAAATGCAAGTTCATTTGAATGACTGTTGGCTCTTTCACTGCAGGCCATTTGTAGGTTAATCACCTTCCTTGTTTTCATCCATTCATTCTCTGACAGCTATAAAACTCATTTTCCAGGGGCACCAGCAAGGTAAGTGCATCAGGCTCACAGGCCCTCTCATTGATGTACAGAAAGGTGTTGGAGTGGTCTCTCTCTGAATGACTAGAAGGACCTCGTACTGAATCATCCAGTCAATTGCTGGCCTAACCACTGAAATCATTTGTATTCACTCAGCTCTCAAGCGGGGGTGGGGGGGGGGGGGGGGTGACCGCTTCATATGCTGTGTGTAATCTTTCTCAGTTTGACATGCTATCAAAGTTCTGGAACCTGATGGCTCTGCTTTAACTTAAATCCCCTCCCAAACAACACACACAAAATGCTGGTGGAACACAGCAGGCCAGGCAGCATCTATAGGGAGAAGCGTTGTCGACGTTTCGGGCCGAGACCCTTCATCAGGACTAACCGAAAGGAGAGATAGTAAGAGATTTGAAAGTAAGAGGGTGAGGGGGAAATGTGAAATAATAGGAGAAGACCGGAGGGGGTGGGATGAAGCTAAGAGCTGGAAAGGTGATTGGAAAAAGGGATACAAAGCTGGAGAAGGGAAAGGATCATGAGACGGGAGGCCTTAGGAGGAAGAAAGTGGGAGGGGAGCACCAGGGGCAGATGGGGAAGAGGCAGAGTCTATTTTCCCCAATATCTTTTCTATTCTATGCTATTCAACTAATAATCAACTTTCAGCAACTGGTCTTCATTACAAAATACTGCACCCAATACACTTCAGCAAGCTATTCATAGGTTTCTGTCATGCTCTCTGTATTTTCTGCGTTTGTGTTTGCTGTGGGT
Organism: Hypanus sabinus; assembly: GCF_030144855.1. NCBI lineage: Eukaryota > Metazoa > Chordata > Chondrichthyes > Myliobatiformes > Dasyatidae > Hypanus > Hypanus sabinus. Next base: position 86,909,434 of record NC_082706.1, read on the forward strand.
GTGTTCCCATCCCATGTGATCAGGTGTGGCTGGCTGGTGTTCATTTCTCAGTCACTGGGTACGTTTGATGACCTGCTCTGTCTGTGGGGGGCAACAGGCAGGTGAGTCATACGGTTTAAGCTGAGTCCAGTGTTCCCCCTGGCTGTCTCAGAGTCTGCATACAAGTGTTTTTTGTACCGTCTGTGATCCCATACATCTGGGAGCATAGCCTACCTTTTCAGGCAGCACCCTTACCATGATTTTGTCACCCTGCTGTTCCCTGGTAATATATCAACCTATGCCTTACCTGTCTCAGCCACAGCTACAGCTTCGGCTAAGGCATTCTTGATGGTTCAGTTCATCTTTTCTACCATTCCTGAACTCTGAGGGTGATAAGGTTTGTGGAACCGTTGTCGAATCCCTAACAGTCAGAGTATTTCCTTCATCACTTTCCCTGTGAAAAGTGCTCCCTGATCTGAGTCCACCTGAACTGGGGTTCCCCACCTTGGGAGGAATTCCTGCAGCCGTGTTCGCAGTGCAGTCCCTGGTTGGGTGAAGTGATCCATAATTACTAGACAGTAGCTTTTCCCCCTGCTTTTTGGCAGGGGCACCATGAAGTCCATCTGGATGTTTCCCCAGGATCCCCTTGGCAGTGGCTGTTTGCCAGCTGTAGTTTTAAGCCCTTACCATGGTTACAGTATGCTGGGCACAAACGATACTAATGCGGCAGAATTTCTCAAAATACCCACCCATCCCTGCCACCACCAGTCCTGCTGGAATGCTTTGACAATAAAACAGGAAGACCAGAAGATACAGGAGAAAAATTAGCTATTTAGCCCATCGAGTATCCTCTGCTATCTCATCATGGCTGATCCCTTTTCCCTCTCAGCTCCAATCCCCTGCCTTCTCCCCCCATATCCCTTCATGCCCCGAACCATCAAGAATCTATCAACCTCTGCCTTAAGTATAGATACAGACTTGGCCTCCACAGCTGTCTGTGGCAATGAATTTCACAGATTCACCACTCTTTGGCTAAAAACAAATTCCTCCTTGTTTCCGTTCTAAAAGGACACCCCTCTATTTTGAGGCTGTGTCCTCAGTTCTTTGGCTCTTCCACCATAAGAAATATCCTCTCCACTTCCACTCTATCAAGGCCTTTCACCATTTGATAGGTTTCAATTTTCTTCTAAATTCTAGTGAATGTAGGCCCAGAGCCAATTAATGCTCTTCATATGACAAGCTGTTTAATCCTGGAATCATTTTTGTGAACCTCCTTTGAACCTTTAACAGTTTCAGCACATTCTTTCTACAATAAGGGGCCCAAAACAGCTCACAATAGTCCAAGTCAGGCCTCACCAGTGCTTTATAAAGTCTCACATTAGATCCTTGCTTATATACTGTAGCCTGTCGGGATGTTGGCAAGCGTAGGTCAGTTATCGATATTGATGCCCCTGTGTCCACTAACATATCGCATTGCTGGCCCCCTAACAATGCTGTTGTGTACATCCACGGCTCACCAGGGCTGGCAGTGGGGGCCACTACCAAATCTTTTTCTGACCTAGAAACCATCTTCACCAGCTGTATGATCTGATTAATAGTCAGACTGGTCAGATGGGGTGCTGATGGGTGAGAGATTGCATGACTGTTGTGACTTTCACCTGTTTATCATTCCTCCTTTTTGAAAACTGCCTCCCACCATGTCCCAATAGGCCACAACTGTAACATATCAACCCCTTTACCCTCCCACGTCTATTCTGGTAACTCCTTGCTGCGTGTCCTGGCTGCCAGCAATCAAAGCAAATCTTTTGTGTCATCGTAGCAGCTGCATCATTATAGCCACTTAGGAATTTCTCTTGTACTTCCTTTGGTCTATCTCACTGACCCATGATACTATCACAGAATAGGTCGACCCCACTGCAGCCCCTAAATCTAAAACTTCCTGATGTGCTGACCTCTGGCCTTCCTTCATCATCTTCAGGAAACTTGGTCGTCCCTCCCTGGATTATCCAACCCTGAATACTCCTCATTCACTCGATATTTACATTCTGCATAATCCATGGCTGTCTCATCAGCTCTTTGAATCATTGCCATTATCATTCCCCAGTTAATCTCGCCTCCCGCCAGTTGCTGCTTCACTTCCCCTTTCAAAGAGTGATATCTTCCTTCATTGCTGATATTTCCAGTAGCTGTCCATGTACTATCCCCCACCCCCTGGGAATTACTGTCCCACATATTACTCGGGCACTTTGCTTTTACCAATGTGTGTATATCTTTGAGATACATTTGATACATTTCAATCATTTCCTCAAGCTTGCACCAGAATTCTGAATTCACACATGTGACTTTAAGTGAGGAAAACTCTGACAAAATCCTTTGGTTCTCCCTGGGGTGAAAGGCTTATGAATGGTCATAATCAAGGTCAAGACTGGCTTGGGTCTTCAGGGTTCCTGACATGATGTTGCCTGACCTCATATATCCTGCCAGATATATCTGAGTGAAACATCTCCTTGAAATATCTCCCCACACGACGCAAAATATAAATGACTGATACCAGTTAAACTGTAGATTCTTAAAATGACAGAGTATGTACTCCAAAATTTTGCAAGTCAGGGTGTGTGTGTGTGTGTGTGTGTGTGTGTGTGTGTGTGTGTGTGTGTGTGTGTGTGTGTGTGTGTGTGTGTGTGTGTGTGTGTGTGTGTGTGTGTGTGTGTGTGTGTGTGTGTGTGTGTGTGTGTGTAAATAACAATTGTCAATATTTTGGGTCGAAATCCTGCATCAACAATTCCTTTCACAGATTATTCATTGTCTAAATTTCAGAATCTTTTCAGTCTCTTTTATATTTTGTAAACTTAAGTAGACTTTGAGAACCCTTCCCCAAAACACTGGTGTCTATGACCAAGATGCAGAGGACTAAATTAAAGTGTAGGAAAGTTAAAGGGGATCTAATGAAGATTTTGTCCACGCAGCGAGTTATTGATATATGGAATACACTGAGGGCTTAGTGAATACAAAGATTCCGCTAACATACATAATACATGCTGCAGGAACTCAGCAGGTCAGGCAGCATCTATGGAAGTGCTGTCATTTTTGGCCGGGACCCTTTGTCAGTAATCAAATGTCCTGATAAAGGTTTTGGCCTGAAATGTAAATTGTTGTCGTTCTCCATGGATGCTGCCTGTCTTGCTGAGCTCCTCCAGCATTTTTGGGTTACTCTGTATTTCCAGCATCTCCAGAATCTCTTGTGTTTAAGATTTTCATAATATTTACATGAATTCTTGAAATGCCATGCCAAAGAAGGGTGAGGGCTGAGTTTTGGAAAACATTATTAGTAAAGATAACTCCACACTGAGCAGCACACATACAAAGCTCCCCTTCAGAAAGCTAAAATGCCATTTCTGTGTTGTATGACCAAAGCTGAACATATTCTTTTTTGACCAAAGGCAGCTATGTTCAACTCTATAATATCATTTATCTCTGCCCAATGCACTTGGTCATGTAAAGCTGAAAACCCTGCACACATCTCCAAAAAAGAATTAATTCATAAGATTCTGTATAATGTACAGGTAGCTGCCAGTATAAAATCCAAATCAGTTTATGTAAATCTCTCAAATGTAATGAACATTATCACATTCTTCAGACAAGTTTAGCTTCATCTGTTATGCCTCTATTCTAGTATGTAAAATCGCTCATAAGCTCTGCTCACTAACCTGACTAAAGGATTCATCCTTTGTTTTGAAATCTCTCTAAACTTGCCATTCCCCATTCCTTTATCCTTCTCAACCCTTAGAGTCCTTGGTGTTCCTCCTTTCCTGTCTCCTGCATACACTCAGTGGCCACTTTATTAGGTACACCTGTATACTTGCTTGTTAATGCAAATATCTAATCAACCAATCACGTAGCAGCAACTCTTTACATAAAAGCATGCTGACATGAACCATGAACAACATGGTTCAATTGTTGTTCAGCTTTAGTGTCAAATGGGGAAGAAATGTGATTTAAGTGACTTTGATCATGAAATGATTGTTGGCACCAGATGAGGAGGTTTGAGTATCTCAGAAACTGCTGGTCTCCTGGGATTTTCACATACAACAGTCTCTAAAGTTTACAGAGAATGGTGCAAAAACAAAACAAAAAAAAACATCCAGTGAGCAGCAGTTCTGAGGGCAAAAATGAGAGAGGTCAGAGGAGAATGGCCAGAGTGGTTTGAGCTGACAGGAAGATGAGAATATCTCAGGTAACTACACATTACAACAATGGTGTGCAGAAGAGCATTTCCAAACAAACAGCAGATTGAAAATTGAAATGAATGGGCGACAGCAGCAGAAAAACATGAACATACACTTGGAGGTCACTTTATTAAGTACTTCTTGCATCTAATGAAGGGGCCACTGAGTGTATGACTGTTAGTGTCCACATCTGCAACTGACTTCATTGCTTTCACATCTCTCGAAAAATGCTTCTTAGACCAGGTCTTTGCCTGACCATGTTGCCTAACTGTAACTCAACGTCAAGTTTTATTCTATGAAACATCTTGGGATGCTATACTATAATCAGAGCATTCTGTATATGCAACTTATGTTTATTATTTTAACAGAAATTGGAATATCAGCAATATTTTTAAATAAATAAGCTAGGACATTTCCACAAGGCCACTATGGCAGTGAATTTTCAACTGAGTTCTACAAAATTAATATTGTTCTTTTTGACCAGTGACTGCCTTTTAGATACCTAAGCAGAATTCACTGGAAGACCCAAATTTAAAGTTATGCAGTAATATCACTTGTATTATTTACTGCAAAGTTGAAATAACTAAGAAAGTTACAGTTTCTTTACTGTGAAGCACAGATTCACACCAGGACTCAGGACTCACACCACTAGATTCAAGAACAGTTATTACCCCTCAACCATCAGGGCTTGAATACAAGGGGATAGCTACACTCAACATCACTTGCCCCATCATTGAAATGTTCCCACAACCAATTATCTCACTTTCAAGAACTCTTTATTTCATTATCTCATATTCTTGTCATTCATTGCTATTTATTAATATCTGCTTTTGCATAGTTTGTTGTCCTTTACACTCAGGTTGATCTTTCATTGATCCTGTTATAGTTACTATTCTATACATTTGCTGACTATGCCCACAAGAAAAATGAATCCCTGAGTTGTATATGGTGACATATATGTATGTTGGAAATAAAAATTTGCTTTGAACCATGATCAAAAGTTTTGATTTTGTTAACATAATTTTATTTAATGATTGCCTAGGAAGCTGCACACAGATGTCGCTCCTCTCTGCTGACATTCTGTTTCTGATTCTAATTTTCTCTCATTACAATAAGAATGAAAAAAGAAATAGAGGCATGATTAAGTATTTTGAAAAGAAATTGAAAGGCACTTGAGAAGCGCTACAAAAAATAGATGTGAATTTTGCATTCTCACCACCTGCTTTTCTGTGCACTAATTGTACATATATCATCATAGGTATTACGAGTGAATCTGCAAATTCTGAAGATCTCCTGATGAAGAGTTTTGGCCCGAAACGTTGTCACTACCTCCTGCCATAGATGCTGTCTGGCCTGCTGAGTTCTGCCAGCATTTTGTGTTTTCATTATAGGTATTGCTTCATTTTAGATATGAATTAGAGGAGCCAACGTTCATCCTTGTTAATCTTTAAATGTGAAGCTATTTCTTGAGTAGATTGGATTGTATTTTAATGGTGAAGTTATCACTACAGTCTTTTCCTCATAAGATATTATCTAATGCTAATATGTATAAGCATTAGCTAATAGATTCAGATCTGTTTGATTTGTTCAGCTAGACAAAAAGCTGCTTACAAGATTAACATAATGTCATATTAATGATCATTTCTTGAAGATATTCCATTAAATTATTCATTGTGAATAAATATATGTTTATTATCTTCTCCTATATACTTTGAATGATCCTTTTTCACTTACAGATTTTTTAGCCGAACTTAGAGACATGGTCAGCTCTTCCTTTGTTCAGGATAGGCGGCCTCCTGCCCTCACAGCGAGTGTGTACAAAGCTAGACACGGAGTTAAACACCTTCTCAAAAATCATTCGAGCCAAAAGCTTTCTTCAGGGTTTTTAATGAGGGATTTTGGAACTGTAGAATGTTAAGTAAAACATGTATTAGATTCAATACAAAATGAAGGTTTATCTTCCTTTGGGTTTGAATCTGAAGCCGAGGATGCAAGTTCAGGAGGAGGACTGGGTAAAAATTCAGTGTGAAGCATGACAGGAAGCTGGTTCCTACCTTTGATTCCATCCCCTGTGAGCAACCATGTCATATTATTGGACTTGTGTCAATGGTCAGTTCTTTAGTCAGCTTCCTAGAGAAATGGCCACCACAGTCCAGGTCAGCTGCTGCTTCATAGACCTTTGCTTCTGCTACTGCAGCCTCAGCTTCACACTCCTCCTTGGGTACCCTCAATGGAACTTCCACACAAGCTTTCTCCATGCTCGTGCATGCTTTCTCCCTGCTTACATGAGCTTTTTCAATAGCCTTTCAACTTTGTGCTTAGCATCACTGTCCTCACTCTTGCTGCTTCAGCTCTGGTACGGGCTCATGCTGTAGCTATGCTAAGCATGGATTTGCTTGAGTGTTGTGAAGACACGATTGATGCACTATTTTCCTACCTGACTTCCAGGGCTCAGCGAGCGAGGTTGCTGGGGTTGGGAGCTGACATGGCAATGTAGAGCATTCAGACGCACCTCTGGTCTACAGGAGATACCTTTGAAGATGATTTATCTTTTCATTCCACTACCTTGCAGTGCATTGTGTACAAAGCTAGGCAGGGAGTTAAACACCTTCTCAGAAATCACCCAAGCTGAAAGCTTTCTTCAGAGTTTTTAATGAGGAAACTTTTTGAAACTTCAGTAAGTTAAGTAAAACATCTATTAGATTCAATGCAGGTTCGTTGCGCGCCTGAATATACTAATATTATTGACTATTCTCATGATCGGCATTAGCTATGCTATTGATTGGAGCAAGTTCATACTGCAATGATAGCTTAATAGCAATGAATGATAAACATAACACTCCCTTCAAAGTACTTCTACTAAATGTTTACCAATGCTAAGAAAGCTTAGCATTCACAGATACTGTTGTTTCAAGAGCAAGCAAAGAGTGGATGGAGAAGGATATCTTTCTGTCGGGTTTGCTTCAAGTCAAAATCCAAATTAACCTGCACAGGAAATGATGTAAAGAAACAACTTACAAACAGGAAGTGATGTTTGTACAAAACAGACTGCATACAAAATGAACAGCACTTCTAGAGGCCAGAACAGACAGAAATGGAGCCAGTAATATATCTTGAAATATCAACTTGATTTATTGAAAATCACTTTAAGCTACATACCCAGTTCATTCTTATAATCATGTTCGACAGGTATATCAGATTTTTCTAGGAGTGGATAAGACCTTTGACTTAATATCTGTAGACACATGCTCAGTGAGAAAGGAAGATCATTCTTTCTTCATTTGAAGAGCTAAGTTAGAGTTGTTCCCCCTCATCACATATTAATATTCATCTCCACAGTCCTGGTTTGACCAAGGGAATTCTGTTGATCCTAAGAAACTCGGGTTCTTTTGGAATGAATTAATAACATATAAACTCAGTGGCCACTTTACTAGGTACTTTGTGTAGCTAATAAAGTGACCACCGAGTGTACGTTCATGGTCTTCTGTTGCCGTAACACAGCCAATGTGTGACACATGGCCAAATGGTTAAGGCGTTGGACTAGTGATCTGAAGGTCATGAGTTCGAGCCTCAGCTGAGGCAGTTTGTTAAGCAAGGCACTTAACCACACATCCAGTCCACCCAGCTGAAAATGGGTACTGGCAAAATGCTGGGGATAAACCTAGCCATAGACTGGTGTCTTATTCAGGGGTCTGTCTCGTACTCTCAGTCACTTCACACCATGGAAACCGGCATAAGCACTGGCCTTATGAGCCTATAAAGCTCGGGACAGACTTTAACTTTAACTTTTAACCCAGCCACCCATCCACTTCAAGATGCCACATGTTGTATGTTCCAAGTTGCTATTCTGCACACCACTGTTGTAACGCATCGTTATTTGAGTTACTGTCACCTTCCTGTCAGCTTGAACCAGTCTGGCCATTCTCCTCTGACCTCTCTGAATAACAAGGCATTTTTGCCCTCAAAATTGCTGCTCACGAATGTTTTTCTGTTTTTTTGCGCCTTTCTATGAAAATTCTAGAGACTGTTCAAAGGTTCATTTAATATCACAGAATGAATATAGTATACAACCTGAAGTTCATATTCCTCACAGACATCCACAAAACAAGAACCCCATGGATTGTTGTGCATGAAAATTGCCAGAGATCTGCAGTTTCTGAAATATGAAAATCACCACTTTTGGCACCAAACATAAGGAGCTTGAATGCTTACTTGTGACTATCTGTGCTTCCGCCAGATGCTACAGTCTCCTTCCATGTTCCAAGGATGTACAATTAGGGTCAATGTGTTGTGAGCATGCTATGTTAATGCAGAAGTCTGGCGGTACTTGTAGGCTGCCCTTAACACAAGCATCACTGATTTCCTTTGGCAAAATTGATGTATTTCAATAGACAAGGAGTAGGCCATTTGGTCCTTCGAGCCAGCACCGCCATTCACTGTGATCATGGCTGCTCATCCACAATCAGTACCCCTTTCCTGCCTTCTCCCCATATCCCTTGACTCCGCAATCTTTAATGGCTCTATCTAACTCTTTCTTGAAAGCATCCAGAGAATTGGCCTCCACTGCCTTCTGAGGCAGAGCATTCCATAGATCCACAACTCTCTGTTGAAAAAGTTTTTCCTCAACTCCAAATGGCCTACCCCTTATGGCCTCTGGTTCTGGACTTCCCCCAACATCAAGAACATGTTTCCTGTCTTGTGTGTGTTCAATCCCTTAATAAACTTATATGTTTCAATGTATATGCGACAATAAAGCAAATCTTTAAATGTTTATGCTTCAGTAGTCCACATTATAGTTCAAATATCATATGGACCACCAGTACATTATTAGAATAGGTTGGATTGAGTGCAGAGTACAAAAGTATAAACTCAGAGATAAAACCCCAGAGTTGCCTATGGAACTACCATCACTTTGTCCGAAGGTGAAAAAGAAAAAAATACAATTTTAAGGCAATTATGCCAGGTGATTAAAAGAGCAACAGAAACCAGAATCATATCAGAACAGTAAAAACAAAGAAATATAAAAATGGAGAATCAAATAGAGCCAGAACAAGAAAAACTGACAAAATAGAATTCAGCACTCTTTATCTGAATGCATACAGATAGATAAATTTAATGTCATAGATAGAAATATTATCTGACAGCTGTTATGGACAATAGTTTGCAAGGTGACCAAAGCGATGAAGATAATATTCTGAGATGTTTGGTATTTTGGAAGCGTAGGCAGAAGGAAAAGGAGGGGGGCAGCTCTGTCAATAAATAATGAGGTCACTGAAGTGGAGAGGAATGATATTCACTTTGAGCATATGATCTGGGATGGAGCTAACAAATAATAAGGGGAAGAATCACTGCTCAGCATGGGCACTCTATTGCTTCACAATATAAATCAAATAAATAGTGAGAAAGTTATTTCTGTTATCAAGGACAATTTTAATTCATGCTATAGATTGAACAAATCAATGATTTTGTCGTCAAGGGTGGCTTCGATGGTGAGATATTGCATTGTGTATTTTCTTGAAGGAAGATGTTGAGCATTTAATATAGTTTGTAGAGGGCATGAAGATATAACTTGCAATCACAATAAAACTATTTGGTTAAGGGATCCTATTTTTTTGCTTTCTTGTAAACTGCAAAGCTGAGCATTAAGGCAAAAGAGTTGGTAAGATTCATTTCTACAAGTCTATCAGACCATACTTCACTCAACCCTTTGAGAATAAGGCTACAAATATGGTAATTCCAAATAGAACCATAAAGTTTACAAAGCAAAAGGATTCCACTTCTGACTATTAGCTAGTAACAAAATTATTCCCCTGTATCATCTATCATTTTTCCATTCCAATATATATCAATATTACTTTTAAGGTATACTATTATTTTTTTCTCCTCTCAATCAGTTCTTGTGGCAAAGTTTCCATGCTACAAGAACACTTCAGGAAAAACGATTTAGTCTGAATGAAGTTTCTGATTATTTTATTAATTACAATAATTCATATTGGCAGTAAAAGATACAGGCTAAATGGAGGTAATTTTCAAAGAGTTAACTAGCATTTCTGCCCTCAGCAGGATAATAATGATATACTCTAACCTTTTGTAGTGGCCGTACTCAGCATTTTGTAGCCTAATATTTAGCCTGCGGGTTTATGCCTAATTTGGCCATCTCAACTAATAGATACTGAAGAATGAGGGCCTTTTGGATCGGTTCATGATTCATTATAATTCCACCGCTGTTTGTAAGGAGTTTGTATGGGTTTCCTCCAGGTGCTCCACTCTCTTGTCACATTCCAATGACGTACAGGTAAGGATTAGTAAATTGTGGGCCTGCTACATTGGCATGGTGACTGATGGAGGCTGCCCTCAGCACATGCTCGAATGTTTTGGTCATTGATGCAGCAACACATTTCACTGTATGTTTCAATGTGATAAATAAAGGAAACCTTTAATAATTCATTCTAATTCAGTAACACACATGGCTGTACAAATATCTTACGAACCACCAGTAGTCAACAACACGAGACACATGTGAGGCCCAGTTGGTGCTTGCTGTCCTCCCCACTTTGTGAGGTACAAAGTGGAGCATGGAGTTGTTTTAGACCCAAGAGGCCACAAAAGCATCAGCGCTGATGTAGACCATAGACCACATTACACAAGATCACCATGGACGACAGTCCCATACTGAAGTGGCAGGTGTTGAAGCACACCTGGAAGGGCATTGTAAATCCAAGAGGGCAGATAACTTGGTGGTGAACTGAAGTGCACAGAGAATGAACAGTAATTTTGGAAGGATTTTTCTTCTCCTTTTGCTCGCATTCTTCATTTTAAAATGAGATATGTAATGTTGGTTATTACCACTATAAATTTGCTATAACTGTGTTGAGAGTAAGTAAGTCACAACAAGGATTGTCTCCCACTTAAAGCATGTTTCTTTGATTTAATGATGTTCCCTTTTTGTTAAGTTGAATCACTGACTATGTCCCAGTGCTTTAGAAAGACAGACGAAAAACTAATCTGATCCATTATCACTGTCATTCAGCTAAGGACCCAGTGGTTCAGTAGCAGATAATTCCCATGGAATCACTGACTGTTTCCCAGTGTTTTATAAAGACAGACTAGAAATTAATCTGATCTATTATCACTGTCATTCAGCTGAAGATCCAGTGGTCTCTGGTTCAGCAGCAGATGATTTCCCATGGAATCTGAAAAAACAGTCCAGGGTATATTGGATGCCAGTGTCATATATAAAAGTGCTAAGAGCACTGCAGTGCAGATGTCCTGTGTTTAATGATCAGAAAGTACCAGTAGAACATTAAAACATATTTTTATTCCTGCTTTACTTCTTCCTCCATGGTACTGTTTTCATTGCATGTGCCATCTGGGGGAAATATTAGTTCTGACAGGGAAAAAATTATACTATTATACTAGTGCAAAATCAGATTACTTATACTCAAATGCACTCTATCGCACATCCATAAGCAAAAAAAAAAACAATGATTTGCAAAAGCAATCATGTTTGATTTGACTTTGATGTTATTAGGATGGCAGAAGAATATAATGATTTTTATAATAAGAATAAGCTAAGCTCTGGCATCCATAAGGATTATCTAAATGATGCCTTCAGCATAGTTCAATGCTTGAACTACCATCAATGTTTTAACTTTAAATCAAGATTAAACGTATGCACAAAGGGAAAGCAGGCATTGGAAACTATGCATACTGATGTGCTGAATTAGTTACACCCTGCATTTGAACGATACTCACATAGCTACTCAGATTCTCCCTGCTGTGTTGAGCCTGTAGGCACATGTTTGAGCCATCACCTGAATCCCAGAAATGAACATCAGTTGGTAAACATATTGACTTTTCCACACCAGTAAACTTTAAAACAATAATTTATTGAACCCTGCACACAGGTCTGGATTTCCAGGGAAATAGGTCTGCCAAGTATGATCAATAATAATACAGAGTGAATGACTGACAAGAGTCGATATGAGTGCTGTATGAATCACAAGTTTGTAAATCAAATATCAGCTCAAAATGCCGAAATTAAAAGTCCTCTGTCAACTTAAGTAGCTGAATAATGATGATCAAAAAGCAAACATATTGTATTTATTTTAATTTTTCTGGCACAGGTCAAAACATGCATTGAAGAACTAAGCTCTTTTTGTACTTGTGAGGAAGAAAAGCTGGCTTTAGAACACATTTGAAAACATAAGGACCCAAGAATACACTTCTGCTTAGGTCTGTTGCATAATTCAATGAAGTCATTTTTGATCCCTAACCTCCTTTCACCTTCCATCTAATTCCTGTTTCCCTTGATTCCCCGAAAGGCCAAAAGAGTCAATTGATTTCAATCTTGAGTCAGCCAAACAATTTAGCTTCCATAGCCCTCTGGATTAGAAAATTCCACAGGTTTGCAGTCCTGGGAATGAAGCAGTTTCTTTTTATCTTTTTATTGAAAGCAAGCTATTTATGGCCATTTACAATCTATTTTAATGATTTTAATGAAACATCCTTTGTGAAGTGTTGGAATTTGCTGATCAGAAAACTATAAGCAGGATGACTAAAGTGGCTAGTAGTATAGAAATGAAAGGGCAAGAAGCTGGGAGAAGGAACTCAAGGTGGAGAAATGAAAGGTTTTTCTGGCATAATGAAAAGTAAGTTGTTTCATAAAATAATAAAACCAAATACTATTTGAGAGATGATTCTGGAAGGCAAAAATAGATTGGCTTCTATCACAAGGATGCGTGTAAGATTCTGAGAGGATTTGACAAGGTGGATGTAGAAAGATTCTTCTCAAGGCTGAAAAATATAGAAATTGTGACATTCTTTCATCAAAATCTTACCAATCTGAACTTGGCCCATTTAAACCTATTATTGAACAATCCTGTGTCCATCCTGGTATATTATACATAAACTTATCAACCCTTAATAATAACCCTTTCTGGAAACACAGACAAATTACATTCATCGTTTCATCCTTAGCCATCTTGCCAATTATACCTTCAAAAATCTCCTAATTTGTCAAACATAATTTCACTTTGATGAAACCATGTTGACTATATTTAACATAATGAGTTTCTAAGTGGCCCATTACTCTTAATAATGCATTTTTTTATTTCCGTAACAATTTTTTATAGAGCCCAAGGATGCACGTCATTATTGCAAAGATTTATTAGGTTTCAGTCGAATTAATTTCACTAGAATATTTCCTTTAGTGATATTTGATTAATGAAAATCACTTACTCTCTTTGGACACTTTATATAATTTATGGTCTGGTCATTATGATTTTTGTATGATATATAGAAGATAGTGGATGAACATTTCTGTTATTTGCATATCATCTCTCCTAACTTAGAGTCTAAAAGAACTTTCTGTTTAATCAGCATATTCTTACTACATGCTTTTATGCCTTTTGCCCCATGTTCTAAGTTCTCTCTTATGTTTATAAGATATTGATGTTTTGTTTCTGGTTCCTAAAAGTTTTCACAATATTTGTGGCATTCCTCCAATTTAATTTGATCTTCAATTTTTTTATTAATCTCAGATACATAATCTTCCCAATGGAGGTTTCTCAAACCTGATGTAAGTTTTAACTTTGACTCTTTCCATTTAAACACTGTGAGGACCATAACAGACTAGTCTACTTATAAGTTATTATCCATCTCTACATTAAGATGGATATATTAATAACTATTCAAATATTTGTACTGTATATGCTTCTCAAATCTTTTAAAATATTTTCCAACCCTCTTCACCTATTTGCCCCTCAGTATTATTTAGACTGAAGACAGTCAATTTGTTATTTAGTGCACCATTCACAAATTCAAATAAAACAATTTTATTTTTTTTTCACTCTTCCCTTCATCTCTTTTATTATAACATTTGTTGTTAGGTTTGGATTATTGCGTAAACTGTAGTATGAAATAACGAGTTACCTACATATTTCCATGTACTATACTAAAGATGTTCTCTTGATGCCTTCTACGAACTCAATTTCAAAATTATTTTTGCTTCATTCATTTATCTACATTTTCTGAATATTACATTGTCTTTGTTACAAGCCATTCTTATTTATTGATAGATATTGTCATCAGATAGTGCACCCACCAATAATTTTACCCCTTCTTATCTCTTGTGTTCACCAACCACAGATTTTAATTCTGGATCTTCAGACCAAGTGATTCTCTATCATTTATTATGATGCCAACCCCTACCCTCTACAACTTTCTTTTTCAATTTTACATGAAACTTCAAATACATTAGAATATTTAATTCCCAACTTTGTTAATTATACACCAGTATCTATTTAAAGATGATTAAATGAAATCTACTTATCTGCACATGTTGTTCATTCATACATTTTGTTATAATTTCTTTATAATTTGAAATAAATATTCTTTTTGCTTCTGCGAGTATCATAACTTAATGGTTAGATTACAGAAGTAGTATTTAAAGGCCTGCTTTAGTGATCATTGCCCACAAAGGCAGCTGTGGAGTTTAAATTAAATAAATCTGAAATTATAGTCTAACAGTGAAGCTACCAAGCTGATTTAAAATCTCATATGGTTCTCTAATTCTCTTCAGAATGGAATAATCTGCCATCCTTGGCCTAAAGTAAAGCAAGGACCTCTAAAAAGACTTTTAGCAGTCAATGATAGAAAATAAACCCCAGATTTCCATCAACATTGACATTTTATGAACAAAATTAAGAAAAGGTCGCTGTATTTACCTTATTCAAAATTCAAAATAAATTTTATTATTAAAGTACACATATGTCACCATATACAAACCTGAGATTCATTTTCCTGCAGCATACTCAGCAAAGTTATAGAGTAGCAACTATAACAGGATCAGTGAAAGATCAACCAGAGTGCAGAAGACAACAAGCCATACAATTGCAAATATAAATAAATAGCAATAATAATGAGAACAAGAGATAATGACATAAAGAGTGCTTAAAGTGAGGCTATTGGTTGTAGGAACACTTCAACGATAGGGCACGAGAGTGTCGTAATCCTTTTATTCAAGAGTCTGATGGTTGAGTGGGTAGCATCTGTTCTTGAACCTGTCGGTATGAGTCCTGAGCTTCTGTATCTTCTACTTGATGGCAGCAGTGAGAAGAGAGCATGGCCTGGGTGGTGAGGATCTCTGACGATGGATGCTGCTCTTCTATCACAGCATTTCATGTAGATGTGCTCAATGGTTGGGAGGGCTTTACCCATGATGTACTAGGCCAAATCCACTACCATTTGTAGGACTTTACAGAATATGTTTTGAAAATAAACAATGCTTTTGCTATCTCATCTTTGTTTTATTTTGCCTATATCAGTACACTGATCTTTAGAACCTAGACCATAGAACATTACAGCACAGCATAGGCCCTTTGGCCCATGATGCTATGTTGATCTTTTAAGCTACTCTAAGATCAATTTAACACTTCCCTCCCATATAGCGCTCTAATTTTCTATCATCCAGTTGCCTATCTAAAAGTCACTTAAATATTCCTAATATATCCACCTCTACCAAACCCCTGGCAGTGTAGTCCTTCATCCACTACTCGCTGTGTAAAATCTTACTCCTGACATCCCCTATACTTCCCTCCAATCACCTCAAAAGTATGTTTTCTCACAGTAGCTATTCCAGACCTGGGGAAAAGTCTCTGGCTGTCCACTTAATCTATCCCTCTTATCATCTTGTACATCTCTATCTAGTCACCTTTCATCCTTCTTCACTCCAAAAAGAAAAGCCCTAGCTTGCTCAATGAATCCACACATGGCATGTTCTCCAATCCAGGCAGCATCTTGATAAACCTCCTCTGAACCCTCTCTAATCTTTCACATCCTTCCTATAATGAGGCAACCAGAACTGATCATGGTCTAATCAGGGTTTTATAAAGCTGCAGCATTACCTCGTGGCTCTTCAACTGAGTCCCCTGACTGAGGAAAACCAGCACACCATGTGCATTCATCTTGCATGACAACTTTGAGAGATCTACAGATGCGACTTTGATTACTAATGTTGAACAAAATATCACCTCACCTGCATCCTAAGCCCAAACAACATATATACAGTAGTACAAGGATGCATCTGTAGTCATTCAATTTGACAGGAAAAAAATCACACCCTTTTTTAAGTCGAGTCAAAGTGTTATGGTCCGGTCTGGAGTCTGCATTCCGGGTCTTGATCCGGTCTGCAGACTCCGGGCTCCGGGTCTTGTAGCCATCCATCCTGTTGCCCTTGAGCCCAATTAGTCACACCTGTGGATCATTGTGGCTTGTTGGGGCTCAAGGAGACGCACCTGATGTCCAGCGGCGGGTGTTGTGTATAGGGGGCTCTGGGACTGAATGGAGTTAGGGAGTTGTCTTGCTTTTCCTCTGGTGTCCCTGGCTTGGAGTGCTCCTTGTTAAAGATGAGTTCTTTGAGTAAGTGTGGCAGTCACCCTGGACCTAGTTCCCTTCCTATACCTTGCTTCTGTTGGGCAAGTCTGGCTGGACTGCTGTTGTCTGGTGGGGGACTCTGACCCTTTCCATCCCTTGCTGCTGATGGGTTGTGCCCTGCAACCTACCCAGGTGCCCTGTGACCTGTTCAGGCCCCTGTGTTTTTGCCTTGGAGGTCCGGGTCCTGCCCAGGAGTTATGTGGCCTGTCCAGTGAACTCCTAGACCTTGCCTGAACTCTGGGATCCTGCCTTGCCTGAACCCCAGCATCACTTTGAATGTCATGTCCCTCAGGCACACCACAGTCACCACATCTTTTCTATTGTTTAGTTGTTCCTGTCCTGCCCCTAGTACTTCAATGCCTATGTCCTGCACTTGGGTCCAGCCTCCTGTCCCCATATGACACAAAGATGAGGACAGCACCTTCTTCCCCAACAGTAGTGCCATTGCCCATGAGCTAAAATCTCTCTCTCCCTGTCTTTGTCAATGCACTGTGTCCTGCCATCTCTGTCCCATCTTGTTTTATGTATTTAATTTACTAAAAAAAATGCTATATTTCAATTTTGTTATCTACTTAATTCATCCCAGCTCTTTAGATAAACTACCACTTAAGATAAGAAGGATTCTTTTTTTCTGAGGACTTTAACAGCAAAGTTTTACTCAAACATATTCAACAATGTAAAACAAGGACAGGTGGTAGCCACTTTATGTGTAGTAACTCACAAAAGCATCTGCAAATAAGCAGATAATCTTTCTTGTCACTTTGGGAAAAATATTGCCCATGACAAATGGATGACATCTCTCACTTTTCTTCTTTGCGTTGCCATATGACTTAACATGTCTTCTAGGTGGTTGTTTGGGACTTGAGGACCTGAGTTACAGAGAAAGGACTTTATTTTGTGGAACCTGGGAAAATGAGGAGAGGTTGGAAAGAGATATACAAAATTATGAGGGGTATAGATAGGGTAAATGTAAGTGGGTGCAATACAACAGGGGGAGCTTCTTCACTCTGAGGTGGGGTGAGAGTGTGGAATGAGCTGCCAGTGGAAGTTCTGGATGCAGGTTCAATTTCAATATTTAAGAGAAATTACCTACCTAGTACATGGATGGGAGGATTATGGAAGGCTATGGTCCGGGTGCAGGTCGATGGCATTAGGCAGAATAATAGTTCGGCAATAGTTTGTACTGTAGTGTTCTATCACAATGACTCTATCATTCTTTTACCTTCTGGGTGGCGCCATGCGATTTAACTTGTCAGCTGGGCAGTGGTTCTCAAAAGTTCAACAAACATCTAAACGAGAAGCACTTGCTTAGTCCTGCATTGGAGTCTGGGTTTTGAGTGGGACTTTATACTGTAATCATCTAACATCTGAGAGCAGCCATTGAATCACAGTTGGCAATTGTTACCATAGGTGTGTTTTAACCCATTCATTGAGTTAGCCAAGTATGTGAATAGCATAAATCAAGGATCAAAATTATTCTACATGCATTAGGAATTTGCTATGGTGTGTTGCTCAGGGCACAACATGTAACAAGAAACAACAATATTCAACAATTATAAAGAATTACACAAAAAACAAAGTTCCAGCTATGGAATAAGATGAGCATAAATACATAGCTACCAGCATATATTTACAAGGTAAACAGCATTATAAGATGTGGAGTGCAGTGATGGTGGTAATAGATAGAGGGGTTGAGGTGGGGCTATCTGGAATAGTTGGTCAGATTAACTGCCTGGAGGAAGAAACTTCTAAAAAGTAGAGAAGTTTTCATCTGAACAACCATTTATCCTGCGCTCTATAAATGTTGACAATATTGCCCTTGAAAATGTCGACCATTCCCCCTACTTTGGCAACATTCTCTGCTCAAAAGCAAATATCAACTCAGAAATCAACCACTGACTGAGTAGTGCTAGTGGAGCCTATGTAAGATTAAGGAAAAAGAGTCTTTGAAGATTGTGACATGTAGTCCAAACAAAACATGTCCATAGACCAGTCATCCTACCTACATTACTGTATGGAGCAGAAACAGAAGGAAACTGAAAGCCCTGGAACAATATCACCAAAGATCCTTAGGAAAGATTTTGAGAATCAGGTGGATTCTCACTTGAACTGACACATTATGCCAATGAGCTGGAAGACACCGATACAAACATCATCTCCACCACAATAAAGCCGCACCAACCCTGATGGTCATGTCATTCAGATACCTAACTCATGTCTCCCAAAACAGATCCTTTACTCCCAGTTGAAGGAAGGTCAGAGAGTTCTTGGTGGGCAAAGGAAATACTTCAAAGATAACATCAAAATCACCTTGAAGGATTTTCAGTGTTACATCTAAAAAACTGGGAAGATGCAGTACTCAATAGGTACACAACTGGAGGAGATGCTGTTCAAGGGGGAGATGTGCTACATGAGACCAACCTCTGCTGTGCCATGAAGAACATGTGAGGGGACCAATGAGAGGCTGTGAGGGGTGAGACTGAACAAACAAAAAGTCCAGCCATCAACCACAGTCACCTCTTACTCTTGCCCACACTGCACTAGGATATGTGGATCCCGGATCGGCCTCCTAAGGACACACCAATAGATAACCCCTGAAAAGAGCATCATACTCAAGTCAAGTGATCACTCTACTTCTACAAGTAATATCACCAGCAATTTGATTGGTTCCCATCAGAAATTGGATTGTGCTTTCTTTTTTTTTAATGCCAGTAATGTTCATACCATTGGTGTGGAATGATGGAAATCAGTTTGGGGTGGGATTAGGTGAGGATGTTGGGATGAGGGCTGGTGAGTAAGGGAAGAGTGGCTGCCAGGCAAAGAAAAAGATTGGAAAACCACCTTAGGTCAATGTTTAGCTTGGTGTTGGAAGCAAACCTCACCACATCTCATTGGTCCTTTTACTTTAGGAGTCCTAAAAATTCAACACTTTAATTCTCTTCTCCCAAACCTTCCAGTCATTCCGCCAACATGAACAGTCCACTATAAAAAATGTATTCATCTCTTGTTGCTCCTATCTTGTGGCAGGCTAGTGCAGAAATTGCAGGGACCCTGACAGAGATGTTTCAAATGTCTTTAGCCGTGGGTGAAGTGCCAAAGGATTGGAAAAAAGCTTATGTTGATCCATTGTTCCGAGAGGTGATAGGTGGAAGGGGCTGGAGAAGAAGAAATCTAATGTAGAGGAGAGTGAACCATGGGAGAAAGGGGAGGAGGAGGGACACTAGAGGGAGGTGATAGAGAGGTGAAGAAAAAAAAAGTAGGAGACCAGAGGTTGAAATAGAAAAAGAGGGAAGGGGGAAGGAAAAAATATTACCAGAAGGAGAAATCAATGTTCATGCCATCCAGATGGAATATAAGGTGTTGCTTCTCCACCCTGAGAGTGGGCTCATCATGGTAGAAGAGGAGGCCATGGACCAACATGTTAGAAAGGGATGAGGATAGGAATTAAATGGTTAGCCAATGGTAAATTCTGCTTTAAGCACATGGAACGGAGGTGCTCAACAATATGCTCTTCCAATTTATGTTGGGTCTCACCAATGAAGAGGAGCCCACATCAGGAGCACTGGATGTAATAGACAGCACATACAGATCTGCATGTGATGTATTGCCTAAACCAGAAAGACTGTTTGGGGCCCTAAATGGAGGTGAGGGAGGAGGTGAATGGGTAAGTGTAGCATTTTTTTCACTTGCAGGGATATGGACCAGGAAGGAGATTAGTGGGGTGGGACAAATTGGCAGCAGAATTACAGAGGGAGTAATCCCTGTGGAAAGCGGAGAGTTGGGTGGGGGGGGAGTAAAGATGTGTTTTGTGGTAGAATCCCATTGAATTGGCTGAAATTGTGGAGAATGACATGTTGGATGAGGAGGCTTCTGGAGGGGTATTTGAAGACAAGACACACTTTGGCCCCATTAAGGAGACAGGAGGACGGGGTGAGAGCAGATGTCCAGGAAACGGATGAGTGTCTGGTGAGGGCAGCATCAATGGTGGAGACGAGAAGCCCCACTCTTTGAAGAAAGTTGGCATCTCTGATGACCTGAAAAGGAAAGCCTCATCCCGGGAACTGATGCAGCAGAGATGAAGGAGCTTAGAAAAGGGAATTGTATTTTTACAGGAGGCAGGGAGCGACAAGATATAATCAAGATAATCATAGGAATCGGTAGATTTACAAAAATTATCGGTGGACAGTTCATCTCCAGAGATAGAGCAGAGAGATCAAGAAAGGCAGCAAAGGTGTGAGAAATGGACTAAATAAATTTAAAGGCAGGATGGAAGTTGGAAGAAAATTTATTGAAATTGACAAGCTCAGCACGGGTGCATGAAGCAGCACCAATGCAGTTGTCAATGTAGCGTAGAAAGATTTGGGGAGTATTACCATGGAAGGCTTGGAATATAAATTATTTTGTTGTTGTTGAGTGCTGCCAAGTTGCCATCAACTCATGGATAGTGTAGTTCTCCAGAGGGTTTTCATGGCAAGATACGGAAGTAGATTGCCAGAACTATCTTCTGTGCAGATAACCACTGCTGCCCAGATTCAAATTCAGCACTTCAAACCATCCACTTCAAAGTCCAATGCTGATGCCACTACACCGTCAGAAGGTCCATGAATTGTTTTACATACTCAATAAAAGGACAGGCATTGCTGGGGCCCATGGCGACTCCTTGTGTTTGGAGAAAGTGGGAGAAGTGAGAAGATCAATTGTTGAGGGTGAACACATGGAGAAGGGTGATAGTCGAGGGGAACTGGTGTGATCTGTTGTCGAGATAGAAGTGGCGAACTTTTAGATCTTAGGGATAGGAGTGAATAGCGCCTGGACCTCCATGGTGAAAGCTAGGTTATTAGGGCCAGAGAATGGAAAGTTGAGGAGATCAAGAGCATGTGAAGTGGAAGTGGCATGGATGCAGGTGGGGAAGGAGTGAACCAAAGGGGATAGAATATGTTAATGGAATATGTAGTGGAGTGCTGTGAGCACATTGTGTTATTTTGATACCACAAGACCACCTATTGTAGATTACAGTGCATTGCCTGGATTGGTTTTGCCAGTTTGTTCAGCAATTTCAAACATTTAAATTGTATCTGTCTCAGCATTTGATCCCTTTCCAAAGAAGTCATAGTAATTTCCTCAACCATTCTTCATTATATAATCTTAATTATACCAGTGTTGTTCTCTCAGCACTGACACATTTAAGTATGGGTTCAAAGTGACAGGAGTGGTTCCCTGAGAAAAATCTGCTCTGCTGGAGATACTATTCTCTGGATGAAGCACTAAACCATTACACCATCTGTTCCCTCGTGGCAAAGCTTCAAGGAAGAGTGGAAGAGTTGTTCCTAGTGCATCAGCCAAAGTTAATCCTTCATTGATTAACTGTCCTGACCACAAATCAAAAGCACTTCATTTGAATTACTTTGGGATGACTCAGGGCAGTCAAAGAGGCTATGTGAACACAAGACTTTTTGCTTTAACTTCAGCCTGGAAAGGTGCTTATTTTTTTTTCTACAGTTCTCTAAGGATAACATTGGACTGGATCTGGCCGGACAGTTCCCAGTGCTTGGAAATAATACCATCCATGACAACCACCCCACCCACCACTTTGCCATCTCATCTCCATACATTCATATTTACTGACTCGTACATGAAAAGAACACCACTAGCTCACTTGGTCATCATTACAATTAGGGCAATGTTCTAATAATGACAATGATTAGCAGTTCCCCATCATAAACCCTGTATGACTAGCTTCGTGCATTAGCCCCCATGTGGCCCTCATATGCTACCATTCCCAAATCTGTAAAGCATTTGCTTACTTACTTACTTAGGCCCTTAACTCCAAGTGGAGCAGAGGCCATTGATGACCTCCTGTCTCCATCTTCCTCTGAAGTCAACATGTGGTTGGAGTTCATCAATGCAACTACAATCCACTGCATCCACTGTACCAGGGATTGGCCTATACAACTTCACCAGAGCCCTTCCCAATTCCAGCTCTGACAAATGGGACTTTGAGAGGCATAAAGCATTTGTCTGGCACATAATTTAAGACCTCGTTCAGCAACCACAATCTGCATGACATGGTCCAATATCACTACTTCACTAGAAGTTACTTCAACTGTGTATGGATTCTGAACAATGATTTGTACAGAAACAAGCTTATCTCACTAGATTTTGAATATCTTCTTTTGTCTGCTCAATCAATCCAATACAATAATTATATTATGTAATGCATCCAATGATTGCAACATTGAATTCATTGAATGCACAGTGTGTGATGCTGTGGCATGTAAATTTTTTATTGCACTTGTACATATGTGTATTTATGCATTTGACAATAACCTTGACACTGACAGTTGACAGATGCCATTTTTGAATCAGTTCCTTAAACCTCTTTCTTGATCAGCACATCAGAAAGCAGTTCCATTTGCATGTAACACTCTTTCTGTGAATGTTTTCTCTGATCTCATTATCTACCAATTTGTGATCCTATGTGTACAAAAAGAAACAGCCCAGTTACATTAGCTGGCAACAGTCAGTGATACACAAGTGCGTACCATTGCCATGGTTCAGTGTTCAGGGTGTCGTAGGTAAGTGATAACTTTCTCTCAATGTACCTGTTATAATAACAAATTAAGATCTCGGGCAGGATAATTGCACTCTACCATTTGGGCACAAAACAGAATCAACTCAAGAAATTCAACCATTTGTTTATTCATCTTGCTTTACTCAAACCAAGGAAAAGGTATTGAGGCCAAGGTCAGCCACAATCTTACTGAGACACAGAGGGCTGACTGACATACCCTTGATAGTGCTTCTTTTTGTGTTCTTCTAAGGAGATGCGCACAGGACTGAGATTCCTCTCCATAGATGCTGCCTGACCTGCTGAATTCTTTCAGCATCTTGTATGGAGGGAGGTCGGTGGGGAGCTCCTCACTTATCCTTCCTTGATGCCTGTCTCCGCAACCAACTAACTCCTCCCCACCGACCTCCCTCCAGGCACTTATCCCTGCAAAAGGAAGAAGAGTACACTTACCCCCACACTTCTTCCCTCACCACCATCGCAAACCCCAGACAGTCCTTTCAGGTGAGGCACCACTTCACCTGCGAGTCAACTGGGGTGATATACTGTATCTGGTGCTCCCGATGTGGCCATTTATACATTGGGGAGACCCGCCACAGACTAGGAGATCGTTTCGCCAAACACTGGCGCTCAGTCCTCCAGCAGTGGCGGGATCTCCCTGTGGCCACACACTTCAATTCCACAGACCACTCCTACTCCGATATGTCAGTCCATGGCCTCCTCTACCATCAAGATGAGGCCGTGCGCAGGTTGATGGAGCAATATCTTATCTCCCGCCTAAGTAGCTTCCTTCCTGCCAGCATGAACATTCAACTCACAGACCTCCATTGATACCCCTGCCCTCCCCTTTACCCCATCCCTATCTATAATTTTAGTCTGGTTCTCTTTCTCTCTCTTTTCCCCCCTCACAGCCCTACCTTTCTTCCTCTTATTTCCCATAATTCTCCACCTTCCCCCCAGCCCATTTCCCTCCAGCCTATCACTTCCCAGCTCTCTACTTCATCCCTCCCCCCACTTCTTATCCCCCCTCGACCATCCCATGTTACTTCACTCCTGATGAAGGGTTTTGGCCCGAGACATCGTCACTACCTCCTCCCATAAATACTGTCCGGCCAGCTGAGTTCTGCCAGCATTTTGTGTTTTTAAAACTATGAGATACGAAAGCTTTCGGATAGCCACTGGAGCCCTGGGGTCGAAGCCTGAAGCCTGGGGTCAATACCTAGATGTCAGTGAAGTCTGGAAGGAAAAGCCAAAAGTCAAAGTCCAGAGCTTGGTGAGTCACTGTAGAAGTTTGAAGGTTGAAGACTAAACTCGGCAAGCCTAGAGGTAGAGCCACAATATCTGTGCTTCTGTTCCAGGCACTGGAAGCTGGAGGCCTGATGTCTGCGGACAAGCCCTGTGTCCCGTACTGTAATCAAAGACCCATGAGATGGTGAGAGATGGGCTGGTTTGCTGCTGCTGTCTTGTTCATTATACCTGTATTGTCTTACTGAGTACTTGTGAGCGTGCTATACTATGTTGGCGCTGGAATGCACGGTGATACCTGCATGCAGTCCTCCACACATCAGGGCCCTGGTGAGACCCCACCTGGAGTATTGTGTGCAGTTTTGGTCTCCAAATTTGAGGAAGGACATTCTTGCTATTGAGGGAGTGCGGCATAGGTTCACAAGGTTAATTCCCGGGATGGCGGGACTGTCATATGTTGAAAGATTGGAGCAACTGGGCTTGTATACACTGGAATTTAGAAGGATGAGAGGGGTTCTGATTGAAACATATAAGATTATTAAGGGATTGAAATTGCTAGAGGCAGGAAACATGTTCCCAAAGCTGGGGGAGTCCAGAACCGGAGGCCACAGTTTAAAAATAAGAAGTAAGCCATTTAGGATAGAGTTGAGGAAAAAAAAATTTCACCAAGAGAGTTGTGGATCTATTGAATGCTCTGCCTTGGAAGGCAGTGGAGGCCAGTTCTCTGGATGCTTTCAAGAAAGAGTTAGATAGAGCTCTTAAAGATAGCGGAGTCAAGGGATATGGGGAGAAGGCAGGAACGGGGTACTGATTGTGGATGATCAGCCATGATCACAGTGAATGGCGGTGCTGGCTCGAAGGACCAAATGGCCTAATCCTGCGCCTATTGTCTATTGTCTCTATCCTTGGGCGTGCTGTTTGTTAGCACAAACAACGCATTTCATTGTATGCTTCAATGTGCACAGATGTGATAAATGACTCTGAATCTGCAGTGATGTCAGATTCTGAATCTGAATATAATTCCTCTACCTAAGGGAGTTGGGAATATACTTAAGCCTGAGATTGTTAGATTTTTGGACATCTAGGAAATTAAGGAACATGGATATTAGAACTCAAGGTATAGAATTTGCTATCATCTTACTGAATGGTGGAACGGCTTCAAGGGACAGTATGGATGGAAGGTAAGTTGTTGTTCCTCTAGGTTACATTGGGCCTCACAATGGCAGTGGAAGGGGGCACATGCAGGCAGGTCAAAGCAAGAATGGAAATGAGAATTACGGTGACAGATCCTTCTAATGTCCTTTATCAGCAATATCTGCTTCTGTTCCATATGTTCTTATCTGTGCTGCATTCTTAAACATTGCTTTATGCTGTGTAAAGAAGTTGCTTTACTTTTTCCACTGCCCGCACTATTCACATATCCATTCATTTCTCTGGCTATGAATGCAGATTCTTTCATTTTCACACAAACACGCAGACAGAAACACTCACGGAGTCGCATACAGGTATGCGCGCGTGCGCACACACACACACACACACACACACACAGATAATTTAATGAATTAGTTAATTGATTTAATTGATGTTTTTTGTGTTCTTTACATTTTATTTTATTTTGGTGTTTAGACTCAGGTAATTCTTTTTCTGATATTATGAGATGGCAGCCGGTCAATTAGCTTTTTGTGTATCAGCGAATAAAGAGTTAATCCACCAACGGCAGCTTTTGATGTGCGATGCACTGCTGTGTGAAATTCTAGTGGAATGATCAATGGTGCGACACATGAGTAATGATACTTCCAAGGTGTAACCTTGTCGGGGGTGATGCTGAGAAGAAGTGACAATCTTGGGTGTAATACTCTGACATTTGACACCATCAAGGTTGTATGTTCAAATGTAAGTCATTTGCTGCATGAATTTCAATTGCTTACATGCTGTATGTTCACAGACCCCCACCCCCCCAAAGAACCTTTTTTAATGCTTCTTCTTGACGAGTATTATTGTTCAGTTAATATGATCAGTAGGACTCAGGCAACTTCTGTCTTTCATAAGCCGCTTATGAAATCAACATAAGGCAACATCTTTGACAACATAAGGCCTCACATAGCTTATAAAATAAAGCTTCATTGACATATTTGCTCTATCTAATCTACTATAGAGAGGATTTTTTAAACTAACTCTTGAGAACAGTTAAGAACAATGTACTGAAGCAAGCTCTTTATCAGACTCTGGCTGATGTAAAGGATCAAAGATCAAATTTATTTACCATACACACATAAACACATATACACTTTATTAGATAATTACTGTACCTGATAAAGTGGCCCTTAAGTGTATGTTTGTGGTCTTCTGCTGGTGCAGCCAATCCGCTCCAAGTTTCGATGTGTTATACACTCGGAGATGCTCTTCTGCACACTACTGTCTTACTGCTTGGTTATTTGATTTACTGTCACCTCCTGGCTAGCTTGAACCAGGCTTGCCATTCACCTCCATCCTCTCCCATTAACAAGGTGTTTTTGCCCACATAACTGATGCTTACTGCATTTTTTCAGTTGTTTTTTGCACCATCCTCTGTAAGTTCTGGAGACAGTTGTGCATGAAAATCCCAGGAGCTCACCGGTTTCTGAGATACTCAAACCCACCTCGCCTGGCACCAACCGCCATTCTACAGTTAAAGTCACTTATATCACATTTCTTCCCCATTCTGATGTTTAATCGAAACAACAACTGAACCTCTTGACCATGCCTGCATGTTTTTATGCACCGAGTGGCTGATTAGATATTTGCATTAACAGGTAGGTATACAGTTGTATAAAGTGGCCATTGATTGTAAATCCAAACTAGAGTTTATACCCATACAATTCTGAATCCAGTACCATTGTGAAAGTCATTGTACAGGTTGCAGAAAGCCACTAACGTTGCCAATATACTCTGGGCCTAAATCCCAGCCTATGTGCGTCAATATGGGCAGCAATATATCCAGCCTCATTAGTGTGTTAGGTAGCACAACATCTTACAGTGCCAACTGTAAGATGGTGGGCTCAATTCCCATCGCTGTCTGTAAGGAGTTTTCACATTCTCCCCGTGACCACGTGGACTCCAGACGTTCCACTTTCCTTCCACATCTCAGGTTCGGGTCACTGAGCTGATGGCCTGCTACGCTGGTGGCAGAAGCAGACCATCACTGGTGGATTGCTTCCAGCACAACTTTTGCTGATAAAAATCTGACTCAAACAATGCATTTCACTGAATGTTTTAAACACAGGAAATAGAACATTACAGCACAGTACAGCCCCTTTGACTCACGATATTGTCTTCTATTTCTTCCTGTGTCCATCGCCGTGACTGGGTCACTGGCCACCAACAGTTGCTCACCAAAGTCCACTGTCCTGGACTGAACTTGATCTATGAATTCCGCTTTCACTACATAACTTCAAACGTCTTCTCGGTGAAGATCGTTCCTCTCCCAGGAATGAGGGTTCTGGAGCTTCTGTTGACATTTCTGTAGCTTTGGGTTTTTACGGGATGGAGTAGCAAGCCTCATGCCCAACCATCCTCTACCATCCTCTTTTCACAGTCGGACTTGGAACCATCCATGGCTGATCCACGATGTTATGCTGACATTGTAAACTACATTAAGACCAATCTAACCCTTTCCTCTTACATAATGCTGCATTTTTCTATCATTCATGTGCCTATCTAAGAGTTTCTTAAATGCTCCTGAAGTATCTGCCTCTACTACCACCCCTGGCAGAGCGTTCAGCACACCCAGCACTCTCTATGTACAAAACATAACTCTGACATCCCTCAAACAACAAAATCACACAACATACATCAGTGACAATAAACCTGAATCTGCTTCTTAATTAATTTACTTAGCGATAAAACACGGAGCAGGCTCTTCAAGTCCTGCTGCCCTAGTAACTCCACAACCTCGGTTAACCCTAACTTAATTATGAAACAATTTACAATGCACAAGACTGTGGGCGGAAACTGGAACTCCGGGTTAAAATCCACACATTCCACAGGGAGAATGTACAGAATACCGCAGAATTGAACTCCAAACTCTGGAATGCCCTGAGCTGTAATAGCGTTGTACTATGTTACCGCCGTGCCCACGCCCAAAGGCATGATTAAACACAGGTCTCTGGCTCTGTGAGTCAGCTACTCCACCCACTGTGCCACTGAACTACCCCTATGTTTTGATTTACGTGTCACAACTTTACAAGTGGCTTGCACAGTGGCTAGCACAATGCTTTACAGTACAGGTGACCCAGGTTCAATTCCTGCTGCTGCCTGTAAGAAGATTGTATGTTCTCCCTGAGACCATGTGGGATTCCTCCGGGTGTTCCGGTTTCCTCCAACAGTCCAAAGGCATACTGGTTGGTAGGTTATTATAAATTGCCCCATGATTAAGCGAATGTTAAATTAGGAGATTGCCAGGTGCCATAGCTTGAAGGGCCAGAAGGGCCTCCTTCTTACTTTATCTCAATAAAATGAAATAAAGCTAATATCTAACTCAAGCCAAGACCTCAGACATTTTAAACACCCAGAGTGATTTTAATTGCTGGATCCTCAGAGTGTGTGCGGAACAGCTGGCTGGTGTATTTACGGACATTCTTAATCTCTCCCTCTCCCAGTGTGTAGTGCCCTCCTGTTTCAAGCCATCCATCATTGTCCCTGTACCTAAGAAAACCAAGGTAGCATGCCTGAACGGTTGGCGCCCTATCGCACTCACCTCAATTATGAGCAAATGTCTTGAGACGCTGGATAAAGAATACAACTGCAGTATGCTACCACCCACACTGGACCCCCTACAATTCGCCTACCGATGGAACCAGCCTACCAGTAACACCATAGCCACAGCACTACACACCGTCCTCACTCACCTGGAGAGGAGAGATGCATACATTAGAATGCTGTTCCTGGACTACAGTTCAGCATTCAACACTATAATTCCCTCCAGACTTGACAGGAACCGCAGAGACCTCGGCCTGCACCCCGCCTTGTGCAGATGGACTGTAGACTTCCTATTGGATCGCCAACAGGTGGTAAGGATGGACTCCCTTACCTCTGCCTCTCTGACCCTCCGCACAGGTGCCCCCTCCAGGGTTGTGTCCTGAGTCCCCTCCTCTATTCTGTTTACACCCACAAATGTACTGCCACACACAGCTCCAATCTGCTGACCAAATTCCCAGATGACATGACATTGATTGGCCTTATTTCTAGCAGTGACGAGACAGCCTACAGAGGAGACGTTGACACCCTGACACAGTGGTGCCAAGATAATAACCTCTCCCTCAATGTCTAAAAACCAAAAGAGCTGATCGTGGATTACAGGAGGAAGGGCAGGCTCATCCCGATCAACATCAGTGACACTGCAGTTGAGAGGGTGAATAGTTTCAAGTTCTTCAATATACACATGACTGAAGATCTCAGCTGGACTGTACACAACCCCAACCCTAAAGCACAACAGCTCCTCTTCCACTTCAGGTGACTGAAGAAGTTTGGCATGTGCCCCCAGATACTCAAGATCTTCTACAACGGCACCATTGAGAGCATCCTTACTGGCTGTATCACCACCTGCTATTGGAACTGCACCAACCTTGATCGCTGGGCACTGCAGAGGGTGGAATAGACAGCCCAGTGCATCTGTGGATATGAACTTTCCTCCATTGAGGACACTTACAGCAGCAGGTGTATAAAGAAGGCCTGGAAGATCATCAGGAACACCAGTCACCCCAACCATAAACTGCTTCAGCTGTTTCCATCTGAAAAATGGTACCACAGGTCCAACTGGCTATGGGACAGCTTCTTTCTACAAGCCATTAGACTTATAAATTCAGATATCTGTACATTGCGACAGTCATAATGCAAATATTTTTACTCCTTCGCCTGGTGGAATGGATGTAAGATTTAAATAAATTCAGATTCAAATTTAAATTCTGATGACCATCTGAATCCAATGGGGATGGTATGAGGCCATATTTCAGAAATCCATAGAGTTGCAGGTCAGGAACTCGAGCCAGTTATGTCAAGATAGCAGTACCCTCCAGGCTGCACTGGAGGGTATGTGCTACAAAATACTAAAGTAACATGGGATAAGAATACAATAGGACTGCATCAGGTAATATTCATTCCCCACTTTAACCATTTGCACTGCTATTCCTGAGAGTTTGAGGAATACATTATTGTGAGGGGTAGAGATGGTGTAAATGCAAGCAGGCTTTTTCTACTGAAATTGGGTGAGACGAGAACTAGAGGTCATGGGCTAAGGGTGAAAGGTGAAATGTTTAAAAGCAATATGAGGAGAAACTTCTTCACTCAGAGGGTGGTGAGGGTGTTGAATGAGCTGCCAATAGAAGTGGTGAATGGGGGTGTGATTTCAACATTTAAGAGAAATTTGAATAGATACATAAATGGGAGGGGCAGGGTGCTAATGTCTATATTTTCAGTACAGGTTGATGGAACATGCAGAATATTAGTTTGGTATGGACTAGGTCGGCCAAAGGGCCTATTTTGTGATGTAATATCCTTTGATTCTTCTACCTTATTGAATATGCGTTCACAATTTACGGTGACCAATATGATTCTTTCTACACAGATGTGGTTTGGTAGCGAAGTACACTCTAATGCTGATCAAAATTGTAAGACCAGCTGATCAAGAATGAACGTAGAGATCAGTCTGGAGGAGCAGAGAGCTTGACGCAGCAGAGCATTCAACCAGAAATCAGCAGCAACATTACTGTAACAGGAATTATTTAGAAACGTGGAAAATGGGAGGAGGAGTAGGCCTCTTCAATCATGACTGGTCATCCAAATTCAATAGTGTCAAAGAGCAATACAGCTCAGAAGCAGGTCCTTCAGCCCAACAACTCTGTCACATTGAAGTTGTATCAGGCATTGCTGAGGCCTAATCTGGAGTATTATCTGCAGTTCTGGTCACCTGCCTACAGGAAAGGTATCAATAAGATTGAAATAGCACGGAGAAAATTTATAAGATTGTAGTTGGGACTTGAGGACCTGAGTTAGAGGGAAAAGTTGAATAAATTAGGACTTTGTTTACTGGAGTGTAGGAGAATGAGGGGAGATTGATGGAATACACAATATTATGAGAACTTCACTCAGAGGGTGATGGGAGTTGAATGAGTTGTCTAATGGAAGTGGCGGATCTGGGTTTGATTTCAACACTTAAGATAAGTGAGGATAAGTACATGGATGGGTGGGGAATTGAGGGTTACGGTCCCAGTGCAAGTCCATGGGACTATGCAGAACAATAGTTTGGCATGGACTAGATGGGCCAAATTATCCATTTCAATGTGGTGTTTCATTGGATGCTATGAGTCGAGGCCAACCATATTGTCCATCCAGCTAGTCCCAATTTTCTCCATTCAACATACATCCCTGCAGAACCTCCTGTCCATGTACTTATCAAAGTGCTTCTCAAATGACATTGTTGTACCTGCTTCAGCCAGATCATACCATATGCTGACTCCCTCTGCAAGAAAATGTAGCCCCTCAGGTCCTTTTAAAATCTACCTTCTCTCATCCTAAATCTATGTCCCTTTTGTTTTGGAATCCCCCACCCTGCATTCCATTTTATTTATGACTCTTATTATTTTAAAAATGCCTATAAGGTCATTAATCACTTCCCAATGCTCCAGGGAATAAAAACCTAGCCTGGCCAACATCTCCCTAAAACTCAAGCCCTCTGGTCCAAGCAAAATCATCATAAATCTTTTGCTGCACTCTTTCCATTTTAATCACATTTTCCAGACAATAAGGAGACTAAATCATTTTTCCTATACCAAGGAGATCAAAACTGTACACAGTAGTTCAAGTATGGCCTCAGCAAACATCATGATGTACTGACTCTGAAACTCAGTTCCAGACTGACGAAACCCACCTGGTCATAAGATGAAAGCCAGTGTGCTAAATGCCTTTTATATCACCTTGCAACCTGTGATACTGCTTTCAATGAACTATGCACTTGCTGCCATATACTACCTTGAGATAAACTTTCCTGCAGGCATTCACAGCAGAACAGAGAACTACAATGAAAAACTACACACTAAGACTGACGAACAACCAATGAGAAAAAGAATTGTGTAAATAAGAAAAGTAAATAAATATTACTGAGAATGTGAGTTGTAGAGTTCTTGAAAATTAGTCTATAGGTTGTGGAATCAGATTCAGAGTTGAGGTGAGTGAAGTTATCCATGCTAGTTCAGGAGCCAATAACTTCCTGTATTGCAGGGGTGTCAAACTCATTTTAGGTCATGGGCCGGATTGGGCAAAATGCAGCTTCATGCGGGCCAGATCAGTCGGGTGCGTGCGAACGCAGCTTTCATTGCCTCCATTTTTTCAGCCTGTTCTCATGTGTCTCAGTCTCTGCTATAACTACGAAGTGTTTCACTTCACAAATTCAGTTTCTTATGAAGAAGACTGCTGAGCAAGCATTATTTTTATGATTGGTATTAATTTACAATCATAGGCTTCATATCGCCGGGCCATTAATAATTAAAATAATAGATCTATCTAAAATGATCTTGCGGGCCGGATATAATTATACGCCGGGCCAGATATGGCCCGCGGGCCTTGAGTTTGACACCTATGCTGTATTGGGTGGTGTGGTATCTAATTCTCCTGTACCTCCTTCCCTCTCAATGTCCATAAACTCTTCTAACAGCTTTCCAACCACATCAGGTTCAAAGTTCAAAATAAATTTTATCATTACTTATATGTTACCACATACATTTTCTTG
Organism: Hypanus sabinus; assembly: GCF_030144855.1. Lineage (NCBI taxonomy): Eukaryota > Metazoa > Chordata > Chondrichthyes > Myliobatiformes > Dasyatidae > Hypanus > Hypanus sabinus. The sequence goes on from NC_082706.1 coordinate 86,942,648, forward strand.
TGGGCATACTCAACAAACCTACAGTGTATAGTAACAGGATCAATGAAAGACCAACCAGCTAGAGTGTTCAGCCAGAGAGCAGAAGACAACAAACTATGCAGATGCAAACATAAATAACTAGAAATAAGTAATGGGAACATGAGATGAAGAATCCTTGAAAGTGAATCCATTGGTTGTGGGAACAGTTCAATGATGGGGAAAGTGAAATTGAGTGAAGTTATCCTCACATACACAAGTGATAACTTACAGTGGTCAATTAGTGTATCAAATAGCACAAGTTTGAGATATGGGAGGAAAGCCACCTGGTCATAGGGAGAATGTGCAAACTCCACAGAGGAGATTGGAATCAATCCTGGATTGTGAGGTATCACCACTGCCAGGATGTGGATTAGTATGTAATAAGTCACAGGATATTTAATATTGCCCCTCATATTGGTTAAGCGACAAACTATTCTCGTCTTCTAAAGCCTGAAGTCACCAAATCATTCAGCAAGAGATCCAGTACCTGTTTTTAATGCCTGTCTAGTCCCTTAAAATTGTCTGCACCACTCTTTGCTACATTCAGAATTAATCTACAATGTGCAGGATATGCCTTCTAACTATGTTGATCTGAATGTAGAACTAGTAAGAATTGGATTGCTCTTTCCCTTTCTACTTAAGGAGTCTTCAACTCATATTCTTGATATTTATTGTTTATTTGTTTATTTATTTATTGTTTTATATTTGCACAGTTTGTTGTTTTTTGCATCTTGGTTGTTTGTCTGTCTTTGTTGTGCATGATTTTTCATCGATTCTATTGTGTTTATTTGTATCTATTGTGAATACTAGCAGGAAGATCACATATTATTATGTTGTTGTTATTATTATTATTAAGTTACAGTATGGAATAAGCCCCAGCAATCCCCCAGTTTAATCCTAGCCTAATCATGGGACAATTTACAATGACCAATTAACCTGCCAATCGGCTGTGGAACCCAAGGAATGTAGAGGAAACCACGACGGTCACAGGGAGAACATACAAGCTCCTTACAGACAGCGGTGGGAATTGAACCCAGTATGGCCATACTGTAAAGCGTTGTGCTAACTACTATGCTACCGTGCCAACCTGTCAGGTAGTTTGATAATAAATGTATTTTGAACTTTAGTAGTGCTTCAGTCCCAGACTTCCCAAGTAAGCTGGCTGTGGTCCTGCAGAGTATTTCAGGGTAAATAAGTCATGTAGGTATAAATGTAGTGACATCATAGTCCATAAGCACCACATTTTGAACTGCCTAATATCAGTACATGCACATCTACTGTTTATTTTAAATTCTCAGGGGTTAAACTAACAGCAAGCCATGAAGAGGATGTTTTCTATAGAGGGGAAGCATAGGACCAGAGGGCACAGCCTCAGAATACAAGAAGATTCTTTTAGAAAAGAGATAAAGAGGAATTTCTTTAGCCAGAAGGTGGTGAATCAGTGGAATTCATTGCCACAGATGGCCGTGGAGACCAAATCATTCAGCAACCTCTTTCAGGACTCTGGGATGTAGTCCGTCTAGTCCAGGTGACTTATCCTTCTAAAGTGCTAGGCAAACTGGAGGTCTTAAGGTGGATAAGACACCTGGACCATATGGACTAGATCCCAAAGTGCTGAAAGAGGTTATGGAAGAAATAGTGATTGCATTGGTCATGATCTTTCAAGAACTACTTGATTCTGGCATGGTCCCGGAAGACAAAAAGTTTGCAAATGTCACTCCACTCTTTAAGAAGAGAGGAAATTATAGGCCTGTTAGCCTAACCACAGTGGGTGGGAAAGTGTTGTACTCCATTATTAAGGACAACTTTTTGGGGAGCTTGGACACTAATGATAAAATAAGCCAAGGTCTGCATGATTTCTGTCACGGGGAATCTTGTCTGACAAATCTGTTAGCATTCTTTGAGGAAGTAACAAGCAGGGTGGACAAAGGAGAGGTATTGGATGTCATTTATTTAGATTTTCTGAAGGCGTTTGATAAAGTGCCTCATATGAAGTAGCTTAATAAGATAAAATCCAATGGTGTTGCAGGAAATATAATGGCATGGATAGAGAGAAGGCTGACAGGCAGGAGGCAGCGAATGGGGATAATGGGAGTTTTTTCTCATTGGTCGCCAGTGATGAGTGTACTTCAGGGGTCAGTATTGGGGCCGCTACTTTTCACGTTGTATGTCAATGATTTAGATAGTGGAATTGATGGCTTTGTGGCAAAGTTTGCTGATGATACGAAGTTAGGTGGAGGGGTAGGTAGTGCTGAGGAAGCAATGCAGCAGGACTTATACAAATTGGAAGAATGGGCAAAAATGTGGCAATGGGAAAAGAATGATAATGCATTTTGGTACAAGGAACAATAGTGCAGCCTATTATCTGAACAGGGTGAAAATTCAAACATCAGAGCCAAGACACCTAGAATGTTAATTCACAGGTTGAGTCTGTGGTAAAGAAGGCAAATGCAAAGGTGGCATTTATTTCAAGTGGATAGAATCTAAAAACAAGGAGATAATGCTGAAACTTTATAACACACTAGTCAGACTGCACTTGGAGTATTGTCAACAGTTTTGGTCCCCTTATCTCAGAAAAGATGTATTGTCATTGGAGAAGAGTTCAGCAGAGGTCCACAAAGATGGATCCAGGAAAGAAGAGGTTAAAATATGAAGAGCGTTTTGTAGTCTTGGACCTGTGCTCAATGGAATCTAGAAGAATGCTTGGGGATCTCATTGAAACCTACTGATTGTTGAAAGGACTAAATAAGATGGATGTGGAGAGCATGTTCCCTCTGGTAGGGGCATCCAGAACTGGAGGACACAGCCTTAAAATTGAGGGATGACCTTTTTGAACAGAAGTAAGGAGAATTTTTTTTAGCCCAAGAGTGGTGAATCTGTGGAATGCTCTGCCACAGACTGCGGTGGAGGCCAAGTCCGTGGTCATATTCAAAGCGGAAGTTGATAGATTCCTGATTGGTCAAGCGGACAGGTGTATGGAGTTGAATGGGATCTGCGAACAGCCATGATGAAATGGGAGAGTGGACTCAATGAGCTCAATGGCCTACTTCTGCTCTTATGCCTTATGGTCTTATACTTAAAGCAGAGGTTGATACGTTCTTGATTAGTAAGGCTATCAAAGTTTATGGGAGAATGCAGGAGAATGTTGAGAGGGATAATAAATCAGCCATGATGGAATGGTGGAGCAGACTTGATGGGCCAAATGTCTGATATCTACTCATATGTCTTATGGTCTAATAGAATGGTATAGTCAGAATATAGATAGAATGTGAACTGTCAATCATGAAAGAAAGACTAAGGAACTCCCATATACTGAGAATACATGTATTTGACAAAGGAAATGGGAGGAATGCAAGGAATCTTCAAGTTATGTAGATGACCAGAGGATCTTTTCAATATTAGCTTCTTAGGGTTGTTCGATAGCTCCATAAATAAGCATGAAGTGGTGGGATATAGATCATATTCAGTCAAAAGAGAATTAGTTTATTATAAACTCAGGAGATTCTGCAGGTATTGAAAATCGAGAACAACACAAACAAAATGCTGGAGGAACTCAGCAGGTCAGGCAGCATCAATGGAAATGAATAAACAGTCGATGTTTCAAGCCAAGATGCTTCATTAGTCAGGAAAAGAAGGCAAAATAAGATGGTGGGGGTGGCAGTACAAGCTGGAAAGTGACAGGCAAAAGCAGGTGAGGGGGAACATGGGTGGATGAAAGATGGATGTGTGAAGAATGGTGGGAGGTGATAGGTGGAATAAGTAAAGGGATGAGTGGACAATGGAAAGAAGGGAACAGAATGAGCGCCAGAGGGAAGTGATGGACAAGAAAAGGAGAAAAGAAAGAAGACAGAAAAAAGGAATGGAAATTGGTAGGGGATGGGGGGAGAGAGAGTAATTTCCAGAAATTAGAGAAATGGATGGCCAAGCCATCAGGATACACAGATGGAATGTGAGGTGTTGCTCTTTCAACCTCAGTGACCTCATCATGGCAGCAGAGGATACCATGGACTGACACGTTGGGATTGGAATTGGGGCCACTGGGCAATCCCACCTCTTGTGGTGGATGGAATGAAGGTTCTTACATTGCATTTGGCACAGTCTTTGCAAGCTGTTCAATGCACTATGTTCGATGTACACATATTTGGAATGGTGTGGTTTTCTTTCATGCTGTAATCTGAAATGTAAAGCCAATCCTTGGTTGAACAAAATACATTTGAATCAGGAAGTTAATGGATTGCTGAGACAGAGAAAATTTTAATTTCAAGTTTAAAACAACTAAGCATGTAAAAGGATATCTTCAATAATCTACATAGTTACTTCAGCTTCCTATTTTCAACTGGCCTTATGAACTTTTTAAATAAATTGCAAATAAGGATCTAGTGCTCTCCCAGTGTTTAAAACAAATAAACTCTTTCTGGGTTTCAAGCCAGATACAGGTATCAATTATAATTGATGTTTCAATGGCAAACTCTGCCTTAGAAGAGTTATAATCAATATTATTGATGCCTGTATTTGGCTTTAAGCCTGAGAGGAGTTTATTCATCTAATTGGAAGTATTTCAACACTCAATTTCCAAAATAGTTACTGTATGATGTGACAAGTTTACATCTGAACTTGAGGGGACCAGTACTCTTGTGGGCAAGTTTTCTACAGCTGTTGGTAGGGAGCAGGTGTTTAAACTAGGTTTGATGTTTTATAGGATCCAGAGTGATAGGTCAAAAGATGGGACAGTTGGTATAAAGGCTGATGCAACATATAGAGAGATTGTGAGGAAGGCCAGGCGGTGGCTAAAGCAGGCATGGGCAAACTACGGCCCGCGGGCCATATGCAGCCCGTTAAGCTTTTTAATCCGGCCCGCAGAACTTGATGAAATTATATTAATAAACCTTGTTAATGTTTTTTCCCGGCAATTCTGGCATTTTCCCAATAGATGACCCATTGTGGCAACCCATTTCCTGGCACATCCGAACCGGCTCACAATTAGCCAGCGTTCCGGCTATGGGAGATAGCCTGCAGGGATTTGCAAGCACAGAGCTTTGGAGCCTCTGTGCAGGGGGGGGGCAGGTTGAGGGAGGCTTAAAAGTGAGGCTGGGGATTTCGAATAAAGTTTTTTTCTTTGACTGCAGTTACCGACTCCGTGTCGTAATTTTAGCGCTGCATGTAGCACACCGCTACACATTGACCTTTGTTGAGGTGCAGCGTATTACTCCACATTTGCGCTTTACTCTTTGTTCGGCTCGACCTATTTGTGTGAACAGGTGTTCAGCGTCATGAACATCAACAAAGCCAGCCACAGATCCAAGTTAACTGACCAACACCTCAGATCCATCCTGAGAATCGCCACAACAAAACTAAATCCAGACTTTGATGCGCTGGCTAAAAGGGGAGACCAACAACACTGTTCCCACTGAAATTAAAAATAAGTTTCTTCGTTGTGTTATGTAAAAAATGCATTTGAAAATATTTTTTTCAATAAGCCTTACATGTTACATGTCATTTCTGTTAAGTGATGGACATGAGTAGTGCGCAGGTGCACGGACGTTCTCAAAATAAAAAATGCGCTCCAGATCAAATAACGCGCTCCGCATACTGGCGCGCTCTCACCGTTCTGTCATTGTGCAGGTCGTTGTTGAGTTTTGGCACAGGGGACAATTGAATAAGAAGGAGCAGGACAAGTAGACCTGCATCTCCTACCGTTTTTGAAAGGAGGAGAGTGATGATGATAATATCTTGAAGGATAACAGAATTTTCAGTGCTTTAAAATAATAACTGTTACTATTAAAAAAGCTGTATTTTATTCATTTAATTTTCAGTGTTTTAAAAGTCATTTCAATAAATAGCTAAATACCATGGGACTTCAAAGACAGATATTTTGTTGTAATGCATTTGTTCATTTTCAATTGAAATTAAAGCACATGTTTTCTACATATCCCATGATATTTTATTTTCTCTTATGAGGTGTATTACCAAAACACTCCGTCCATCTGCTCCTGGTCCGGCCCCCCTGTCAAATTTTAGAACCCTTTGTGGCCCTCAAGTCAAAAAGTTTGCCCACCCCTGGGCTAAAGCATAATTCCTGTCAGTTGTATGGGTTGAAATCTGTCTATGCAAAAAATATCAAGTACAAAGGGATGAACATAGAGCATGGATCAATATATGGACTATGCCATTGTGGCCATTTGCAGAGACTTGGCTGTCCAAGGGCAGGAAGAACTGCTGGATGTTCCAGGGTTTAGATGCAACAAAAGGGACAGATAGGGAGGTGAAAGAGGTAGGTGGTGTGGTGGTTTTGCTAATCAGGGATTGTCTAACAATTACAGAAAGGAAAGAGGTCCTGGAGAGATCATCTACTGAGTCAGACACAGGAAGGGAGCAATAACTCTATTGAGAGTATTCTACAGACATCCCAATAGTAACAGAGACAATGAGGTGCAGAACAGTAGGGATATTTTGGAAAAGTGCAAAAGTGACAGGGTTGTTGTCAACTTCCCTAATATTGATTGACAACTCTGTAGTGGAAAAGTTTTAGATGGGACAAAATTAGTTAGGTTTCTTCCAGAAAGGTTCTTAACACAATATATAGACAGGCTGACTAGAGGGGAGGCCATTTGGATCTGGTACTAAGCAATGAACCAGGTCAGGTGACAGATCTCTCAGCAGGTGAGCATTTTGGAGACAGTGACCATCATTTTCTGTCCTTTGCCATAGCGGTCAGGGAGAGCAACAGACTATATGGAAAAGTTTTTTTATTGTGGGAGGACAGATTATAATGCTATTAATTAGCAATATGGGAGTGTTCATTGGGAATAGATGTACTCAGGTAAATGCTCAATAGAATTGTGGAGGTTGTTTAGGGTGCACTGTCACAGGAGCTGGAAAGTTTCTCCCATCGAGGCAGGGAAAAGATTGTATGGTGAAGGAACTATAGTTGACAAGAGATGTGGCACTTCCAATCAATAGAATGAAAGAAACTTAAGCAAGCAAAGATCATGCAGAGCTCTTGACATTTATTATTTAGTCAGGGAAAGGTTTGAAAGGGACTTAGGAGAGCTAGAAAGGTACATAAGAATGCCTTGGTAAGTAGGATTAAAGAAAGCCTAAGCTGTTCTACACATACTTGAAGAATAGGAGGATAACCAGAGTGAGGGTAGGACTAATCACAGGTAAAAGAGGAAACATGCGCTTGATGTAAGTGGAGGTAGGAGAAGTCCTTAATGAATACTTTGCATCAGTATCTACCAGTGAGAAGGAGCTTGACAAATGTGAGAACAGCATAAACAGCCTCATATGTTAGAGCATGTCCATATTAATAAAGAGGATATATTTGAACTTTTGAAAAACTCTAGGTGCATTTAGGAACGCATACACAATGCTGGTGGAACGCAGCAGGCCAGGCAGCATCTATAGGAAGAAGCCCTTCGGCAGGACCGAAACGTCAACAGTGCTTCTCCTTATAGATGCTGCCTGGTCTGCTGTGTTCCACCAGCATTTTGTGTGTGTTGCTCGAATTTCCAGCATCTGCAAATTTCCTCATGTGGGGCATTTAGGATTCTCTTAGATACACCAATGCTTGAAAGAAAAATGGAAGGCTATACAGGAGAGAAAGGTTAGATTGATCTTGAGAAGGTTAAAAGCCTGGCACATCATTGTGGGCCAAGAGGCCTGTACTGAGTTGTATGTTCTATGTTTAAAGTGAATGGAAATCTGAATGCAGTGAGTATTAGAACAAAATGTATCTGTCTGGGTGCTTATCCCTGTCTATAAGTATGTTGCCACACATTGGTAGATAGGACTTGTAACACTGTCATTGAAGAAAAGAGGGAGATAGAGAAAACTATGAACTTTGGAGCAGTTAATACGATCCAATTGTAGGACAACTTTGGAATCTATCATTAAGTAAAAAGTGATTAGCCACAAAGGATAACAATAGGACTAATCAGTCAATATGCATTGAGATAAGAAACTATGTTTAATAATTAAAAGTGTTTTTGAGGTTTTAACCAATGGATTAGGTCATGGTCAGCCAGCTATTGTGATGTATTTGGATATTCAGAAAGCCTTTGAGAAATTGCTATTCTTAGGAAACATAACACATTTGACAGGGGTAATGTATTGGTGTAGAATGAGGATTGTTTTAATGTAAGTCAGAAATTGATCATTTTCAGATTGTGAATCCTATAAAGAATAGTCTGATTTTGGGATTGATGCTGGAATCTCAGCTGAGCTTAATCTGTAGCAGTGATGTTGAAGTCTGTAGCAGATATGGAAGCCTATAGAAGCGATATGGAAGTCTAGAGCAGTGATATAGAAGACGGTGTTCAGGTATAATTTATCAATGACTGCTAGTAATCTGGCTCAGAGTGGTAATGTGGCTGGTGAAGAAGATTTTAAAAGGCTTCAAAGAAACACTGTATATACAAAATAAAAAATCAGTGAAAGAAGAAGTGTGTGCAATATAATATGGAACAGTATCAGGCCATCCATTGTAACAGAAAAAATAGAAAGAAAGGATTTGTATTTTTAAATGGTGTGTGAATGAGAGATACTAGTGTTCAGATAAACATGCATGTGCAGTGTGTCACTGAGAAAGATTAGCTCTATTCATCACATGTACATCTAAACATTGGAGCATATGGGATGTCTTGGAAGGGATAGCAGCCCTGGAGAAGGAGCTTGTCATGTTCATTCTGGGGCAACTCACTCACTTTAGTCCCCAACAGGCACACAGCTCTCACCTATGGCTCCAAGTAGCTATTCGCATGTGACAGTGGCCACACCCAAGTACACTGCTTTGACAGATGGGCCTAAACATGTGAGGGTAGCTAGTGGCTTCATACCCTGGTGAGGTAGAGACATATCTGTTCTACCATGCAAAGCCAGCTCTGGTGGACTGGGTGGTTGAGATCTACAGGGAGATCCAATGGCCAGGAAGGGAGTTCTGCAAAGCTCTGTGGAAACTGAAGGTCATGATAAAGCAAAGAAGATGTCATGATCATCCACTGACACCAAGGAACACTTCTGTTTGTGATGCTTGTTCATACCACTGGTCCCAAAACTCTGAACTTGTAATATTGGAACTGCCCCGGAGCAATGGTTTTTCCATCTTAAAAACTCTCTTGCACAGGTTTCTTGTCATCACCGGACATGATGGACAACCACCACATCAAAATATACAGAGAAATATGTTCTTTGCATCATATCAAATCAGCAAAGATTGAGCTGGGTAGCTCGAGAGTGTCACCATGCTTTTCGCAAAGACATAGCATGCCCACAACTCACTAACCCCAACTGTGCATTGTGGGAGGAAATTGGAGCACTGGAAGGAAATTCACATCCTCATAGGGAGAACGTGCATACTCCTTACAGAAAGTGGTAAGAATTGAACCTGGATCTTTCAACTGGCACACTGTAATGTGTTGTGCTAGTCACTATACTACCATGCTGTACATAAAGGTACAGCAGAGAATAAGGAAGGGCAACAATATATTGGCCATAATTGGAGGAGGAGTTGGTTACAATCATCAAAAAACATCTTAGTCTAATTATAAAGTGCTCAATTGAGACTTCATATGGAAGACTACGTACAGGACTGGGTTCCCTGTCTAGGGAGTATAGAGAAAGTTCAATAATGAGTATGAAATAACATGAAATGAAAGATCATGACATAAGATAAAGAGCCCTTAAAGTGAGACCATGAGTTGTGGGAACACCAGAAATAGAATGAGTGTATTTATCCCTCTTTTTCTCAACAGCTTGATGGTTGGGGGATAGTAACTGTTTTTGAACCTGGTGGTATGAGTCCTGAGACAGTTGTACCTTCTACCTAATGACAGCAGTGAGAAAAGAGCATGGCCTGGCTAGTGAGGATCTTTTATGATGGATGTTGCTTTTCTAAGCCCCACAGATTATTGCTGGAATAGTAGACATGTTAAATGAGGAAAGATTAGGAAGTCTGGGCTAATTCTCTTGGACTAAGAAGCAAACTGAAATATATACAATTTTAAGAGACTTGACAGAGTGAATACAGAATCGATGTCAACCATGGCTGCTGTTTTAGAAGCAGGAATCATTGTACCAACACAAGGGGTTAGCCATTTGGAACAGACAGGAGGGGATGCCAATATACCCATGAGGGCAGTAAGACTTTGGATTTCTCTTCCCAAATGGGTTGTGGAAAGCCAGTTACTGAACATTTGCAAGTAAGAAATTGATAAGGACATTGATTACCTTAGCTATTGATATTAAAAGAATCAAGGTATATGAGACTGATGCAGGAAAGTGGCAGTCAAGTGAAATGTCAGCACTGGTTCAGAAACAACTACCTTCCCATAACTACCAAGTTCTTGAACCAACCTGCACAAACCTAATTCTAATTCAGGTATGCAACACAACAGACACATTTTGCGCTAACTTATTGTAGGGGAAGTTACAGCTGTGTGGTGGATAAAATTTCTGGCCTTAATATTCACCCTTTCTGGTTTCAGAGATCATTCAGCTTTTTTGCTGGGTTGACAGCCCAAAGTTGACCCTACCACATCAAGGTATAAGAATTTTCGTGGATTTGCAACTAAGATTTTTGTGAACAGCTCTTGTATAAAATAACACTAGAAGTAACTTAATATTAGGGTTTTTATGAAGGCATGTGGAGTATTGGCTTGCATTAATCAGAGCAGCCACAAGATAATGTCGCAGCTCATAAAACTCAGATTAGATCACACTTGGAATATCATGTTCAGTTTTGGCCGCCTCATTATAGAAAGGATGTGGAAGATTTAGAGAGGGTGCAAAGGATATTTGCCAGAGAACTGCCTGGATTCGAGGGCATGTCCTATGAGGATAGCTTGAGTGAGCTAGGGCTTTCATCTTTGGAGTGAAGGAGGATAATACTTGATTTGTTAGAGATGTACAAGATGATAAGAGGCATAGATCAAGTGGATAGGCAGAGACTTTTTCCTAGCTGGAAATGGCTAATAAGGAAATTAGTGTGACTAGAGGAAAGTACAGGAGAGATGTCAGATGTAAGTTTTTTAGACAGAGAGTGGTAGATGCATAGAATGCCTTTCCAGACTGGTGGTAGAGGCAGATCCATTAGGGCCATTTACAAGACTCTTATGTAGGTGCATGGATGATAGAAAATGGATAACTATGTAGAAAGAAAGGGTTAGAGTGAACTTAGAGCAGGTTGAACAGTCAGTACAAATCATGGGCCAAAGTGCTTTCCTGTGCTACAATTATATTTGCCTGTGGTCTATGTGTTTTTCCAAACTAATGACTTGTTTTGAATAATCTTTTTCTTCACTGTTTCTGTTCTTATTTTACAGCTACCTCACTGTATTTGTGTCTATTTTCAATAAACTCAACTTGACTGGCACAGAAGTCTGAATACCTTTAATTTCTTTCTAAATTGTCCTTATGTTCTTAATCACTTTTGTGCAGTCATTGTAATTCTTGTAGCTTGTATCAATGTCCCTGGGACAAATTTTTGGCATTGATTACCATGACAATGTTCTATTTCTTCACTCATATTGTCCAGAGCAGATCCTGCCTCTCTTGCAGATAGGTTGTAACTCTCCTGCCCTTCAAATCTTTCACCAGGGAATGCCCAGTCACTTATTTATCAATGTTGGGACACAAGAAACTGCAGATGCTGGAATCCAGAGCTACACATTAGATGCTGGAGGAACTCAAGAATGCAGGTACGGCACCTTGAAGAGGACAAAGGTCGGTTGTCACCGGAAAAATAAGCAGAGGGGCGGACTTCAAGCCAGATGAAACCGTGAGGCCTGAGAGCAGAAAACAAACTGGTGGTCAGCCCCACTGCTCCGTGCTAGCCAAGATCCCCCACCTGAGCTTGTATGTCTGCCTGAGTTTGATCCATCTCCCTCATTTCTCACTGGTACCATAGGGTGGGAGGTGCAGGCGTTTTGGATCCCACACCACCAGGTACAGGAACAGTTGCTACCTTACAGCCATTGGGCTCTTGGACCGGCTTCACAGAACTGAATCCGCAGCCATGGACTCACTTTTGGGGACATTGCAGCTGACGTTCTCCATATTGTTTACTTACTTTTTTATTATAGGTACTATTTTAAACATTGGATGCTTGTCGGTTTTTAATTTTTTTATGGATCCTATTGTACTTCTTTGTTTTCCTGTAGGTGCCTGCAAGAAGATTAAGCTCAAGGTTGTATTCGGTTTACATACGTTGATAATAAATTTTCGTTGAACATTGAACTTAGCAGATCAGGCAGCATCTAGGGAAGGAAATAGACTAATCATGCTTTGGAGCAAGAGCCTTCATCTGGTCCAGATGAAGGGTCCTGGCCCAAAAGGTCAACTATACGTTCCCCTCCATAGATGCTGCCTGACTTGCTGAGTACCTCCAGCATGGGTATCAATGTCACCCAGGTCAGTGAGTTCCAAAATATCTGCTTAAAGCAAAGCAAACTTGCTTCAAAAAAAAAATGTCTGCTTTTAAGAAAAAGATTGAAGTAAAGCTCTCCCCGTGATATCTGGCACCCTGCTCCGGTGTGAAGCTAATGAACATTGTGTCTAGCAATAGCTGTGTGTAACACCAACGTAAATGAGCACGCAGCAAAAATCCGGCTGCTAGCTGCTTTAGAAGTATCGGGCGCCACATTGCGATCCCTGTGCACGTTGCTAGGGAGTATTGAACTTGGCTTTCTCTGTCTTATCACTGCGAGCAGTCTGTCAGACAGAAACCTCAACAAAACATATTTTGTTTATGAATTAACTAAAGGCTTAAAATTAAAAACATCTCAAGGAATGTTACGATCAAATGCAAAATCATATTACTTAATGTGATTTAGGATTAGGTAGGATGAGATATGATAGGAAATGAAATTGCATGATGATTTTTCATAAAATGGTACAGCATAATCACAAATTTTGTTATCTCTCAGATTCAAGTTGAGGTTTTTGCAAAGGAAGTAATTAAATTTATACATATTACATCCCCATTCAATATTTTTAAACAATATTGATGAATTCCCTAAACTTTAACTCTTGGCTGATTCAATGGGTTTTCTGCCTTAAGTATAGTTATGCACTTTGGAATTGAATGAATTCTAAATAGCAGAGGCCAGAACACAGCATGGATTTCACAGTGTTCATGCCTGATAAATGTACTGAGGGAAGCACACACCTTCACACTGTTTTCTCATTACCATGATTGCTGCATGCAGCCAGCACTCATCCTACACTACATTGTGTGCACACATCAGCAGGGGCTGTAATATTGTTACTTGCTGGCACTATTTAAAAAAGAAGGCTGTGCTGCTTAAAGGCAGGCTACATTCCTTAAAGAAGTGCCTCGTGGTGACTGGAACTGTTAAATTCATTTGGATAAAGATGATAAGCTTTATTTGATTGGCTCCATTAGTCACATGTGGACCAAAAGACTATGAAACATAAGAGCAGAATTAGGCCATTTGCACATCGAGTCTGTACGAATTTTCAACCATGGCTGATTTATTATCCCTCTCAACCCCATTCCTTGCCTTCTCCCCATAACATTTGGCACCCTTACTAATCAAGAACATATCAACCTCTGCTTTAAATATAGAATCAGAATCAGGTTTATTATCAACAGCAAATGTCCTGAAATTTGTCAACTTAGCAGCAGCAGTTCAATACAATACATAATATAGAAGAAGAGGAAAGAAAATACAAATAAATAAATAAGTAAATCAATTTACAGTATACGTATATTGAACAGATCAAAATCGTGAAAAAAGTGAGGTGGTGTTCACAGGTTCAATGTCCATTTAGGAAAAGGATGGCAGAGGGGAAGAAGCTATTCCTGAATCACTGAGAATGTGGCTTCAGGCTCCTGTACCTCCTACCTGATGGTAACAGTGAGAAAAGCGCATGCCATGGGTGCTGGAGGTCCTTAATAATGGACGCTGCCTTTCTGAGATACCGCTTCTTGAAAATATCCTGGGTAATTTGTAGGCTAGTACCCAAAATGGAGCCAACTAAATTGACAGCTCTCTGCAGCTTCCTTTGGTCCTGTGCAGTAGCCTCCCCATACCAGACAGTGATGCAGCCTTTCAGAATAGTCTCCACGGTAACATATATAGAAGTTTCTGAGTGTATTTGTTGACATACCAAATCTCTTCTAAATAATGTATAGTCACTGTCTTGCCTTCTTTATAACTGCATCGATATATTGGGACCAGGTGAGGTCCTCAGAGATCTTGACACCCAGGAACTTGAAACTGCTCACTCTCTCCACTTCTGATCCCTCTATGAGGATTGGTGTGTGTTCTTTCATCTTACCCTTCCTGAAGTCCTCAATCATCTCTTTCATCTTACTGACATTGAGTGCAAGATTATTGCTGTGACACCATGACACCATTCCACTAATTGGCATATCTTCCTCCTGCACCTCCTCTCGTCTCCATCTGAGATTCTACCAACAATGGTTTTATCATCAGCAAATTTATAGATGATATTTGAGATATGCCTAGCCACACAGTCATGGGTACATAGAGAGTAGAGCAGTGGGCTAAGCACACACCCTTGAGCCAGTGTTGATTGTCAGCGAGGAGAATATGTTATCACCAATCCACACAGATTGTGGTCTTCTAGTTAGGAAGCTGAGGATCCAATTGCAGAGGGAGGTACAGAGGCCCAGGTGCTGTAACTTCTCAATCAGGATTGTGGGAATGATGGTGTTAAATGCTGAGCTATAGTCAATGAACGGCATGATGACATAGGAGTTTGTATTGGTATAAGGGCTTATGAAGAACCATTGAGAATGCATCTGCTGTTGACCCATTGTGGTGATAGGCAAATTGCAATGGGTCCAGGTCCATGCTGAGGCAGGAGTTCAGTCCAGTCATGACCAACCTCTCAAAGCATTTCATCACTGTCAATGTGAGTGCTACCAGTCAATAGTCATTAACGCAACAGATAATGGTATGATTGTTGCCTTTTTGAAGCAAATGGGAACTTCTGCCCATAGCAGTGAGAGGTTGAAAATGTTCTTGAATATTCTCGCTAGTTGGTTGGCACAAGTATACCCAAAAGACTTGGCCTTCACAGCTATGATTTCCACAGAGGCACTGCCCTCTTGTCAAAGAAATTCCTCCTCGTTTCTGTTCTAAATGGACGTCCTTCTATTCTGATGCTATGCCCTATAGTTCTAAACTCCCCCACTCATGAAGGGCTTTGCAACGCATTATCACACAGAGGAATGATTGTTTTAGAAACTGCTCCACATGCAAACGTCTGCTAAATTGTAGGGCATGGATCAAGATAATGGTCTGTCCGTGGCCAGTCATTAAATGAACAAAACCCTCTGAACTTGGCTTATGTCAGAGTGGTGTGTTACACCTACAAAATAACATGAGTGCAATCAAAAACACCTACGTCAATGTGAAGTCTGCACATTCCAGCCTCATTTTGTACTCTGTCTGCCTCTTTCCAGAAAATGGGAAAATGACGATAGGTGAAACAATGGGGAGTTGATGGCCACGTGACAGGGAATAGGTTGTTTGGAGATCGGTGCTAGTATGGGATTGGTAAACTTTCTCTGGAAGTTGATATAATTGGCTATCCATTGTATCCAATGATTAACTTTTTAAATGTGTCTGGTAGAGTTTTTACAGTGGAAAAGCTATTGCGTTGGTGCAGTTCATTTCTCTCAACCTCAAAATTCGGGTCCAGTGGAATGTATAGTTGTCACAGCTGGGAGCCTTCTGTAGTGGATAACAGTAACTTATTCTGTGCCTTGTCATGCCTTTTGCTCTCAATGAAGAAATTCAGAACCACCTTTTCAACTGTTGGACCTCACAGTTGATCTTCTCCTCCAAGTCTACTGGAGATGACTTTGCATGATGGAGGGATATGGACATTGTATAGGTAGGAGGTATTGGTTTTTTTCTTCTTTAATTTCCTTTTTGCTGATTTGGTACAGCAATGTGGGACCAAGTGCCTGATCCTGTGCTTTACTGTTCTATGTTCTATATGCCTCAATCTCACTGGCATGTGAGGCCCATCAGCTACCCTTATCTGGTTTAGCCACCTGTTGAAGCTGTGTACCAGGAAGTGACTGTTGTTACTGCCAGCTGCCACTTGGAGCCACAGGTGAGAGCTGAATGCCTAATGGGAACCAAAGTGGAATAAACAGTTACAGCTTCTAGATTAGAGTCATTCTTCCCCTCCTCATGGCAATCAATCATCTGCACAATCAAATTCCAAGAGGAAGATATTTCTGAGACCAACTGCTTTGTAACCTTGAAGTCAAATTGGGACAAGTACCAAATCTAATAGAAGTTTTAGCAACAGCATTAGAAATCAATTGTCAACTGAAATATGTGCCATTATTGATCATTTGAAGTAGTGCAGAGTGATAGTTACTCATCCTCCTTAATCTGTCTTCAATGGAAGTGACTAAGGTATAAACAGAAGTACCGAGTACTGAGCTCTAGGATGGTAGCACTGTTGTCCAATCAGTGGACTGAACTGGCTGGCAGCATGATCTGTCTACTTCCAATGAAGCAAAACGGCTGATTCATTGCATTCTTAATGTGTGTACAAACATGCTTTGTATGGAAAGTAACTGGAGACAACTGTTCCATCCAACCTGTCTTGATCAAACACCTAACTTCAAGCAATTTTGACACCTCAGCATGCTATACAAAGATTGTTTCAAACAGAAGAACCTAACAAGTCGTGATCTTCAGCTAAGGGAATTTTTAGTTGGAATCCCAATTTATTCAGCTTCATGCCCTCCCTTACATCCTGCTATCACTGTGCAAAGCTGAGCCCAATGAAAAGGGGCAACTGATTAGAAGGCAACCATTAGGATGCATTTCTGGTGGCAGTGGATGCAGGTCGGTGCATTACCTTTCTGAGCAGAAGCCAAGACCTAACTTGAAGAGACCAAGGAAGCACACCTGATTACATTCTGGGACCTCTTCAGTCCCCACCCTAATTTAGAACATGATGAAAAGAAGTTTGTTAATTTTGTAGGAGTCTGATATATTTTTGTAACTCAGCATTCTCAGCAGTTTTTTAAAATTTTAACCTCTGAAGTTCATTAAAAGGTACACAGACCAACAATACAAAAGACACAAGCAAAGTTCAAACAAGCAGTGTCTTGGATGTTGAAGAGTTTTACTCAGACCATATTAAGCACATATCCAGACCATATTAAGCACAATATATAGTGTATCATCGGTGTTGACATATACATTTCTAGTACAAAACCATTAATTTGAATTAAGTGAGTTCCTTATGTAGCTGACATTTTACTGCAGACTACCCATTCTCGTCCAAACAAATCTTCCAGGTGGAAATATCCGATATATTTCTACTGATGGATTAGTGATGCTGTCGACTAGAACAACAAATAACATGTTGAGAAAAATGCATGCTGCTCAACCCACTGAATTCCTCCAGTAAATAACCCCTCCAAATTCTGGTACCTGCAGTCTCACTTGTCTCCAATATTGTTAATTAGTTGGATTCAACCGTATTATCTATAAAGCCAGATTCATAAAAGCCTAGATAGCATAGATATGGAGAGGATGTTTCCTATAGCAGGGGAGCCTAGGACCAAAGGGCACGGCCTCAGAATATGAGGGCATCCCTTTAGAACAGAGGTGAGAAAGAATTTCTTAGGCAGGGGTTTGTGGATCTGTGGAATCCATTGTGACAGATAGCTTGGGGGGGGCGGCAAGTCATTGGGTAGATGTGAAGTGGAGGTTAATAGGGTCTTGATTAGTAAGAGTGTCAAACGGATAAGGAGAGAAGGCAGGAGAATGGAGTTGAAAGGGATTATAAATCAGCCTTGATAGAATGGCAGAGCAGACTTGATTAGCTGAATGACCTAATTCTGTTCCTAAGTCTTATGATATTCGTAAAAGTTAGACTAGAGTGCCCGAAGTATTGACTCCTGGTCTAGGATGCAAATCTTTTTTTTCTTCTGTTTCTGAGTGGGCTTTTTGATTTCTATGCTGAGGGGTAGCCCTCGATTATTCCAGAAGCTATTAAAAAGTTTTGCATGTCTTTGAGTTAAAGGAAACTTTGCATCAAGCAAACGTTATAATTGAGCTGGAATCTGAAAGTACTGTACCTGCTGCAGCTGCATTTAAAATTCAAAAGGAATAGAACCTATTGAGTATGTCTTTTTCTTTTTATTACCCACATCAGAACCTTTGCTTGCTGATATTAATATGCTTCTTTAGCTGTCTTTAAGCTGTCCAAGAGCACACTTCACTATCCTCTGAAGGAGTTATTTATATCAATATGACTATGTCATGCTTATATTTTCTACATTAAGAACCTCAAAAGCCGACTTCTAAAATGTTTGATTTTATTACTTTGCATTGATGTATGAATTTTTTGCATTTTCCTGCGACTCGTTTTGTCTTCTAGTTGCATATTTTTCCACAGAAGCAGAGACTTTGATGACCCTTTTTTATGAGTTCAAGTTCTGTTATTAAAGTAAAAGCCAATGCAAAGCTGCAGCAAGGATTTCATATGAAGAGCCCAAAGCTCTCACTCTATCTGCAATAAAGCTTTTGATAAAGAGAGTTTTTTTATTGTTAGATAAAGGCTTGCAGTTACACAATGCCTTAGTATGCCAATCATAACACATTGCTTTTGCAGAATTAAATAGGGAAATGTAGGAGACTATTTTACTTTCAGTGAGATCTCAGTCAGAACAGTGAGATGAATGTGATTGCTTTTGTTGGTTTTATGAAACTTTTCTGTTCTAAGAATGATATACATTGAAAAATTGAACATTGTGAATTTAGAGCTAAATCTTGAAGAACAAGTTGATGTCAACAATTGCTATCAAAACTAACCATGGACTTCCCTCCTTGTGACATTGCTTTAGCCAGATTATGCTTTGTTCTAATAGAAAATCTTCCAGGGAGTTTTGTGTCAACAACACAGTTTGACCAGAATCAAGGAGAGATGAGCAATTGAGAAAAATATGATAGAGAGGAACGAGAGGAGCCAGGGCTGGTAGCAATGGTGTGGAGGAGCTGAAGGAAGGTGATACAAAAGTCACTTTTGGGTAAAAAAGAAATTTATCACTAACTAACAACATGCATAAGAGTGAAAGAAAGAGAGAGGAGAGATAGAGAGGGAGAGAGAATGTGTTTGCTTGAACTGAGTGTTACATTGATCATTGTATATTTCAATATGATCAATTATCCCACCTTCACCCTTCTCCCTTTTTCCATTCCCCTTCTACCCCTTTCTACCTCTTCTCTTCTCACCTGGTCATCACCCGCCTCTGGTGCACCTCCTATTTTCCTTTCTCCCATGGACCACTCTCCTCTCCTATCAGATTACTTTTTCTTCAGCCTTATACTTCTTCCACCTATCATCTCCCAGCTTCTCACTTCATCCCTCTACCCCATCCATCCACCTCCCCCTCACCTGGCCTCACCTATCACCTGTCAGCTTGTACTTCTTCCCCTCTACCTAACTTCTTATGCTGGCTTCTGCCTCCCTTCCTTTCCAGTCCTGTTGAAGAGTCTCAGCCGAAACACCAGTTCTTTGATCCTTTTTATAGATGCTGCCTGGTCTGCGGATTTCCTCCAGCATTGTGTATGCATTGCTCTGGATTTCCAGCATCTGTTGTGTTTATGATAATTTATAAGTCCACTCAAATTCAGGGAGCATAACCTATTCTGTTCAATTGATCTTCACAGGGCAAAGCTATCCCAGAAACCAGTCCAGTGAACTTTCCAATCTTACCTTCAAACCAAGTTCATGCCTTTCCAAAGGAGAACAAAAATCTACACAAAGCAGCAGATTGTTTCTTATTAAACCCACATATATTCATTACAAAAATTCCTTACATTTACATCCTATCCTCCTTATAATGAAGACCAACATTACATTTGTCTTTTTAATTATTTGCTGTAGTCATGTGTTAATTTTCCCACCCAGTTTGCTGAATGCAAATCATTTGACACTTTTGAAATGGATGACTTTACAAAGATCTTGAAATGTTCACAAAAGAGGCTATATATGTCGAAGCAACATGCATAAATTGACATACATGGGCAGACTCTAAACTTGAGCTTGGAAGCTAATAGCTTAAACGAGGCCAAGGTTTTCCATTCTCTCACAAGCCTACAGAAGCCTGGTGCTGCCAGGTGCCTGATCTCAGCGTTCCAATGTATTGGTCATCTACATATGATTCAATGGAGAATTCCAGTTAACTCAACATGTAGAGATTTCAGCAGGAGCTCATTGTATTTTTCCTGCGGAATTTCATGGTTATACTTGCATAAAATATAGGTCTTTACTTTTCATAGGCCAGGACATACTTTCCTCTCATTTCTGATTAAAGTAATCATTTTGATGTTTATGTTAATATTATCCCAGAAACTGCATTCACTAAATTTCCTGAATTGGATAGAGAAATTCAAAGCTTTCATACTGAACAAGTGGCCAAAAGACAACTCCTATCGTAGAAAATAGTGAAACTGAATTCAATGGAATTAAGAAGCTTGTGAGCTGTCACCATCGAACTTCCAGATTACAGTGAAAGTCCAACTGTTGCCAAGGACAATCAGGACAAACTAGTACTGGAGTCCAAGAGTTGGTTGAGTGGGAGGTAGGAACGGGGCTGATTTTGCTGCTATTGTTTTTTTGCTTGAAATTTCCTGCTTTGTGTTGTTCTGCCAAGCACTTGGGGCATGCTATCTTAGGGTAAGGGAGAAGCAGGAAGGGGAAAGGAGGAAGGAGGAAAGGGGAGGGGGGAAGGGGGAAAGAGGAAATGGGGATGGGGTAAGGAAGAATAGGAAAGGTGAGGGGAAGGGGAAAAGGGAAGGAGAATGGGAAAGGGGAGGAATGAAGGGGAAAGGAAAGAGAGGTGGAGGAAAGGAGAGGAGGAAGGGGAAGGTGAAAGGGGAAGGGAAAAATGGGGAGGGGATAGGGAACGGGGAGGGGAGGGGAAGGGAGAAAAGGAGGAGGGAAAAACTGGGGAGGGGGGAAGGGGGAAGAGGGAATGACAGAGATAAGTTTTTTTTTGCACAGAGTGGGAGGTGTATGGAATGGGCTGCCAGGTGTGATGGTAAAGGTAGATGCATTAGGGAAATTTAAGATATCCTTATATTGGCACATGGATGAAAGAAATATTAATTCCTATGTAAGAGAGAAGGGTGAGTGTGATCTTAGAGTAGTTTGGAAGTTTGACATACAGTATCGTTGTGGGCCAAGAGCCTGTGTTCAATATTCTATTTTCTAATATTTCAAGTTCATGCACCTGTATTATTTTTCTTTTCTTATTCCTTTTAAGATCCTTAAATCTTTCAGTTTAAATACATATAAATGTTATAAAAATACCTTGTAATTTATGTCCCTCTGTTTACAATTCCTACTTTACACTGCCTTTTCCAATTTGCCTGATATTAATCTCCCGGGCATCCGTACTTAACTGGATATGTCACATGAACAATATGGTGATAAGAGGTTATCAGAGACTAGATATTCTGCAGTGAATTGTTCATAAACCACTCTTCCCAAAACTCTTTTGTATACCCTTGGTGCACCATATGTTATAGATATAATGATACGCTCCACAGAAATGTGCAGGAAATCAATATGTAAGGTGTAAAATAAAATACTAATGGAGCAGGCAGCTTCAGGCCATATTTCAAGCCTTTTGAGTATTGTTGAATCTGTATTGATTCCAACGAGAGGAGTCCATCGTTCTCTTGAGTTATGTGTTGTAGTTTCAGGAAAGGCTTTGAGTAATCTGGAAATGAGTAATTTATTCCAGCGTACTCAGTCTCTGAGAACAATCCAGTTAGTTACAGTTCACTGCCCATTCCTCACATTCCCCCTTCTACTTTTCCTTTTGACAATCATTTTTCCCTTTGAGTGCTGCAACTGATGCATATTCATCATCATTTCAAAATGCTGCATTAAGAATGTTTTTCTCATTCACTTGTGGACCCTGGCAATAATTGCCATTCTTTGTCAAGACAGGGGATGGCTGAGTCCTGGGATGCACGTTCTGCTCACTTAAGGAAGGTGAATGGTCTCTCACAATCTCTCCTTTCCAGGAGCAATGAAAGCCACAGGACCACTGATTAATATCAGGCAAATTGGAAAAGGCAATGTAAAGTGGGAATTCCTTGGTCTTACTGATGCTGAGTGTAAGGTTGTTGTTGCGACACCACTCGACCAGCTGATCTGCCTCGCTCCTGTAACCCTCCTTGTCACCTTCTGATATTCTGCCAACAGTAGTTGTGTCCAGTGTGTTATGTTTCATAACTTCTACAACATAAAACTTATCAAAAGGAAAAACACAAAACCATGTGTCCACTTCGTTTTTACTTTTAGTGAGGTACACAACTATGAAGTGCTGGTGTAGACATACGCATTCAGGGCCTTCTACATATAATACGTAATGGATTATGTAAACAAACCAAGAATGCTTAATCAAACAATATATTTACAATATTAATCAAATAATGCTGAAGTGTTAAATATACAACATTCCCCCCACTTAGCTATATACTCCTACTCAATATAGAATGCATCTCAACTCAAATATGTAACATATTGTTCTCTAGTCATCATAGTATGCTATATAGTACAGCTACTATATAGAGAAACTAATTTTCAATCATCCCATATTCAGGACTAAAGATTTAGTCGCTGTGGAGGATTTCTTACCTCTAGGATAACGTCTTTCCTGACAAGAGTCGGTGGCGGGGCGGGGGGGTGATCACTGCGTGGGAGGTGAAACAATCTCAGGTCCTGGGGCCTCCCCTGTGGTGGTTGTAGGCGACGACTCTGGGATTGCAGGGAAAATGGATCTGACAGCTCTGGAAACCTCCCTTCTCTAACAATTGACTCTGCTCTCCTCAACTGATACATGTGTTGTCTCCAGCTGACATCAGATGCTATCTCCACTGTGTAGGCAAGTCATCCATGATCTTCCCTAGTGCCCACTTCTGATTACATCTGTAGTCCCTCACTAGGGCTGCTTGTCCAGAAGTGAAACACCGAACCCCCTTTTTTGAGGAGCCCTCTATTTGCCTCAGCTGTTAGTCCTGCATACTCTTGCTGAGATTGGGTTTGCGAAGATCCAAGACAGAGTGTAAGAGATGACTCAGGAACAGCATAGCTCATGAGTCGTTGGCTGTGGAATGTGCTACATTGTGATATGCAAGAAGGAACTTGGTGAGCTTCTGTGACAGCGACAGTGTAGTGTGTTCTGCTGACATTGCTTGCAATACTTTCTTTAGACTTTGGACAAACCTTTCCACCAAGCCATTTGTGCTGAGTGGTATATTGCGAGTGTAAGATACCCTGTTCCATTAATTTTCAGGAATGACTGAAACTGTTCCTCAACAAACTGTGGTCCACTGTCACTGACTAAGTGTTCTGGAATACTAGTCTTGGAGAAGAGGCTTTTCAGCACATCAACTGTGTGTGAGGCTATTGGGAACACTTCTGACCACTTTGTAGCTGCATCCACTGCTACCAAGAAAATTGTGCCTATAAATGGTCTAGCAAAATCCACATGAGTTCTCTGCCAGGGCAACGCTGTCTATTCCCAGGGATGGAGAGAAGCTTCTCTTGGCATCTTTTGGCCATGTTGGCATACTGAAGACTGCATGACAAGCTGCTCCATCTGCTGATCTATCCCAGGCCACCAGACAAAGCGCTGAGCCAGCACTTTCATTTTGGTTTCCTCTAGGTGACCGGAATGTAGCTCCTCCAGTAATTTAGCTCTCAGCTTGGATGTTGCAACAGCTCTCAACCTCCACATAAGGCAACCGCTGTCAAGTTCATCCCAGTGCTGGTAAAAATGGGGGAGCTGGAGTTTCTACTGATCACTCCAGTCATTTTGAGTTGCCCTGTAGAGCTGAGATAATGTGGGGTCTTATCAGTTTCCATTTGGATTGCCTCTGCCATAATAGGGAGACTTTCAATTTGCAATAGGGTGAATATGTCAAGAATAGCGTTCTCTTTTGTAAATTTTTCAGGTATTTCCTTCTCCAGGGTAAACAGGCCAGTCCATCGGTATTTCCATAATTAGTTGTCCTCTTGAATTCAATTTTGTCCTCCAAGAAACAGAGCCCTTCTCTGCATTTATGCTGCTATTGTTAATGGAACACCTTTCGTGGATTGAAAAAGGACACTAGTGATTGATGGTTGGTAATAAGGGTAAGCCCTTTGCCATACAAGTACTGGTTGAAACATTTTACACCCCAAGGCAACCCTGTAAATCTGTGCATAATTTTTCTCTGCAGTACTAAGGGAACGTGATTCAAATGGGGTGTTCACTTCCATCACTGATAACTTGTGACATTATTGAAGAGAGCCATTACAGGCAAGCTTCACTGAATGATGTGGATCATAATGTGTGAGTTCTTTAACATCTTGGAGGCATTGACCATAACTCCCTGACCTTTGCCACAGTCATGAACAAGACAGGAGAAGAATGTATTTGGGAAGTATTTAATTGCGGAAAAGCAAATTATGATGCTATTAGTCAGGAAGATGGAAGTGTAAATTCGAAATAGGTGTACTCAGGGAAATGCATAAAGGAAATGTGGACATTGTTTAGGTAGCACTTGCATGGGGTTCTGGATAGATTTATCTTACTGAGGCAATGAAAGGATGGCAGGGCGAAGGAACACACTGCCAGCTATGGTGATTAAATTAGGGACATTACGGACTTTAAGGAAACTCTTCGGTCGGCACATGGACGATAGAAAAATGGAAGCCTATGTAGGAGGGAAGAGTTGGATTGAGCTTAGAGGAGGTTAAAAGGTCGATACGACATCATGGGCTGAAGGGTCTGTACTGTGTTGTATTATCATATGTTCTAGGACTAGGTTCTAAATCTCAGAACACCCAACCTAATATTATTTTAGGAATGTCTTGACTACAAGGAGCGTGATTGTTGATCAAGATAACTTACAGTGGCTTTGCAAGAATACTATGGGTGGTCTTTCCAGGAACATGTAGAGCCTGAAACATAAATTGAATAAAAAATGTTAAACTCCTGTAGCTAGTTGCCTCATGGTCCTGTTGCAGGTTCTCGGGCTGAGATGTCAACTGATTACTTTCTTCCAGAGATGGTTGCCTAACCTGCTGAGTTCTTCCAGCACTGTGTGTGTGTCGCCTGGATTTCCATCATCTGCAGATTTTCTCTTGTTTCCCTCATGGTACTATCCATAACATGGGCTGCAGTGACTCAAGAAGACAGATTGCCGCTGTCTTCTCTAGGAAATTAGCAAATGGCATTAAATACAACTCATGTTATACGTACTAACATCTCATAAAAAAGTAAGAATAACAATTAAGAAAACTAATTTTAACTGTACTGTCAGTGGCCACTTTTAGCTATTTCTGTACAACTGCTCGTTAATGCAAATATTTAATCAGCCAATCATGTGGCAACTTGATGCATAAAAGCAAGCAGACATGGTCAACAAGTTCAGTTGTTATTTAGACCAAACATCAGAATGGGAAAGAAATGTGACCTAAGTGACATTGACTGTGGAATGAATGTTGGTGTCAGATGGGGTGGTTTGAGTATCGCAGAAACTGCTGATCTCCTGGGATTTTCACACAAACAGTCTCTAGTGTTTATAGAGAATGGTGCAAAAACAACAAAAAAAAATCTGGTGGGCATCAGTATTGTGGGCAAAAATGCCTCGTTAATCAGAGAGGTCAAAGGAGAATGGCCAGACTGCTTCAAACTGACAGACAGGTGACAGTAACTCAGATAATCAAGCGTTGCCACAGTGGTGTGCAGAAGAGCATCGCTCAGTGCACAATGTGCAAAACTTGTAGTGGACAGGCTACTGCAGCAGAAGACCTCAAGCATACACTCAATGTCACTTTATTAAGTACAGGAGGTACCAGTCATCCCAACCATAAACTGTTTCAGCTGCTTCTGTCTGGCAAATGGTACTGCAGCATTAAAGCGAGCTATGGGATTAGTCTGGCAAAGGGCCACAGGGTTTCGAAAGTGATTTAGAGGAGTACTTCAAAGGGGTTAACAAATAAAATCATTGACATATCTATCCCTATTCAGAACAGAATACCTTAGATTGGTTAGTTGCCAGTTGCAAAAATGAAAAAGCCTACAAAACGTAATGAATATAGCCCAGTCCACCACACATAAAACCCTCCCCACTATTGCGCAAATCTGCAAGGAGTGCAGCCACAAGGAAGCCCACATCCAGCATCAAGGATCCCTACCGTGTAGGCACGCTCTCTTCTTGCTGCTGTCAGTAGGATGGAGGTATAAGGATCCTTAGGTTACACACCATCAGATTCGTGAACAGTTATTACCCTTCAACCATCAGGCTCCTGAACCAGTGTGGATAACTTCACTCACCTCCACTCTGAACTGCTTCCACAACGTATGGGCTCACTTTCAAGGATTCTGCACCTCATGTTCTCAACCATATTTATTCATTTTCTTAATTTATTATTATTTGTTTTTGCACATTGTCTTCTTTTGCACGTTGGTTTCTTTTCAGTCTTTGTGCATGCTTATTCATTGATTCTATTGGGTTTTTTTTGTTCTACTGTGAGTGCCTGTAAGAAAATGAATATCAGGGTAGTATATGGCTTTGATAATAAATTTACCTTGAACTTTGAACTTTGAGTTTCAAGGATAAAAAGGCCCAGGGAGATAAGTGACTTACTTCTACAACTGCTCAGACTGTGGCCATTATTATGTCTCCTTCCCAAGCAGATACCATCCCTGCTCTATACTCACATCAAGACAATGTCAAGAGGTAGACCCACATCAGTGTGAATCACTGACTGATTAAAAGAAAATCCACAGCTGGAAATAAGGGTGGATTCTCACTTTCTTGGTGAATTCCAATTTGGTTCTTCTTTGTTGGACCGGCATGTAAAGCTCACCAGTACAAAAATCAGTCACATTGTTTTGATTTGAGTTTACAGTTCAAATAACAAAGGCTAGTTTCTTAAAGCCTTTGGGGTTAATTTTTGAAGCACAATGGCAATCCATCATGGTTACCTACACTCTGTGCTGTTTCTGCAGCTCTAGCACTGTAATATTTTTAACCTAAGTAATTTATTATTCTGAGGTATATTTTCCCCACTCTCATTATCAGAGGGGAAATATTATGTACTAGTTCATACTTGAAGGAACTGAAACTATTTTTCAGTAACCATTGGTAAGGAACAATGCAATATTTATGAGCAGCATGCTTTTTATTGCATGTCATTCAGCATTATGTCACATTACAAAAACCTGCCACAAACTATTTAGTTTCTTCTCTACGAAATAGTTACCTTCAATGGATCTCATAAAATTAAGTCCAGAATAAAAACTGCCTTTAAACAATGACAGGCACCATCGCTTGATTGAGTGCAAGGTACAAGGTGCATGAGAGAATATTAAAACCAGCATTATATTAGGTACACATTGACATGAAATATTTCTGATTTCTTGCTCCTTGATCCGGCAGTGTGGGAACTAATGAAGTGCAGTCAATTTGTGTCAAGTTTAATATCATAGGACAAACACAGGACAAATCAATGCGAGGCAAGAGGTTACTGAAAAATAAACTACTGTGGGGATCTGGGATGGGAGCTAAGTAGAGTTAAATATCTCTAATATCATGGTTGGTTTCCCCCTTAATTATCCATTGCCAAGTTTCTACTTTGGTTGAAGGAATTAATCAGCTGCTTGTACAAAAAGATTGAGTCATGCTGATAAAATTGAGAATCCACAAAATGCATATAATATTGAATTATTTCTTGAGCTTATATCCACGAAGTCAAGCATTACAGTACCAGATTCATTCTAATGAAACATCTGGTAGCCATATATATTTATGGGTTGTGTCGTGCATGATGGAATATTGGTAAGGTGATTGTCATGGGCAGCCAACACTGTCAGATATATGTGGAGTCCTGATGTCAATCAAGAGCTAATGTTGATTTGTTAGTCATGCTCCATTTTGGAGATCAATGCTCCAGGTGACTTCATCTCTTACCTTCCAGACCAACGGAACCCTATTTTTTATGTATTTCTTAATATAATTTATAGTATTTTTCATGTACTACTGCCATTAAATAGCAAATTTCATGACATAGACTCAGTGGCCACTTTTTTAGGTACACCTGCTCATTAATCCAAATATCAATCAACCAATCTTGTGGCAGCAACTGAATGCATACAGGCATGCAGGCAAGTGGTTCAGAGACAACAGGTTCAGTTCAAACCAAACATCAGAATGAGGGAAACAATGTGATCTAAGTGACTTTGACTGTGGAATGATGGTTGGTGCCACACAGGGTGGTTTGAGTATCTCAGAAACTGCTGATCTCCTGGGATTATCACACACAACAGTCTCTAGAGTTTACAGATAATATTGTGAAAAGCAAAAAAAAAAACATCCAGTGAGCAGCAGATCTGTGAGCAAAAACTCCTTGTTAATGTGAAAGGGCGGAGGAGAATGGCCAGGTTGGTTCAAGCTAACAGGAAAGCAACAGTAACTCAAATAACCATGCTTTAACAACAGTGGTGTACAGAAGGACAGCTCTGAATGTACAACACGTTGAACCTTGAAGTGGATGGGCTACAGCCACAGAAGACCATGAACATATACTCAGTGGCCTCTTCAATAGGTGTGGGAAGTACTTAGTGTACCTAATGCCACTGAATGTATATGAAACCTTCACTACTTCCCTTCTATAAATGCTATTTACAGGAACTATCAACTACTTATAAAGGTGTTTTTAAATTTACACCAGATTTACATTCCCAGAAAATATTATATTTCATAAAAATGTGTAACTTGTAAAGGCTTTTCCAATAAGCTCTGTATTCCTGAGTTCAAAGATTTCACACATAGAAACAGAAACACCTAAAAAACTGATCCATACAGGTTTTGCAAATAATGAAATGTCATTTTATTGTACTTAAGTCTTAAATGAATACAGAAGCATACTGAATATAGCATTCCAGGTCCCTCTTCAAGTGAAATATAAGACACTGATTATGTTTCAAACTTGTCAAGTTTGGTGTAGGGAAGAATTTTTCTCTTGTGAGAAAATATAGTACTAGTGAGTCACTAACTTGTCCATTTAAGTCAGAGGTGTGGCAAAATATTCTCTCTCAGAGTGTTATGAATCTTTAGAACTATTTTTGTCAAAGACCATTGTTTCTAAAAATTCCTTAAAGCAGATTCTGGATAAGCAAACAGGTGAGAGTGTAAGGAAAGAGTTAAATTTGATTTTTCCTTGGTGTATTCTAAAATGTGGAACACAAAATGAAAGTCCATAGGACAAAATGCTGTTAACCGTGATGTGGAATTGTTTTGAGAAAGTACAAAGGAATCAATCCACTGTAATGTTTGAGAACTTAGTGAGTATCAGCCTACAGCCCTGAGAGTAGATAATAGTGAAAAAAGAACATGCTTATCTGGAAAAGTACTGATGTAAATGTTATGTTAGATTTTTGAAGGGTATCCTAAATGTATTAAAGTAGCAATTCCTTTGTGCAAGGCAGAATCTTCTCCTAGTTGGGTAGCAACTAGTACTAAGAGATGAAGATGGAGGCAAGGAGCATCATATATATATATTGAAAAAGTTGTTGGGCATCTGTGCTTCTCTCCAGCAGTAGATTGTGTGGAGTTGCTCAGTGTTTGGTTGGTAATATTATCTTGTCTCTTTTGCTACTTCATTAAACATTTTTCTTCCTGTATTTTATTCTTTATAACTCAAATGAAGTATTTTTATAACCTTTAACATATGAATGGTGCCTTCTTTGTTTGTGAATAACTCGATGCTGAATCAGAAAAGAACCAGGAACTAGTTTTAAAATATTTTCTCTACAGATAGGCACTACAAAATGGCAGGCAGATGAAGTTGAAGTTGTAGTTAGGTCAGTTATAATCTGACAAAGCTGCCCAAGGGATAAAGAGCTTTAGTCCTACTCTTAATTCATATCTTCATATATATAAAATACTCTCTTTTTTAACTGACCTCATTCCTGCTCACAAATCTTGACAAAGAAAGCTGTGTTTCATATTGCAGTCAGCATCTTGGAAAATAGCTACCTTTATGAGAAAGAGTATCTCCTAAAGTTTCATCATACTGAGCTCTTGTGCTGGTGTTGTTGCTGATATTTCATTGGATTTTTGTTCCTCTTGTGACCTTTGGATCGATTTCAATTCTCTTTCCACAGATGCTGCCTGTTTTCAGCTTTTTTCTGTTTTATAGAACAAAGAACATTGCAGCATAGTACGGGCCCTGTGGCCCACGATGTTGTGTTAACTTTTTGACCTACACTTAGAGCAATCCAACCAATCCTTCCCTCACAGTACACCTTTTTTTCTCATCCATGTGCCTATACAAGAGTTTCTTAAATGTCCCTAATGTACATGCCTCCATCATGACCTCAGGCAGGGTGTTCCACATACCCTGTGCTCTCTGTGTAATGACTTACCTCTGACATGCCTCCATACTTTCCTCCAATTACCTTAAAATTATGACTCCTGTATTAGTCGTTTTCACCCTGGAAAAAAATCTCTGGTTGTCCACTCAATATATGACTCTTATAATCTTGTACATCTCTATCCAATCAGCTCTCATCTTCCTTCGCTCCAAAGTGGAAAGGCAAAGCTCACTCAAGCTATCCTCATGATGCAAACCTGCTAATCCAATCAGAAATATCGTCACTACCTCCTCCCATAGATGCTGTCTGGCCTGCTGAGTTCTGCCAGCATTTTGTGTTTTTACTTATCATCCTGGTAAATCTCCTTTGCATCCTCTCTAAAGTTTTCACATCCTTCCTATAATGAGATGACCATCCCACACACAATATTCTAAGTTAGTTCTGATTTCCTTTATTTAGGTGAGTGACCGACTCTTGAATATTTCTTCACAGCCCCTTAGTTACCTTGATATCTGTTCCAGATGCCTCCTGTACAAGAATGGTAAAGGTTTGCACACTCCTGGAAATATTCAAACCAGTGATGACACTGTCCACAGCAGTCCATGGACTACATTTCCTTGAAAGATCTTACCTCTCCCAACCTCATACATCCCCGTCCTACCTCCTCCCTAAGACCTGCAGGTGGTACATTCCTGGTAGGCACATTGCTTTTGCCTACTTTTGCCTCACAGAACTTAAGTCCAAAGATTATAAACCTATTACTTCTTCCTTTGCCCAGCCCTTACTCACATATAACTGCTGTTTCCACCCTGTTGACAGCTTCTAGACATCTACTTCTACCATGGATGTCCAAATGCTCCACACTTCAATCCTACACTAGGGTGGCCTCCATCCTTAAACAGAGGCTCAATCAGTTCCCTTCCAGAACCATTCTCTTACATTGAAGAGTTTTTCGTTCAGTTCCATTCAATGTTTCCAAGGCAAAGGGGTAACTATGGGAAAAGGCCAAGCTATGCATATCTTTCCACTTGATTTTTTTCAGCTCCATTCAGGCACCCACCTTCAAATTTCATTCTGTAGCATCAATGTCTAGAATGCTACTGCATTCTACATTCATACAGAATTCATTTACATTTGCAGCCAATTTTCATCCTGTGCACATGGTCCATATCAGATTCTTTCTTTCCTGGACATCTCTATTTTTATCTCAGGGGAGAAGTTGACTTTAATATCCATTCCAAGCCCACTGATTGCCATTGCTATATCAATTACATTTTTTTTCATGGTTTCCTGGTAAAAACCCTCAAGCCTTCCATGACTTGCATGACAATTGACGCTGAGTATCAATGGCATGGTAGTGTGGTTAGTGCATGGCTTTATAGCATCAGCATCAACAAAGACGATGAGATGGCGCATGGAGAGGAAGTAGAGCGACTTGTAGAATGGTGTGAGCACAACAACTAGAGTCGCAATGTGGACAAGGCTAAAGAGATGATTGTGGACTTTGAGAAGGTGCAGGCTGAACTCTCATCACTGCACATACACAGCTGCTCCGTGGAGAGAGTTAGGAGCTCTGAGTTTCTGGGAGTGTACGATCTCATCTGGTCCCTCAACATCACCTCTTTAGTTAAAAATGCACAGCAGCATTTCCACATGCTGACCAGATTGAGGCAAGTGAGGTCCCCCTCCCCATTCTAACTAACTTTTATAGGAGTCCGATTGAGAGTGTCCCGACCAGTTGTATCACCATCTGGTGTGGGAATGACAAGGCACCTGACCACAGGAGCTAACAAAGAATTGTGAGCACTATTGATTACTGGGGTCTCTCTCTAACCCATACGAGACATCAGAAGTACTGTATACACAGGGCCCTTAGCATTGTCCTTGATCTCTCCCTTGCGTCAAATAATCCTTTTAACACTCTACCTTCAGATAGACGGTACCGTAGCATAAGGACAAAGTCTTTTTGGATGAGAAACAGCTTCTTCCCTTAGGCCTTGAGACTACTGAACACCCTTCCACCACCTAGTTCTCATCATGTACGAAGCAGCAGTGGCATTATACAGCTTTCTTTTTAACTTGTGTCTTAAATGCACTTCAAGCTGCATATCAATCTTCTGGAATATATTTTATTTGTTTATATATTTCTGGTAATATTACTTTAAGAATTGTGTGTGAGTTAAATGCACTGTGTTGGATAAACATTGCTTCATTTGGCAGTACATATGTATAAGGTTGAATGTGGCTAAAATTGAACTTGAACTCACGATCATCAATCAGGGTTCAATTCCTGCCACTGTCTGTAAGAAGTTTCTACATTCTCTCCGTGACTGTGTGACTCCAATTTCCTCCCACATTCCAAAGGTATACAGTTAGGGTGAGGATTAGTAAGCTGTGGGCATGCTATGCTGGCACTGGAAGCATGACATGACTTGGCTGCCCCCAACACATTTTTTGGGCTGCGTTGGTCATGGTGCAAAACAATGCATTACACTGTATGTTCAAAGATTTGATGTACAGTACATGTGACAAATAAAGCTAATCTTTTAAAGACATATGGGGACAGAAGAATTTCTTTTTGAACATACAAAGCCCTGTACATTTCAGGTTCATTGAATACTCTGCACAACATGTGATACAGTCTAATGAAAAATTTCCAACTTGAAACTGTCTCTCCTTTCAATGACACACTGAGTGTTTTCAGTATTTTCTGCCTCTACTTCAGAATGCCAGCTGTGTTTTTGTTTGATTGTCTGGTTTTTAATTTTGATTGTGTTTGAGTCTAATTTTGCCCAATTTGGAAAGGAAAGTGGAGGAAAATGCTGCAAACAGAGCGAGTATAATATAAGCTGCAAGGAACACAGATTCCCATCTGCACTCACGTACTGAGAGCTTACAGCAGACCGGAGTAAAGAAGGTGGAAATTCAATAAAAACACCGAGGCGTATTTTAAAAAGAATTATCTGCTGAGAGATTCCCAGGTTAAGCACTTGATCAGACACTGTGAAGTCCAGAACGCAAATAAGTATTTGCAGCCAGTGGTGTTCCTGAAGCAATTGCTGAAGAAGAACTAACAAGTGAAATTTCTGCCGAGGGTAAAGATAGCATTATACCTTTCAGCCCAAAAATGCAAGATCCTCCAGCAATATCTGGTGAAACCATAAGAACTACAGAGGTAATATCAGGGACTGAAGATACTGCTACTGTTGGGATCTGGAGCTAAGGCAAGTAAAACTGCTGGAAGAACTCAACAAATCAGACAGCACCCATGAAGACAAAGGAATAGTCAACATTTCAGGACTGCACCACAGCTAATAACAGCGTCATTGTGAAGATCACAAGTGACCTGTGTTAGATTTGCAAATATTTGTAAATACAGCAAGTGGCTATTTTATTAGGTACATCTCTGAGCACTTAACATGTCGAACCTTGAAGTGGATGGGCTACAGAAGCAGGAGACAATGAACATGCACTCAGCGTGTTTTTTTAAAAAGAAGCAATATGGTACAAATATACATAATATTTGAGAATATTAACTTGCTTTTATGCTGTAACCCATTTCAAGATTGTATCATGAGACTAACTGCTGTTGTCTGGATTGAATCAAAGTGAAAGATTTCCGAGGCTGTGAAAACTCCAAATAAAATGTAACATACTTTATTTGACCTCATTTTAACTCATGCATAGATTGGACATTCTGCAGTAGGCTTTGTTAGGAGTTAAAATCCCTTTAATTTCACATAGCTCATAGGCTCTTGTCACCAATCTAACCATCATAAGTCATCAGCGGTATTATAATACTTAGTATATCCAGATTGTGTCCTAAATAAAGGCCATTGAGATGCGTAATTAAGTAATCTGCATTACACTGCAAATGACTGTATTAATTGTTTTCCTCTTCACAAGTGCAGGAAAATTGCCAAATAAGGATTTTAAGGCCCTTTGTGGTTCTTTAGTTGCTCACTATGCCTGCAGGAATCCTACAGTCTGTGCTGTTGGACTGATCACTGCAGATGGCATTGAGAAGGGAATGAAATGTAAATATGCTGTAACACAGCATCACTGGCATTCCTGTTATACAATTGCAAAAAGTTAGGGCTCATGGAATTGAGAATAATGTTTCGGAGTGGATTGAGGATTAGTTAGAGAAAATGAAGTTCTTGTAAGATAACAGTGCAAATTATTGACTTGGAATTACAGTATGTATAAACCTATTGAAGTACTGTATGATCTAAGTTTGTGTAATGTATTCAAGTCTGCTGATGATACAAAGCTAGGTAAGAAAATAGACCATCCATAAAACCATAAGGCATAGGAGCAGAATTAGGACATAAGAGTGTGGCACCATTTCGTCATGGCTGATTTATTATCTCTCTCAACACCATTTTTCTGCCTTCTCGCCGTAACGTTTGATGCCCTTAGTGCTCAAGGCCTATCAACCTCCATTTTAAATATACCTAATTAATTTTGCCTCTACAGCTGTCCATGGCAATCCATTCTACATATTCACCAACCTATGTGTGGTGAACTACATATACCTGTCTGGACATGCCCCCCCCCCCCCCCAGCTGACTGCTCCTGTGGCTCCTCCCACAGACCCCTGTATAAAGGCAATTGGAGCCACAGACCTTTCCTCAGTCTCCAGGATGTTGTGTGATGGTCACTTGCTGCTTGTGCTTTCTTCCAGCCAATAAAAGCCTACCTTAACCCACATCTCAGAGTTATTGATGGTGCATCAATTTTATTGGCTGCAAGTTTTAAAACATGGAAAGCGTTTTACGTCCGGAAAAATTGGACATTGATCCTCAAGACTCCGAAGCAGCTCTTGCCTTTGAACTCTGGCTTGGATGCTTCCAATCATACTTGGAGGAGCTTTGTGTGACTGTGCCCGCTATTATGCACAGAATCCTCCTTTCGAGGGTCAGCCCCAAAGTTTACTTACTTATCAGGGACCTGCCGACCTACCAAGGGGCACTGGACGCCCTCAGAAGACAGTACCTGCAGCCGGTGAACACCGTCTACGCAAGACATCGCTTAGTGACGCGGCAGCAGCGAACCGGCGATTCGAGCGGGGAGTTTCTCCAAGCCCTACAGACAATCGTGTGGGCCTGCAACTGCAAGGGACCGACAGTGGAACAGCATGCGGAACTCCTAGTACAAGACGCCTTCGTCATAGGGATCAGGTCAGTGTACGTGCGTCAGCGGCTGCTGGAAAATGCCGATCTTACCTTACGCTCAGCGATCGAGCTGGCAGACACGCAGGAGGTTGCTCTGCACAACGCTGACACTGTCCAGCAGCACAATCCCCCGCCGGTTCCGTGGACACCGCAGATCCCGCCACCCGCGAGCGAATTGACCACCACTGCTGCCACTCGCGAGTCCACAAACTCTACGAAACCGACCACAGCTGCTGCCAGTCGCAAGTCCACGTAGTGTTACTTCTGTGGACTTGAAAAGCACCCCCGAAAACGCTGCCTGGTCCGAGAAGCTACCTGCTCCAGCTGCGGAAAGAAGGGCCATTTCGCCAAGGTCTGTAAGTCTGAACCACAACCGGGGTCAAGCAGCTGGGGGTCGAGGCATGAGGGTCAACATCGTGGTCGCCTCAATCTTGCCTGCCCGCCTCATGCGAGACATGGGGATGGCCATCTTTGTCGGCGCCACCTAGTCCCGCTTCCGATCCACGGGTGTTTACTGAGCATGAAGACGGCGGTTCAACTCTGGCCTCCGTAACCCTCGACCAAAGCGCCCCACACCAGCTTGCAAGGTCAATGATGGACATCCTGGTGGAGGGGCACAGGACTATCTGCCTGTTTGACACGGGCAGCACTGAGAGTTTTATTCACCCGGACACGGTGCAATGCTGTGGACTCGTCACATGGCCGGTAAGCCAGAGGGTCACCATGGCTTCTGGGTCGCATTCCACAGACATCCGGGGGGGGTTGTGTAGCGACATTGGTGGTGCAGGGCAAAGAATATCGGGACTTTGCGCTACTGGTCATGCCTCAACTGTGCGCACCTGTGCTATTGGGGCTGGACTTCCAGAGCCACCTCGAAAGTGTGACTATGGCATATGACGGGATCCTCCCACCACTCACTGTCAGGAATCCTCAGTTCTGTGGGACTTCGTCATATACCCCACTACTGACCATGCACACACATCGACCAACACATCCCACCCAGCACCATGCCAACAGCTGTGCTACTGACACCACTTGCAGCCTCTCCACCCTCAAGATCCCTCCCCCACCGCTGTTCACCAACCTGACCCCCAACTGTAAACCTGTGGCAACTAAAAGCAGGAGGTACAGCGTGGGGGACAGGGCCTTCATTCAGTCGGAGGTGCAGCGGCTGCTCAGGGAGGGGATCATTGAGCTAAGCACAAGCCCTTGGAGGGCCCAGGTGGTTGTTGTTCGGACCGGGCAGAAAAATAGGATGGTCATGGACTATAGCCAGACCATCAATAGGATCACGCAGCTTGACGCATACCCCCTACCCCGCATCGTGGATATGGTCAACCAGATCGTTCAGTACAAGGTGTACTCGACAATAGATCTGAAATCCGCTTACCACCAGCTCCCCATTCGCCCGGAAGACCGCCCCTACACCGCCTTTGAGGCGGGCGGCAGGCTCTATCACTTCCTGCGTGTCCCCTTCGGTGTCACAAATGGTGTCTCTGTCTTCCAGAGGGAAATGGACCGGATGGTGGACCAGTGCCAACTGAAGGCCACATTTCCCTACCTGGATAACATCACCATCTGTGGTCACGACTGGCCGGATCACAAAACCAACCTCCAACGATTTTTCCAAGAGGTCAAAGCCCTGAACCTTACTTATAACAGGGACAAGTGTGTGTTCGGAACCACCTGACTCGCTATCCTTGGGTATGTCATGGAGAACGGGGTCATTGGTCCTGATTCCGACTGTATGCCCCACCGTTAGAACTCCCTCTTCCCACCACCCTCAGATGGTGTCTGGGCTTCTTTTCCTATTACACCCAATGGGTCCCCCATTACGCAGACAAGGCCCGCCCCCGGTCAAGTCTACCACATTTCCCCTCTCTGCCGAGGCCCGCGTAGCCTTCAGCTGCATTAAAGGGGATATTGCCAAAGCAACGATGCATGCGGTGGACGAGACCATTCCCTTCCAAGTAGGGAGTGACGCCTCCGATTTCGCGCTGGCTGCTACCATCAATCAGGCAGGCAGGCCAGTAGCATTCTTTTCTCGTACCCTTCAAGGCCCTGAAACTCGGCACTCCGCAGTGGAGAAAGAAGCCCAGGCTGTAGTGGAAGCTATTAGGCACTGGAGGCACTATCTCGCCGGCAAAAGGTTCACCTTGCTGACCGACCAGCGCTCAGTTGCGTTCATGTTCAGCAACCAACAGCAGGGCAAAATCAAAAATGATAAAATTTTGTGGTGGAGAATAGAACTCTCCACCTACAACTATGATATCCTGTACCGGCCTGGAAGGCTCAATGAGCCCCCTGATGCCCTATCCCAGGGAGCGTGTGCCAGCGTGCAGCTCGACCAGCTATACGCCCTCCATGCACATCTTTGCCACCCGGGGGTCATCCGATTTTACCATTTCATGAAAGCCCGGAACCTGCCGTACTCCCTTGAGGACATCAGGACGATGACCAGGGACTGCCAAGTCTGCGCTGAGTGCAAACCGCACTTCTACCATCCTGAAAAGGCGCAGCTTATCAAGGCCACCCGCCCATTTGAGCGACTGAGTGTTGACTTTAAGGGCCCCCCCTCCCTCCACCGACCGCAATGCCTACTTTCTCAACATTATCGACGAGTACTCGCGGTTCCCTTTTGCCATCCCCTGCCCCGACACCACTGCCACGTCCGTCATAAAAGCCCTGCGCCAGCTCTTTACTCTGTTCAGATATCCCTGCTAAATCCACAGTGATAGAGGGTCCTCCTTTATGAATGATGAGCTGCGCCAGTACCTGCTGGCTAGGGGGATTGCTACCAGTAGGACCACGAGCTATAATCCCCGGGGAAATGGACAGATGGAGAGGGAGAATGCCACAGTGTGGAAGGCCACACTTTTAGCCCTTAAGTCAAAGGGGTTGCTGGTCTCTCAATGGCAGGAGGTCCTCCCCGAGGTACTCCACTCCATCCGCTCTCTGTTATGCACGTCCACCAATGCCACCCCTCATGAGTGCCTATTTTCTTTTCCCAGGAAGTCTGCCACTGGGACCACCCTACCGGCTTGGCTGACATCCCCAGGGCCA
This sequence comes from Hypanus sabinus, assembly GCF_030144855.1. Taxonomy (NCBI): domain Eukaryota; kingdom Metazoa; phylum Chordata; class Chondrichthyes; order Myliobatiformes; family Dasyatidae; genus Hypanus; species Hypanus sabinus. The sequence continues at coordinate 86,981,321 of NC_082706.1, forward strand.
GTGCTGCTCTGGAAACATGTGAGGAGCAATAAATACTCCCCGATGGTCGAGAGGGTTCACCTACTACATGTAAACCCCCAGTATGCCTATGTGGTCTTACCTGATGGGCGGGAGGACACGGTCTCCATCCGCGACCTGGCGCCTGCAGGAGCAGCAGTCCACTACCCCGAACACTCCCCGGTAACTATGAACCCTGTACCCGGGGTGACACTGTGCACACTGAGCCCTACACAGACTCCTCACGACACTCCTATACCGGGCGTCTCGTACGCTCATATACCAGGTGCCTCACACACGCATGAGGGATCACTGACGCCTAGTGGGCTGACACCTGCAGTCAGGCTGGAACCAGCACAACCACCGTCTCCGGTGCAATCACCACCGGCACCTGTGCAATCACAGCCGGTGCTACGTAGATCGCAGCGACAGATTCAACCACCTGATAGACTTAACCTGTAAATATACTTGTAAGAAACTTTGCCCCATGGGGACTCTCTTTTAAAACAAAGGGGGGGTGAATGTGGTGAGCTACATATACCTGTCTGGACATGCCCCCCCTCCCCCTGCTGTTTGCTCCTGTGGCTCCTCCCACTGACCATGGCTCCTCCCACAACCCCAGTATAAAGGCGATTGGAGCCACGGACCCTTCCTCAGTCTCCAGGATGTTGTGTGATGGTCACTTGCTGCTTGTGCTTTCTTCCAGCCAATAAAAGCCTACCTTAACCCATGTCTCGGAGTTATTGATGGTGCATCACTATGCCGAAAGGTAAAAGAAACAAGAGGAAGACAACATCAGCAATTTAACCGAGTGTAGAGCATGCACAACAGAATTTCAAAGCTTTTCAGTTTACAAGACAGAATTATAAAAGCATAATACTTATCAATTTGCGAAAAACACTGGGAACATTTGTCATTCAGAGATCCCAAAACTAGGGATGTGAAAAAAGGAATTTTGTCCATACTCACACAACCCTATCTTCCTGTAGCAAAATGGGCTCACCAGAGGCAGTTATGTTACCTGGTTAGATAAGGAAAGATTGGCTTTATTTGTCACAGGTCATATATATATCATTTGCATCAAATCAAATCAGGAAGGATTGTGCTGGGCAGCCAAAAGTGTTGCCATGCTTCCAATGCCAAGATAGCATGCCCACACCTCACTAACTCTAACCCATAAGTCTTTGGAATGTGTAGGAAAGTACTCCAGTTCTGTCCTTATTCTGTCCAAGCATCCACTTTTGATCACCTCCATAGTCCCTCACCAGGACTGCTTGTCCAGGAGCGAAACATAGAATAATTTTTTTTTTTTGAAGGGTCCTTAATTTGTCTCAGCTGTGTGTCCTGCATACTCCCTCTGAGATTGGGTTTGAGGAGATCCAAAGGAGAGCATAAGTACCAGCCCAGGAACTGCAGAGTTGGTGAGTTGTTAGTTGTGGAGTTTGCTCCATTATGATATGCAAGAATGAAATCGGCGAGCTTCCTATTCAGTGTTAGTGTAGAGTGCTCTGCTGATATTGCTGGCAGTGCATTCTTTAGGCTCTGAACAAACTTTTCTACTAAGCCATTTGTAGCTGGATGGTACAGTGCAAATGTAATATGTTTTATTCCATTCATTTTTAAGAATATTTGAAACTGGAGAGAGTCCGTGAAGTCCGCATTCCAGTTTATGGTGCAGCCTGTGGATTCTGTGTTCCGGTTGTTTCCGTTTTCCCTTCTTCCGTTGGGCGCCTTAATAGAGGCAGCTGATCCTCATTTGGAGCTTGAAACGTAAATAGCTCAGGGGTCCAGCTATTCCTTTGCTGGACCGTCCCCGTCAGAAACCCACACCAAGCTCGGCATCAGAAACTCCTTCCAGGAAGCTCAGAATCAGAAACTCACACCAAGAAGCTTATTACCAGAAACACGTGACCTCAGCCAGTGCGGTAAGTCTGGACCATTATCGGAGTTACTGAGTATCGTGGACTCTAAGTTAGCTCTGTGTCCTGTGTCGAAGAAGAGTCGCGGCTCTGTGTCCTGTGTCCAAGGTTGAGTCCTGGCTCTGAGTCCTGTGTCCAAGATTGAGTCCTGGCCTTGTGTCCTGTGTCCAAGAAGACTCCTGGCTCTGTGTCCTGTGTCCAAGAAGAGTCCCGGCTCTGTGTCTTGTGTCCAAGGTTGAGTCCCGGCTCTGTGTCCTGTGTCCAAGGTTGAGTCCCGGCTCTGTGTCCTGTGTCCAAGAAGAGTCCCGGCTCTGTGTCCTGTGTCCAAGGTTGAGTCCCGGCTCTGTGTCCTGTGTCCAAGAAGACTCCCGGCTCTGTGTCCTGTGTCCAAGGTTGAGTCCCGGCTCTGTGTCCTGTGTCCAAGAAGAGTCCCGGCTCTGTGTCCTGTGTCCAAGGTTGAGTCCCGGCTCTGTGTCCTGTGTCCAAGAAGACTCCCGGCTCTGTGTCCTGTGTCCAAGAAGACTCCCGGCTCTGTGTCCTGTGTCCAAGAAGAGTCCCGGCTCTGTGTCCTGTGTCCAAGGTTGAGTCCCGGCTCTGTGTCCTGTGTCCAAGGTTGAGTCCCGGCTCTGTGTCCTGTGTCCAAGGTTGAGTCCCGGCTCTGTGTCCTGTGTCCAAGAAGACTCCCGGCTCTGTGTCCTGTGTCCAAGAAGACTCCCGGCTCTGTGTCCTGTGTCCAAGAAGAGTCCCGGCTCTGTGTCCTGTGTCCAAGGTTGAGTCCCAGCTCCCTATCCAAGAGTAGTCCAAGTCTAGTCAAGTCTGAGTCTGAGCTTGAGTCCGAGTTCCTGGTCAAGACAAGCCCCAGTCCAGGTCAAGCCAAGTCCCAAGTCCTGGTTTTCCAGTTTGTTATTTTACGTTCACGTCCAGGTTGATATTTTGTCCTCGCTTCTTGGCTTCCCTAGTATTCTTAATAAACATAGTCCTGTTCAAAATACTTCAGTGTCTGTGTCTTGCATTTGGGTCCTCTCCCAATACTCTTGTGTAACATCCCAAGCCTCCCTCTTGAGATTCCCTGGGCTCACTGGAGGTTCCCCTTGAGGTTCTCAGGTCTCTTGGTCTCTCTGCTTCTTAGCATCCCTTTCAAGTTCCCCGGGTCTTTTACGTTGCCCGTGTATCTCTAGTTTTCAAGTTCCCTGGGACAACAGATGCTGGCCATAGGGTGTGAGATCCTGAAACATTGAGCTCCGAGGCTTTTAGGGCACCTTAATTAGTTAATTTTTGTTTAATAACGTTGTTAATTGTTCAGAGTTTCTTGTGTTTTTCTTCATTCTTTGTAATGCAATCTCCTAGTTCTTTTTGTTTAAGCATGTTAAGCTGATTTTGATAGGCTCAGGGATTTCATGTTACTTATATTATTTAAGTGGATGCCCAATTATTGCTAATTGTAGGGTCCTAGTTTTTAGAATGTTACTTCTTGTGAGTCACCGATGTTCTTTTGGAATTATGAATAAACTTCGGTCACTGTCTTTACATCAGAGTCTGTCTTTCCTCTACACTTGGGTTCTGATATTGCCAGCACACTTGGTAACACAGGGGCTCTCTGTCAAATAGTGTGCATAATTTTTCTCAAGCAGTCGTAAGGAAACATGATGCAAAGGTTACGTGGCATCCATTTCCACCACTCATAACATGTGACATGACTGTAACTGTACTCTAAGACAAGGCGTCACAGGAAACTGTTACTGGATGATGTGGATCCTAATATGTGAGTAGAGTCTGACGTCACCATTTCCTTTGTATTTTTGAAAGTTATCTCACACTACTTTGTCTATTGCCATTTCTTTCTGATCTGCAGTAATGAACTCAAGGGGTGGGGACCAGTAGTCAGGTTTGGCAAGAACCCAAAAAAGACCCTGCATGTGACACGTCCTTTGGGTGGGGGCCTCCAGTACTGCTTGAATTTTCTCAGCACACTTCTGTAAAAACTTGTGTGTCAATGATGTGACCACAGTAAGTGATACTTGGTTTAAAGAATTCACACTTGTGTCATGTTCTCAGCCGACAATCTTCTAACCTTTTTAAAACTGTATTGAGATTTTGCATTTATTCTTTGTAAGGATGATGTCATCCAGGTGACAGATGTCTGGCAGCCTTGTCAGATGTCTGCCAGACAAGTGTCTGGCAGCCTTGCAACACCTAGTTCGTACCTTCTGCCAGAGTTCAGGTGCAGATGTTACACCAAAGATATGCCTATTATAGTGATAAAGCCCTTTGTGAATGTTTATGGTGAGAAACACTTTGGACAATTCTTCCATCTCCATCTGCAGGTAGGTCTCAACTAAGTCCACTTTACTAAATTGTTTTCTTCCAGAAAAGTTTGCAAAAGTATCTTCTATCCTGCAAAGTGTGTTATTCATCTACTGGGTTGATGGTGACTTAAAATCACCACAGATCCTGACAGACATTTTTTTCTTGGCTACACTGGTGTTGTCCATGGGCTCCACCCAACCTTGGAAATAATTCCTTCAGCCTCTAAGCAATTTAGCTCACTGGCTGCTTTATCATAGATTGTATAAAGAACTGGATGGACTTTGTAAAACATGGATATAGCATTTCATTTTACCTTTGATATATTTGAATTTTCCAATGTATTCATTGAACCCTGCTGTGGCATCATCTAGCACCTTCCTTAATTCACTTCCAGTTGACTGAACTGCAGAGGATCTGTCATGTAAATAGTTGATGGATCTCCAATTAAGTGTAGTTGTCTGAGCCAATCATGGCCCCACAATTCGAGCCCTTCTGTTTAATATCACATTCAGGCCCTATGTGCTTATTGATTGCTGTTTTTCACTGTTATGAATGTCATTCCCAGATGAATTTCCTTTTCTCCAGTTTAAGTTCTTAGCGGTATATCTACAGGCCTCAGTTCAGTACCTTTGAAATGTCGATCAAACTCAATTTGTGTTTGTGGAATGACTGAAACAGCCAAGCCAGTGCCCAGTTCCATTTCAAATGATTTTCCATTCACTTCTGATGTAAGCCACATGGCTTGTCTCTTGTTAATTTTCACATTGTAATTCCCTCCTCACACAAAAAAAACAACAAAGAAAAATGGAACAGGCACATCAACCCACCAATCCCTCCACCCACACAAAAAATGAACAAAATAGAACAGGTACATCAACACCCCCAAATCCCCCTCTCCGCACAAAAAACAATGAGAAAGACTGGGTAAAAACACAGAACATAAACACTATAAGACTGAAAAAAGTCTATAGTCAAGTCCATATCCAAAATGCAGAAAACCTGGGTAATATTCTCAGGCACAATGGCAGGCTCTCCCTTCTGGTACCAGAGCGATCAAAAAACAGGCAGCCGACATCAACTTTCACATTCATCTCAATGTTCCCACTTCCCTCATTGTTTTATTTGGTGAACAACGCAAGCTTTTATTAGTGCAATGATGTCAAATATCAGCTTGTTCCCAGTCCCGCAGGTTGCCCGTTAGTCATTTGTTTTTGTCTGCCTGACATGCTCTTTGTGTGTGTGTTCTAGTTTGTTACATTTGCGGCAAGTGTTTCCTCTAAACCTGCATTGGTCTGGCGTATGTGCGCCCCTGCCGCAACAATAACACAGATTGTTCATCCAGGCAGGGTTCTGTTTAGGCGGTGCAGTTTTGCTCATGCTCACTTTCTTTCCTGACAGCAAATCAGTTGCACCTCTTTCTGCTGTTTTCATTGATACAACTATTTCAAATTCTCTTTTAAATGTGAACTGTTCATCAGTTTGAAGCTGTTTTTGAATGCTTTCTTGTAAGATGCTACAAACTAAACAATCTCTCAGTACATCATTAAGTCCATCACTAAACTGACAATGCTTAAAGAAGTTCTTCCATGTTAGCTAAAATGAACTCTTCTTCCTTTTGATTCCGCTTATAAAACCTAAAGCATTCTACAATCAGTAATGACTTCAGTTCTAAATGTCCTCTTATTACATCTGTGGTATCAGCAAAACTCAGTTCAGCTGGTTTGGTTAGAGCAGTTAAACATCTAAGCAAAGTCTATGCTATTCCACCTATTGCACTCAGCAGCACTTGGCTCTCACTTATCGGCTATTTCATTCACTTCAAAATACTGCTCAGTTTATTCAGCATATATCATCCAGTTATCTGCTGCATAATCAAACATGTCTATTTTTTTCAATATACCCAGTCATTTCTGCTTCTTTTTATTTATTTATTTTTATTATCACTTACTATTTATGAACCCATGAATTATTTTCATTTTCTTCCTTTTTTTAATTTGATCATTTCTCTCCCCTTTTGAAGAGACACATGGTGCATTTTTATTAAACTCATAAGTCTGTCTCTCTTGTGCAGAAAAACAATAATGCTCTGCCTCAGCGGTTACGCCATTATCATTTTAAACTACCTCATTGCCACTGTTACGTCTTGTAACTCCAAAACATAAAACTGATCAAAAGAGAAACATGAAGCCAAGGGTAACGAGTCCACTTTGTTCTTGATTTAGTGAAGCGCTCACAAATGACGTGATGGCATAATGGTGCATGTCATTCATGTACTTTTACTTATAACCTGTAATGAATTACATAAATAAAGAATGCTTAATTAAACAATACATTTACCATAATTACTCAAATATTACTGAAATGTTAAATACACAACAATGAGGAGAAGGCAGATGAATGTGGTTGAGAGGATTAGTAAATCAGCAATGATGTAATGGTGGAGCAGACTCAATGGGCCAAATGGCCTATTTCTGTTCCTATGTCTTATGGTTTTATTGAGGTCTTATGGTCAAAGGAAGAATGTACAAACTCCTTAAAGACACTAGTTTTAGAAAGAAAAATTCTGGTAAGAATTTTGTGGTATTTAACAGCACATCACTTTAACTCTTTTCTATACTGTAAAAACTGTGTGGTGAATTCATGAATAAAACCCGGACTCGTATATTGTCAGGCTTAACAATGCCGGATTCCAAGATGCATCATAACAGGATATCAGGCAGCATCTATGGAGAGGAATGAACAGTTGACATTTCAAGCTGAGACCTTTCATCTTGGCCCAAAACATTGACTGTTTATTCCTTTCCATGGATGATGCATGATCTGTCGAGTTCCTCCAATGATCTGAGTACATGGATTGCCAGCATCTGCAGAATCTCTTGTGTTTTTTCATTAGAGGATGCTTTGTTTAATCTGCTAGCTTGACATTAGTTCCACACCTCAAGCAATTTATTTCCAAGCCATAGAGCACATGTTAATGCTAATATTGTCAGAATATCACCTGATACCACTGACAAGCAATTTGAAAGCTCTGACATATGCATAAAACAAAATGATGATTATAAATGACAAATACAACTGGCAGTAACCAGACACATAATTAGAAAAAAAATGTTATTAATCATTTCAACAATGATGAGGACTGTTTACATCGTGTTGGAGAACATTAATTAGCAACTCACAAGTCAATTTAAATACGATTCAAAGATTATTTATTAATAGAAGCCCTGCAATAAAGTTGGCAATTGGCAATTTAAACATACTGTACTAGCATTTACTGTTGTCCTGGTTACCAATGTTTTTGGACAGAACTTTGAAGTATGGAAACATATCTAAATTCAGGATTAAGATAGAGACTTGGTGACCACTTTATTAGGTACTTCCTGTACCTAATAAAGTGGCTACTGATGGTACATTTGTGGCCTTTGGTGCCTCTAGCACAAGCCATTTCAAGGTTTGACATGTTGTGCATTCAGAGATGCTCTCCTGCACACTACTGTCGTAACACATGGTTATTTGATTTACTGTCACCTTCCTGTCAGCTTGAACCAGTCTGGCCATTCTCCTCTGACTTCTCTCATTTACACAGCATTTTTGTCCACAGAACTACTGCTCACTGGTTGTTCTTTTTTTTGTTCTCTACACCATTTTCTATAAATTCTAGAGGCAGTTGTGCTTGAAAGTCCGAGGAGATCAGCAATTTCTGAGACAGCTTGTCTGGTACCAACAATTACTCCACGGTCAAAGTCACTTAGATCACATTTCTTCCCCATTCTGATATATGGTCTAAACAACAACTGAATCTCTTATCCATGCCTGCATGCTTTTAGTATTGAGTTGCTGCCATATGATTAGCTGATTAATTATTTGTATTAATGAACAGATGTACCTAATAAAGTGCCAATGAGTGTAAATTTGCAGATTTGAATTTCAACTGTGTTAATTACACCAATAAAGAAGAATGGAGAACAAAGAAAAAACGTTATGCATTTTATATGGCATCAGTTAAACAGTAAAAGGGTTTGAATTTGCATTTGTAAACATAAATTCAGCAGCCACTGCAAGTTACTAGTTTGAAACAGAGATCAGTTCCTCGAGTAGAAACAATGTGGTGGTTGATTGAACAACCGTCAACATTTGAGTGGAAGAGACAGCCTGTTAAAGGAAACTCCAGTGCTAAGGGAGCTAAGGACGTGCAGAGGGACACATGGAGAAGAAGATAAAGTGGTGCAAGGTCACAGAGGAATTTGAAAATGAGAACAAATTGTTAAAAGCAACTCAATGGGACACAAAAAGGCAGAAATGACAGAAGAGGGTCAGGCTCATATACAACAAGTTGAAACCTGGATTTTAACTTAGCATTTTCTTGTTCCTGAGTCATGCAATTATAATCTGTCAGCTAACATTAGCTTTATTTGTCATATGAACATTGAAACACACAGGGAAAGACATCACTTTCATCAAATCAAATCAATGAGTGTTGATGCGGGAACAGGAATGTTAATGTAAGTGGAAGGTTTTAATCTTAGTAATCTGATAAAGCAATTGAAAATGAAAAAAAAACTACAAAATATGAAATAAAATGAAAAAATGCTGGAAACACTCAGCAAGTCAAATAACATCTATGGCAGAAAAAAACTGTTAATGTTTCAGGTCTAGGATCCTTCTTCAAAACTGGGAAAGAAAAGAACTCAAGGAGGATGGAATGCAGAGAATCCCTCTGAGAGTGTGAGACTGGATGATCTAACAGGGCACTTAACATAATTTAAAGCAAGTGAGTTTCATTACACAATTTTAATTATCATTTTATTACACAATGCATTAAGCTGTTTAGTTTCATCAATCTGAAACCTTGTGCTAATTCAGCATATAGGTATTTTCAGTTTATATTGTACTTTAGGAGCAGATAATTTTCAAAAAGCCCCTGCTTTGCTTCATGACTCTCTGTGTGGACAGTGTAATTTTATGAACAAGACATTTTCACTATTCACAAAGTGGAGCAGTTTTCTGTTCCTGATGAGGGTACAAGATAACACTTCATAATTCAGCATGAGTCTGTCATCCAGCAAGGCTAAGCAGTGACTTAGCAGCGATTAAGCAGTGACTTAGCTGTGACTTTGCAGTGGCTAAGCAGTGACTTAAAGGAACAGCAATATAATTTCCTGTCATATATTTCATCTGGTTAAGCCAATTCATTGAGGTCTATTGCGGCTCTTTAAAGACATTGTATTAGAACCATAGAAAATTACAGCACAGAAACAGGCCTTTTGGCCCTTCTTGACTGTGCCGAACCATTTTTCTGCCTAGTCCCACTGACCTGCACCTGGCCCATATCCCTCCATACACCTCTCATCCATGTACCTGTCCACATTTTTCTTAAATGTTAAAAGTGAGCCTGCATTTACCACTTCATCTGGCAGCTCATTCCACACTCCCACCATTCTCTGTGTGAAGAAGCACCCCCCCATGTTCCCTTTAACCTAATCCCCCTTCACCCTTAACCCATGTCCTCTGTTATTTTTTCCTCCCCTAGCCTCAGTGGAAAAAGCCTGCTTGCATTCATTCTATCTATACCCATCATAATTTTAATAACCTCTATCAAATCTCCCCTCATTCTTCTATACTACAGGAATAAAGTCCTAACCAATTCAACCTTTCTCTGTAACTCAGTTTCTCAAGTCTTGGCTACATCCTTGTAAACCTTCTCTGCACTCTTTCAACCTTAATAATATCCTTTCTGTAATTCAGTGACCAAAGCTGCACACAATACTCCAAATTCAGCCTCACCGATGTCTTATACAACCTCATCAAAAAATTCCAACTCTTATATTCAATACTTTGATTTATAAAGGCCAATATACCAAAAGCTCTCTTTATGACCCTATCTACCTGTGATGCCACTTTTAGGGAACTTTGTATCTGTATTCCCAGATCCCTCTGTTCTACTGCACTCCTCAGTGCCCTACCATTTACCTTGTATGTTCTACCTTGGTTTGTCCTTCCAAAGTGCAATACCTCACACTTGTCTGTATTAAACTCCATCTGCCATTTTTCAGCCCATTTTTCCAGCTGGTCCAGATCCCTCTGCAAGCTTTGAAAACCTTCCTCACTGTCCGCTACACCTCCAATCTTTGTATCATCAGCAAATTTGCTGATCCAATTTACCCCATTATCATCCAAATCTTTGATATAGGTGACAAATAACAATGGACCCAGCACTGATCACTGATCCACTAGTCAGAGGTCTCCACTCAGAGAAGCATTCCTCCACTGCCACTCTCTGGCTTCTCCCATAGCCAATGTCTATTATTTTATACATTTTATTTGTCTTATTTGCATGATGACAAAAATCTAGGATTCCTTATTATATTAACTTTTAAGTGATTTACTAGGTCTCAGTGGCCAAGGTTTGTGGGAAGGCCTGTCTCACCGTATGCCCTGCAACTTTGAATTTTTGGGGCACATTTTATGTTGTAACAATGGGATATTTAACTACTAATAGGACCAAAAGAACCAGGTAAGTAAATTATTTACAAGAGAAAATCTGCAGCTGCTGGAAATCAAAATAATGCACACAAAATGCTGGAGGAACTCAGCAGGCCAGGCTGCGTCTATAGAAAAGAATAAACAGTCGAAGTTTTGGGCTGAGACCCTTCTTCAGGACAGTCCTTCATCAGGATATAATTATTTATTTCAGTACCAAGTAAAATTAAAACTCTGATATATATTTTTTAAATCTCTAAGTACTCATAATTTGAAAACTTAATACTACACTTTTGAACACATCTACAAGGAGCGCTGTCACTGGAAAACAGCATCCATCATCAATTATCCCCACCATCCAAGTCATGCTCTCATCTCATTACTGCTATCACAAGAGAAATACAGGAGCCTTGGGTCCCAAATCAGCAGGTTCAGGAACAGTTACTACCCCTTCGACCACCAGGCTCCTGAATCAGCATGAATGACTTCACTCACCTCAACATCGAACTGATTCTATAACCTGTGGACTCACTTTCAAGGACTCTAAGAATCACGTTTTCAACATTCATTCATGCATGCTTTTACTACTTATTTATTTTTCTTATTTTGTTATTTTTTCATCATTGTGTTTGCAAAATTTATTGTCCTTTGCACGTTGGTTCTTTGTCTTTCGTTGTATGCAGTTTTTCATTGATTCTATTGTGTTTCTTCATACATATTGCGAACATCCTCAAGGAAAGGAAGTTCAAGGTAGTATGTGATACATACTTTGATAATAAATTTACTTTGAGCGTTGAACTTTGGCTGTTTGGAGTTTGATTGGTAATTATTAGCAATTAACAGTGTATAACAGTGAATCATAGATGTAGTTCTCCACCATCTTTAAATAGGTGACTAACTGCAGCAAGCACATGAAACTTCAGGGGCAATGTTTTTATGAGAAGTTAATGGAACTAATGAAAAATTGTTGATAACTTGTAAACTACTCTTTAAAAAGACTAAGCTTAAAAAACTGTTGATGGCACAGTAGCTTAGTGACTATTGTAACGTTATTTCAGCGCCAGCTGTAGGATTTAGGTTTAATTCCTGCGGCTGTCTGTAAGGTGTTTGTATGTTCTTGCCATTACCGCATGGATTTCCTCCTGTATGTCATTCCAAAAACATACAGGTTAGCGTTAGTGAGTTGTGGGTGTGCTATGTTGGTGCCAGAAGCGTGGCGACACTTGTCGGCTGCCCATAACAACCTTGGCTAATTTGTTTTGATGCAAATGACGCATTTCACTGTATGTTTCAATGTACATGTAACAGATGAAGTTAATCTTTAAGTTAATATGCTGACACAGAAGACGAGTTGAAGCCATGGTAATATGCAATGGCAGGTCATGCCTGACAAGCCAGTGAACTAATCCTGCTCTCATCCTGTCTATTGGTGGGTCCTCAGATGGCTGTCAAGGCTGATCTGGGATCCACATAACCAGGATGTTCAGGTGGATTTCATTAATGGAGAACACCTGTGTGTAACTTTGTTTAAGCATAAGACCATAAGAAATAGTAGCAGATTAGGCTGTTTGGCCCACCAAATCTACTCCACCATTCAATCATGTCTGATTTATTATCCCTTTCAACCCCATTCTTCTACTTCCTTCCCATAACCTTTGATGCCCTAACTGATCGAAAACATGTCAATCTCCGCTTTATATATACTCAATCTCTGGGCCTCCAGAGGCCACACATTCCACAGATACACCACTCTCCAGCTAAAGAAATTCCTCATCAGCTCTGTTCTAAATGGACTCTCCTCTATTCTGAGGCTATTCCCTCTGGTCCTTGACTCACCCACTATAAGAAACATCCTCTCAACATCCACTCTATCTGTGGTGGTTGTCCATCTTATCCAATGATGACAGGACCTTTGTGGGAGAGTTCCTAAAGTGGAAAAGCCATTCTACTGGGGCAGTTCCACTTTCCTGACCTCCGAAGTCCAGGTCCAGTGGTACAAGTAGTCATCGCAAACAGGGGTCTTCCTTGGTTGCAGTGGATAACCATGACTTCTTCTGTGCCTTGTAATGCCCTTAGCTATCCACAAAGATTGCAGAAGTGCCTTCCTGACCATTGGATCTCACTATTGATCTCATTCCACCAGAGCTGACTTCACATATTAGTGTGGCATGTTCCTATTTCATCGTGGTATGTGACATGCCGGTTCACCTCAGCAGGTTTAGCCTGCATGTCGAAGCAGTATACTGTGGTGTAGCTGCTGTCGCATACGTACAGCCACTTGAGCCTCAGGTGAGAGCTGAGTGTCCGGTGGGGGCCAAAGGAGAGTGAGCTGGCCCAGAGTGGACACTGTAAGCCCCTTCTCCCGAGGTTCTACCCTTCCCTGGACACCCCATTCACCCCTCTGCTCCGCTCTATCTAGACCTCTAAATATTCAATAGGTTTTAATGAGATCGCCACTTCATTCATCTAAACCTAGCAAGTACAGGCTCAGAGACATCAAATGCTCCTCATAAGTTAACCCTTTCATTTCCAGAATCATTCTCATGACCATCTCCAGCTCCAACACTTGTTTTCTTAGATTAAAAGCCCAAAATTGCCCACAATACTCCAACTGTAGTCTGACCATTGCCTTATAAAGCCTCGGCATCACATCCTTACTTTTACATTCTAGTCCTCTTGAAATGAGTGCTAACATTGCATTTTCCTGACTTACCACCAACTCCACCTACAAGCTAACCTTTAGGGAATCCCGCACCTCTAATTTTTCCCCATTTATGAAATAGTCAACTTCTTTATTCCTTCTATCAAAATGCATTACCACACATTTCCCTACACTATACTCCATCTGCTACCTCTTTACACCTTCCCCCAATCTGTTGAAGTCCCTCTGCAGACTCACTGCTTCCTCATAATTACCTGCTCCTCCACCTATCTTTGTATCATCTTCAGACTTGGCCACAAAGCCACCAATTCCATCATCCAAATCCCAATACTGATCCATATTGAGTATCACAAGTCACTGACAGCCAACCAGATTAGGCAACCTTTATTCTGACTCTTTGTCTCCTGCCGATCAGCCACTGTTTTATCCAGGCTAGTATCTTTCTTGTAATACCTTGAGCTCATAACTTTTTAAGCAACCTCATGTGTGGCACTTTGTCAAAACCCTCTCCAAAATCCAAATAAACAACATCAACTGAATTTCCTTTGTCTATCCTGCCTGTTATTTCCTCAAAGAATTCCAACAGTTTTGTCAGGGAAGATTTCCCCTTAAGGAAACCATGCTGACTTCGGCCCACTTTATCTCACCCCTCCAAATATCCCGAAGCCTCATGCTTAATAATGGACTCTAACATCTTCCCAACCATACGTTGGGAAGTCTAAGATGTGGAAGTTGATACATGGGCAGCCACCATACAGTCCTTGACAGATCGGAGTTTGGGTCCAGGAGAATGGAGTGCAAGATGACTGGGGACCCTCCACTACTGCAGCCTTCCTCCACCTTCACTGTCATTGTGATGTGTCATCAACTTCTGCCAACTCACCTCTGAGATCTTGGTTGGATCACTTTGTTGGTCAGAAAGAATGATAATCAGTGGAATGGAAGCAGCCATTTTGTGAGACTGTCCTTGAAGTCGTCATTTTGTAAACTGCTTGATTCTTGCTCTGGGATAACTTAATCAGAGCAATTCAATGTAGATTAAAAAAAATCTGCTAATGACCTGCTAAACATGAGACCATTCTCAAACAAGTGGCTTATTGTGCAAAATGGCACGCTTGAAGAAGTCTCTGATCTCATTATGCCCAGTGTTTGGGTCACCTGGGTTGTCTGGTTTGAACCAGTCAAAGTTGAATACAACAAAAAGAACCCAAGGCACAAAGTTGAAGGAAAAGGCCATAGAACAATAGTGCTTGTAGCCCAGGGCTACATCCAATGGGAATTTGACACAGGTCAGTCAAATGACCTCAAACCAATGAAATTGAACATTATAGATTAACCTGATAAGGAGAAGTATAAAAATAAATGATTTGTGGGCTCAAAGGTGATACCTTTCTGGAGACCAGTCATTGCAGATGTGGAGGATCCCTTGTCAGACATGTGGAGATTAGATCAGGACCACGAGCAATACCTGGCTAGCGTAGTCTCCCTTCCTAGGTATTAACCTTTCTATTCTTTGACTGTCCATAGAAGGTCAGCAAAACTTAGTAGCTGTGCTCACAGGTATCAGGTTGTGTAAATTTAAATACTTGTGGACTAAGGCAATACAGTCAGTAATTACAGATTCTCTCCATGACTAACTAATCAGTATTACTAAGGGGTATTCCTTGTAATGGAATCTTTGTCTGGAACTTTACTGCCATAGGTGATCTGACCCAGGAGCTAAGCTTCAGGTGGCATCGCTTTCAGGATCTGGAAACTCGCAAACCTCTCCACCATGGCAGCATATCCAAATATCTGACTAAACAGCACACATTCAGACTGAATGCAAGCTGCAAGCTAATTGTGTTCAGTGAATCTTGCCAGCAATCAACCTGCTGTTTTTTTGAATGCTTCAGTGAGCTGATAACCTGGAAGAGCCCAGAACCATACTGCATGTGTTATTGGCAGCTGAGACCATGACTGCTAATAGCAGTACCATATCCTTAACAGAGGCTCTTCCTAGTTAGCTAGCAGCTGTTGCTTCTCTGCCTCATTACTGTCTATATAAATTTGAAACAATTGTTTATATACACACAGTGAGCACTTAATTCTGCACATCCTATACTTAATAAAATGGCCACCGAGTGTATATTTGAGGTCTTCCACTATTGTAGTTAATACACTTTAAGGTTCGATGTGTTATGTGTTCAAAGATGCTCTTCTGCACACCACTGTTGTAATCTTGAACCAGTCTTGACATTCCTGTCATCTTGAACCTGCCTGGACATTCTTCTCTGATTTCTCTTGTTAAAAAGGCATTTTTGTCCACAGAACTGACACTCACTGGATTTTTTTTTGTTTTTTGCACCATTCTCTGCAAATACTTGACAGAGACTGTTGTGCAAGAAAATTTCAGGAGATCAGCAGTTTCTGAGATACTCTAACCACCCTGTCTGCTACCACCAACAATTCCATGGACAAAGTCACCTAGATCACATTCCTTCCTCATTCTGATGTTTGGTCTGAACAGCAACTGAACCTCTTGACCATGTCTGCATGCTTATAGGTATTGAGTTGCTGTCACGTGATTGACTGATTTGTTTTTTGCCTTAACGGACAGGTGAAATGTGTAGCTAATAAAGTGACCACTGAGTGTATGTGCCAAATGCATTCATTCCTCAATATGACAAGGGAATTCTTTTCCTGAAAATATTTTGTTAAATGTAAATTTGCAAATCATAATACTGGGCAAAAGCGCATGATGAGTATTTTGATAGAGAAAATTCATGTTGATAGTGTGTGATGCATTACTTATTTAGAGCAAAGTGAAGAAAAATAATTCGGAAGTCAAAGGCATATAAACCAGAGTAATTGGAATTATACTGAAATTTTAAAAATTAAGGAATACTAGTGACTTGACCCATATCTACTGATAGACTGTGAAGTAGATTCTGACTGATTCGGCATGTCACCTAAAACATTAACAATCTTCTCTGGCTGTGTGGTGGCGAGTATGTTGACTGGTTGCATCACAGCCTGGTATGGAAACACCAATGCCTTGAAAGGAATAGCCTACAAAACGTATTGTATCCAGCCCAGTCCATCATGGATAAAGCCCTCCCCACCATTGAGCACATCTACATAGAGCACTGTTGCAGGAAAGCAGCATTATTCGTCAATGACGCCCACCATCTAGGTCTATTCTCATTGCTGCCATCAGGAAGAAGGTGTAGAAGCCTCAGGACTAACACCACCAGGCTTAGGAACAGTTGTTACCTCTCAACCATCAGACTTTTGAACCAGAGGGGATAACTTCACTCAACTTCACTTGTTCCATTACTGAACTGTTCTCACAAACTTTGGACTCACTATCAAAAACTCTTCATCTCATGTTCTAAATATTTATTGCTTATTTATTTATCTCTTTTTCTTTTGTGTTTGAACAGTTTGTTGTAATTTGCACATTGATGGATTGTCTGTCCTTTTGGGAATGGCTTTTCAATGCCCAAGACCAGTGCCCAAGAAAAGCAGTGTGAACTGCCTTAATGGTCTAGTATCTCTCACATCTACAGTGATGAAAGGCTTTGATAAGTTTGTCATGGCTAGAATCAACTCCTGCTTCAGCAAGGACATACAATTTATCTATTGCCACAATAGGTCTAAGGCGGATGCAATTTCATTGGCTAGGCATAGCTCAAATGGTGATGGTAGTATGTACAGGAGCAAGTTGATTGGTGTCATAGCAGCAACCTTTCACTCAATGTTAGTAAGATGAAAGAGCTGATTGTGGGCTTCAGAAAAGATAGGACGAAGGAACACAAATCAATCCTCATAAAAGGTTCAGAAGTGGAACAAGTGAGCAATTTCAAGTTCCTTGGTGTCAATATCTCTGAGGACCTAACCTGATCCAAACCTACGCAGCTACAAAGAAGGCAAAACAGTTGCTATATTCCATTCAGAGTTTGAACAGATTTTGTTTGTCACCTAAAACACCCATAAATTTCTATTGATGTACTGTGGAGAGCATTTTGACTGGCTGCATCATCATCTGGTATGGAGAGGCTGCTGCACAGGATTGAAGTAAGCTGCAGAAAGTTGTAAAATTTGTCAGCCTCTGTAGTATCCAAGGTATCTTCAAGGAGCAGTGCCTCAGAAAGGCAGTGTCCATCATTAAGGACCCTCACCACTCAAGGCATGCTCTCTTCTCCTCAGGAAGGAGGTACAGAAGCATGAAGGCACACACTCAACGATTGAAGAACAGCTTCTTCCTCTCTGTATCAAATTTCTGAAGACAACACTGAACCCATTGACACTACCACATTACTTTTTTTAAATTTCTGTTTCTGCACTACTCATTTTAATGTAACTACTTAATATACATAGTGCACTTACTGAAATTCAGTTTTTTTTTCTATATTTATCATGTATTACATTGATCTGCTACTGCAAAGTTAACAAATTCCATGACATACGCCAATGATATCAAACCTGATTCTGATTCATCGATTCTCATGTGTTTCTTGGATTTGCCGTAAATGATTCCTAAGAAAATGAGTATCGGGATTGTATATAGTGACAGCTATGTACTTTGACAATAAACTTACTTTGAAGTTTGAACTGGTTGTATCACCATCTGGGTTGGAGCAGCCACTGCACCAGATAGAACAAAGCTGTAGAGGGTTGTAAACTCAGCCAACTCCATCATGAGCACTATTGTCCAAAGCACTGAGGACATCTTCAAAAGGCAATGCCTCAAAAAGTCAGCATCTATCATTGAGGACCCCCATTTACCCAGGGCATGCCTTCTTCTTATTGTGGGTGGAGGTACAAGAGCCTGAAGACACAAACTCAACATTTTAGGGACACATTCTTCCCCTCTATCAACAAATGTCTGATCAATCCATGAACATATATAAACATATATTTATTTGACTATATATTTATTATTGCAATTCATGGTATGTTTTATGTATTTCACTTCATTGCTGCAGCAGAACAACAAATTTCATGACATATATCACTGATAATAAATCTGATTCTGATACTGATGCAATCTCAAAGAATGGAATGGAAGTTAGATATTCTCCCAAGTATCCTTTCTTTAATGATATTACCTGACCTGAGTAAAGCACTCGGATTTGCTTTCACTTTCAACGATGAAGATGCCGCAATTGACATTCAACAGCTCATTCTTAAAGTAAACCAAACATCATTCATCTCTAATGCCTACTACAAGTAGCAATTGCAAAATGAGTTACATGTGCATATAGGTTATCACAAGCATATTAGTAATCGCACAAGGATTTCAAAGAATTATTTACATAAAAGCATGGATGGATTATTTCTTATGCTTGAGTATTTATAGCTTGCATAAATTTAGCATGTGGAAGAATATCAAGGAGGATACATTGTGAGTTTGCAGTCCTCTGTATCCAGCTTTCCAAAGTGTTCCTTATCTAGATGATATTCTATGTTCTTTTTCAAGGATTGTCGCCTTGTTGAGGTAGAGAGGTTTGTGAGTTCCTGAGATCCCAAGAACGATGCCATCAGGGGTTTAGTCATCTGGCACTTTGCTCCTGGTAGAATCACCTATGGTGTTATGGTCGAAGTGGAGGTTCCAGACAAAGAGTAATCCAACCAAGCCCTCAATGACAGAGCCTGTAGAGGATGCCGTCTCATCACAACAGCGATGAAGGGATTCTAATCGTCTTACATCCCATGCCACTGAACCCCAAACCTAATCTATCACAGACTGCATCACGACGGCCCATTTACCAGCCTGTCCAGAACAAACAAAGTCACATACAGAGATACTTCATTAAGGGTAGAATATATGGATGATTGGCCTCCACAGCCACCTGAAAACCTAGAATATATGGATGATTGGCCTCCACAGCCACCTGAAAACCTATCAATTGACAATCCCTTATGAGAACTTCACACTGGGCTCAAGTGATTGAAGTACTAACAACTAATTCATGCACCCACACCAATTAGTAAGTATAATGTTTATAGATATGAAACTTAGCTTGCAGTAAAGCCAAGCCTGATTCTGCAGTTATCCAGCTGTAGGAGTCACTGGAGACAATGCCAGTGTCAGAAGTAATGGTCATTATTCTCTCTCCCAGCATTGAATGTCAAAGCAAATGGCAGCAGTGTGACACAACAGCTGAGATCAGGTAACTGCGAGCACTCCTGCTTAGCAAAGACCATTTTACACACTAGCTTTGTCACCACTCGTGAACACCATTTATTCCAAATGCCTTATCCTGTAAGATAACCGGCATCCATTCTACAATAATGTGGTGTATGAGGTGTCTGCGGGGGGGGGGGGGGGGTAGCACCTCTAGAGAAGGGGCTTGATGTGTCCATTCTGTGTGGCTCACTCACCTTTGGTCACCTGACACTCAGTCCTCACCCTTTTCACTAAGCACCTGTTGGCATGTAACAATGGGCACACACCAGTACACCTCTTTGACAGCTGAGGGGAGCTGGCAGGCCCCATAGCCCGGTGAGATAGGGACATACCTGTCATAGCGTGTAAATTCAGCTCAGGTGGACTGGGTGGATGAGATCAACAGTGAGACCCAACAGCCAGGAAAATGGTTCTGCAGTGCTTCATGGAGAGCAAAAGAAATGACAGGGCACAGAAGAAGACATGGACATCCACTGCAACTTAACAAAGACTTCCAAAGTCTTGTGAGTAGTACTGCCCCATGCAATGGCTCTTCCACTTTAAAAAATTCCCACAGAAGTTTCTTCCTGCAGTTAATATAACAGAAGAAATAAAACAAATAAAACAGATGTCATTGGACACAACAAACAGCCAATCAATCAGACATTCCACAATAATAAGGAAAAATAGTTATGATATCAATCCAGTAACCAAAGAATTAGTCTTCGTTTTAACATCACTCCCCTTGAAAATTAATCAGTAGAAAATTCTGACGGCAAATGTGAAGATAAATGACTGGGAGATTTTCTACCTTCTTCCTCAGCTGATAAAAATACAAAGCAAGGATTTTCAAACATATGAGTGATATTTTAGCACAATGCCATGATTAAGTATACACTGAATGGCCATTTTATTAGGTACACCTGTACACCTGATTGTTAATGCAAATATCTAATCATCCAATCATGTGGCAGTAACACAATGCATAAAAGCATGCCAACATGGTCAAGAGGCTCAGTTGTTGGGAAATAAATATGGTCTAGGTGATTCTGACCATGAAATGATTGTTAGTGCCAGATGAAATCTGCAAAACTGCTGATTTCCTGGGATTTTCATGCACAACAGGCTCCAGAGTTTACAGAGAATGGTTATAAAAAACATCCAGTGAGCAGCAGTTCTATGAGTGAAAACACCTTGTTAATGAGAGAGGCCAGAGGAGTATGGCCAGACTGGTTCAAGCTGACAGCAAGTCAACAGTAACTCAAATAAACACTTGTTATCACCGTGGTGTGCAGAGCAGTACAGTTATCTCTAAAAACACAATACGCCCAACCTTAAAGTTGCAACTCAGAAAGACATAATCATAGGAAAAAATTATTGAACTGCAAATCAGCTAGTATGTTGACCGCAGACAGTGATTCTGACAATTATGTTATAGGGTATTCTTTCTGAAGGGTCTCCTTGGCAGGCATGTGAAAGCCGTACATCTATGACAAACATTATCTTTCTCCTTTTGAGTCATGAATCTGGCATTTGATCACAATTTTAAGCTGCATATCTTTTGTTTCCTCTTGTTTGTTTGCTGCTTACAGACACAAAACAGATGAGGAGAGAAGCACACATGCAAATTACAGAATTACTAATTACTGATGTCACAAGCTTCGCTAATGGTGATTTATCATCTGGCAACACACACAAAATTAAAATGATGTTACGGGAAAGGAAAATCAGTGGTTTCTGTAAATAAGGAAATTGGAACAGCTGACAGAGTAGAAACAAACATAAATTAGCATTCAGTTGCCACTATCCTACAGGATAATATCCAATGAAATAATTTGCAAAATAATCATTATTTTGTTCTAGCCACAATTTCTTTCTTCTTTTGCCTGTTATGCTGCTGGCCTTTAGAACAGCAATGAAGGTCCTCCAACTCTGGCAGCGTTCACAGCTTCCTTCATTGCGTCAGTAGCTTCCTCTCAGTTTGATGTCATTCATGCAAGTCCCGGGTGGAGACTCAGGAATACCGTCACACTCAGATGTATAAGGAATCTTCATTGCAGTTTCCATAAAACTTTTGTTTGGCCAGTCAGGGTTGTTAGCCCTGAACTGACCACCCAAACCTGGAGGATTGGTGGACCACTCTCAGTCTGGCCTCTACCCTTTGACCTGTTTGGTATTGGCGACCCTACCATGAACCAAAGCACAAAGCCCTGGCTCCAGCCAATATAGCTCTGTGGTTCATTGGGGCATGCAAGACTCCAAACCCCAACAAGGTTGTGGTCCTTTTGGAGGATAACTGCAATAATTTTAACTAAATGTGAAATGGAAGGGTGTCACCTTTAGAAATTGTGGCAATTTGTCATCATATATCTAATTAGCCAATCATGTGGCAGCAACTCAATGCATAAAAGCATGGTCAAGAGGTTCAGTTGTTGATTAGATCAAGCACCAGAATAGTGAAGAAATGTGATCTAAGTGACTTTGACTGTAGAATAACACACACAAAATGTTGGTGGAGCACAGCAGGCCAGGCAGCATTGATAGGGAGAAGCACTGTAGACGTTTCGGGCCGAGACCCTTCGTCAGGACTAACCGAAAGGAAAGGTAGTAAGAGATTTGGAAGTAGTGGGGGAAGGGGGAAATGGGAAATGATAGGAGAAGACCGGAGGGGATGGGATGAAGCTAAGAGCTGGAAAGGTGATTGGCGAAAGTGATACCGAGCTGGAGAAGGGAAAGGATTATGGGACAGGAGGCCTCAGGAGAAAGAAAGGAGGGGGGGAAGCACCAGAGGGAGATGGAGAACAGGCAAACAACTAAATATGTTAGGGATGGGGTAAGAAGTGGAGGAGGGGCATTAACGGAAGTTAGAGAAGTCAATGTTCATGCCATCAGGTTGGAGACTACCCAGCCGGTATATAAGGTGTTGTTCCTCCAACCTGAGTTTGGATTCATTTTGACAATAGAGGAGGCCATGGATAGACATATCAGAATGGAAATGGGACGTGGAATTAAAGTGTGTGGACACTGGGAGATCCTGCTTTTTCTGGCGGACCGAGCGTAGGTGTTCGGTGAAACTTTCTCTGGGAAGTGGAAGATATGTAATCCTCTTCTACATTTCTCAATCTTCACCTTCTTTTGCCTGGATTAACTTCTCTATGTTCTCAACCTCTGACTGCTCTGTTTACTTATTGAGCAGATAACTTTATTTACAGTTGATCCCCATAGATATCTTGCCTTTCTCCTATCAGATACAACCCTCCCTGCAGTTTAACAAGCTTCTCCTTTTCAGTTCTGATAAAGGGTCTCAGACTGAACCATTGACTCTCTTTCTCTTCCAATAGATATGACCTGACCTGTCAAGTATATAGAACATTACAGCATCATACCAATCCTTTGACCTACAATGCTGTGCGAACATTTTAACCTAATCTAAGATCAATCTAACCCTTCCCTCTCACATAGCTCTCCATTTTTCTATCATTTGTGTGCCTATCCAGGCGTCTCTTAAATGTCCCTATTGTATCTGCCTCTACCACCACCTCTGGCATCTACCAGTCTCTGTGCATAAGCTTACCTCCGATAACCCCCTTTCTTTCCAATCACCTTAAAATTATGTCCCATCATATTAGTCATTACCACCCTGAAAAAAAATCTAACTACTCTATCTATGCCTTTCATCATCTTGTACACCTCTATCATGTCACCTTTCATCCTCCCATGCTTCAAAGGGAAAAGGCTTAGCTCACACAATCTATCCTCATAAGATGAGCCCTCTAATACAGGCAGCATCCTGGTAAATCTCTTCCACACCCTCTCTAATGCTTCCACGTCCTTCTTATAATGATGCGACCAGAACTGAACACAATATTCAATGTGTGGCCTAACTGCGGTTTTATAGAACTGGAACATTAGCAAACTCACCATCTAACCTGCATATCAGCTGGATTTGCAAGAATACGAGCTTTAAAACCTTGTCGGTCAGCAATACTTTGAGGGATGTAGCTATTCAATTAAACATATCATGAACTGTGAAATAGCTTAAAGTGAGGTTCAGAAGGTCAGCCTGCCACGTGTTACTTATTGCTTTCACTAATGAAGCTGCCACCTAAACGTTATTAAGTCAAAAGTATGTTTCAGTTTTAGTTCCTCTCATCCAGCTCATTTGATATCTGTTCCAGAATGGTAACCAACAATATCAGTCCATCAGCAGTGGATAAAGACATTTATTTTATTATATAGTGTTCCCTTGCTAGGGAAGACTCAAATCCATTAACTCTTCATTTGGCAGCAGAGAATTACAGAAATTTCCGGCAATATCATGAAGGATCCCACTCATTCAGGTAATGCACCGCTTTTCCCACTCACGTCATCAAAGAGGCTCTGCAGTATCCATGCAGGACCAGCAGACTCAGAAACAGTAAAGAACTCTCCCAAGCTGTTAGGGTGATGAACACCTCCAAAAACTGACCCACCCCACCACCACTACTTGCACATCACCTTGTATCACTTGACGTACACACAACTAGTCTCTGTTTGTTAGTTACTTGTACATTGTGTTTTGTAACATTGCTTTTATGTTTATATTTATTGTGGTTTTTTTCTGTTTTTATGTCCTTAATATGTTTAGTAATGTCACTACATCCTACCTTGAGATTTATCTTCTTGCAGTTATTTCCAGGCAAATTTAAAAAAAAACTGCAACAGAATTTATGAAAAGCTATACAAAAATAAAGACTAACGAACAACCAATGTGCAAAGTGAGACAAACCTTGCAAATAACTACATAAATGCAAACCCAAATAGATGACAGTCTGAAAATGAGTTCAAAGTGAGCCTGTACAATGTGATATTTTCATGATGATCTCCTGCTTCAAGGTTCAATGTGTGGTCCATTCAGAGATGCTTTTCTGCACATCACTATTGTAAAGTGTGGTTATTTAAGTTACTGTCACCTTGAGTGTCATGTCAGTGTTAGTAAACCTCATTTTGGTTCTGATTCTGTGGGAGGATTTGGACTGATTGCAGAAAAGGTTTACCAAGTTGCTCGCTACTGCAGAGACTGTGTTTTGTGGGAGGTATTTGAAAAAACTTGGGTTGTTTTCTCTCAGACCTGATAGATATTTATAAAATTGTGAGAGGCATAGATAGGGAAAACACTCAAAATAGAGTGTCTAATGCTAGAGGACATGTATTTGAGGTGAAAGTTTCGAGAAAATGTTCAAATTTTTTTACACAGTATGTGGAATGAGCTGTCAAGGATACTGGTGAGAGCAAATATGATAGTGGCATTCTAGATCCTTTAGATAGACACATAAATATGCAAGGAATGGAGGGATATGGATCCTGTGCAGGCAGAAGAGATCTAGTTTAATTTGGCATTGTGTTCAGCAGGTTTCATGGGTTGAAGGGTCTGTGTGGTTCTATATATAAAATTGAAAATGATGGAAACATTGTAAATATGTAAACTAGCCCCCTTTTTGTAAAACAAAATAATAAGGATAAGAAATGTAAACTGAATAATCTTTGGACATCTCAGAAGGATAAAGAGGAAGTAAAGAAAACACATCAAAGTTCAAGCCAGGTGGCTGAAGGCAGTGTTGTGAAGACAAATGAAATGTTAACATTCACTTGGAGAGGACTGGAATACAAAACCAATGAAGTAGTGCTGAGGTTTTATTGGTCAGACCACTTTGAGAGGGTCTGGAGACCACTGGAGATGGTCCAGTGGAGGTTCATGAGTGTGGTCTTGAGAATGAAAGGGTTAATGAATGAAGTCAATTTGATGGCTCTGGGTCTGTATTTGCTAGAGTTTAGAAGAATGAGGGGCATCTCTTTGAAATAGACCAATATATTGAAAGGTCTAGATAGAGTGAATGTGGAGAGGATGTTCCTAATAGTGGGAGAGGCTGAGATCAGAAGGCAACTTGACTCCAAATACAAGGACAGCCTTTTATAATAGAGATGAGGGGATTTTTTTTTATCTCAGTGGGTGATGAATCTGTGGAATTCATTGCCACAGGTGGTTGTGGAGGCCAAGTCATTGGGTTTATTTCAAGTGGAGGTTGATAGGGACTTAATTAGTGAGAGTATCAAAACTTATGGTTAGAAAGTAGGAGAGAGAATTTAGAAAATAAATCAGCCATGATTGAACAGTGGAGCACACTTGATGGGCTGATTTGCCCAATTCTGCTCCTATGTCTTAAAATTTTGTGCACTTCAAGGAGGCTGTGGAGGAAGTGATATATGATAATACTCAATGTATGAGACCATTCTGTGGACAAGTATAGGCCTCAATGCTTATTGAGGTCCATTGAGTAGGAGGCTGCTCCATTGGTTAGAAAAGGCAGGATCGTAGAGACAAAGTTCATTCTGAAGTACAGCAGGATTGAACTGTGAGGAGAGTGGCAGATCAACAAGCTGAAACAGAAGACATTGAAAAGAAGAGAAAGGAATCTATTACCACTGTCTCCTCCTTACCTGCCCATCACCTCCCTCTGGTGCCCCTTCTCCTTTCCTTTCTCCCAATGGTCCATTCTCCTCTCCTATCAAATTCCTTCTTCTTCAACCCTTTACCCCTTTCACCCATTTCTCACATCATCCTCCCTCCCCCATTTATCTTTGCCTTCTCCTGTTTTCGCCTATCATCTGCCAGCTTATACTCCTTCCTCTCCCCCACCTTCTTAATATGGCTTCTTCCGCTTCCTTTTCCACTCCTGATGAAGTGTCTGGACCAAAGTATGAACTGTTTATTCCTCTCCATGGATGCTGCCAGACTTACTGAGTTCCTTCAGCACTTAGTACATCTTGCTCTGGATTTCCAGGCGCCTGCAGAATCTCTCATATTATTGTTAAAAAATTTGAATTGTGCTTGCCATTGTTATGCAGGGCAACCTTTTGACTAAAGCTGCAGAGGCAGCTTAAGCTCTGTGGAGATGCCAGTGCCCAGCGGCAACTGTCAGCAGGCATTATGGAAAGGAAATAGGGGAAGCAGATCTCAGGAAACCAATCTGAAACTTCTAGATTCCTATTCTGTCAAATGTAAAAATCATCTCTTGATCAAAAATACCCAAACAAGGCAAAGTGAATACTGAACTGTTAAATATATCAGAAACATTATACAGCAAGACAGATGACAAGTGTGACATACACTGCATATCAATGTTTACAATCTCAGAATTGATTCTGTTATGCTTATTATTTCTGAAATCCCTAGTACAATCATATCTGACCCTCCCCTTACAGTATTCTGGAAAGATTGTTCCTGCAGGAAGCTCTAATTCACAGTCCTGTCTCCACCAATGTTCTCTCTCTCCTTCCTGTAGTTCCTTCCTGTGCAATACCAATACAGAAGCTGTTCAAAGTTGAAAGTAAATTTATTATCAAAGTATGCATTATAATAATAACTGCACTTTACATAGATTGCAAAGATAAATCAATATTGTCATAAAAATATGAGACAAAATTAAAATTTGAAAGTAAAGACATATTATATTGAATGAAATGTATTCAAGTACATAGAGCAGGAATTTCTAGACTGCCTACAATATGGCTGTTTAGAGCAGCTCGTGCTGAGCCCACTAGGAACCCATTAAGCTCCCAGCTATAATCTTCTTTCAGCCATGATTCGGTGATGCCTACAACATCATATCTGCTGATCTGCAACTATGCTGTAGGTTCATCTACCTTATTCCATATACTACACTATTTCGAATATAACACCTTCGGTCCTGTATTCACCCTTTTCGATTTTGTCCGCCTTTTATGTTGTAACTCATCCCGTTGACTACAATTCTGTCTGATCAACAGCCTCTCCTCATTACACATTGCCTCTGTTTGTAAACCAGCTTCCTCATCCTTAACACTATCATCTGCTTTTCCTACAATACTTCTTGTATTGAAGTACACGCATCTCAGGACACTAGTCACACCATGCTCAACCTTCTGATTCCTAACTTGGTCTGAGTCATACCAACATCAGCCTCCACAACCTCACCACTAACTGCCCTGGCACTCTGGTTCCCATCTCCCTATAACTCTAGTTTAAACCCCACCGTGCAGCATTAACAAACCTTCCCACTAAGATATTATCCCCCCTCCAGTTCCTTCTCATCTCGGACTTCCTTAACCAAACCATTTTGGACATCCCAACCTGCTTCTTCATAAATAATACATAAATGCATGCTAGTATTTATGTATCTATGTAAATTTTATTCCATATGTGCACTTTAGTCTCTAACTTTATTTTTATATAATTCTGTATTTATAGTTATTCAATGTAGTTGTTTTTGTTGTATGTCATGCCCTGACCAACACACCACAGCAAATTCCTAATAATGTAATATGGCAAATAAAGTTGATCGTTGATCCCTGATCCTTCATTCTTCTAGTTTTCACCAAATCAATCAGCTCTTTAATTTGTTGTCATGACCTGTTGTCTGACTTGACCTTACCACTTCAAAGTCTGTGTCCAGAAAGTGTCTGAATAACACAATCTCAATAACTAAGTCATAATTATACTTATTCTCTAATTTAAAATAACATAATTGCAATCATCTTAAATTAATCACTGGCAATTAAAAAATGTCAATAATTAGCAGCATCTTCTTCCTTTAGGTTTGGTTTGCAAAGCAGTTTATTAAAGACCAGGGAATGAAAAATCCAGCTAACTCATATAATGATTTATTGTTGATGTTTTAACAAAACTGAAAACTTGACATTTTCCCAAAACTTGCTCTCAACAGAGCAGACAGAATTTGATGCATTCACGGTGAAGACTCATTACTTAATATTCGTGATTGTTAAATGTTATTTCCAGTACACAAGTGTAAAAGAGAATGAAATAATTGTTATTCCACATCCAATACAGCTCAAAAAACACAATAAGATAAAGAACATAATAATAATAAAAAAACAATAGATATAAATACATAATATAGTTTCTATACATAGATAAGTTGTAAGTTCATAAAGTGTCTAGGCACAGGAGCGTCTGTACCTAAGATGATTGACAGGAAATGGTAAAGTAATGGTTTTGGGGATTTGGAGGGGTGGGTTAATGGGTGGAGGTGCTGATCATTCTTATTGCTTGGGGAAAGTATCTGTTTTTTGAATCAGGTGGTCCTGACATGGATGCTACATAGCCTCCTCCCTGATAGGAGTGGGACATCCACATACTTTGAAAGATGGACCAGAATGACTGAATGCAGTTGCTTCAAGATCACTGAGGAGCACTGAATACAACTACGCATAGATCGATATGAGGTCCTTAATCTAGTATGGGGAATAAATAAGTTCCACCACTACCTTTATGGACAAAAGTTTACTCTAGTGACAGACCACCAGCCCCTTGTGTTTATTTTCAATTCCTGTGATGTCTACAACATTGGCCACTTTTCCTAGAAGCCCACTCCTATGGTGTAGAGTTCAAGGGGACCAAACAACGTAGCAACGCTGACCATTTGTCATGTCTTCCATTGTTGGCAAATGAGGAATAAAAGACTTCATTCTGTGACCCAGCAGAGGTGTTACACACAACATTGGTGGACTAGTTGCTGGTAATAAATTCGAACAAAAGTCCATGACATCACTATGCAAGGATGGCCAGCTCTTGGTAATCCTATGTGTAACGCCCTGGTTAATACTTTACTGCTATGCTGTAGGTATTTCATTTTAGCAGTTCTGAAAGAGCAGTCTGTTTGAGCTAAAGATAAAGAGTTGTAATATTGATGATTTAGAATGTAGTGTCATCCAATAAGGATGGTGGAATTGGTAGAAGGTTCTAGAATGCTGGGCAGAGAGGGTTTTGTGACAGACACTGGTGTGGGCTGAGGTCTTCTGGTGGAATCTGGGAGAAGACAGGAGGGAAGATGACTGAGGATGCAGTTCCTGTTGCACGAGGTACTTTGTGCAGATGAATGGCTTCAAGGAGGAAGGACTGGTACTCCTGTGGGGGAGCCTGTTTGTTCAAGACGGATTTTGAGAGACATTCGGAATGTGGTGTAGGCTTTCATGCAGACAGTAGGTCCAGAGATAAAGACAACTTCAAGATGAGCTCCAATTTATGTATACATTTGGACTAGGTTAACTGTAATGGGCCCTTTTTATTTCTTTTCTTTATCCTACTAACTGTTCAATAAAGCTGAAATTTGTAAATATACTTTCTTTATAATTGTATGCAGTGCATGGTTTGTTATTTTTTGCCGACAGTACTTATGCAGTATTCACATTGATTGGGGTTCAGAAGGGTGAAACATCCCAACCTCCCAGGTTGTTGGGAAGCAAGTCATATCAACTCTAGACATATGGACTCTTAAGAAAAATAATTTTCTCACTGGAGTCTGGTGGCCGTTAGTGAGGGGCTAATGAGTCACAAAGATGCCTGTAAAGAAGGGGTTTCATAGGTTTCCAGAAATCAACGACACCAGAAAAGACTGTTTCCACTCTGAGGACTCCAGAAGTGGCTTACCTGAACAAATTGTGAGTCACAATGGACCACAATAAACATCAGAAGAGCAAAACTGGCATCCAACAGTTCAAGCCAGCTTCTCACCACCCAGCAACAAATGGGTTAGCTAAAAGGTTTATCCAAACCTTCAAGGAGTCCATTAAAGTGATGGACAAGGAGGACATTTCTCTACAGCACAAGGGAGACAACTTCATTTTTGTGTACTAGAATGCGGTTCATGAGACAACAAGTCAAACACCTGCACTGCTGTCCATGACAGATCTCACATAAACCTCATGAAACCAGATCTACAGAGGGAAGTGCAGAATAAGAAGTCAGTTCAGCCAATTGCCCAGTAGACAGGCAAGGAGCTTTGAGGTTGCTCAGGAAGTCCTTGCATGCGACGACAGAGAAGAAACTGGATACCAAGCAGGATAGCAAAAAGAACTGGACAACTGATATACACAGTGGATGCTGGAGGTTATACATGGAAACATCATGTGGGCCAAATACTGGATGCTCAGCTGAAGAATATACCTGAGTCGACTGCATCCAACAAGGCAGGCACGTTACAGCATTCGGACTTACCTCTCAGTGATAATCGCGTCACTAACAGCAACGTGACATCCACAACAGAGAAAGTTGTCTTTGACAAGGCACCTGCAAAACCTGATACCACTCCACAGATCCAGAGGCGCTATCCTGAAAAAAACAGAGCGCCACCCAAAAGACTGAATCTTTAGCATAGTGCAGTTAGTTATGGACTGTTATTGTGAAAGTATGTTTATTTGAATATGGTTTGTTAAAGGGTAATTGAATGTTTTATTACATATACCATTTTATGTTACATTAATCTAAAATGGGAGGAAGTGTAATGTATGGATCAATTTCTTTTAGCGTAATGACTTCCCTTAGAACTGATTATTGACTGATAACTACTTATGCACATTGATCTGTTCTCTCCCTCTCCCTCTCCCTCTCTCTCTCTCTACAATGTGAATATACCAGTTAAAGTCACCTTCACGTCTGTGCTTTTATTTAATTGATATGTAGTTGTACAGACACAACAACAATCATATCCTCCCACTCAATATGTGGGGAAGATTATATCTCAACTACTTGAAATTAGATTGACTATGCTCACTGTCTCTCCTACTACATTGTGTGACATTGTGTGATGTAAGTAAACTAAATTTTTTTCATGACTATGACTTGCTATATTGTTTTTACTTTCCTTGCTTAAACACAGCCATGCATCATCATCTTTGGCAATTTGGTAATTCTAGTCTCTGGTTTTTGCATGATGACTTTACTCTTGTCCCGTATAACATATGAACAAAGTTAAAGATTCAGACTAGCTTTACTCGTCACATGTACACTGAAACATCAAAACATACAGTGGAATGTGTCATTTGCATCAGGGATGTGCTGGGGCAGGCTGCAAGTGTTCCCATGCTTCTGGAACCAACGTAGCATGCAGACAACTCACAACTTACACTTCTTTGCAATGTGGGAGGTACAAGGAGATAACCAACGCTGTCTAGCGAGAACGTACAAACTCATCATGGTGGGAATCAAATGCTGATCTTTGATCACTGGCACTGTAAAGTGGTTGTGCTAACTGCTACGTTACGGTGTCGCCCTTTACCTCTTTAATTTGCTTAACCAGTCCTCCGATCTGTTTGCCAACTTTTCCTCCATATTATTCAAAAATCTTAACTTACAAAGATCAAATGATTCTGAATCAGATGTCTGCCTTCCACATCTAATTTGAGAAGTCAATAGCCCTAGACAATAAACCTTATGAAGTTTATTTTTTTTTATTTAGAGGTATAGCACTGCAGAAGGCTCTTCCACCACTGCCCAATTACACCCACATGACCAATTAACCTAGTAACCTGTACGTCTTTGAGGCAACAGAAGGAGCTGGAAGAATCCCTCACAATCACAGAAAGCAAGAAAAGAAATCTCAAGTATATGGAGACATACTGTACACATAAGACTATAAGATATAGAAGCAGAATTAGGCCACTTGGCCTTTCAAGTATGCTCCTCCATTTCATCATAGCTGATTCAATTTCCCTCTCAGCCACAATCTCCTGCTTTCACTCTGTATTCTTTTGTGCCCTGGCTACTCAAGAGTCTATCAACCTCTGCCTTAAAAAGACCTGGTAACTTGGCCTCCATAGCTACCTGTGGCAACGAGTTCCACAGATTAACCACTCACTGGCTGAAGAAACTTCTCCTCATCTTCATTGTGAAAGGTCACCCCTCTATTCTGACGCTGGGTCCTCTGGTATTAGACTCCCATATCATAGGAAACATTCTCTCCACATCCATTTTATCAAGGCCTTTCAATATTAAATAGGTTTCAATGCAGTCACCCCTCATTCTTCTGAATTCCACTAAATCCAGGTCCAGAGCCATCAAATGTTCTTCCTATGACAAACCTTTCAATCAGGGAATCATCTTAGTGAACCTCCTTTGAACTTCCTGCAATATCAGCACATAACACTCCATGTGAACTCTCACCAGTGTTTTATAAAGCATCAACATTACATCCTTGCTTTTATATTCCAGTTCTTTCAAAATGAATGTTAACCTTGCATTTGCCTTCCTCACTACTGAGTCAATCTACAATTTAAAATGTAGGAAGTCCAGCCAGAAGACTCCCAAGTCTCTTTCCACCTCAGATTTTTGAATTTTCTATCCATTTAGAAAATAATCTACACTTTTATTTCTTTTATCAAAGTGCATGACCATACACTTTCTGAAACTGTATTCTATCTGCCACTTTGCCCATTCTCCTAATCAGTCCAAGCCTTTCTGTAGCCTCTCTACTTCCTCAAAGCTACCTGCCCCTCCACTTATCATCATACTTTGTGCAAACTTGGTCACAAAGCCACTAATTCCATCATCAAAGTCATTGGCATGTAATGTAAAAAGAAATGGTCCCAACACAAAACTCTGTGAAACACTACTGGTCACCAGCAGCTAACCAGAAAAGTCTCCCTTTGTTCCCACTCTTTGCATCCTGCCAATCATACACCGCTCTATCTATGCTAATATCTTTCCTGTGATACCACAAGCTCTTAACTTGTTAAGCAGCCTCATGTGTGATACCTAGTCAAAGTCTTCTGAAACTCCAAGTACACATCAATTGATTCTCCTTTGTCTATCTTTCTCATTATTTCTTCAAATAATTCCAAAAGATTTCTCAGGAAATTTTTCCTTAAGGAAACCATGCTGACTAAAGCCAATTTTATCATATGCCTCCAAGTACCCTGAAACCATGTCCCTAACAGTCAGCTCCAGCATCTTCCAAGTCACTGAGGTCAGTCTAACTGGCATATAATTACCTTCTTCTCACTCTATCCCTTCTTGAAGTGTAGAATGACATTTGCAAATTTCTATTCATCTAGAACCATGCCAGAATCAATTGATTCTAGAAAGGTCACTACTAGTGCCTCTACAATCTCTTCAGCCACCTCTTTCTGAACCTGGGGTGTATACCATTTAGTCCAGGTGATTTATCTACCTTCAGAACTTTCAGTTTCCCAAGAACCTACTCCCTTGTAATGCTAACTTCACATACTTCTGCCCTCCGATACACTTAAATATCTGGCATATTACTAGTGTCTTCCACAGTGAAGACTGATGCAAAATACTTATTCAGTTCATCCACCATTTCCTTGTACTGCTCTATGACCTCTTCAGCATCATTTTCCAGCGGTCCAATATCTACTTTCACCTCTCTTTTATACTTTATGTATCAAAGAAACTTATGGTATCCTCTTTAATATTATTGGTCAGCTTAATTTTGTATTCCATCTTTTCTTTCTTTATGACCTTTTCAGCTGCCTTATGTTGGTTTTTAAAAGCTTCCTAATCCTCCAACTTCTTACTAATTTTTGCTCTGTTATATGTTCTCTCTTTGACTTTTATATTGGCTTTGACTTGTCATCCACAGTTGTGTCATTCTGCCTTTAGGATTCTTTTTGCTCTTTGTGATGTATATATCATGTGCCTTTTGACTTGGTCTCAGAAATTCCAGCCATTGCTCTCTACTATCATCCCTGCCAGTGTTCTTTTCCATTCAATTTTGGCCATCTCCTTTCTCATGTCCTTGTAATTCTCTTTAGTCCACTGTAATATTGACACATCTGACTTTAGTTTCTACTTCTCAAATTGCAGGGTGATTTCTAGCATATTATGACCACTGGCCCCTTAGGGTTCCTTTGCCTTCAGCTCTCTAATTAGTTCTGGTTCATTGCATAACATCCAATCTGGAATAGCTGATTTCCTAGTGGGCTCAACCATGAGCTGCTCATTAAGTCATCTGAAAGGTTTCAAAGGTACATATAATGTCAGGGAAGTGTATACGTCTGAAATGCTTTTTCTTCGCAACCATCCACAAAGACAGATGAGTACCCCCAAATAATGAATGACAGTTAAATGTTAGAACCCCAATGTCCCTCCAGCTCCCCTCCCTCCCGCATGTAAGCTGTAGCAAGCAACAGTCCCCCCTCCCCCAATGGCAAAAAAAGCATGGGCACCCGCCACCAAGAACTCAAGTGTGAGCAAAGCAACAGCAAAGACACAGACTTGCAGTGCCCCAAGGACTACTCGTTCAGCTGGTATACAACATACCGCAGGCTCTCTCTCCTTAATAAGGGAGAAATAGGTATCTCTGCTTCACAGTGAGAGGGGTAACATAACAAACAACTCACTGGCTTACAATGTTAAAAGTCCGTTTCGTTGCTTCTTCTGAGCTCTGTGCCCAAAAATCTTGGGTCTCTGGGCACACAGCCATAGACTTCTGACTCCTTCGATGACACACTGATCTCCTGCTGTGACACCAATCTCTGATCCCCCCGTCTCCAGAGCCGTAAGACCCCGGTCTCCGAAGGTGAGCTGAGCCCTTGGCACGCTGAACAACAGCCAGTTGTGAAACCCCGAGAGCAGATCGCATTCCCACAAAGAATTGTAGTCAACATGCAACTCCAGGTCAAGGTCTTCAAAAGAACCCTGAAAGGGAAAAATGGAGATATTAAAGATGGAAATAAAGATGGAAATAGCGCTGTTTCCAAAGATGCAATCAAAGGATCTTGTGAGGATTCTAGAATCCTTATTCCAGAAATTCCTCCCCTGAGAACCACCTAGATCTTCCCAGTCTGCCTACATATTGAAATCTCCCATGACTGTCGTGACATTGCCTTTTTGGCATTCATTTTGTATTACCCATTGTAAATTGTATCATACATCTGTACTACTGTTTGTGTCTGTATATAACTCCCATCAGGGTCTTTTCACCTTTGCAGTTTGGGTTAGCTCTATCCACAATGACTCAACACCATCTGACCCTATGTTGCCTCCTTCCAATAATTTGATTTCATTTTTTACCAACAGAGCAAAGCCATCCACTCTGCCTGCCTGCCTGCTCTTTTGATACAATATTTATCCTTGTACATTAAACTTCCTGCTATAATTTTCTTTCAGCCACAATTCAGTGATGCCCACAACATCATACATGCCAATCTTTAACCTTGCTACAAGTTCATCTACCTCATTCTGTACACTGCGCACATTCAAAGATCTCCTCCAGGCTTGTATTCACCCTTCTTGATTTTGTCTGCCTCTTTCATTGCAACTCATCCTGCTAACTGCAATTGTGCACTATCATCAACCTCTCCCTGCTAGCAGTCTCACTATACACTACCTCTGTTTGTAAACCAACTGCCTCTTCCTCAGCACTAACACCCCGGTTCCCGTCCCCCTGCCAAATTAGTTTAAACTCCCTCATACAACTCTAGCAAACCCACCCACAAGGATATTGGTCCCTCTTGGTTTTAGATGTCCCATCCCTTTTGTACAGGCCTCTAGAAGAGATCCCAAAGATCCAGAAATCTTAACTTCTGTCCCTTCTACCCACGCAGTTATCTGCCAAATCACCTTATTCTTAACCTCGCTGGTGCATGGCATAGGTAGCAATCCAGATTTACTACCCTGGAGGTCCTGATTTTCAGCTTTCTACCCAGATCCTTAAAATCTCTCTTCAGGACCTTTTCACCTTTCCTACCTATGTCATTGATGCCTTCTGGCTGTCCACCTTCCTTATTGAAAATACCATGGACCTGATCCAAAACATCCTTGACCCTGGCACCTGGGAGGCAACATCCCATCCGATGTCTCTATTGCATCTGCAGAATCTCATCTCTGGTCCTCTATCCCCTGTCACCAGTGCAGTCCTCTTCACCTCACTTCTATTCTGAGCTACAGCAACAGACTCAGTGTCAGAGATCCAGCCACTGCAGTCCCCCGAATGGTTGTCCCCCTCAGCAGTATCCAAAGCGTTTTACTTATTATTGAGGGGAACAGCCACAGGAGTACTTTGCCTTCCCACTCAATAGTTGGTCACAGTCCAACTCCTTGAATCTCCCACAAAGTTCTGCCTTTTTGTATGTTGAGTGCGGACCTAATTGAAAAGGTAACTCTCTTCTTGTACACCCACTCAGTGATTGGTCGCAGTCCAACTCCTAAATACTTTGATAATAAATTTTACTTTGATTTTGAAGCTGATCTGGATTGGAGCAATATTTATGTGGATAAAACAGCACAAAAGTGGCTGCTAGTCTTGTAAAGAGTGACTTACATCTTATACCTTTCACCAACTTTATAGTACAAGAATGCAAAGGGCTAGTCTCCATTTTGCTGGCTGAGCAATTCCAAAACTAAAAAATTCAACAGCATCCGAGATGAAAGAGCCCACTTGATTGCTCACTATCCTTTAAATTTGGAATTTATTTATTATTGTCATAGATACTGAGACATCGAGGAAAGCTTCCCTTGCCAATGATCATACAGATCACACTGTTACACTGTGTAATGAAGTAGCACAATAAAACAATAACAATGTAGAATAAGGTGTTGCAGAGAAAGGACAGTGTGGGTAAATAATAAGGTAAAAGATCATAATGCAGTAGATAGTGAGGTTAAGAGTCTAGTTCATCATCTTAGGGAGCTATTTTTTGTAATAGTCATATAATCATTGGCTGGAAGCTCTCCTTGAACCTTATGTATTTCAATAAATATTTAAAAATGAAGGCAAAGTTAAAACAGAGATAACATTCTCTCCCCTCTGCCTGTTTATCCTTTGCTTGTGATCTCCTCTTAAGTCAATGGGATCTTGGATTTTGCACAATGTCTAACACAGCACGGGACCCAAGAGGTGACACACCAGCATGATGTTGGAGAATCTGAACAGGGTTGGCTTCCTCACTTGGGAGCAATGCAGCAGAGAAACAGGCTCCATTGTCCAAATCTGCAAGCGCCAGCCAATGAGGAAATCTAGGTCTTCATTTTAAACAACTGATAAAGAGATAAAGAGATAAATTTGTCACATTTGTCACATGTTCGTCGAAACATAGAAGCGTACAGAGTAATGTGTCATTGGTGTTGCCATGCTTCCAGAGCCATCACAGCATATGCCTACAACTCACTAATCATAACCATAAATCTTTAAAATGTTAGGGGAAACCAGAGCATGCAGGGGAACCCTTGAGATCATGGAGGAAAGTACAAAGTCCTTACAGTACAGTGGCGAGAATTGAATCCCAAACGCCAACATTGGTGCTGTAAAGTTCACAATAACCACAACGCCGTATTGCTGCCCCTAACTAACACAATGTCAGTGTGCTCTTGGTAGGTTGCTGGCAACTGCTAAGAAGATCCAGATGAACTTGTTTTAGTAACAAAGTAAACAGATGAGCTGCTTGTCCAATACACAAGAGAATCCAATGCACTAGACCAACACAGGCTGTACTTAGTAAAGCCATTTCCTCACCGCTCCATCATCTCAGGTTCAGTCCTGATCTCAGGACCTATCTATGCACACTTTTTCAGTTATTATATGAGTTCCCTTCCAGTACCCAAAGCTAAGTTTGGTTAGGTGGGCTTTGGAAATACCTATCAATCTTCAGGCTCTGATCTTCAGTATCAGTATTCTGTTACGTAAACTGGTTTCAGCGCCACAAGATTAACAAAAGGGTAATGTCCAAATTTTCATCCTATTTATTGGGATGAAACACATTAATGCAATCATGAAGAAAGCAGTGGTTCTACTTCACTAGAAATTTGAGGAGGTTTGGCATGTTAGCAAAGACTCATGCAGATTTCTATAGATTTACACTGGAGACCATTCTGACTGGTTGCATCAGAGGCTGCGGAAGGTTCGAGACTCAGCCAACTTCATCATGGGCACAACGTAACTGGAAAACTAATTGAAAGAAAAACACAGGAGCCCAGTGGTAACCTGCCTACTCCATCATTACATTTGGTGAGATGCACATTTATGGCGTGGAGCCGTAATGGTATATGCCAGTCACATACTTTTACATATAACCTTAATGAATTATGTCCTGCAAAGAATGCTTAATCATACTACATATTTACTATATTACTCAATTATTACTGAAATAGTAAATACACAACACTCACCACAGAGGACAAGAGGCAGTGCCTCAAGAAGGCAACGTCAATCATTAAGCACCTTCATCATCCAGGACATGCTCTCTTCTCATTTCTACCATCAAGGAGGAGATACAGGAGCTAATGACCCATCAGATTTCTCAACAGTCTATGAAGCCATAAACACTAACCCATTATTCCTTTATTTTTCTTTTGGTTTATTTTGTAATTTATAGAAATTGTGCATCTTTTCACTGTGCTGCTGTAAAATGGAAGGCTAACTTATTTGCTGATTGAAAGATGCTTCCATTGTGCTGGTTATTTATGGGCCAGCTCGCAGTACGTAACCGCCTAACCATTGGTTAGCTCCCAGGCCCGGTGGCACTGGTTTCTGGACCCAAGTCACATGCTGGGGATACCTGCAACTGGTTTCTGGTTTTCAGGTGTATAAAGGTGATGACTGCACCTGTGTGAGTCACTCTCTTTTTACCCTGAGCCGCTCCAGGCTGTGAGCCATGAGCAGCACTGGATAAACCATTTGGAAGCTGTGTCACTGTTAATAGAGGGGAAGGCTCGTGTTTCAAGTGCACACCGAGTGAAGTAGTTGTTTTTTGCTTATTTTCCTCTTGTTGTGTAGCTTGGACAGATCTAACAAGTAAATTGAATGCTTAATGCTGTAGGTTCTGTGGTTTAGATGAGTGTTGTGCTTGCCTTACATGCAAGCTATTTGCTTCATTGCTTGCTTGTGAATGATCAGCTGCTATACTTATCCATAATCAGTGGCTGCTATTTTGCTTACCGAACCCGTGAATCAGCTTCCATTCAGCAGTTGCTGCCATGGAACAACAAATTTCTTGTCACACAAAGCCATGGTTAAAAAAAAACTGATAATAATTCTGATTGTCAAATGTCTCCAAAACAGTACGTAGATTGGTGGTAGATTCTGGAGCAACTTGGGGTGAATAAATTGGAATTAGGGCTTGATTAGTATGAATGATTGACAGCTCAGGATTAGCGAATCCTTATTTCTGTGTTAATTCCACATTTATGTCTCAATGTCCAGGTCTCCTTGAATCATATAGACACTGGAATCTCAAGAAATGACTGCTTTTCTATCGTAAGCTAAATTAGCCTTTCAAGAGCATTTTATGATTTCAGATTTATACTTATTTATCACATGTACATGGAAACATAGAGTGAAATATATCGCTCGTGTTAAGAGAACTTTCTGATGCCAATACAGCATGCCCTCAATACCTGGCAGAAGAACACAGAACGCAACATGCAACAAACCAGCAACAGCAAAACATGCCATTTCCCTCCCTTCCCCAAACATGGACATATTTCCAGCTCCAGGCAGGCCACTAAGGCTTCAGTCTCCGATTCCAGGCTTCAACCATCAGCCTTCGACTTCCGATTGACCTTTTGGCTCCGATCCTTGGTACTGGTATTCTGTTAAGTAAGTTGGTTTCAGCACCCCTAGGTTAGAAAAAGGGTAATGTCCAAGATGTTCATCCCAATTATTAACCAATGGTCCATATTAAGAGTGGGCATTCATGAATATTTAAAGATGATTCAAGGACAAATGACTTCCTGAAATGCACTATCAGTATACATTAATACACATAAGGGGCTCCCACAGAGCGACAATTTGCATAAGAAGGCCTCATGAAGTAGTTTCAGGCCGAAGCATTTACTGCAGCATACATCATTCTTAACACCTTACAACTCTATACTTACCTCCAGTGGTGCTTGGATATTTCAGCAGTAAGAATATATTCATACTTATAGTCAAAATTAAACACACCAATGCATTTATTCTGAGCTAGGTGTTCTTGTCAATTAGAGTGAACATCAGTGTGATTTGTAATCATTGAGTACGTCTCACGCCAGTAACTCATGCCAAGTACCCTGTTATATTGCATTTCATTTTGTGTAGAATAACAGATACAAGGAGATTTTCATGCAGCAGTAATCCCATTAGATGATTTCACTAATGTCATAAAATATTATGGGAACTCCAAATATAAATTACAATCTCAGTGTTAGTTTATTGTACGTGTCAACTCCTATGAAATATGGTGAAGTTATTAGAATTGTTTTATTCAGAACTGGGTCCTTCCTGATTTGAGGGTGGCATTCATGAGTGACATCCTCTGTCCTTACGTTGTTTGCCTTTGACACATAGCACTTGCAGTGTTAGATTAATGATTAGGACACAATCAATGCAAGATCATTGAATGTTAATGATTTCCAGAAAAGTGCATAATGTTTTTGTTGTATATATGTATATAATTATGCATTGACAAGGATAATTAATGGCAGCCTGCTATCTATTCTTTCACACTGATGTGAGGATACCTTCCAATTAATCTTATATCAAGAGGACAGTTACTTTCATTTAACTTTTTTATTCAGAGATACAGCACAGTAACAGGCCTATCCAGTCCAATGAATCTGATTACACCCACATAACAAATTAACCTCCTAACCCACACATCTTTTGGAACGTGGATGGAAGCTGGAGCCCTCTGAGGAA
This sequence comes from Hypanus sabinus, assembly GCF_030144855.1. NCBI lineage: Eukaryota > Metazoa > Chordata > Chondrichthyes > Myliobatiformes > Dasyatidae > Hypanus > Hypanus sabinus. The sequence goes on from NC_082706.1 coordinate 87,022,289, forward strand.
ACACCCATGTTCATAGAGACAATGTACAAACTTCTTACAGACAGTGGTGGGAATCGAACCTGGGTCACTGGCACTGACTGCTATGCTACCATGCCACCACTATAATTGTTGCTATTTTATGCAATCAGATCAAAGAAAGAGAGCACAATAAAAAAGACACAAGAAAACTAACTTTACTCAGACTTTATCTAACAATTCGGCCACTTATATTATCTCTTTTTTGACTGATAATGGAATTTTTGATATTTGGAGATTTCAGCATTCTAAGGACAAAGAGTTTTCATTTTTCTCACGTTATCATTTCTGCTCGAGAATTGATTAGTTTTTTATTGACTTGTTTTATTCCATTGATAATTGGTTGTAATTATGATATTATAGCCATCTCTGACCATGCTCCATTAAAACTTTCTATTAAATTTACGGATACAGCTTCTAGTGCTAGACAATGGTGATTTGATTCTACCTTATTGCAAGATCCGGATCTTATTAAATTTATGAAGGAACAGATCGATTTCTTCTTTTCAACTAATTCCACGGATGATATTTCTTGCGGAACACTTTGGGACACTTTTAAAGCATATATACGTGGACAGATTATCTCCTACTCCGTTGGTTTGAGAAAATCCATTAAGAAGGAAACTCTTTTATTGGTTGATAAAATTAAAGAGATTGACAAGAAATATTCAACTACTCCTAGTGAGAAACTTTACAAACAAAGGGTTTAACTTCAAATGGAACATAGTTTATTACTTACATCTTCGATTGAAAATCAATTAATGAAAACCAGATCTGATTTTTATATACATAGTGATAAATCGGGTAAACTGTTAGCTAGTCAATTGAAGAATGCTTTGGTTAAACGTCAAATTACTAAGATTCGTCAGCAGAAATTATCATCAGATGATCTTTCAATATTAGAAACTCCTATTACGGATGCAGAAATTAAAGGGGTTATTTCCTCTATGAATTCTGGGAAAGCACCAGGTTCAGATGGTATACAGTAGAATTTAAAAAATGTTTTTTCTGCTACTCTTTCTCCTTGGTTATGCAGGGTTTTCAAAGAAGTAAATAGATTGGGTAATCTGCCACAATCTTTTTATAGAGCTTCCATTTCTTTAATATTGAAGAAAAATAAAGACTCTGGGGACTGTGCATCCTATAGACCAATATCTTTATTGAATGTAGATTCCAAGATCTTTTCCAAGTTACTGGCATCCAGGCTGGAGAAGGTATTACCTCAAATTATCTCGAAAGATCAAACTGGTTTTATTAAAAATCGCTATTCTTTTTTTAATGTTAGGAGATTATTGAATATTGTTTATACTCCTTCACATAACACTTCAGAATGTGTCATTTCATTAGATGCGGAGAAAGCATTTGATAGAGTTGAATGGCCATACTTATTTACTGTGCTTAAGAAGTTTAATTTTAGTTCGACATTCATTTCATGGATTAAACTGATATATCATACTCCAGTAGCCTCAGTGCTTACTTACAATCAAAGATCTCCCTTTTCTCGTTTATTTTGGGGTACTAGACAAGGCTGTCCTCTAGACCATTATTATTTGATATTGCTTTAGAACCCTTGGCAATTGCTATCAGAGAATCACAGAACATTTTTGACATTAATCGTGGGACAGATATACATAAGCTATCATTATATGCAGATGATTTATTATTATTTATTTCTGATCCTGAGAAATCCATTCCTGCAGTTATATCATTGTTGGCCCAATTTAGTTATTTTTCTGGGTATAAATTAAATCTTAATAAGAGTGAATTGTTTCCTTCAAATAGACAGGTTCCAATTTATGGAAATTTACCTTTTAAATTAGTTAATGACTCTTTTATTTATTTAGGGATTAAAATCACAAAAAAACTATAAGGACTTATTTAAAGTTAATTTTTTACCCCTAATCGATCAGATTAAATGTTTGTTTACTAAATGGTCACCAGTATCTTTATCTCTGATAGGTCAGATTAATGCTAATAAGATGGTTATTTTACCCAAGTTTTTATATATATTTCAAGCGGTACCAATTTTTATTCTGAAATCTTTTTTTGCTAATGTTGATTCAAAAATTTCCTCATATATATGGCAGAATAAAAATCCTAGATTAGGTAAAAAATATTTACAGAAGGCAAGGAAGGAAGGTGGATTGGCATTGCCTAATTTTAAATTTTATTACTGGACAGTCAATATCTGATATTTGATATGTTGGTTAAAGGATTGGGATTTATCTTTTAGCCCTCATTGGGTGAACCTGGAAATTAAATCTGTACAAGGATTTTCATTGGGTTCTATTTTAGGGTCTTCTCTTCCCTTTGCTCTTTCTAAATTGCAGAAACAAATTGACAATCCGATAGTTAAACATTCTTTATGTATATGGTTTCAGTTTCGGAAATTTTTTGGGTTGACTCAGTTTGTTTTAAATATTCCTATTGTATCCAATTGCTTTTTTTTATCTTTCTATTATAGACCAAGCTTATTCAGCTTGGAAGACTAAAGGATTACTACGATTTTCCGATTTATTTTTGGATAATTGTTTTATGTCTTTTGAACAATTATCAAATAAATATAATTTGCCTAGATTTCATTTCTTTAGATATTTACAGATTAGGAATTTCTTAAATACTGTACTTCCTACCTTTCCAAATCTTGTGTCATCGGGTATTTTGGAGAATTTGTTTGAACTAAATCCTTCTCAGAAAGGGCTTATATCAAAACTCTACAATATAATTATGAAGATACATTCAGAGCCCTTCTATACGATTAAAAATGATTGGGAAAGAGAACTTAACCTTACTATCCCTATTGAGAATTGGGATAAAATTCTTCAACTAGTTCATACATCATCTATATGTGCTAAACACTCATTAATACAGTTTAAGGTTGTGCATAGGGCTCATACGTCCAAGGATAAATTGGCTCATTTTTATTCCTATATAAATCCTATTTGTGACAGATGTCATTCTGAGATAGCATCTTTAACTCATATGTTCTGGTCATGTCCACTTTTGAAAAAATATTAGAAAGACATTTTTGATATTATTTCCACTGTATTGAACATTGATTTACAACCTCATCCTATTACTGCAATTTTTGGTTTACCATTGATGGACTCACTCCATTTATCCTCTTCTCCTTGGCGAATGATTGCATTTCTTACATTAATGGCTAGAAGATCTATTTTGTTGAATTGGAAAGAAATTAATCCTCCTACCGTATTTCATTGGTTTTCTCAAACTATGTTATGTCTAAATTTAGAAAAAAATTAGAAGTGTTGTATTTGATACTTCTATTAAATTTGAAAAGATATGGAGACCATTTATTCAATATTTTCATATGATGTAATATGACCCTGTTCCAAGCCTATTTGTTTTTCCAGTTTCGATTTTACATATGTTGAGAGGAAAGGAGTTGACGACACTGATGATTTTGTATTTTTGTTAGATATTATAAACAGCCCTTTTTAATCAATTTTTCTTTTTCCCTTTTTTCTTATTAGTTATTAGATTGTTAGATTAGTTTTTTTGCATAATTTTTTCTTTTTCTTTTTTCTGTTTTTTTTAATATACATTATGATATACCTAAGTTTGCCTTTTTTATTGGTTACTTGTATCATTCATGATTTGGGAAGACTCATTTATACTGTAACTATTGCTTATGTATTCTTTCATGTTCAGTTAAAATGTGTATACCTTTTCTAATCTAATGGCTAAAATTTTTGTAAGAATCTTAGAGTCTACATTTAATAATGATATAGGGCGATAAGATGCACATAAAGTAGGATCTTTATCTTTTTTAAGAATTAGAGAGATAGTAGCTTCATAAAACGATTGAGGTAATCTCTTCTTAACAAACGCATCATTAAAGATTTCACATAGCCAAGGAGAAAGCAATAAAGAAAAAGTTTTAAAAAATTCTACAATAAAATCATCAGGACCAGGAGCTTTCCCTGAATTCATTGATGAGATAGCCTCTCTTATTTCATCCATAGAAATAGGAGCATCAAGCAAGCTACAATCTTCATCTATCAGTTTAGGAATATTCAAGTTATTAAAAAAATTATCCATCGTAAACCGGTCACCGTCAAATTCTGATCAAACTGGTTTTATTAGGAATCGGTATTCCTTTTTTAATATTAGAAAATTGATTAACATAATTTATACTTCATCACCTACAACCCCAGAATGTGTTATCTCATTAGATGCTGAAAAAGCCTTTGATAGAGTTGAATGGACATATTTATTTAATGCATTGAGAAACTTTAATTTTAGTCCTAATTTTATATCATGGATTAAATTAATATATTATAAACCTGTTGCTTCTGTTCTTACAAATAATTATAGATCCTCTTTTTTTCAATTATCTCGTGGTACGAGACAAGGTTGTCCTTTAAGTCCTTTATTATTTAATATTGCATTAGAACCTTTAGCTATTGCTATTCGTGAGTCTCCTAATATTTTTGGTATTACCCGTAATGAGAAGTTATACAAATTATCGCTTTATGCTGATGATTTGTTGTTATATATTTCTAATCCTAGTAGGTCTATTCCTGCTATTTTATCCTTGTTGGCTCAATTTGGTAGCTTTTCTGGTTATAAGTTAAACTTAGATAAGAGTGAGTTATTCCCTTTAAACGCGCAAACTTTATTGAGTGATAGGATGCCATTTAAAGTTGTTACTGATAACTTTATCTATTTAGGTATAAAAATCACCAAGAAATATAAAGATTTATTTGGACTGAATTTTTTACCTATGCTTCATCAAATTCAGCAACTTACTACAAGATGGTCTCCCTTATTTTTATCATTAGTTGGTCGGATTAATGCTATTAAAATGATGATTTTACCGAAATTTTTATATTTATTCCAAGCTTTACCAATTTTTATTCCTAAATCTTTTTTTGATAATATTGATTCAAAAATTTCCTCATTTGTGTGGCAAAATAAAAATCCTAGGTTAAGCAAAAGGCAATTACAAAAGTCTAAAAAAGATGGTGGTCTAGCTTTACCTAACTTTAGATTTTATTATTGGGCGAATAATATTCGTAACCTAATGTACTGGAAACTAGATTTGGATTCACCTGTGTGCCCACAGTGGGTAAATTTGGAATGTAGTGAGGTTAAGGGATATTCTATATTTTCCATTCTTGGTTCTTTTCTTCCTATTGATTTAGCCAAATTCAATAAACAGATATCTAACCCTGTTGTTAAACATACACTACGAATTTGGTTTCAATTTCGCAAATTTTTTAATCTGAAAAACTTTGCTCTGGACAGCCCTATTTTATGTAATTTTTTTTTTAAACCTTCATTGACAGATCAAGCTTTTAGTATATGGAAAAGGAAAGGTATAAAATGTTTTCGTGATCTTTTTTTTGAAGGTACTTTGATGTCTTTTGATCAACTATCCAACAAATTTGAATTACCTAAATCTAATTTTTTTAGATACTTACAAATTAGAAATTTCTTACATAAAATTCTTCCATCTTTTCCTAATTCAACTCCATCGGATTTTTCAGATTTGATTTTTACTTTTAATCCTTGTCAGAAGGGATTAGTAGCTTTTATTTATAACATGATTATGAAGATACAGCCAGAAATATCGGATAGAATTAGACAAGAATGGGAAAAAGAACTTCGATGTAATATATCAACAGATAAATGGGAAAAAATTTTACAAATGGTTAATTCCTCCTCTATTTGTGCTAAACATGCTTTAATACAATTTAAAATTGTACATAGAGCTTATATGTCTAAAGATAAGCTTGCCCGATTTTATTCGCATATTAATCCTCAATGTGACAGATGTCACTTAGAAGTGGCTTCATTGACTCACATGTTTTGGACATGTCCCACTTTACATAACTATTGGAAGGACATTTTTGATGTCATTTCCTCAGTATGGAATATCGATTTACAACCCCATTTTATTACTGCAATTTTCGGTATACCAAATGAAGATGGCAATCAGCTTTCCCCTTCAATCAGACGAATGATTGCCTTTGTAACATTAATGGCCAGAAGGTCTATATTACAAAACTGGAAAGAAGTAAATCCTCCTACTATATTTCAGTGGTTCTCCCAAACTATTTCTTATTTGAGTTTGGAAAAAATCAGAAGCACTATCTTTGATTCTTCAATTAAATTTGAAGAAACCTGAGGACCATTTATTCGACACTTTCATATGAATTAATTTGGCCTATTTCAGATCCTTTTCTCTACTTATCCTTGTTCAGGTACGGAGTTCCGGAGTTCTTTTCTTGACACCTTCATATATTTATAAAGTACTATTATTGCCCATGTTAGTTATAGTTTAGTATTTTTTTTAATATATATTTTTTCTCATATATAATCTCAATTTTTTTTTCTTTTTTTGATGATTATTTTTGTTTTTTTTCATATATATTTATATAGACTTGATTGATTTATGTACCTTTTGTTGATGGATGTTTTAATAGGATATTATTATCCTATTACTAATGTAATCTCAAGTTTATTGAATCTGTAATCTATTCATTATTATGTGTTGTTTTTTTTATATATGAAATTTAATAAAAAGATTGAAAAAGAAAGAAAGAAAGAAAATGTGTATGTTTGTAATCCCATTATCTATGTATCAATTTTATTATGTTGATAATAATAATAATAATAATAATAATAATAATAATAATAATAATAATAATAATAATAATAATAATAATAATAATAATAATAATATATTTAAAAAGGGAAAAAAAAGATAACTAACCTGAGAGGATTGGAAAAGGTCAGGTGCTGGCTCCATCGAAGCAGCGAAGCCTGAGACAAGGAGTGAGGAACGATTCAAGGTTTAGATGAGTTAAGCACTGAGACATATTCAACATGCCAATGCATTTATTGCAGCGCCAGGGCAGGAGGTGAAAGCCGGGTGAGTTTGGCTCTCTGCTCCTTGGGGTTTGTTCATCTCTGCATTGGACTGGGGCTCTGCCCTGAAGCTGGTGGTCTTCTGGATCAGCTGCAGTGATGCCTGGCATTCTGAACTTCCATTCTGATTGCTGTGTTTTTTCTCTCCCTCTGCACACTCAGTGTTTGGATGGACTTCTTTTGTTTTTAATAGGTTCAATTGGGATTCTTTGTTTTATGGCTGCCTGTAAGGAGATGAATCTCAAGGATGTATAAACTATACTGTTATGAATGTGTCACAACTCTGAGGGGCCGAAGGGTACAAAGTCGCACTCTCCTTTTTGAGAATCGCAAGATCACTATTAATTCAGGACTGGGACCCAGGAAATAAGAGAGAGACACGCAGAATCCACAAGGTTTGGAATGTGTCCTGGCCTCAGCGAAACAAACCCCCCTGATAATGGCTATTGTCTCTTGGAGACTGAATTGTGTATTGAGAACTGTACTATTCATTGAAGCCCCTCAGGGGACGACCAGAGTGGGCTGGTTGAGGGATTGCATCATCCCAACCTGATTGACATCTGAGACCGTGTGAGTAAGAATAAAAGAGGGTCTGAGGAACAACCCCTTTAGACACACCAGGAGAAATGCTGGAAATCCAGTGACAGCGTTTAATAGCGACAGCCGGTGGGGGACTCGTGTGCGTCCTTCCCTTGCCTGGGATTGGCGGGCTCATCACGGAAGAACAGCTTTAGCTAAAGGAGATGCCACAAGTGAATGGCCACACCAACAAGACTCCGACAGATCAAAATCATAAAAGGAAAGCCGGCAAGTTTTTCTCCCAAAACTCTCTCTCTCTCCAACCATTGCAAACCCAGCGGTCCCCAAAGGCTGCAGCCTTCATGAACTGAGTGAACTTTATATTTCCATCAGACAATACATTATTCCCTAGACAACGATTGAGCTTATTTCTTATTGATTATTATTATACCCGCACTTTTAGATTTAGTATTGATGATGTATATTATCTGTATATTTGCATTGATATTATTTTTGTGTCTTTTTACTAATAAATACTGCTAAAAATAGTATCATCAGACTTCAATGGACCTCTCTACCTTCGCTGGTAAGTGACCCAGTTACGAGGTTCGTAAATAAGTGGGGGCTCGTCCGGGATTTGATACCAAATTGGAGTGCCAGTGAATCGGGCTTTTAAGTCCAAACGTGGGTCTGGTTGCATGGGTAACCAGACGGGAATCCAGCAGGGATGGACATAGATGAATTTATAGAAAACCCGACTCTGGAGGCGCTAGAGGCTGCCACAAAGTCGGACTTGATAAATATTGTGAAAGGACTAAATCTCGCAGAATTGAGGTTGTCAATGAAAAAGCGGGAGGTGTGGAGGACCATACCTCCGTATTATATTGTGACGAATGTGTTTTTGGGTGAGGTATTGGAAAATATCCCTGAAAAGGCACCAGCTAGTGGGACTGCTCAGTTAGAGTTGGAGAGTTTAAGGTTGGAACATCAAATTAAGTTAAAACAACTGGAAGCAGCTGAAAAAGAGCAGGAAAGAGCCAAAAAGCAAAGGGAGCATGCGCTCCAGCTAAAGAAGTTAGAGGTGAAGAGGGAGCAGGAAAGAGCTGAGATGCATAGGGAGAATGAAAATCAGTTAAAACGGCTGGAAGCAGCTGAAAAGGAGAAGGAAAGGGCTGAAAAAGAGAAGGAGAGAGCCGAGAAGGAGAAGGAGTATTTGGAGAAAGAGAAACAGAGGCAACATGAAATGGACCTGGAGAAGTTAAGGCAAGAGCGAGGAGCTCAAGGGTCAGACAGAGAGCAGCGGTTTAATGTTAGTCGGGAGTTTAGGTTAGTACCTCTGTTCGAGAAGAAGGATTTTGATAGTTATTTCTTGCATTTTGAAAAGGTGGCAGTGAGTCAGAAGTGGCCCAAAGATCAGTGGGCGGCATTGTTACAAAGTGTGTTAAAAGGGGAGGCACAACGGGCATATGCGGTATTGTCCATGGAGGAGGAGACTGTGAATTATGAGAAAGTAAAGGAGGCCATTCTTCAGACCTATGAATTGGTACCTGAAGCCTATAGACAAAAGTTCAGAAATTTGAAGAAAGGGTGGAATCAGACGTATGCAGAGTTTGCCTATGAGAAGGGTGTGCTCTTGGATCGTTGGTGTGCAGCAGAAATGGTAGATGAGGATTTTTGGCATCTCAGGGAGTTAATTCTAATTGAGGAATTTAAAGCTTGTGTTTCGGATGATATCCGGATGTATTTGAATAAGAAGCCGAATAAGTCCATCTCCGAATTTGCTAGGTTCGCAGATGAATATGCCCTAACCCATAAGACAAAGTTTTCCTTGAATAAAAGTTACCAGAGAGACCATGGGAATGGTAGAGAAAGCCCGCCGGCTGAGGCAGAGATTCAGCCAGGAGCTAGCGGTAAAATTAAGGAGGAGGAAAGGCAAGACGGCAGGAGAGGTCCTGGCTTGACCTGTTTTAATTGTGGAAAGGTGGGTCATATTGCATCTAAGTGCGTTGCTCTGAGGAAGGAGACAGGAAAATGGAAAGCAGCAGTCCCTACAGGATGTATTGTGGTGATCAGTAAATCGACGAGAAAGCCCCAGGTTGACAGAATACGAGAGGGACCTGAGAAATTTATTGCAGAAGGAACCGTGTCTGTGAAAGAGGGAGACACACCAGTTCCAGTGCGGATCTGGAGAGACACGGGAGCTGAACTGTCATTGATTTGCAGTACGGTGCTAGATTTTTGTCCTTAGTCTGGAGAGGTAGCTTTGAGAGGCATAAGAAAATGGACAGAAGTGGTGCCCTTGCATAGGATCATTATAAATTGTGAGCTGGTATCTGGACCAGTTGAAATAGGGGTGCGACCAGAATTTCCGAGAACTGACTTAGATATCCTTCTGGGTAACGATTTAGCTGGTGGTGACATTTGGTTGGCCATGGAGCTGATGAGCCAGCCTGTAAGTGTTGAGCTCCCGCCCCTAGATGCCAAGAACTATCCCGCATGCACGATCACTCGCAGCATGTCGAGAAAGGCAGCTGAGAATGAGACCAGTTTAAATCTGGCCAGTATCAATTTGGCCGAGATGTTTTTACCAACCCTGTACCAAGAGAGGTTAGAGGGTGGTAAAACGGAGAATAGGAAAGTGAAAGAGAGTAAGATAGAGGAGGTAGCCAGGAGGAAATTTTTAGAGGCACGGAGTAAAGATGAGAAACAGATAGGGCTGTTAAAAGGTCCAGGGTTGGACATGGATGATCTGTTTGGTTTGGCAGAACTGTTTGAAGAAGTTGAAAATTTTAAATGTGTTCCTGATAATGAAATGAGGGCAGTCTTAGATGAAAAGGATGCCATTACCTTGAAGAAGTCTGCTGGGTTGGCAGATGAGGTTGTTTCAGCCCGCGGGGTTGAGTTTGCTCCAGAAGGGAATTGCCCAGAGAATAACTGGGAGGATCAGGGGAACCTGGAATTTGAAAAGGGGATGGGTATTGAAAGCCTGGAAGAGGCAGATGTCCCGTTTGAGTGTGTTCAAGATGTGGACGCACGTGGTACTGAACCTAGTAATGAAACTCAGAAAAAGTCTGAGGTATTTGATTCAGTTGAAAAGGAATGCAGTCCTTATGGGTCAGATGGACTTGGTTCAGTGAAGAAAGGGTTAACCGTGGTACTAGTGGGAAGTGAGAATTCCCAGTGGTTTGTGTTCAAAAGTGTGTTAAAGGTTAGTGAGGAGATAAAAGATGGCGAGGTGAATATTATTATTGAAGGAAAAGGGAAAAGTGTAGTTCCTAAACTGAATGAAGAAAATTTAAAGTCTGGATTGATGTCAGAAGCAGCCACCAGGCTACAGGGACAATGGCTTGATAACACGGTGCCTGTGAATCAATTACAGGTTGATTTGGAATGTAAAGGAGCCCCACACACTATTGTTATTCAAGAGAGTGCTGTGAAGAGGCAGAATTTGAAATGCTTTTTGGACAAAGAGGAGTCGTTTGCAGATTTTAAACTGAAAATTAATAGCATAAAGGGTTCTAAAGATAAAACTATCAACTTGCTTAAAATTAAAGAATTGTGTGGAAATTTGGAAAATGGTCTAAGTTTGGAACACATTGTTGATAAAATAACTCCTACAAAAGGAGCATGCAAAAGCCTATTCCACACTGGTGCACAAGCTCACCATATGGGATTTAACTGGAAAAGGGGCGAGGGCTGATAGGATGCCATTTTAAATAACAGTATCTGGTTTTAAGGGATTTCGACAAATCATGTGAATAATAAAGACAACCCCATGGAAGATTGACTGTTAAGTTTGAAAGTAACATAAAGATTAGTATTTGCATGAACTTTAGTAATATACACGTAAGCTAAGATCACAACTCTTTAGTTTTTGTTTGCTGAAGAAAAGGAATAAAAATAGGTGGTTATTAAATTGGAGTCTGATGCTACAAGAATTTATTAAGGTACAAGATGTTAAGATATTAAAGGAAGTGACAATGTAATCGCTAACTGTTTAGATGCTGAATTGAATGTATAACGATATTACTCTGTAGTGAAAAAAAAACTCTTTTGTATTGTGTTGGATTCTGAAATCCTGTAAGACTCTGTATTAATTCATCTTTACCGGTGGTAAAAATCTTAGAAGGAAGGGGGGTGTTACGAATGTGCCACAACTCTGAGGGGCCGAAGGGTACAAAGTCGCCCTCTCCTTTTTGAGAATTGCAAGATCGCTATTAATTCGGGTCTGGGACCCAGGAAATGAGAGAGAGACACGTAGAATCCACAAGGTTTTGGAATGTGTCCTGGCCTCAATGAAACAAAAACCCCTGATAACGGCTATTGTCTCTTGGAGATGGAATTGTGTATTGAGTACTGTACTATTCATTGAAGCCCTCAGGGGACGACCAGAGTGGGTTGGTTGAGGGATTGCATCATCCCAACCTGATTGACATCTGAGACCCTGTGAGTGAGGATAAAAGAGGGTCTGGGGAACAACCCCTTTAGACGCACCAAGAGAAATGCTGGAAATCCAGCGATAGCGTTTAATAGCGACAGCCGGTGGGGGGCTCGTGTGCGTCCTTCCCTTGCCTGGGATTGGCGGGCTCACCACGGAAGAACTGCTTTAGCTGAAGGAGAGGCCACAAGTGAATGGCCACACAAACGAGACTCCGACAGATCAAAATCATAAAAGGAAAGCCAGTAAGTTTTTCTCCCAAAACTCTCTCTCTCTCCAACCATTGCAAACCCAGTGGTCCCCAAAGGCTGCAGCCTGCATGAACTGAGTGAACTTTATATTTCCATTGGACAATACATTATCCCCTAGACAATGATAGAGCTTATTTCTTATTGATTATTATTATACCTGCACTTTTAGATTTAGTATTGATGATGTATATTATCTGTATATTTGCATTGATATTATTTTTGTGTCTTTTTACTAATAAATACTGCTAAAAATAGTATCATCAGACTTCAACGGACCTCTCTACCTTCGCTGGTAAGTGACCCAGTTACGAGGTTCGTAACAATACCCACATTGATAATAAAATGTACTTTGAACTTCGATCAAAGCAATACAGCAGACAAAAAGAAATGATCGAAAAGTTGCCAGTTCACTAATCCATTTAAAATTAATTCTCAATCACTCAGGTGACCATCTATTCTTTTTGATAAGCTTGATGCTTTATAATTCATTTGTTCTTTGTATTATGATTTATTGATGTTGATACTTATAATTAAAGTCAAGTGGAGAATGCTTCCTGAAACTTGTTCTTTGGGATCAGACATTGATCAAGGAGATAAAATTGCACTGAGAAAAGTTCTCTCAACTTAGAAGTAGTTATTTATAAACAAAATAGATTTTAAAATGATTCATTTAAGTTATTTCCTTTTCCGTTTCGGGTGGTGATACTTTCTTCTAATCAAGGGGAAAAGTGTTTATACAAGGGAATGTACTGTCAGCTGCAAAAATTTACAGATTGTAAATAACTGCAAAGTGAAATATTTGAGCCCATATTGTTTCTGGTCTGAACCTATCACATGGCTCAGTGTGATTTTTAGAAGAACACCTGCACTGTATCAATGTGACGTTTCCATTTTCCACGCTGTTGTGAATGAGATTTCCAATTTAATTTCACCCTGTCCCAAATTACAAGCTGCTTTGTGTGTTGAACTCATGCCCATGAACAAGCAGTTAGGCCTGGAGACAAAATACATGGAATCCTTTCAGTTAATGAAGAACAAAGAATTTAAAGTCATCATTCTGGGCTGACAAGCCACGAAAAAAGCCACTACATTGCTCGTTATGCCTCAAGAGGATTTTAAAAGATCATTCTTCAGATTTAGAGATCAGCGTAGAACAATTGGAACAGAGAGTTTCCATGGTAACACTGCTATATTCATTGATAAGCATTTTCTGCTCATTTGAGTATATTGTCCTGTGTCATAAACAAGTGGTGCTAAATAGTTAGATATTTTCTGATGATTTATCAAGAAGTTTTAATTCTAATCTTATTTGTTTTTAAGCTTCACAGGCATAGTCTAATTGTATTATGAAAATTAAGCAGAGCACATCTGAGAGGATGTCATGTTCAAAGTCTAGAAGCAAGTCGATGTGCACAACATCATGTAAGAAGAGTAGTCATATTATTGTGAGCAGTAGACTTGACAAGCAGAACAAGGCCACAGGTAAATCTGCTACATGACAATTGTTGTCAGATTAGCAATTTGAATTGCATGATATGAATGAAAGAACATTGTTCCATTGAATACCAGTGAAGAGGAGTTTAAAAAGGAAACACAATTGTCCACTTCCTGAGTTCACCCAATCTAAATGTGGTCTAACCTGGGTTTTTTTAAGCTGCAACAGTACCTCACAGCACTTCAAAGCCCCACTATCCTAACTACTCTATTAAAACTTGCACAGCAACTTTGAGGGATTTATGACCTGAACCCCAAGATCCCTCTGTTCTTCTACATTGCCAAGAATCCTGCTATTCAGCTTGCACTCCACCTTCAAGTTCGATCTTCCAGAATGTAACAATTCACACCATTCCAGAATGAACCCCATCTGTTACTTTTCCACCATCTCTGCATCTTGTCTATATCACATTGCACCTACAACAACCTTGTACAATATCTGCAACTCCACCAAACTTTGTTTCATCTGCAATCTTACTAACTCATCCTTCCATTTCCTCATCCAAACCATTGATAGAAATCACAAGTAGCAGGGTTTCCTGAACAGATCCCTGCAGAACATCAGTAGTTTCTGACCTCCAGGCAGTACATGCACCATCTACTACAAGCCTTTGGTTTCTGTGGGCAATTTTGATGCAGCACTACCATTTCCCTGGATCCCTTGCTTCATGACATTCTGGATGAGATTACCATGGGGAACCTTTTGAAACACCTTGCCAATAACCATTTTTATGCAAACTCTATGCTCCAAATTTATCAATTCATTTTGGCATCTATCACAGAGGTATTTTTTCTTTAGGCAATTCTCTTCTTTCAGGACTTATTATGAATGTTTACAATGGTGATGAAGAAATTTTCTCTTATACATTCGGATTCTTTATGTTGGCCCATCCTGACTCTCTTTGAGAGAATATCTGCATTGAATAATTTGAAGTGAAAACAATGATGCATTAAAAGTTGACCAGATAGAACACAAGTAAGTTCCTATGAGCTAACAAAACCTTCATCTCTATGATTAGCCTTTACAATAATGTACTCAATTAGATATACTTTTCAGGGGATACCATTTCCTTAGGATCTAAATTTCATGTTCAGCGTGACTAGCAATACACTCTCCCAAAGGCTCACAGATTTCTATTCAGTAAAGTAAATATACTGGGACCTACTCTGAACTGAGTTTCACTGATAGGCATGAAGTTTTAGACCTGGTGCAGACAGAACATCTCCATTCTCATTAATGGAAGGGAACCTTATGAGTCATTGAGTAATAGATGATAGAAGCAGACCCCTCAGCCCACCTCATCCATGCCTACCAGGAGTCCACTTAAACCAGTACCATTTTCTCCTGTTGGGCCCATATAGCATTAAACCTTTCCTACCCATATACCTGTACAAATGTCTTTTAAATGTTTTTTATTATATCTGTCTCAGATATTTTCTTTGACAGCTCATTCCATTCACATTATCCTCAATATCCGTTTAAATCTCTTCCCTCTCACCTGAAGCCTATGCCTGCGAGTTTGTAATTCCCTTTCCCTGGGGAAAAAAGACAGTGTGAATTCACCTCTTTTATGCTCCTCATAATATACACTTCTATAAAGTTCAAAGTAAATTTATTATATTAATGTCACCATATATAACCCTCAGATTTGTTTTCTTGTTAACATACACAGTAAATCCAAGAAACATAATCGAATCAATGAAAGACCACATCCAACATGAGGAACAAACAACCATTATGCAAAAGCCAACAAACTCTTCAAACGCAAAATAAATAATGATAATGAATAAATAAGCAATAAATATCGAAAATATGAGATGAAGAATCCGTGAAAGTAAATCTATAAGTTGTGGGAACAGTTCAATGGTGGGGTAAGAGAAGTTGAGTGAAGTGATACTGATTGGTTCAAGAGTCTGATGGTTGTAGGGTAGTAACAGTTCCTGAACCTGGTAGTGTGGGTTCTGAGGCTCCTGTACCTTCTTCCTGATGGCAGCAGGCAAGAAGAGAGCATGGTTTGGGTGATGGGGTTCCTTGCTTTCCTGCGGCAATGCTCCATGTAGATGTACTCACTGGTGGTGGTGGCATTACCTGCCTGCAGACTGGGTCGCATCCATTACCTTTTGTAGAATTTTCCATTTAAGGATATTGGTGTTTCCATACTAGGCTGTGTTGCATCTGGTCAATATAATCTCCACCACACATTTATAGAAGTTTGTCGAAGTTTTTGGGCTGTCATGCTGAATCTTCGCAAACTTCTAAGTAAGTAGAGCCGCTGCCATGCTTTCTTTGCACTTGTGCTTATGAGCTAGGCTCAAGACAGATCCTTTGAAATAATTACACGGAGGAATTTAAAGTTGCTGACCCTCTCCAACTCTGATCCACCCAGAAATGGCTCACGGGCTCATGGGTTCCTCTTGCTGAAGTCAATAAGCAGCTCCTTGGACTTCCTAACATTGAGTGAGAGGTCGTTGTTGTGGCGCCACTCAGCCAGATTCTCAAACTTCCTCCAGTATGTCACCACCTTTGATTCATCGAATGACTGGTGTTATCAGTAAACTCGATTATGGCATTTGAGCTGTGCTAAGCCATTCTATCATAAGTATATAGCGAGTAGAGCACAGAACTAACACACAGCCTTGGGATGCACCTGCGCTGACGAAGATTGTGGAGGAAGTGTTGTTGCCAATCCAAACTACCTGGTGCCTGTGAGTGAGGAAATCAAGGATCCAATTGCACAAGGAGGTATTGAAAACAACATCTTGAAGCATATTGATTACTTTATAGGAGATCATAATATTGATGCAGAGCTGTGTTCAATAAAGAGCATCTTATTGTAAGTACCTTTGTTCTCCAGATGTTCCAGGGTTGGGTGAAGAGCCAATGAAATGGTATCTGCTGTGAATCTGTTTTGGTGGTAGACACGTTAGAGTGGATCCAAGTTCCTTCTCAGTCAGGAGTTGATATATTTCATCGTCAACCTTTCAAAGCATTTCATCACAGTGGATGTAAGTGCTACTGGGCAATAGTCATTGAGGCAAGTTATAATTGATGCTTGCTAGAAGCACGTGCAAACTTCAAAATGCCAAAGCAAGAATTTAAAGCTATCAAGGGACACTTTAGCCAGTTGATCAGTGCAGGTTGGTAGTACACGGCCAGGCACCCCAGATGGGCTGGATGCTTTCTGTGGGTTCACCCTCCTGAAAAATGCTTTCATGTCAGCCTCATAGACTGAAATCACAGGTTATCAGGGCTGTGGGAGTTTGTGAACCTCTCTCTCTCTGGCTATCCATCCCATAGGATGATGATGGTTCCTTTCAGTCAGTTAGAGGGGTTTGATATGTGCGTCCTGAAGACTGAAATCACAGGTTATCAGGGCTGTGGGAGTTTGTGAACCTCTCTCTCTCTGGCTATCCATCCCATAGGATGATGATGGTTCCTTTCAGTCAGTTAGAGGGGTTTGATATGTGCGTACTGAAGTGTCTGTACAGGCTGATCCTTGACAGGCACTGCTTGCCACATACTTGGCAGGTGAGGCCTGGAGGGGCAGCAGGGGCAGAAGCTCTGTTGTGGCGTTTCCTATGCCTTTCCTCTGTTACCTGTATGAGCTTGTTCTCAGCAGCGTCCGCATGTTTTCCGATGATGTCCCTCTACTGTGAGCGATCTTGAGCCAGATCCTCCCATGTTGATGGGGCAATGTCAGCTTTCTTGAGGCTCCTGTGCAGAACATCCTTGTACCATAGTCGCAGGCCTCCTCGTTTTCGGGTTCCACTGGACAGTTAGCCATACAAGATGTCCTTGGGCAGTCTTCTGTCAGGCATTCTGACAACATGTCCTGCCCAGCGCAGTTGGGCTGACATCACCAAGATTGAAACTGCAGGCATTCCGACTCGAGAGAGGACCTCGGTATTGGAGACCTTGTCTCGCCAGGTGAGCTTCATCTGAGAATATAGGTGAGGCTGCCGCAGTTGGCCAAGCTGGTGTAAGTGGCTCTGATATGGGCACCACGTCTCACATCCGTATAGCAAGGCTGATAAGACAATGGCTCTGTATATCTTGCACTTGGTGGCCAACCTGATGTTCTGTGACCAAACTCGATCTTTCAGCTGACCAAAGGCAAAGCAGGCTTTTCTGGTTCTTGAGTCATCTCTACATCCAGAGAAGTTGAGGATGTTATTATGCTGCCTGGGTAGCAAAAACCTGTTGACAGCATTGAGATGAGTGAAAGTTACTCCATGTATTGATGGTCGAAGCAAGCATAACAGGCATTGAGCTTATCTGGGAGAAAAGCCCTGGTTGTCACCTATGTTGCTTGGTAAGTCACTCTTTTGGAAGGTAAGTATGAGATCATTTACATTTTTCTCATGAAATGATTGGTGCAAAGTTTTGAATTGTTTATAAATGTTATGTGTCTTTATAAGCCTATTTATTTTCCATTGTTAAATAGTTTTTACTTTCCATTTGTTTTCCATAGCTTAGCTGTGTTTATTTCTGATAGCCACGGAGCTTGGATCAGATTTTCTATTCTAACTTTACAAATGGCAGTGCAATCAATGTACTGTAGATGGGAACTTGGTCCAAAAAACCTTCTCCAGTGTCTGCCATCTGCAGTACTTTAATCTTCAAATAGATTTAAACCTCTCATGGTTGGCCAAGGATTGAAAGTGAATTAAGCAGACCCAAGATTGTTTTCGTGAGTTTAAACAGCAGAATTCTGTCATTTGCTGTTTCATTTCCTGAAGCATAGAAGAAACCTTGGATAAATAGTTATTCCCCCAAGCTTCCTGTCAATGTTTGGCCAAGGTTATTATGTGAGATCAAGGGATCTTGTTCCCATCCTCTCCTACCTTAATACACTTACACTCTGTAGCCACTTTATCAGGTACCTCCTCAGGTGTACTGTACCTAATAAAATGGTCACCGTGTATATATCTCCATGTTGTTAAATACAGCAATATTGTGAAACTAAAGATTTATCTTAACAGTAGTGTATCTGATGACCACACAGAGCAATTATGACAATGTGATAAGTTATCAATCAGCTTGGGTCAGGTAAAAGGCTGAATTGCTGGATTGTCCTACAGAATCCCAGTAAAGGCAATCAAAGTTAGTCTGCAGACTCTCCAACGTTGGGCATTAAGAACACCAGCTTGCTGTAAAGATATTAATGCACCTACAATGTTTGTTCTTTTGATATGCAAACTGGTCGTAAGTACAGAAATTAAAATATATGATTTGAGATGTTATCTCTGCAAATTACTGGGTGAATTATGCTGTGATATGCGAACAAACAGCAGCCAGCCCTTGGCCTCTATGCTTTTTCAACAATCTACTGATTTATACATAAATGTTCTATTAATCATACACCAGAAACTTAAACTAAAGTAATAAGACAGAACATGCCCTTTTAAAGATTTGGTAATTGTTAATGTAAAAGCAATTAACTTCTCTGGCTCTGAAAGGGAGCTAACATGGAATCTTATTCCGTTAGTCATTATTTGTTCTCAGAGAGCTAAAAGAGAACTTAAGGATTTAAGGCTTAGGAATTTCATTTTGGTTTCTTTTTTTCCTCTCTCACTTTACCTCCCTTCCTTTAATTCACTTCATTGAAACATAGAAACAGAAAACCTACAGCACAATACAGGCCCTTCGGCCTACAAAGCTGTGCCGAGCATGTCCCTACCTTAGAAATTACCAGGCTTATCCATAGCTCTCTACATTTCTAAGCTCCATGTACTTATCCAAAAGTCTCTTAAAAGACCCTATCATATCCGCCTCCACCACCATTGCCGGCAGCCCATTCCACGCACTCACCACTCTCTGAGTAAAAATCTTACCCCTGACATTTCCTCTGTAACTACTCCCCAGCACCTTAAACCTGTGTCCTCTTGTGGCAACCATTCCAGCCCTGGAAAAAAGCCTGTGACTATCCACACAATCAATGCCTCTCATCATCTTATACACCTCTATCAGGTCATCTCTCATTCTCCAAAACTCCAAGGAGAAAAAGCCGTGTTCACTCAACCTATTCTCATAAGGCATGCTCCCCAATCCAAGCAACATCCTTGTAGATCTCCTCTGCACCCTTTCTATGGGTTCTACACCCTTCCTGTAGTGAGGCGACTAGAACAGAGCACAGTACTTCAAGTGGGATCTGAGCAGGGTCCAAAAGGTGCAACATTACCTCTCGGCTCCTAAATTCAATTCCACAATTGAAGAAGGCCAATACACTGTACACTTTCTTAACCACAGAGTCAATCTGGGCAGCTGCTTTGATGTCCTATGGACTTGGACCTCAAGATACCTCTGATTCTCCACACTACCAAGAGTCTTACCATTAATACTGTATTCTGCCAGCATATTTGACCTACCAAAATGAGTCACTTCACACTTATCTGGATTGAACTCCATCTGCCACTTCTCAGCCCAAGTTTGCCTCATATCACTGTCCCGCTGACAGCTGTCAACTCCCTCGCCTCCTACTATAGCTTGGGGTACATCTCATCCGGTCCCAGTGACTTATCCAACTTAATGCTTTCCAAAAGCTCCAGCACATCCTCTTTCTTAATATCTACATGCTCAAGATTTTCAGTCTGCTGCAAGTCAGCACTACAATCACCAAGATCCTTTTCCATTGTGAATACTGCAGTAAAGTATTCATTAAGTACCTCTGTTATTCCCTCTGGTTCCATACACACTTTCCCACTGTCACACTTGATAGGTCCTATTCTTTCACTTCTAATCCTCTTGCTTTTCACATACTTGTAGAATGCCTTGGGGTTTTCCTTAATCCTGCCTGCCAAGGCCTTCTCACGGCCCCTTCTAGCTCTGATAATTTTGTTTTTAAGCTCCTTCCTGTTAGCTTTATAATCTTCTAGATCTCTAACATTACCTAGGTCTCTGAACCTTTTGTAAGCTTTTCTTTTCTTCTTGACTAGATTTATTATAGCCTTTGTACACCACAGTTCCTGTACCCTACCATAACTTCCCTGTCTCATTGGAATGTACTCATGCAGAACTCCACACAAATATCCCCTGAACATTTGTCACATTTCTTCCGTACTTTTCCCTGAGAGCATCCGTTCCCAATATAAGCTTCCAATTTCCTGCCTGTTAGCCTCATAATTCCCCTTACTCCAATTAAACGCTTTTCTAACTTGTCTGTTCCTATCTCTCTCCAATGCTGTTGTAAGAGGAGATAGAATTATGATCACTATCTCCAAAATGCTCTCCCACTGAGAGATCCGACACCTGACCGGGTTCATTTCCCTTTACCAAATCGAGTACAGCCTCTCCTCTTGTAGGCTTATTGACGTACTGTATCAAGAAACCTTCCTGAACACACCTAACAAACTCCACCCCATCTAAACCCCTTGCTCTAGTGAGCTGCCAATTGATATTTGAGAACTTAAAATCTCCCATGACAACTCTGTTATTATTACACCTTTCCAGGATCTGTTTCCTTATCTGCTCCTTGATATCCCTGTTACTACTGGGTTGCCTATAAAAAAAACACCCAGTAAAGTTATTGACCCTTCCTGTTCCTAACCTCCACCCACAGAGACTCCGTAGACAATCCCTCCATGGCGTGCACCTTTTGTAGTATGCAGTTTCAGTTCGATTCACTCTCTGGAATTCAGTCTGTTGTCTGTAGTCTGCTCCCTTTTTATTCCGTATTTCATTACTTCCCAGTGGCAGAGAACCTGCAATACACTTAGTGGCCAATTTATTAGGTACACCAATACACCTGTTTGTTAAAGCAAATATCTAATTAGCCAATCATGTGGCAGCTACTCATTGAATGAAAGCATGCAGACATGGTGAAGATGTGCAGTTGTTGTTCAGACCAAATATCAGAATGGGGAAGGAATGTGATCTAAGTGACTGACTGTGGAATGATTGTTGGCTGCAGACAGGGGTCGTTTGATTATCTCAGGAACTGATCTCCAGGGATTTTCATGTACAACACTCTCTAGTTTACAGAGAATGGTGCAAAAAAAATACAATGAGCATCAGTTCTGTGGGCAAAAAATGCCTTGCTAACGAGAGATTAGAGGAGAATGGCCAGACTGGTTCAAGCTGACAGGAAGTAGCTCATGTAAATATGTGTTACAACAGTAGGATGCAGAAGAGCATCTCTGATTGCACAACATGTTGAACCTTGAAGTGAATGGGCTACAGCAGCAGAAGATCACTCAGTGGCCACATTTTTTGATACAGGATATTTCAATACAAGGAGTATTTAGGAAAGGTGGATGATCTTGGGGCATGGATCAGCAAGTGGAATTATGAGATTGTTGATATTAATGGGACTTGGTTACAGGAGGGGCAGGTCTGGCAGCTCAGTGTTCTGGGGTCAGCCATTTTAGATGTGGTAGAGTGGGAGGGGTGGCATTACTTGACCTACTCAGCACTTCTATGGCATTGTTGTTATCAAATCCAGGAAGAGATGGGGTTTGAGTGCCACAGTTCCCAGAAGGCATCAGATTGAGTATGGGGAGAGAGAGTGTAAAAGAAGCCAGCAGGAGTGGGGGGTAGATTCAGCACATTTTGCATGCTACACTCCCAATGAGACACAGAATTGTGCATAATTAGGCACTTGACAAGGACAAATAAAAATGAATTAATTTTAAGCCGAGCAGCCTTTGTGTGAGTGCACCAGTTTTGGATTGGGGATTTGAGGCTTTAGCTCATTGAGGCTTAGACAATGTCTGTAGATAGATTTTTTTTTAAATTATGCCACACAGGATACTCGAACGCTCCTCTTGTAGGAGGTGAGAAGGCAGGGAGACCTCTGGTGTCCCTGATGTCTACAACTGCAAGAAGTGCATCCAACTGAAGCTTCTAATAGATCGTGTTTAGGAGCCAGAGCTGGAAGTGGATGAACTCTGGATCATTCAGGAGGCTGAGGGTTTGATCGACAAGACACACAGGGAGGAAGGCATAGGACATAGGTAACTGAATGATCAGCAGGAGAAGGAAAGGGGAATAGGCAGCCACTGCAAAGTATCCCTTTGTACATTCCCTTCAACAACAGGCATACTGCTTGGATACTATTTGGTGGGGGGGCAGTGGGTGACCTAGCAGAGAAAAGCCACAACAGTTAGGTTTCTGGCACTGAATCTGGGTCTGTGGCTCAGAAGGGAAGTGGGGGAGAGAAGACAGCTGTAGTGATAATGGAATCATTGGTTAGGGGAACAGGAAGAAGGTTCTGTGGATGAGAATAAGATTCCTGGATAGTTTGTCGCCTCCAGGGTGCCAGGGTCAGGGACATCGCAGACTGAGTCCACAGCATTCTTAAGTGGGAGGGTGAGCAGCCAGAGGTTGTTGTTCACATCAGTACCAATGACATCAGTAGGAAGGGTAACAAAGTCCCGCAAAGTGAGTTTAGAGAGTCAAGTACTAATTGATTGGACAGGACTTCCAGGGTTGTGATCTCAGGATTTCTACACATGCTAATGAAGCCAGAAATAGGAAGGTCATACAGCTTAACATGGGGCTAAGGAGTTGGCGCAGGAGGGAGGGCTTCAGGTTTTTGAATCACTGGGCTCTCTTCCAGGGAAGGTGGGACCTGTACTGAGGGAATGGTTTACACCTGAAATGGAGGGGAACTAATATCCTTGCAGGAAGGTTTGCTAGTGCTGCACCTGGGTGGTGGGGTGGGTGCAG
This sequence comes from Hypanus sabinus, assembly GCF_030144855.1. Taxonomy (NCBI): domain Eukaryota; kingdom Metazoa; phylum Chordata; class Chondrichthyes; order Myliobatiformes; family Dasyatidae; genus Hypanus; species Hypanus sabinus. The sequence continues at coordinate 87,045,570 of NC_082706.1, forward strand.
TGGGCAAAGGGGGGTTAAACTAGATTTGCAGGGGAAATGGGAACCAGAGCACCAGAACAAATGGTGGAGTGTTTGTGGAGAAAGATGCTGTTAAGCCTAAACCCTTCAAAAGTTTGAGCATAGTGGGATTAATGTTCTGAGCTGCATAGTTTTCAATGCAAGGGGTATGTGGGAAAGGAAGGTGAGCTTAGGGCATGGATCAGCATATGGAATTATGATATTGTAGCCATTACTGAGATGGTTGCAGGAAAGGCAGGACTGACAGCTCAGTGCTCCAAGGTTCCATTGTTATAGCCATAATAGAGTGGGAGGGTTTAAAGTGTGAGGGGTGGCATCAATAGTCAGGGACAATGTCAGGGCAGTGCTCAGTCAGAACAGACTGGACAGCTCATCTAGTGACACTTAAATACTTTGGAGATTTGTAATACATATGATTATATGATGTATATGTACAATGTCTGAAATACATCTTATGGAAATGTTTGTTTGATGAACTTCAATAAAAAAATAAATTACCAAAAAAAAGAACAGATGAATGAGAAAGGTATGACCATGTTAATCAGAATATATTATAGACCACCCAACAGTCTGTGGGATTTAGAGCAGTAACTTTGTAGAGAGATCACAGACTGTGACAAGAAGCATAGGTTGTGATGGTAGGTGATTATCACTTTCCACATATTGACTGGGGCTGATAGGGTAGAGATACATCCCTACCAAAGGAGGTGTAAGGCATACCTTCCCTTTGCTAGCCTGCAGGTGTCCCTTGAGCAAGGCTTAGCCCCCTGATAAGGGTCATGTGAAGCCATGGGAGCAGGTGGTAGATGGTCATATGAGCAGCTAGTGCATATCACAAGTCCTGATTATGCCACCACTGACGCCAGACAGACAATCTCTGAAGAGTGTTGATAATGGCTGGGGTCACCTATCTTGTAAAGTCACTGCCCAATAGAAGGCAATGGCAAAACAGTTCTGTGGAAAAGTTTGTCAAGAACAATCATGGACATGGAAAGACCATGATTGCCAACATCACACAAAACAGCACATAACGAACAAACATTTTGACTGAGACTCCCATTCCTTAAAAGGCCTAGATGTGAAACAGTATGTCAAATGTGTTCAGGAATCAATCAATCAGTACATAAATGTCCCAGCTAGAGAGAGTATGATAGTAGATCACCTACTGAGAAATGAGACAGTAGGTGACAGAAGTTTGTGTAGGGGAACACTTTGCATCTAGTGATCATAACACCATTAGTTTCAAGTTAATTTTGGAAAAGAATAGGTCTGGTCCTCAGGTTGAGAAGGCCAATTTTGATATCAGCAATGACCAGGCAAGTGTGGATTGATACAGGTTGTTTTCTGGCAAAGATGTACTTGGTAAATGTGAGAACTTCGAAAGTCAAATTTTGAGAGTACAGAGTTTGTATGTTCATATCAGAATGAAAGGATAGGATAATAGTTTTAGGGAATCGTTGCTTTCAAGAGATATTGAGGACCTGGTTAAGAAAAAGGAGGTGGATAGCAGGTAAAGGTAGACAGGAACAAATAAAGTACTGGAGGAGTATAAGAAATGCATTAAGAACACTCAAGAAGGAAATCAGGAGGGCTAAAAGAAAACATGAGGTTGCTCTGGCAGACAAGATGAAGGAGAATCCCACTTGAGATCTCCCTCCTCTCTTTTGGCTCCATGCATAGATTACTACGCTGATCTGCCAGAGAACAGATTTGTCTCTTGCTATCCTTATGTTCTTAATGTATCTGTAGCAGCCCTTAGGATTCTCCTTCACATTGTCTGCTAAGACAACCTCATGTCTTCTTTTAGCCCTCCTGATTTCCTTCTTAAGTTCTCTTGTTTTTATATAATCCTCAAGTACCTCATTTATTCTTGTCTGCCTCTTCCTGCAGTGCCACATCTTTTTTTCTTAACTAGAGCTTCAGTATCTCTTGACAATCACGATTCCCTAAACCTGTTGCCTTTGCCTTTTATTCTGACAGGAACATTCACACTCTATACTCTCAAAAGTTCAGTTTTGAAGGCCTCCTACTTACCAAGTAGATCTTTGCCAGAAAACTACCAACCCCAATCCACACTTGCCAGATCCTTTTAGATTCCATCAAAGTTGGCCTTAGAATGGCAACCTGAGGACCTGACCTATCTTTCTCTGACTACCTTGAAACTAATGACATTATGATTACTAGATGCTAAGTGTTCCCCTGCACAAACTTCTTTCACTTGCCCTGTCTCATTCACTAATAACAGATTTGTAAAGCACTCTCTTCATTTGGGGCATCTTTGTACTAATTAAGGAAACGACTGAACACATTTGACAAACTCTTTCCCTTCCAGCCCTTTTCCATTCTGGAAATCTAAATCAATATATGGAAAGTTAAAATCACCTACTATCACAACCTTATGTTTCTTGCAACAGTCTGCAATCCCTCTACAAATTTTCTCCTCTAAACTGCACAGACAGTTTGGTGGATTATCATATAACCCTACTGATGTTTGGGTCAAACCTTTCTTATTCCTCAGTTTTACCCATACAACCTCATTAGACAATTTCTGCAACCTGTCCTGATTGTGCACTGCCGAGACATTTTCCCTAACTAGTAATGGCACCCCACCCCCCCACCCCCACAAACCATCCTGCTCTATCACATCTAAAAGAATGGAACTCCAGGACATTGAGCTGCCAGTCCTGCCCCTCCTGCAACCAAGTAACACTAATAGCTACAATGCCATATTTCCACATGCTGATCCATGCCCCAATGTGTGGTGAACTACTTGTGCCTGTCTGGACACGCCCCCTGCTGACTGCTCCTGTGGCTCCTCCCACAGGCCCCTGTATAAAGGCGATCGAGGCCTGATGCTCGGCCTCAGTCTCCAGGATGTAGTATGATGGTCACTCACTGCTGGTTCCTTCTTCCAGTCAATAAAAGCCGATATCTCGCCTTTACGTCTCAGAGTGAGTTATTGATGGTGCATCACAAGGTCACCCTCATTTCCCACAATACTCTTTACAATGAAATATACACAGCTCAGAACATTAGTCCCACCACACTTGAGCATTTTATTCCTGATTTTGCATGTGGGTTTAGCATCTTTCACCACAAACACTCCACTATCTGTTCTGTCATTTTAGTTTGCATTCCCCTGCAACTCTAGTTCAAACTGTCCCTTCTGTAAATGTCCAAGCTTTCCTGGAAGAGAGCTCAGTGATCCAGAAATCCCCAACTGCTTAGCCACATGTTAGACAGTTTGATATTTTTATTTCTGGCCTCACTAGCAGGTGGCACAGGTAGCAATCCCGAGATCATAACCCTAACTCACTAAACTCACTTTGCAGAACCTTGTCACTCATCCTACCCATGTTATTGGTACTGACCTCCGGCTGCACACCTTCCCACTTAAGAATGTTGTGGGCTTGATCCGAGGTGTCCTTGATCCTGGCACCCAGGGAGAAACAAGCATACGGGAATCTCATTCGCGTCCACAGAACCACCTTTCTGTTCACCTTACCAACAAATCCTTTATCACTACTGCTCACCTGTTCTCGCCTTATCTCTTTGGTGCCACAGAGCCAGTGTGAGAGACACCTGATCATTGTGGCTTTCCTCTGTTAGGTTACTCACACCCTCACACAACAGTATCCAAGCAGTATACCTGTTGATGAGGGGAACAGCCCCAGGGATACTCTGCACTAGCTGTCTATCCCCTTACCCCCTCCTAACAATCACACAGTTACCTGTGTTCTACACCTTTGGTGTAACTATCTCCCTATATGTCCCATCTCTTAACCCTTCAGCCTCCCAAATGATCCAGAGTTCATCCAGTTCCAGCTCCAACTCTAACGCAGTCAGTTAAAAACTGCAGCTGGATGTACTGCTTGTAGGTGTACTCATCAGGGACACTGGAGATCTCCCTGCCTTCCCACGTCCCTCAAGAGGAGCACTCCAGTATCCAGCTTGGCATCACCACTGCTTTAAATGTGCTATAAAAAGGAAAAAATAATGAAAAAAAATATCTACCTACAGCCTACGTCTCTTCTCTCCTAAGCCTCGACAAGCCAAAGCTTCAACTCCCCACTCCAACACTGACCCACAATGGCTGCTCCACTTCAACCTAATTACTTTTTATTGCTCCTTGCCAAGTGCCTGATTATGCATGAACCAATGTCTCCTTGGGAACCGAGGCACGCAAAATGTGTGGACTTGTCCCCGCTCCCTTCTTTTAAACTCTCTCTCCCTCTATGCAATCTGGTGTCTGCTCAGAACTATGGCACACAGAAAGTGCCGACTGCATGGGCTCGCTTCTTTTAAACTCTCTCTTTCTCTACACAATCTGGTGACTCCTTGGGTAAAATCCGTCTCTTCCTGAATTTGGTAGCAGAGACTTTGAAGTGCTAAATAAGTCGTTGTGCAGTAGTTAGAACATGGATGAAAGGCTTTTATTTTATTTTTTACATTTATTTTGAGATATAGCATGGTGGACCCTCTGGCGGTATGAGCCTATGCCATCCAATTACACCCATGTGACCAATTTATCATATGCCTTTGGAAACCAGAGCATCTGGTCGGAACCAACGCAGTTACAGGGAGAATGTAAAACTCCGTACAGATAGCAGCAGAATAGAGCCCTGTTACTTGCACTGCAGTAGCACTGTGCGACCACACCGCCTCACATCTACAGTGACCTGGGTTCAATTCTGACCTCCGTCCGGAGTTTGCACGCTCTCTGTGTGCTTCTGTATGTTTCCTCCCACAAAATTGTTCCGGGCTGGCGGGTTGAATGCCCATAGTAAAATGTGTGTGCTAAGTGGCTGAACCTGGAGGGGAAGAAATTGGTGACAATGTGGGAAAATATAATAGCTTTGGGTCAGGTTAATGTATAAATAGTGTGGAGCAGGGCCAAGTAGTTAGGGTGTTCAAGTAGCACCCTGAAGGTCGTGAGTTTGAGCCCAGCCGATGCAGGGTGTATCCTTGAGCAAGGCACTTAACCACACAATCCTCCAGTCTACCCAGCTGAAAAAATGGGCACCGGCATAAAAATTGCTGGGGGTCAACCTCAAGCCACAGAAACTGGCATAAGCACCGGCCTAATGAGCCACAAAGGCTCAGGACAGACTTTGACTTTGAATGTATGAATGGGCACAGGATATTTGGCTCTTGAAGAGATTCCTTTATCACTGCATAGCTCTACACTCTATTAAAGATTGCAAATCATAGTCATCCATATATATTTCTTGTATCAATTTATGGCTTCAGATCTTATTATTGTTATTCAGTTATTCAAGCATGGACAATATGTGGAATTATAGAACATAGAACATTACAGCACAGTACAGGCCTTTCAGCCTTTGATGTTGTACCATCCTTTTAAACTTCTCTAAGATCTTCCTCCCTACATAATGCTCCATTTATATAGAACATAGTATTCAGTATGCGACAACACATTACTGTTTTCTTCAATGCCCAGGGAAGATGAATGATGGAAATGGGAGTGACTAGAGCTTGCCTCAATAAGGAGCACACACTGAAAATTTATAACTACAGTGAATGTCAGAATCTCTCTCACCACTCGCTGCAGGTTATTTTTCCCCAAGCACTCTTCCGTAGATCTCTTAAATGTCAAATATAACATTAGTTAAATTCAGATAAAATGAAGACTCATTTAATCATCATAAACAAGTCAACACTATTTAACCAGATGTGAAATTTCAAAGCCCTGCTAGTATATATTTTAGGAATGCCCTTTTGGGGTTATACGAGCCCACTCAAGGAATTAATCTATGGAACAGTAACATTTAAAAAATATATTAATCGTAACAGATAGCCACTGTAAGGTAAGGAGGAGGCAAAATAGAAGTTATTGTAGATCCTTTCATATTAAACTGGAGGAGGATAAGAAATTTTGACAGCTTGACTGATTTAAATTTAACTAATGGGGGAGTTAAATGTTATAGTGAGCTATATAGCCGCTCTCAATTTGCCATATTTGGCCTATATCCTTCTAAACATTCGCTATTCATGTACCTCCAAAATTGTCTTTGCTATTATGCATGCCTCAGCTGCCTTCTCTGGCAGCTCATTCCATATACAGTGCCTTGTAAACATATTCTGCCCTTTTGTGAACCCTTTGTTCACATAAATGAGTATTATAATCAGGGATTTTGATCAATTTAACTGAAAATTTTTATTTGTGATTTGCATGCTCCTTTTTTTCACTGTAGAGCCAAAAAATAGGAAAAACTGTCAAGGGTACAAAATTAAAAATTCAAAAATTGCTCAAACTGTACTAGGTTAGTTGGAGAGCGACAGTGGACACCAATCTTGAGGTCTTGCCACAAATATTTGATCTGGTTATGGTCAGGACTGTGACTGTGACCACTCAAGTACATCGATTTTCTTCATTTGAAGCCTCTCCATATTTTCTCGGGCTGATGTCCTACTGAAAAATGCATTTCCTCCCCAGTTTAAGCTTTCTGACAAAGGCTATCAGGTTTTTATCCAGGATCTCTCTGTATTCAGTAGCATCACCTTCCCATCAGTTCTGACTAGACTGCCAGTAGCTGGTACTGAAAAGCATTCCCATGCACGATGCTACGTCCATTATATTTACAGCAGGGATGACTTTACCTAGCTTATGCATAGTATTAGATTTACACCACACAGTTGAGGTTAAAAAGTTTTACTTTAGACTCATCAAACTACAAGATCTTCTTCCACATCTTTACAGTATCTCCTAAGTGATGCTTTGCAAAGTCTTCATGGGCAAGGGTATGCTTATTCCAAAACTGAGCAAGTGTCAGCCTTATACGCAGAGTCAAGGCCAGGGTTAGAGAATCTGACAAGACAAATCCAGCACCACAGATGCACACTTTCCACAGGTCGTTAACTTTACTGGGAATGACAATGACCATGACGAAGTTCATGACCTAGATGGTCACATCTGCCAAATAAAAACAAGAACCCAGTGGTGAAGGGCAGCCAACCCAACAAAAAAATGTATTCTGAGGGCCAGCCTGCCAACTCATAAATCATGGCGCAATCCTGTTTTAATCCAATATTCTAATTTGATTGATCTCTTAAAGATTTCAGTTAGAGTTTTCTGCAATTTCACCTATGCAGGATGAACAGAATTTTAAACAAATGCTGTACAGGTAAGTGTTTTTAATATTACCTGTCAATTAGATACACTGGTTCAGGGATTATTTTTAACTTACTTATTTTTAATTTAGTATAGAAACCAGTCAAGAATAGCCTGACCTTTGCATATGTCCTATTCTTCATTTCTCTTGCATGATGCAAAACCTAGACATGATTTAGCCAGAAGTTTCTTACTGGCAGTGTCACAGCCTGGTATAGAAACACCAATGGCCAGGAATAGAGAAAGTCTACAGAAGGTGGTGGGTACAGTCCGGCCTTTCACAGACAAAGCCCTTCCCGCCATTGAGCACATTTACAAGGAGCACTATCACAAGAGATTAGCATGCTTCATCAAAGAACCCCCACCATTCAGGCTATGCTCTCTTCTCACTACTATCATTGGGAAGGAGGTAAAGGAGCATTTGAACCTACAGCACCAGATTCAGCAGCAATTATTACCCTACAACTATTAGGCTCCTAACCCTGCATAGATAGCTTCACTCACCTCAACTCTGAACTGATTCCATGAACCATGGTCAATTTCAAGGACTCGTCAGCTCATATTCTCAGTACAATTTTTTCATTTGCACAATTCGTCTCCTTTCACACATTGGTTACTTGTCAGTCTTTGTTCGTGCGTACTATTTCATAAACTCTATTGTATTTGATTTTCCTGTAAATGCCTGCAAGAAAATGAAACTCAGAGTAGTATATGGTGACATATATGTACTTTGATAATAAATTAGATTTGACTTGACTTTCACTTTCACTCAAAGCAGTCCACTCAAGTCCTAAAGTTAGAAATGTTCGCCAAACAGTACCTTGCAGGTATTCCAAGAGTGTTCCAGTAAAAATGTTAGAAACCAGCAAAGGTTATTTTACTGTGTTTATTCTGATGGTAAACTGTCAGTTGGATAAGCAATAAATTCTATTTTGAACTTTGGGATAGTGACAATGCATAAATCTAGATTTAATTGTCCAGTTTGATGTATCTTTCTTGTTGGTGACGGGTGAGTGCCAGGAATTTAATGGTTGTGCTGGAATACAATTTTGTACATAAGACCATGGACATAGGAGCAGGATTCGGGCATTTGACCAATTGATACAGCTCTGCCATTTAGCTGGGTAGTTAATCATGACTGAATAACTATCCCTCTCAATCCCATTCTCCTTCCTTCTCCCCATAATCTTTGACATCCTTACTAATCAAGAAACTATCTGCCTCTGCTTTAAATATACCCAGTGACTCGGCCTCCACAGCAATGAATTCCATATTTCACCACCCTCCAGCTAAAAAAATTCTCCACATCTCTGTTCTGAAGGAACATCCTTATATTCTGAGGCTTAACCTCTGGTCTTCTCTCCCACCATGAGAATCATCCTCTCCACGTCCACTCTACCTAGCCCCTTCAATATTCAATATGCTTCAATAAAATCCCCCCTAATTCTTCTGAACTCCAGCAGGATCAGACTCAATGGGCTGAATGGCCAAATTCTGCTCAAATGTCTTATGGAATAAAAGGGCCAGAGCTATCAAATGCTCCTCATATGTTAACCCTTTCATTCTCGGGATTGTTCTTGTGAACCTCCTCTGGACCCTCTTCTTTGCCACTGCATCCTTCCATAGATAAGGGGCCCAAAACTGCTCACAGCATTCCAGGCATGTTCTGAGCAATGCTTTATAAAGCGTCACCATTATCTCCTTGTTTTTATGTTCCAGTCCTCATGAAATGAATGCTATCATTGTATTTGCCTTCTTTGTTGAGCTGTGAGGTTGGAGTTGAATTAATCAAATTAACAGAGTGCTTGTGACACGTCTCAAGTTGGACATGTCATTGTGAAGGTAAAAATCTACCTTTACATTCCCTGGCATGAAGTTCAAAGAGTTTTACACCCTAAACCCTCTTAATGATTGACATTGGATTTGCTAGATAGAACACATTCACCACCCTTTCTCCCTTATTCCATCTGGTATTCAGTTTTGGAGTCAACAGTGGAGGAAAGTCCAATAGCAGAAGGTTTTATTGTTCAATGTCATGAAATGTCATTGAATATAGAAACGTTCTTCAGTATCCAGCTGGTCCCGAGAACACCACAGACTTGTCCAGTCTAGTTTTGCAGCTGGAATCTCTCATTGCTGGAACTGATAGGGAACTATGAGGTAGGAAAATGAAATGCAAAGACTGTTTTCCAAATGGAGAGAGTATTCAGAAATCACAAGTGCAAAGAGATTCCAGAGTCCTATTTCACGATCCCTTTAAGTTTAATTTCCAAGTTGAGTCAGTAGTGGAAAAGGCAAATGTAATGTTAGCATTCATTTCAAGAAGGCTAGAATATAAAAGCTGTATTGCTGAGCCTTTATAAGGTGCATCACACTTTCAATATTGTGAGCAATTCTGGACCCACATCTAGGAAACAATACGCTGGCCTTGGAGTGATTCCAGTGACAGTTCACAAAAAGTATCCTAGTGGTGGAAGGGTTTACATATGAGTATTTGAATACTCTAGGCCTGTACATGATGCAGTTCAATAGAATATGGGTAAGCTCACTGAAATCCTAATGAAGGGTCTCAGCCCGAAACATCAACTGTACTTCTTCCTATAGATGCTGCCTGGCCTGCTGTGTTCCACCACCAGCATTTTGTGTGTGTTGCTTGAATTTCCAGCATCTGCAGATTTTCTCATGTTCACTGAAATCTATTGGATTTTGAAAGGGCTGGATCAAGTGAACATTAGTAACAATTTCAGAACAAAGCCACAGACTCAGAATAAAGGGATGTTCTGTTAAAAATCAGATGAGAAGGAATTTCTTCAGCTGTAGGGCAATGAATCTATGGAATTCATTACCATGGCGGGGGAGGGTGCTGTGGAGGCTGTGTCAGTGAGCATATTTAAGACAGAGATTGTTAGGTTGTTAATTGGTGAGGAGGTTAAAGGTTATGACGAGAAGGTAGGAGAATGGGGTTGAAAAATATCAGCCATGATTAAGCAGAATTGATGGGCTGAATGGTCTAATTATGTTCCTATATTTTATGGTCTTATGATTCAGTGCAGAAGATATTTACTCCTGGTAAAACAATTACATCTTTCTCAAGGATGTAATATTGCATTTAAGGCTAAGAAGTGATTTATAAAGGCATTTCAGGAAGAATATTGGCAAACAGAAGCTGTATAGAGGAAAGAATTACAGACAAAAGGTTTGAATGCGATGGGTTAGAACCAGTGGACACCAGTCAGAAGAGAGGTCATGGAATGCAGCAAGAACAACACCTTTTAATAAAATGAAATTAGAGATGATTCAACTTCAAAAGCAAAGAAGGAATCATCATAATTGTCAACAAATCAATCCTAATTAGAACCTCACTGACAACTTTGAAAGATGAACTACTCCTCAGATTCTTTTTTTTTCTTATCTTAACGGGTTAGAAATTTGTTTACATCTTAAATTCAGTGAAAATAGTGAGCAAATGGGACCTTTATCTGAACAGCTGGACCCAAGAGCTGAGTATTATAGAACATTTAATGAGAATTGTGAAATTGGATATTTGACTATTTATTTTCAATGGACCACCTTCTGTTAAATCAAAGCTGTAGGCTTTAAAATAAACCAGACACATTGGGTATTTCTATTTTGTATATCCTCTATTTAAAATTTGTCTGGCTCAGAGCTTAATCTGAGGTAGAAAGATTGAACCGAGGCTCAGACTGTCCAAGGGCTGAGCATGTAGCTGAACAGTACTTCTGCCTCAGTGCTAAGTAACTAGGAATTATACCTCATGAATTGAAATTTGATCTTATGGTAGCCAGTGAGCTGTCTCATCAAAGAATCATAGAACAAACTAAATGTTAAAATCACAATAAACAAGACTGCATTACTCAAAGGTCAAATGAGTAATAACCCTCACTTGCAATTTATCTTTCGAGGAACTTCTTGTGCTTTTATCTGACTTGTCAGAGCGTATAAAAAGGCTCAACACAATTGCTTCTTCTATTAATCTGCAGCATTCAGAGTGGCAGTCAACTGTTGGGAGGGGAGACATGGTAGTATGATTTAGCTTCCTTTTACTGGATGTTGTCGGTGAATAATGACCTTTCAATGAGATTAGTACCCATATTCTCCACATACATTCAGCCATTTAAAACCATGTGCCAAGTTGTTGCAAACAACTTTATTTTACATAGTTCAAAGTTCAAAGTACATTTATTATCAAAATTTGTATAAATTGTACAACCTTGAGGTTTGTCTCCTTCCAGCCAGCCACAGAAAAAGTACCCATATAAAAAAGATGACCAAAGACCCAATGTGCAGAGAGAGAGAGAAAAAAAATACTAATTGTGCAAACAATAAAAGCAAGCAATAGCATTCAGAACGGAAGTGAGTCCATAGACATCAAGCCTGGAGTGGCCAGAGCAGGCCCACAGCCTCTGCCTCAGTTCATTAAACAGTGGAGTAAGTCACTGCAGAGTTGGCAGACATGAAGCCTGAAGCAACTAGAACAGGTCTCAGCCTCAATGCACAGAGAGCAGAGTCAAGGGCGTGGAACAGCGAGCATAACCGGCTCAACCCCTGCCTCTGGTTATGACACCCTGCCTTTTCAGTCCATGCAGTCTGGTGTTTAAATCATCGAAACATCAGGTCATCCCTCATACTAGGCCCCAGGCCCTGCCACATCAATATGCTCTGGGCGTGGATCCTGCCGCCACGTTTCAGCCCTTCTCCAACTTTTCCAGATCAGCCCAGCACCTAGATAGATCAAACCTTGCTCTCAATTTTGGTACATGTGCTCCGAGTTTTCTCCACTACGCACCTTCTAACCTATCCTGCCAGAGCACCACTGTAATATTTTCTCTGACAAGCAACACAACATCTCCCCCTCTTGTCCCTCCAATTCTATCACACCTGAAGCAACGAAATCCAGGAATATTTAGTCGCCAATCACACCCCTCCTGCAACCATGTTTCACTACTAGCTACAACATCATATTTCCAGGTATCAATCCATGCTCTAAGCTCATCCACCTTTCTTACAATGCTCCTAGCATTAAAATAAATGCATTTAAGAGATTCTCCACCTCTTCCTCTCTGTTTATCTCTAACAGTATAAAGAACTTTACTGTCTTCTTATTCTTCCTTCTCCCATACATCTATTCCTACACTCTGGTTCCCCTCCCCCCTCATATCCAGTTTAAATTCACTGGAGCCTCTCTAGCAAACCTACCTGCAAGAATACTTGTCCCCCTCCAGTTCAAATGTAAACCGTCCCACCGGAACAGGTCCCACCTTCCCTGGAAAACTGCCCAATTATCTATAAATCTGAAGCCCTCCCACCTGCACCATGTCTTCAGCCACATGTTGATCTGCACTATCTTACTATTTCTAAACCCACCTGCAGGTGACACTGGAAGCAATCCTGAGACTGCTATCCTGGAGGCCCTGTCCTTGAACTTGACACCTTGCTCCCTAAACTCACCTTTCAGGACCTCCTCACTCTTCCTCCCCACGTCATTGGTTCCTACATGGACCACAACATCCGGCTGCTCACCCTCCCTCTTGAGAATACTGAGAACTCGATCCAAGATATCATGGACCCTGGCACCAGAGAGGCAACAGACCATCCGGGATTCTCGATCACTTCCACAGAACCTCCTTCCTGTCCCCCTAACTATTGAATCCCTTATCACTACTGCTCTCCTCTTTTCCCTCCTTCCCTTCTGAGCTGAGGGTCCAGTCTCGGTGCCAGAGATGCAACCACGGCAACTTTTCCCTGGTAGGTCGTCCCCACCAACAGTATCCAAATTGGTATTCTTATTGTTGATGGGAACTACCACAGGGGTGCTCTGCTCTTCCTGTCTATTCCCCTTCCTTCTCCTGACAGTCTCCCAACTACCGGTCTCCTGACTCCTAGGGGTAACTATCTCCCAGAAACTCCTGTCTATTTCTGCCTCTGCCTCCCGAATGATCTGAAGTTCATCCAGCTCCAGCTCCAGTTCCCTAACACAGTTTGTCAGGAGCTGCAGCTGGATGCACCTTTAGCAGGTGTAGTCATAATTTTTGTAGGTGTAGTCATTTGATTGTAGATACTGGAGCTATCATTCTCACAAGGCTTCCACATTGACAAAAACACCTTTTCCAGAGCAAACTGTACATGCTTGCTACCTTCTACAGTAAAAGTATGTACTATTTAGCCAAGCACCATTATATAATTCCACCAGAAGAGGCTACTATGTGAACAAAAAAAGAATTAAAGATGTGCTCAGAACCTCCTTGAAGAAATACGACAGCCTCATTGAATCCTGGGAATCTCTATCCCATGACCACTGAAAGCAGAGAAGAAGCACTTAAGATAGCATTTAATAAAGGTGTGAGGAACACAAAGAAGCTTTGTGTATGTGGCTGCAAAGCAGAGCTTCACACTAATTACCTAAACCATCTGCTCACCTGGCTACTACTTAACCCATTTTGGGCCATTTATCGAAGAAAGGCTGTACTGACATTGCCAAGAGTTCAAAGGGGGTTCACAAAAATGATTCTGAAATTGAAAGGCTTGACGCCTCTTGACCTGTACTCACTGGAATACAGAAGAAAGAGGGGTGACCTCATAGAAACCTATAAAATGGTGGAACACCTTGATAGAGTGGATGTGGGGGTGTATGTTTCCTCTGGCTGGGGAAACTAACACCGGAGGATACAGCTTCAGAATAGAGGGGCATCCTTTTAGAATAGAGAACAGAAGGATTTTCTTTAGCCAGGGAATGATGAATCTGTAGAATTCATTGCCGCTGGTGGCTGTGGGGTCAAGTCATTGAGTATTTTTATGGCAGTGGTTGATAAATTCTTGATGAGTCTGGGTATTTAGGGATATGGGGAGAATGCAGGAGGTTGGAGCTGAGAGGGAAAATGTTGAATTGGCAGAGCAGACTCGATGGGCCAAGTGGCCTAATTCTCCTATATCTTATGGACTTATGGCCATCTGTGTGGAATTGGCATGTTCTCCCGGTGACTGCTTGGATTTCTTCCAATTACTCTGGTTTACTCACACAATCAAATTTTGTGATGACACAGCAGCATAGTGGTTAGTGTAATGCTATCATAGTGCCTGTGATCAACTCCTGCCACTATCTGTAGGAATTTGTACATTCTCCCTGTGATGTGTGTGGGCTTCCTCTGGGTGATCCAGTTTCCTCCCACAGCACAAAGATATGTGGGTACAAAGGCATATGGTTAGGGTCAGGGAATTTTGGGCGTGCTATGTTGGCATTGGAAGCATGGTGACATTTGTGAGCTGCCCAGCACAATCTTTGATATTTGACTTGATGCAAAACAACACATTCTACTGGATGTTTCGATGTTTTGATGGGCATGTGACAAATAAAACCGACCTTTAATCATCCGTGAGGAAGTCTGCAGGTCTCACATAACTCTCATCAACCACGTTAGAACCATCAAAGCCAATATGGGGTTAGGTCACTCTTGAACCTTGTGGAGTGCTGCAGAATTAAGTACGTTTGTATAAAGGTCTGCTGGCAGACACCCAAATCAGCCACTTGTTCCAGAATGCAGGCTGTTTTCAATTATACAGATTGATGCTCTGCCAATTTTATGGACACAACCCGGTCCATCACAGGCAAAGCCCACGCCACCAATGAGCACAATTACAAGGAGAGCTGCCACAAGAAAGCAGCATCCTTCATCAAGGACCCTCATGCTCTCTTGGCGCTACTGAGCTTGGAAGGAGGAACAAAAACTTTAGGTCCTAGACCAATAGGTTCAGGAACAGTTATTACACTTCAACCATCAGGCTCCTGAACCATCACTCACCTCAACACGGAACTGGTTTTACAATCTATAGATCACTTCGAGAACTCTACAACTTATATTCTCAGGATTATTTTTTTTTTTGTTTGTTTTTAAATTTGCACAGCTTGTCTTCCTTTGCACATTGTTTGTTTGTCAGTCTTTGTTTGTGTGTAGTTTTTCATTGATTCCATTGTATTTCTATGTACCTATGATGAATACCCACAAGAAAACAAATTTCAGGGTAGTATGTGGTGACATATACATACTTACATAATAAATTTATTTCAATTTGAACTTTGATCAGATGATGCATAGTGGTAAATAAGTAAATGGTTTATGTTGGACAATGATTTGAATAGGAGAGTTTCAGGGGAGATAAGTTTGAAATTATTGTTGTTGGAGTTCTTCTCCAATGCACATAACAACAATCTGGGGCCTATTTTGCAATTAATAAACTCATCCTTTGGATCTGTAGACTGTCAAGCAGGACGTCCCAATATCATTCATCTTGGCAAGCTGCATCGGGGCTCCTGGAATTGTGACCAATGTTCTTCTCCAATTGCTTGTTCCGAAAGCTCAAATCAACCCAAAAGAGAGAGGAGGATTGAAGTATATGGTGATGTGAATAGTGCAATTATCCATTTGAGACAGCATGCTGCTTAGTTTGGTTTGGGCTTAGTGATGGTTTAGTGGAGATTATTGGCCTTTGATTGTAGCGAAATAGGGGTGATAAAGAAATGCTGACCCTATTAACTTTGAGCTTAGATGAATGTGGGAGGGGGGTGGATATCATTTAAACCAGTTGAATATTGAAAAGTCTAATGGGTGTGGACAGGATATTAAACAATAGTGGGAGAGTCTAAGGCCAGAAGGTGCAG
This sequence comes from Hypanus sabinus, assembly GCF_030144855.1. Taxonomy (NCBI): domain Eukaryota; kingdom Metazoa; phylum Chordata; class Chondrichthyes; order Myliobatiformes; family Dasyatidae; genus Hypanus; species Hypanus sabinus. Next base: position 87,061,394 of record NC_082706.1, read on the forward strand.
AATACAAGGACTTCTCTTTAGAACAGAAATGAGAAGGAATTTCTATAGCCAGAGGGTTGTGAATCTGTGAAATTTATTGCCATAGATGGCTGTGGAAGCTAGGCCATTGGGTATATTTACAGTTGAGGTTGTTAGGCTCTTGATTAGTAAGAGTATCAAAATTTTCAGGCAGCAGGCAGGAAAATGGGGTTGAGATGTATAATAAATCAATCATGATGGCTATCCGATCAAAGTGGATGGGCCACTTCTGACCTAATTCTGTACCTATGTCCTTAGGTCTTATTGACCAAGCCACTGATTGACTGTCGGCTGAGATGCAAAAGCAAGGGCCAATATGTGTCCTGTTAGTTTTCAACCCACAGGGATTTTTCTTTTCAGTTTTATATTTGGACACATGACTGACCAGACCTAGTAAAAGCCTCATAATTTTTATAGATTAGAGCAACATCTAAATATCTATGAACATTCAAAGATATACTTGCAGCAGGTAAGTTTAATATACAACAGGAATTTTGATATTTGAATATATTAATCCAGTTTTATGCCTTCTATTAACCACATTTTACAACATCTAATAAAATGAACAAGATGGGTTGTATAACATATTGAAGCAGATTCAAAAAAAACTGTCACGCAGTACATCTTAAATTACGAATAAAGTGATTATGTACATTGATCTGAGACTTGGTATTTACATTTGTACATAATTATCACCAGCTCCCTGACTCATAATTAGAACTGCATCTCTTGAGAAATAAAGTAATTGCTCATTTTGAACGCTTGGCACTTTTTAGATTGAGGAGTGATTAATATATTTATATTACAAAGCTTGTTCCAATCAGTCATATTATCAAGCTAATTCTACATAATTTGTCATGAAACAAGAGTTGAATAGTTAGTTTTATTGTACTGTAGGCAGTCTAGATTGAGGTCCCTAATGATAACCTACAGTAAACATTACCGCGGCTGGTCAAGTTGAGTGCACAGATGTGATTTACCTGCAAACTTCACTGGAAAGATCAAACTTAATGCAAGAGATTTTGTTAGCTGATGGAAGAAATTTTAAATTAAAATTTATATTTAGGTCATAGATTGGCCATTTAATAAAACAAGAGATGCACTGCTTATTATTTCATGTTATATTTAGGAACAATTAAATCATGGGTATTTGTGATGCTTCAGAGCTGTAGGAAAAAACTTATTAGTAGGCTTTCTGTTTCCATGAGACCATAAGACATAGGAGCAGAATTCGATTATTTGGTGCATCACTTCTGTCCTGCCCTTTAATCATGGCTGATCCATTTCCCCCGTCATCCCTGTTCTTTTTAAAGAAGTAATCATACCAGCAGGCACAGTCTTTTTTCCCCCTTGAACAAACTCAGTTTAATAGAAATTGTCCAGGTTGCTGCTCTTACCTAATGTTCTAGATGAACTTCCCAGGCAGTCCTGCAATCCATTAATGCAACAGATTTCCCCTTCCAGTATGCTGTGCAGCCACTATGACACATCCCCAGCTGTAAGAAAATGCCCCGACCGGGTGTCCTGTTTGCAGCCATAGAAGCTCCCATCTATTCTCCTTACCATGGAATCCCCTACTATGATAATGCTGCCACTCTTTCCGCTGCCTTTTGGATTCAGATTTTTGTAGCTTTTGATCAAAAAGTGGATTGGAGGATAAAAGTTAAAAGCAATGCAGATGTTAGAAATCCAAAAATATTAACAGCAAATGCTGAAAGTGCTCAGGCAGTATCTGAGGAAAGAGAAATAAAGCAGGCATTTCAGACCTGAAATGATCTGGAACATGTTTCTCTTCCCACAGATGTTGCTTTATTGCAGCTGAATACTGTCAGGGATATAGGAAAAGAGAGGGAGAAGGTCCTGCAATCCCAAATTGGGGACCTGGGAGATTAATATTAAAAAATAGGACCTCAGAGGTAACGATCTCAGGATTGTTCTCTGTGTCATGTGTTGGTCAGAGTAGAAATAGTAGCATTGTTAGAATGAATATGGAGCTTGAGTATTAGTGAAAGAGGAAGGATTTCAGATTCCTGGGGCATTGGACTCGTTCTGGGGGAGATGATTCCAGTACAAACCAAAGAGAGTACAACTGGGCAGGACCAAGATCAATGTCCTGGAATTGTTTGGTAGTGCTGTTGGGGAGGGTTGAAACTAATATATGAGGATAATGGAAATCCACACAGAAAAGCAGAAGAAAACAATGCAGAGACTAAGGTAAACATTTCAAATGAAAAATATCTGAGTGGAATACAGAAAAATCAACTGAAAAAGCGACAAAGATTATTATGTTCTCAAAGAACAGCAAGTGGAAGGGCACTTTATCTAGATGTCCATAATATTTAAAATAAAGTCAGTGAACTTGTGGCATGAATCAGCTTAAAGGAGGATAGGTTTGTGGCTATCACAGAAACACAATTGCATAGTGGAGAAGATAGAGATTATATAAGATCTAAGGAGCAGAATGTTGAGTCCATGTGGGTAGAGATTAGGAATAGTAAAGGAAACAAAAAATCACTGGTGGGATTTGTCTACAGGGTGGGTACCAAATATCAACATTACAGAGGCGGGGGCAATAAATCAAGAAAGATCTGATGCATGCAAGAATGGAATGGAAAATACCATGGGGACTTTAACCTGAATATAGATAGAATGAATCAAGATGGTAGAGGCAGTCTTGAGGAGAACTTCATAGAATGCATCTGTAATAGTTTTCTTAAACAGCATGTCTGTGACCCTACAAGTGAAATGTTATCTTAGATCTGGTCCGGTGCAATGAGACAAGTAAAATTAATGATCTTGTAGTCTGGGAACCTCTTGAAAAGAATGATCATAGCATTAATGAACTTCCCTACAAATGAAGGGTGCAAATAGTTTGATCTAAAGTCAGTTCATTATGCTTAAGCAAGTGAGTCTACGATGGGATGAGGGAGATGCTAGCTAACGTAGACAGGGAACACAAACTATATGGTGGGCACTTGAGGAACACTGGAAGACTTTCAAAGAGAATTTTCATAGTGCCCAATGAAAGTATATTTTAATTAAAAACACGAAGTGGAAGGGTAGCAAATGCTAGCCTTGGATAACTAAGGAAATAAAAGAAGGCAAATCACAAACAAGAGAAGATCTCCAGATGCTGGAAATCCAAGTGACACACACAAAATATTGATAGAACTCAGGAGGGATGAGTTCCTTGAGATTACCTCCTTTTTCAAAGAAAGGGGCTTTCCTTCCTCCACCATCAATGCAGCCTCACCCGCATCTCTTCCATATAGTGCATGTCTGCCATCTCACCAGGGATAGGATTGCTTGTCATCACCTACCAACCCACCAGACTCCCTCTCCAGCACATAATTCTCGGTAACTTCTAGCATCTCCAGTGGGATTCCACCATCAAGCACATCTTTCCCTCCCCTTGGGAGGGTCCTAGGGTCCTTGGAAGATAAGAAGAGGGAATCAAAAAAGTGGGTAATGTGGAAATGGCTGAGAACTTGAAACACTATTTTCTGTCAATCTTCGAGAAAGAGAACAGATCTAACATCCCAAAAACAGATATTGTGAATGTGATGGGAGGTGAGGACCTTGATCCAATCATTGTCACTAAAGAGGTAGTGATGAGCAAACTAGTGGGCCTATAGGTAGACAAGTTCCCTGGTATTGAACTCCAGGTGGAAATTATAACAGACCCATTTGAGATAATTTACCAAATTTCTCTGGAATCTAGAAGATAGTGACTGCCACAGCATTGTTTGAAAAAAGGATGTAGGCTGAAGGCAGGTAACTACAGGTTGGTTAATTTAACAACCGTAGAAGGGAAAATGTTTGAAGCTATCATTAAGGAAAAATGTGAGACACCAGAATAGAAATAGTTCCATCAGGCAGAATTCACGAAGGACTGATCAGTCTGACTTAACTTATTGGAGTTCTTGAGGATATAATTAGTGTAGTAGATTGAGTGGATGTTATATACTTTGATTTCCAGAAAGCATTCGATAAAGTGCTGCATAAAAGACTTATCCATAAGATAAGGATGCATGAAGTTGGGGGTAAGGTGTTAGCATAGATAGAGGATTGGTTAACCAATAGAAAGCAGTGAGGTGAGATAAATGAGTGTATCTCTGTTTGGCAGTCAGTGGTAAGCAGAGTGCCACAGGCATCAGATCTGGGCATGCAACTGTTCATAAGACCATAAGACAACTCCATCATGGCTGATCCATCATCCCTCACAACACCATTTTCCTGCCTCCCCCTGTAAGCTTCGATACCCAATGCCCAATTTATGCCCAAGGCAATAAATTTGACAGATTCACCACCTTCTGGCTAAAGAAATGTTTCCTCATCTCTGTTCTAAATGGATGTCACTCAATTCTGAGACTGTGTCCTCTGATCCTAGACTCTCCTACTATAAGAAACAGCCACTCCACATCTAGACTATCAAAACTTTTCAATATTAGATAAGTTTCAATGAGATCCTCCCTCATTCTAAACTCCAGCGAGTACAAGCCAGAAGCTATTAAATGTTCCTCATATGTTAACCTTTTTATTCCTATTATCATTTTTGTGATCCTCCTCCAAAACCTCTGCAATGCCAGCTCATCTTTTTTTAGATCAGGAACCCAAAACTACTCACAATATTTCAAGTGCAGTCTGACCAATGCCTTATAAAACATAAGAATAACATCCTTGCTTTTGTATTCTAGGTTTGCTTGAAATGAACGCTAACATTGCATTTGTTTCCTTACTGCTAACACAACCTGCAATTTCATCTTTAGGGAATCCTACACATGGACCCCCAAGTCCCTTGGCACCTCTGATTTGTGAATTTCTTCCCATTTAGAAGATAATCTATGCCTTTATTCCTTGTGCCAAAATGCATGATCATACATTTCCCTACATTATATTTCATCTGCAACTTCTTTACCCATTCTCCAAAACTGTCTAAGTCCTTCAGCACACAACCCACTTCCTCAACACCAGCCCTTCCACCTACCTTCATATTAGCTGCAAACCTTGCCACAAAGCTATCAATTCCTTCATCTAAATCATTGACATACAACATGAAAAGAAACAGTCCCAACACCGGCCGCTGTGGCACATCGCTAGTCACCGGCAGTCAACCAGAACCCCCCCCTCCCACCACCCCCGTTTATTCCCATTCTTTGACTCCTGCCAGTTAGCTGATCTTCTATCCATGCCAGTATCTTTCCCATAATACCATGGGCTCTTATTTGTTAAGTAGCTCATGCACAGCATCTTGTCAAAGGCACTCTGAAAATCCAAATAAACAACATTCACTGTCTATCCTTGTCTATCCTGCTTGTTGTTTTCTCAAAGAATTCTCAACAGATTTGTCAAGCAAAATTTCCTCTTCAGAAAACCATGCTGACTTTGGCCTACTTTGTCATATGCCTCCAAGTACCCCAACACCTCTTTAATAATAGACCAACTTCCTTCCAACCACTGAAATCAACGTAACTTGCTTATAACTTCCTTTCTTCTGCTCCCCTCCCTTCTTAAAGAGTAGAGAGATATTTGCAATTTTCCAGTCCTCAGGAACCATTCTAGAACCTAATGATTCTTGGAAGATCATTAATACTGCCTCCACAATCTCTTTAGTTACCTCCTTCAAAACACTGCACTGTAGTATTTCTGGTGTAGATGATCTATCTTCAGGCTTTACAGCTTCACAAGCATCTTCCTCACAGTAATAGCAATGAGATTCATTTCTGCATCCTGACACTTTCGCACTTCAGGCATTCTGAACAGTGAAGACTGATGCAGAATATTTGCTATGTTTGTCCACCATTTCTTTGTCCCCCTTTACTACAGTAACAAATGACCTTGAGAATGCTCAAACATAAATCACAGAAGGTCAGTTTGTAGGTGCCATAGGATAATAGAAAGGCAAATGACATGTTGACCTTCATTGCTGGACGAATTGAATTTTAGAGCAGGAAGGATTTTTTGCAACTATGCAGGGCATTAATGACACCACACCTGGAAGATGGTGTGCAGGTCTGGTCTTCTTAATTGAGGAAAGATATACTGGCTTTTATTATGAAGATGTGGGTGGGGGGGGGGGGGGTGGTCACCTGATGAGGAGTGATTGAGTCACCTGAGACTAAATTTGCTGGAAGTCAGAAGATTGACAACAGGACTGCTTTGAATCGGTGGACTGGACTATATTCAGTGATTCATCTTCATCTTTGAACCTGTGAGTATGCTGCAGTTGTTACTGACTTCATTAAGACCTGTGTGGATGAGTGTGTTCCTACAAAGACTTACTGTACATTCCCAAACCAAAAGCCGTGGATGAACCAGGAGGTACGTTGTCTATTGAAGGATAGATCTGTGGCATTCAAGTTTGGTGACCCAGGTATGATTTTTGGAGGGCTTTTTCAAGGGCCAAGAAACAATTTCAAATAAGGTTAGAGGCAACATCAGATGTACAACTCAGGCAGGGTTTGCAAGACATTACTTCCTACAAAATGAAACCCAATAGAATGAATGGCTGTGATGCTTCACTACCAGATTAACTTAATGCCTTCTTGCCCGCTTTGAAAGGGAGAATATAACTACAGCTGCAAAGATCCCTGCTGCTCTTGATGACTCTGAGATCTCTATCTCAGAGGCCAATGTTAGGCTATCTGTAAAGAGAGTGAATCCTCGCAAGAAGGAAGGTCCCAATGGAGTACTTGGTCAGGCTCTGAAAACCGTGGGCCAAACAACTGGTGGGAGTATTCAAGGAAATTTTAAACCTTTCACTATTACGGGCAGAAATTTGCACTTGCTTCAAAAAGGCAGCAATTATACCAGTGCCTAAGAAGAATAATGTGAGCTGCCTTAATGACCATTGCCCAGTAGCAATCACATTTACAGTGATGAAAAGCTTTGGGAGGTTGGTCATGACTAGACTGAACTCTTGCCTCAGCAAGGACCTGGACCCATTGCAATTTGCCTATCACCATAATAGGTCAACGGCAGATACAATTTCAATGTCTCTTCACATGGCTTTAGACCACTTGGACAACACAAACACCTATGTCAGGATGCTGTTCATCAACTATAGCTCAGTATTTAATACCACAATTCTGATTGAGAAGTTACAGAACCTGGGCCTCTGTACCTCTCTCTGCAATTGGATCCTCGACTTCCTAATTGGAAGACCACAATCTGTGCTGATTGGTGATAACATCTCCTTCTTGCTGACAATTGACACTGGTGCACCTCAAGGGTGTGTGCTTAGCCCACCGTTCTGCGCTCTCCATATACCCATGACTGTGTGGCTATGCATTGCTCAAATGCCATTCATAAATTTGCTGATGATACAACCATTTTGGAAGAATCTCAGATGGAGACAAGAAAGTGATAAAGGAGCAAGATATGCCAACTAGTGGAGCGGTGCTACAGCAATAACCTGGCACTCAACGTCAGTAAGACGAAAGATCTGATTGAGGACTTCCAGAACGGTAAAACAAAGGAACACATACCAATCCTCATAGAGGGATCAGAAGTGGAGAGAGTGAGCAGTTTTGAGTTTGTGGGTGTCAAGATCTCTGAGGATTTAACCTGGTCCCAACATATCAATGCAGTAATAAAGAAGGCAAGACAGTGGCTATACTTCATTAGGCATTTGAAGAGATTTGTTATTTCAATGAATACACTCAAAAACTTCTACAGATGTACTGTGGAGAGCATTCTGACAGGCTGCATCACTGTCTGGTATGGGGCAGTGGGGTATTGGTGTGGCTACTGCACAGGACTGAAAGAAGCTGCAGAAGGTTGTAAAGTTAGTCAGCTCCTACTTGGGTACTAGCCTACAAAGTACCCAGGACATCTTCAAGGAGCAGCGTCTCAGAAAGACAACATCCATTATTAATGACCACCAGTTCCCAGGACATGTCCTTTTCTCACTGTTACCATCAGAAAGGAGATACAGAAGCCTGAAGGCCAAACTCAACAATTCAGGAATGGCTTCTCCCCCTCTGCCATCCAATATCTGAATGGACATTGAACCCTTGGACACGCCTCACTTTTTAAATATATATTATTTCAGCTTTTTGCACATTTTTTAATCTATTCAATATATGTATACTGTAATTGATTTACTTATTTATTTATTGTTATTAATATTATTTTATTTTGTTTTTTTTCTGTATTATGTATTGTGTTGAACTGTTGCTGCTAAATTAACAAATTTCATGTCACATCCTGCTGACAGTAACACTGATTTTGATTCTGATTGAGTAGGGATCTCATAGGATATAAAATTATGAAAAGGATGGATAAGACAGAGGCAGGAAGGTTGTTTCCACTGGTAAATGAGACTAGAACTAAGGGATATATCCTCAGGAGTTAGTAAATAGATTTGGGATGGAACTGAGAAAGAAGAAACTGTTATTCCCAGAGAGAAGAGAATCTGTGGAATTCTCTGCCCTGAGAAGCAGTAGAGGCAACCATATTGAATATATTTAAGAAACATGTTAGATCGATCTTCTGCTAGAAACGGAATTAGTATTTATGTATAGGGAAAGGCAGATATGTGGAGCTGAGTCCATGGCCAGATCAACCGCAATCTTACTGTAAGATGTGCACATGTTCTTCCTGTGACTATGTGGGTTTCTGGCTTCTTTCCACATTCCAAAAGATATCCACTTAAGGTCCGGGCTAATGAGTTATGGGCATGTTTTATTGTTGCTGGAAGCATGCCAACTCTTGTGCGTGGCTAGGAAAATTCTCACTGATCTGAGTTGACACAAATAACACAATTTCATTATATGTTTCCATAAGAACGCAACATAAGAACATAAGAAATAGGAGCAGGAGTCAGCCATCTGGCCCATCGAGCCTGCTCCGCCATGCAATAAGATTATGGCTGAAGTGTCCGTAAACTCAGCTATCTGCCTTTTCCCCATAACCCTTAATTCCCCTACTATGTGAAAACCTATCTTACTGTATCTTAAATGTGTTTAGTGAAGAAGTCTGAACTGCTTCCTTGGGCAGAGAATTCCACAGATTCACCACTCTCTGGGAAAAACAGTTTCTCCTCATCTCCATCCCAAATCTTCTCCCCTGAATCTTGAGGCAATGTCCCCTAGCTCTAGTCTCACATACCAATGGAAACAACTTTTCTACTATCTTATCTATCCCTTTCAAAATTTTGTATGTTTCTATAAGACCCCCTCTCATTTTTCTGAATTCCAGAGAGTATAGTCCCAGGTGACTCAATCTCGCCTCGTAGGTTAACCCCTTCATCTCTGGAATCCACCTGGTGAACCTGCTCTGCACTGCCTCCAAAGCCAGTATATCCTTCCTCAAGCATGGAGACCAGAACTGCACACAATACTCCAGGTGCAGCCTCACCAGTACCCTGTATAGTTGCAACATGACCTCCCTGCTCTTGAATTCAATCCTTCTAGCAATAAAGGCCAACATTCTGTTTGCCTTCTTAATAACCTATTGTACCTGCAAGCCAACTTCTTGTGATTCATGACCAAGCACTCCCAAGTTCCTCTGCACAACAGTATGCTGCAATCTTTCACCATTTAACTAATAATCTGCTCTTCTATTATTCCTTCCAAAGTGGATGATCTTTCATTTACCAACATTGTATTCCATCTGACAGATCTTGGCCCACTCACTTAACCTAGCTATATCCCTCTGCAGACTCTCCACATCCTCTGTACAATTTGCTTTTCCACTCAGTTTAGTGTCATCAGCAAATTTTGCTACACTACTCTCAGTCCCCTCTTCCAAATCATCAATGTAAATGGTTAACTGCTGCGGGCTCAGCACCGACCCCTGTGGCACCCCCCTCACCACCGAATGCCAACCGGAGAAGCTCCAATTTATACCAACTCTCTGCCTTCTGTTGGTTAACCAATCCACTATCCATGCCAATACACTTCCTCCAACTCCATGCATCCGTATCATATTTATAAGTCTCTTGTACAGCACCTTATCGAAGAATAAAAATATAAGACCTGAAGATTTAGGAGCAGAATTAGACTATTTGGTCTATCGAGTCTGTTCCACCATTTCATCATGGCTGATCGTTTTTCCTCTCAGCCCTAATCTCCTTCCTTTTCCCTGTATCTACTCACGCCCTGACCAATCAAGAATCTATCAACCTTAAATATCCGTACAAACTTGGCCTCCACAGCTGCCTATGGCAACAAATTGCACAGAGTAACCACTCTCCAGCTGAAGAAATTACTCCTCATCTCCATTTTAAAAGAACATCCCTCTATTCTGAGGCTATGTCTTCTGGTCTTAGACTCTCCCGCCATGGGAAACATCCTCTCCGCATCCACTCTATCAAGGCCTTTCACCATTCAATGTGATTCAATGAGAGCACCCTTTATTCTTCTTCATTCTTCATAATTTAAGTGAATACAAGTCCAGAGCCATCAAACACTCTTCATATGACAAGCCATTCAAACTTGGTATTATTTCCATGAACCTTCTTTGAACCCTCTCCAGTTTTAGCACATCCTTTCAAAGATAAAGGGGCCAAAATTGCTCACAATACTCCTTGTGAGGGCTCACCAGTGCTTTATAGAATTTCAACATTATATCTTGGCTTTTATATTCTCGTCCTCCTGAAATGAATGCTGACATTGCATGTATTTGTCTTCCTCACCACAGGCTCAACCTGCAGATTAAACTTTAGGGCATCTGGCTCAAGGACTCTTAAGTATTTTCTCTCCATTTAGAAAATAGTCAGCACTTTCATTTCTTCTACCAAAGTGCATGACCACACACTTCCTGACACTATATTCCATCTGCCACTTCTTTGCCATTTCTCTTAATCTGTCAAAGTGCTCTGTAGCCTTTCTACATCCTCAAAACTACCTACCCTTCCACCTATCTTCATATCGTCTGCAAACTTTGCAACAAAGCCATCAATTCCTTCATCTAAATCAGGGGTTCCTGACCTTTTTTATGCCATGGACCCCTATCATTAACCCAGGGGTCCGTGGACCCCAGGTTGGGAACCCCTGACCTAAGTCATTGACATAAAATATATAAAGAATCAGTCCCATCACAGACCCCTATAGAACACTACTAGTCACCAGCAGCTAACCAGAAAAGACTCCCTTTATTACCACTCTGCCTCCTGCCATTCACCCATTGCTTTATCCATGCCAAGAATCTTTCCTGTAATACCATGGGCTCATAGCTTGTTGAACAATCTCACATGTGGCACCATGTCAAAGGCCTTCTGAAAATCCAAGTACACAATAACAACCGATTCTCCTGTATCTGAATGTTTGTTATTTCTTCAAAAAATTCCAACAGATTTGTCAGGCAAGCTTTTTCCCCAAGGTGACTATAGTCTATTTTTATCATTTGCCTCCAATACCCTGAAACCACATCCTTAACAATTGGCTACAACATCTTCCTAACTGCTGTGTGGTGAAAAAAGCACAACAATGCTTTTTTCACCTCAGACAGTTGAAGAGGTTTGGTATGGGCTCCCAAATCCTAAGAACTTTCTATAGGGGCACAATTGAAAGCATCCTGACTGGCTGCATCACTGCCCGGTTTGGAAGCTGTACTTCCCTCAGTCACAGGACTCAGCAGAGAGTAGTGCAAACAGCCCAGCACATCTGTAGATGTGAATGTCCCACTATTCAAGATATTAACAAAGACATGTGTGCAGAAAAGGCCTGAGGGATCACTGGGGACCTAAGTCACCCCAACCACAAACTGTTGCAGCTGCTACCAACCGGGAAATGGTACCGCAGCATAAAAGCCAGGACCAACAGGCTCTGGGACATCTTCTTCCACCAGGCCATCAGACTGATTAATTCACGCTGATATCATTGTATTTCTATGTTATATTGACTGTCCTGTTGTACATACTATTTATTACAAATTACTATAAATTGCACATTGCACATTTAGACAGAGACAAAACATAAAGATTTTTACTCCTCATGTACATGAAGAATGTCAGTTATAAAGTCAATTCAGTTTAATTCAGTTCAATTCAATTCAATTCACTGAGGTCAAACTAACTGGCTTATAGTTTCTTTTCTCTGCCTTTCTCCCTTCTTCAAGAGTAGAGTGACTCTTGCAATTTTCCAGTCTTCCAGAACTATTTCAGAATCTAGTGATTCTTGAAAGGTCTTTACTGATGCCTCCACAATCTCTTCAGCCTGCTCATTCAGAACCCTGTGGTGTACACATCCAGTCCAGGTGACTTATCCACCTTCTCACTAGTAATGGTAACCTCACACCCTTTATGACCCTTGACAGCTGGAACTTTCAACATTCTGCTGTTGTCTTCCCCAGTAAAGATTGATGCAAAATACTTATTCAGTTCATCTGTCATTTCCTTGTCCCCCATTACTACCTCTCCAGCATCATTTTCCAGCAGTCATATCTATTCCTGCCTCTCTTTTACACTTTATATATCTGAAGAAACTTTAATATTATAAAATTATTTAAAATTATAAAAAGAAACTTATTTAAATAAAATTATTTAAAATTATTTAAAATTATAAAAAGAAACTTTTGGTATCCTCTTTAATATTATTGGCTAACTTACTTTTGTATTCCATCTTTACATTTTTAATGAATTTTTTAGTATCCTTCTGTTGCTACTTATAAGCTACCCTACTCTTTAAATTCCCATTAATTTTTGCATCATTATATGCCCTCTCTTTGGCTTTTGTGTTGGCTTTCACTTCCCTTGTTAACCACGGCTATGTCATCTTGTCTTTACAATACTTATTCCGGTTTGGGATGTATATATCCTGTGTCTTCTGAATTGCTTCCAGAAGTTCCAGCCATCACTGCTCTGCCATCATCCCTGCCAGTGTTCTTTTCCAATCAATTCTGGTCAAATCCTCTTGCATGCCTCTTTAATTCCCTTTACTCCACTGTAATGCTGATAACTCTGACTTTAGTTTTTCCTTCTCAAATTTCAGGGTGAATTTGATCATATTATGATCACATGCCCCTAGGGGTTCTTTCAACTTTACCTTAAGCTTTCTAATCAATTCCAGTTCATTGCACAAGACCCAATCCAGAAAAGCTGATCCCCTAGTGGGCTCAACTGCAAGCTGCTCTAAAAAGCCGTCTTTTAGGCATTCTAGAAACTCCCCCTCTTGGAACCCAGCAAAGACACAAATCCAAGTCTCTATGCACTCTGACTTAACTTTGTTCAAAAATTTGAGTGCAATTGCCTGCTCTGGCAAACAAGCCATCATTTACTGATCTTCCAGTTTCATGCACAACAGATATAAGGTGTTGAAAAATGTCTTTGGAAAATTCAGACATTGAAGTTGAGGAATGGTTGTCACCTTGAGGATCAAAGTGGTTATTTATGACAGCTGCCAATCACAAACGGAATGATTCTTGCAGTGTACCTCCTGCAGTGCTTCCAATCTGTCACTTTGCATAAGTGTTCATAGACTGGTGATATACAGAGTTGTGGGATGTGCAATGGAAATAACAAGTCTGAAGGCAAGATTCTTAACTGAAAATATTAGAGATAAATTATATAAATTCCAGACTATATTGAATATTCTCATGAAAATGTTTTGAAATGCCAAGTTGATTAAGCATGGTTAATATATGGGTACATATACAGTATATGAACAGGCACAAGTAATTACTGAAATCTCCTTTAGCTACAAGAAGCTTTAGGGGATATACACTGCAGCTATTATAGTATGAGTAACCTTTGGAGCTGAGATATGAATAGGAAAACAGATACTGTAATGAGCAAAAACCTAGCATGGGGCCAAATACATTAAAAGAGCCCAATAAGAATTTGCATTCCTTGTAAAGTTATGTTCAACTCAAAGTTTTAAAGTGTGAAATAGGAACTGTGTCAATATTAGTTGAATTATTGGAACATGAAGCTGACTGTAAGTAACTAAAAACTCAGTGAACCCTGTATATATATTAGGTATCCTCTTCATCAGTGAACCACACCAAGTTTAATGTATCCAAATAAAATTGTTTGATCAAGCATTTCTGGCTAACTCAGACATAAGCATTAACCTAGTGAATCCTTCTCTGCACTGCTTCGAGAGCCAGAATGTCCTTTCTTAAATATGGACACCAGAACTGCATGCAGTACTCCAGGAGTGGTCTCACCAATACCCGGTACAACTGCAGTAAGACCTCCCTGTTCTTATACTCCATCCCGCTAGCAATAAAAGCCAGCATTCCATTGGCCTTCTTGACTACCTGCTGCACTTGTATACTAACTTTTTGTGTTTCCTGCACCAGGACCCCCAGATCCCTTTGCACAGAAGCACTTTCCAGTTTCTCTCCATTTAGATAATAACTTGCTCTATTATTTTTCCTGCCAAAGTGCAAGACCTCACACTTGTCAGTATTATATTTCATCTGCCAAATGTCTGCCCAATCACTCAGCCTATCTATGTCCCCCTGCAGGGTTTCAATGTCCTCCGCACTCATTACACTCCCTCCCATCTTTGTGTCATCAGCAAACTTTGATACGTTGCACTTAGTCCCTTTCTCCAAATCACTAATATAGATTGTAAAGAGTTGGGGTCCCAACACCGACCCCTGCGGAACACCACTAGTCACCAACTGCCAGTCTGAGAATAAACCATTTATCCCAACTCTCTGTTTTCTGTTAGAAAGCCAATCCTCCACCCATGCCAGAATATTATCCCCAATCCCATGAATTTTTACTTTAGGTAATAATCTTTGGTGTGGCACCTTGTCAAATGCCTTTTGGAAGTCCAAATACACCACATCCACTGGTTCCCTTTTATCTACCCTATATGTTATGTCCTCAAAGAACTCCAACAAATTTGTCAAACATGACTTCCCTTTTGTAAAGCCATGCTGACTTTGTCCTATTGAGCTATGTTTATCCAAATTAATTATCTGGTAATATATTGAATCAACTTTAATTTGGATTATAAAGATAAAGTTTACCTTTAACTGTCACAGGTATGTTGAAACATATATTAAAACAAGTGTTTGTGTCACCATGCTTTCAGCACAAACATAGCATGCACACAGCTCAATAACCAGTGGGAGGAAATCAGAGTACCTGGAGGAAATGCACGTGGTTACCTGGAGAATATATAAACTCATTACAGGACAGCGGCGATAAATGACCCCGATTGCTGGTCGCTATCACTGTAAAATTGTGTTCTAACTGCTGCACTACTTTGAGCCCCTAACTAATTGAATGGAAGCACTATTAACTTTATTTGCTGTATGTACATTGAAACATACAGTCAATTGTGTTGTTTGCATCAAGCATGTGATGGGGGCTTCCGGCAATTGCTGCCGTGCTGCCTGCTCCAAGGTAGCATGCCCAGTACTAACTGTATGTCTGTGGAATGTGGGAGGAAACCGGAGTACACTGGAAAAGCTCACATGGCCATTGGGAGAACATACAACCTCCTTAAAGACAGCAGTGGGAATTGATCTCGATCTTACAGCCAGTGTTGGAAAACATTACGCTAACCACTATGCTACTGTGCTGCCGTTAATAGAAATGACCAAGTTTCATAATTGTCTTAGGTCAGTGTCAGTTTTAGCAAAGAGAAATGGCTTGAATTTCAAACTCATTCAATCAATACTTGCTGTCATGCTACTTTACAATTCAATGTGCTGTATCCAACAATGAAGGCATAGTTCACACATTTAAAAATAGTTTAATTTCATAAAGACAACAGTCAATAAAACAAATACTTCAGTAATTCATGGAATTAATGTAATTCCATGGTTTTATGGAATAATAATAATATAGAGGAACAGTCCTGATGAAGGGTTTCAGCCCAAAATTTGGGCTGTTTATTCACTTCTATGGATGCTGCCTGGCCTGCTAATTTCCTCCAACGTTTTTTGTGTTACTCTGAATTTCCAATAATGGCATAATCTCTTGTGTTTGTGTTAATAATCATATTGTCCTTGATATCTGTTCTGTTTCACCTTTCCATATAGATTTTTATAAGATTAGAAAGAGCTATTCTATCTTAATATCACTCCTGCTAGTCATTCAACACCTTTTCACCTGTATTGGGGATATCCTTTGTTTTTCACAAATAGTCAGCTCTCGATCTCTATTGTTGACAGTTTGCAAGACTGGCAATCCAACAGAATGGGAAGCTGTCTTTCCAAAAAGGCCTCCTGGCACATGTTACTGTGTAATTACACTCAATCATTCTTCAGGCTCTAGAGGTACTGCGCCTCCTTTGTTATTGTTCTTAATGAACCACCGTTGTAATATTCTAGTAATACATGAGAACACTTTATTAAATTAGCTCTGGGCACCTCCAAGGCCAGAAACTAATCTGACTGGAAGCTCTGATGTTGCACACTTATTATATTCTGCAAACTTAAGCACTGAAGAAGAGGCTCAGTGAGGCCTGCTAATTGACTTTCTTCATGCGTCAATATATTTCCGAGTCCCTGCACCTGAAACTTTTTTTTTATTCTTTCTGCGAATTCCTGATGAGATTGAAAAAAAAAACAACACTAGGAATTAGGTAAGCTGACTGAAGTATACCCCAAGATCCATCCTGTAGTTTGCCAACTTAAGTGATCATTATAATTAGGTGCCATGTCACATGATGTGGGCGATCATGATCTGATGACCATTATTGTTCTTGGCAAATTTTTCTACAGAAAATTTTCTTCTGGGTAGTGACTTTATGAGATGGGTGACCCCCGCCATTATTGATACACTTCAGAGATTGTCTGCCTAGTGTCAGTGGTCGCATAACGAGGTTGCCGAGCAGATGCTACACCTTTCCCAAGGGTGCCTTGCAGGCTGGCAGAGGGAAGGAGACCCTTACAACTCATTTGGTAGAGACGAATCTCCAGCCCACCACCCAAAGTATATACCCTTTAGTATTAAAACTCATTATTTCTCACTTTGTATCTCTATAAACGCTTCATTTTCTAAATGTGAATGCGTATTTACTTCACATCTATGGCTGAAATATTGAGAATAAATTTTGCCTTAGGTCATGGCTAACCATAAGTGATAGTGAATTAACTTCCTGATGCAAACAGTACCTGGTTCCATTTTAGTAAAAGTGTCAGCAAGCACTACAGCACAGAAACAAGCCCTTCAGACCATCTAGTCTGTGATGAATTATTATTCTGTCTAGTCCTATCAACATACACCTGGACCATGTCCTTTCATACATGTACATATCCAAAGTAACACACACAAACTACTGGAGCAAGTCAGGCAGCATCTATGGAGATAAACAGTTAACATTTCAGGCTGAATCCCTTCATTAGGATAGAAAAGGAAGGGGGAAAAAGCCAGAATTAGAAGGTGGGGAGAGGGGAAGGAGTGCAAGCTGGCAAGTGATAGATGAGACCAGGGGAAGGGAGAATGAAGTAAGAAGCTGGAGGTGTTAGATGGAAAAGATAAAGGGCTGAAGAAGAAGGAATCTGAGCAGAGCGAAGTGTGGACCATGGGAGAAAGGGAACGAGCAGGGGCACCAGAAGCAGGTGATAGACAGATGATAGCATTTGCAGAATCTCTCGTGTTATAATACTAAACAAAATTTCCCTTACATATTAAAATTGAATCCACTTTCTCCATTTCTGCAGACAGCTCGTCATGCAGTGGAACTTTATGTAACTCTATGTGCAGTAAGGAATTCTATCATGCTATATTCCATTTTCTTTTACTACAAGTTGGATTTCTACCTATGAATGAAGGACAGCTCTGAAAGGGTGCTGCGTTGTTGCACTCGCTGACTTTCACCAAAATAGAGATAGAAACTGAGAGAGATGGATGGAGATAGAATAGAGAGAGAAAGAGAGAGAGATAGATAGGGATAGAGATGAAAGATGAGAGATAGAGAGAGAGAAATAGATAGAGAAAGAGAGAGATGGAGGGAGAGGGACAGAGAAAGAGGGGGTGAGAGAGAGAGAGACAAAGACAGAGAGGCAGAGAGGGAGATGTTGAATATTGACACCCAGGGACTTGACACTGCTCACCCTTTCCAAAGCTGATCCCAATTACCCTTCCTGAATTCCACTATCAATTCCTTGGTTTACTGACCATACGTGCAAGATTGCTGTTGTGAGACCAGTCAATCTACCTCACTCCTGTATCCCTCCTTGACATACCACTACCCAAGTACCCTTGCATCACACGGTAAATGCCTGTGCACATCCTGCCTGCACCAAAAAACTGAAGGTATAGCAGATAGAATAGCTCTCCTTGAATGTACGGCAGTGAGCAGCAAAGCTATGAAATATAGCAGATGTCAGCAGCAACAATGTGTTATGGCCTTGACCCTGGGAACTGAGTGTAACCTGATGTCTGTGGCAAAAGCAATTGCTGAACAAGTGAGGTTGTGTTTGAGTCACAGGGTAATATGTAGAATGGCCCTTGCGTGTTATTGCTTTAAATAACACCAATGCAGTGGGAAAATGCTAAACAAGAACAAGTTATTACGTGACTGAATAAGAACTCACATCTTTCAGATCAGTGGCATTGGAGGTCTTATTATAGATACATTTTACATGCTGCGTTAGTGTACCTAAGATTAAGATTAGGTTTATTTGTCACATGTACATTGAAACATACAGTGAAATGTGTTGTCTTGGATCAATGACCAACACTGTCCAAGGATTATGCAGGGAGCAGCTCACAGGTTTAACTACTTCAGGATCAGAATCAGGTTTATTATCACTGATATAGTGCCTTGTAAAAGTATTCAGCCCCCAACCTATTGTTCACATAAATGAAAACTTTTATTTGTGAATTATATGCTCCCTTCTTCACAGCAGGACCCAAAAAACAGGGAAAGTTGCAAAGCATGAAAAAATAAAAAATTCAAAAACTGAAATGTTCAAAAGTATTCATGTTCTTTTATTCAGTACTTAGTTGAACCCGCTCTCACAGCTAATATAGCCAGTTGTCTTTTTGGATAAGTCTCTATTCGGTTTGCACAGATGTGGTGGAGCATGATTTGCCCATTCCTCCTTGCTAAATTTGCTCAAATTGTGACAGGTGGACAGCAATCTTGAGGCTCTACCAGAGATCTTCCATTGGGTTAAGGAGAGGACTGTGACTGGACCACTCAAGGACATCATTTTTTTTTTAATTTGAAGCTACTCCACGCTCTGGTGGTGTGCTGTGGAATATCGTCCAACTGAAAAACAAACTTCTCCCCAATTTAAGGTTTCTAGCAACAGCTAGAAGGTCTTTATCCAGGATCTCTCCGTATTTAAGAGCATTAATCTTCCATTCAGTTGAAGCAGATTTCCAATCCCTACAGCTGAAAAGCATCCCCATACCATGATGCCACCTCCACCATACTTTACAATAGGAATGGTATTGCCTGTCTGATGCACAGTATTACATTTATGCCACATGTCCTGCTGAGATCAAAAAGTTCCACTTTAGTCTCATCTGAGCAAAAGACCTTCTTCCAGACCTTTAGATATTTTCTAAGTAATGCTTTGCAAAGTCTTTATGGACAAGGATATGCCAAGGCTTCTTCCTTGTCTCTCTTCCATAGAGACTGTTTTTGTGCAAGGCCTTGGAGATTGTAGTTCTCTCAGAGTAAATGTTAGTGTCACAGTGGCCTGTCTTACAAGTGGCATTCTTCTCTGATGATTGAGTTTAGAGGGGTGGCCTGACTTAAGCAGTGAGATTGTGGTTTGATATATTTTCCACTTTTCCACAATGAACTGCCTTGAGCTCTTTGGTATGTTCAGTGCCTTTGAAATGGTCTAGTACCCTTTCCCAAATTTATGCTTCTCTATTGTCATTTCCCTGACTTGCCTTGAATGCTCTTTTGTCTTCATTTAGTTTGGTCTGTTGGAAATCCATTATAACTTTGGACCTTACAGAGAAAGGGCTTATTTATTCAAGTGATCTTCCAATTTTCTACATCAAAAAGTTGAGTGAGTGATGCACCATCAATAACTCTCTGAGACATGAGGTGAGATATAGGCTTTTATTGGCTGGAAGAACGAACAAGCAGCAATTGACCACCACACTACATCCTGGAGACTGAGGGCAGGGCTCAGGCTCCAATCACCTTTATACCGAGGGTCAGTGGGAGGAGCCACAGGAGCAGTCAGCGGGGTGGGGGGGGGGGGGTGCCTGTCCAGACAGGTATATGTAGTTCACCACAGCGAGTTGGTAAAGTAATGTAGAGTATTGTGTCTGAGGAAAGTTAACATACTAATTACAGAGGGGACGAGTACTTATTCAGCCTCACAATTTTGATTTTTAATTTTTTGTATATTGTTGACAGATTTTGGAATTTTTCTTTTGATTTGATGTGACTCAAAAAATCGTACTTCAATTTATTTTAAATTTAGAAAAAGAGACATTAAAATGTGAATATTGTTGTGGAGACTGAATACTTTTTCAAGGCACAGTATATGTCATGAAACTTGTTCACTGGCTGCAGTGCAGTGCAATATATAAAATATACCATAAACATATAGAAAAGATTAAATAAATATTGCAAAAAAGAGCAAAATTAGAGAGATAATGTTCATGAATCATTCAAGAATCTGAAGTTTGAGGCCAGCAACTCATGAACACTAACTTGAACCTTTGGAAAGTGGATGGAAACCAAAGATACAAACCCTTGCAGACAGTGGAGAGAATTCAATCCTGGGAAACTGAGAAATGCACAGAGTAAACATGCAAACTCCACATGGACAGCATCTCAGGTCAGAACTGAATGAGGATTACCAGAGCTGATAGGAAGCAGACTCTAGAGATGCCGGTTCCAAAAGTACTGCCATCATTTGAGCGAGTTTTACGCATGAAAAAAACATGGACAGAACCCACTGCACTAATAGATATTAATAACTGTTGTTTCATTCCTGACAGTCAGTTGACATGAGATCCATCTTACCTCTTGATCTTGGCAAACATTTATTTCCTTTATTCTAATGGGCTGCATCTTATCCGAATGATTCCTAAGATCCATATGTGACATCAAGTGTATGACAGTTACTGCCTTCTGGAACGTCCTTGTTGCCTTCTGAAAACAAAAATGATTAAGTTTGTCAAGCACTTTCACTTTAACAAATTCATACTGTCTTTGAGTATTCTGTAATTTTCTAAATAGTGATTAATACTAATCGTTAGAATTGTTTCAAACTATTTGTCTATTATCAAGGTATGGTCAAGAGAATTATAACTCCACAGTTCATCTATCCTTCTCAAGTTACACAATGGTAGTAGTCATGGAAAATCTCCTCTACACTCTCTCTAAACTTCCCACGTCTTATAATGAGGTGACCATAACTGAATACAATACTCCAAGTGTGGTCTAACCAGAGAGTTTATAAATGATGGTCAGAGGCTTCATCATTTCTTTTCATGCCAATGCTCCTGGTAATTTAACTGCTTTCAAATCTTCTCATATTTTCTCCATCACAAAGTATGATCCATCCAATATTTCACAATACTCCTCCTCTTCCCTTGAACCACAATCCCTTGAGAAGATAGAATCGAAGTTCATTCAGCACCATATCTATTTGTCACGAAGGATAGGACCTAGGTGTAGAGGAATGGCAGGTATTTTCTGTCATGTAGGTTGCTGGCACTGACTCAGCCCAGGAGCTGTAGATAGCAGGCTGGCAACTCAACCAAACAGCTGTGGACAGCAGGCTTGCCACTGAACCCAAGAGCAGAGGAACTGCAGGATCCCCGGGGGAGACGGAAACAAGAGGTTAGACATGGGAATACCAACAGATTCTCGGAGGAGTGACTGAACAACATTGCGAGATAATTCATTCCCTCCAACACAATGACTCTGTGAAGGCACTAAATTAGAGTCCTCTTCAACTAATTGTGGTGAACTACATATACCTGTCTGGACACGACCCACCCGCTGACTGCTCCTGTGGCTCCTCCCACAGACCCCTGTATAAAGGTGGTTGGAGGCACTGCTCCTCCCTCAGTCTCCAGGTTGTGTGGTGGTCTCTTGCTGCTGACGGTGCTTTCTTCCAGCTACTAAAAGCCTACCTCGACTCACATCTCTGAGAGTTATTGATGGTGAATCAATCATAGAATGCAGGAAATACACGCCAGCCACAATTAACTTGGGAAGATTAAACCAAAACCACAAGAGCTTATCAACTCTAGTTAAGATAACAATTAATAAAGAGAAGTGCTGAAAAACCCTTAGAAGCTCAACACATTACAGCAAGCTGCAGAGGCCATAGGATTCTTGAAACAATTATTTCCAGCTTGAGACACATATTACTTTTTTATTCTTTTATTACCCCTTTGCTTACAACATACTTGCAAGCATTTAGACGTGTTTCCATATTCTTTTCAAAACCCATGTTCCATTTTATCTTAGTGCCTGCATTTTTAAACTTCTCTTGGCCTTTGAGGTAATGAGCTCTCATTTCACAGAATTATACTGTAACAGGAACAATGTTTCAAATTTACTTCATTGGCTGTGAGGTAATTTTGAATGCCTTAAGATTATGAAAGGCCCTATACAGAAGTGCCCTTCCTTCATCCCATGTCTTTTTTCTATAGTGGCTACAGCTTGGACCTTTTCCAGACAAGATGGTGTCAGCAAACAGCACTACCTCCGGCAGCATCTACCAGATAGTCCATCAAACTGTTTCTTTCACTTCTTTAACATTTTTAAGAATTTTAAATGTGTTGTTGGTACTGTGATCTACAGTTTAAAGATCAATTACCTGATCTGGTGCTTTGTTGTCTCTGAAAAGATTTCAGGAGACAAGTGCCCTCAAGGCTTAGAAGCTCAGAGACTGGGTGTAGGCACATGATCGACTGACCCTATTTCTCCCCGATCTCACCGATTAAAGCATCAAGGAAGATTGAAACATCGAGCTGAGTGCAGAAACCGAGTGAGTTTTCAGGACCATCTACCAGCCTCATTCACTGCTACCGGAGGAAGGTGTCTGATTGTGACGGTCAATTGCTTGTTTCTCCTGAGGGAAGGCCCCTGCGTTCAAATGGTCTCTCTCTCCCTCGACGCTTTCAGAGGATGGTATCAAAGTTCTGGATCTGTGATTTATGGATTGGACTGTAGTTCACTTGGACTCTTTCAGTATTATGGTTTTATATTCTATGTTTTTGCCTGTTCTTTCTTATTGCTGTTTGTGGGACGTGCGGTGGGAGGGAGTTGGATTGAGGTTTGGTGTTCTTATTGTCATCTGCACTATTTATCTTGGGGGGTGTTTGATGTTCTTTCTATCATTTGCACGATTTGTGCAGGGCAGAGGTTGCAGTTTGATGTTCCTGTTGCTGTTTGTGCCATTTATTCAGAGGGGTGGGGGTTTGATGTTCTCATTGCCATTTGCACAATTTGTTATTTTTGCATGTGAGGGTGTTGATGTTTTTCTTTGAATGGCCTCCGTGGTTTTATTTGTTTCATGCCTGTTGGAAGTGACAAATCTCAGAGTTGTGTACATCATACACACTTTGATAATAAATGTACCTTGAACCTTGAGAGGCTTTTGAGCTGCCGCCTAGTTTTAGTCACTATTGTTTTTCTGTGAGACAGCAGGAACTGTGATATTGACAGTTGTGAGAGATATGTTTGTAATCTCATTGTCGCGGTTCAGTAGTTCCCAGTGCATGTGTGATATTGTGATGAACACTCTAAGTGTATCAGCACAAGGTCATGTTGTAGTTCTACAGAACCCCAGTGGGACCACACCTGGAATATTGCATTCATTTCTGATTGCTTCATTGTAGGAAGGATGTGGAAGCTTTAGAGATGGTGCAGAGGAGATTTACCAGGATGCTGCCTGAATTAGAGAGTATTTCTAATCAGGATGGGTTAAGTGAACTAGGGCTTTTCTCTTTGGAGTGAAGAAGGATGTACAGGATGATAAGAGGCATAGACTGAGTGGATATCCAAAACTTTTTCCCCAAGGCCAAGATAAGTAATATGAGGGGGCCTGACTTTAAGGTGTTTGGAGAACCTGGTATGGAAACACCAATGCCCTTGAATGGAAAATGTGACAAAAAGTAGTAGATATATCTCAGTCCACCAGAGGTAAATCTCACTCCACTATTGATCACATCTACATGCTGTGGCAGGGAAGCAGCATCCATCATGAAGGATGCCCACCACCCAGATCATGCTCTCTTCTCACTGCTGCCATCAGGATCCTGAAGCCTTGACTTGGTTGAGAGAGAGACAGGAATCCAGAGCCTGGGTTGGGGAAGAGACAGGATCACAGAACACAGAGCCAGGACCCCTCCTTGGGAACAGGACGTAGGGCTGGGA
The DNA here is from genome assembly GCF_030144855.1 of Hypanus sabinus. Lineage (NCBI taxonomy): Eukaryota > Metazoa > Chordata > Chondrichthyes > Myliobatiformes > Dasyatidae > Hypanus > Hypanus sabinus. Next base: position 87,085,642 of record NC_082706.1, read on the forward strand.
CTCATAACACAGGACACAGAATACGACGAGACGGTTTGTAACCCATTGTAGCAGCAGATGGCCAGACCTACCAAGCGAAGCATGGACACAGACAGTTCTCAACACCATGTAGTGGTAAATGGCTGGACCTACCTAGTGAAGGTGTGGACACAGACAGTTCCCAACACTAGGTAGCGGAAAACAGCCGGGCATACCTAGCAAAGGCATGGACACAGAGGCAGTTCAAGACAACAAAAGACAGTTCCTTATCTTGCTCCGGTGGTTGAACTTGACAGCAGTGAAGGCAAGGCTCAAGACGAGGCAAGGCAAGGCAAGGCACCAGACACCGGTTGCAGGGCAGGGCTTCAGGTGAGGGTAGCCAGCAGGGCTTCAGAGGGGAGGAAGGGAACAGTCCTGCCTCAGGGTAATGGCAAAGACTGCCTGACTTACCCCACAGAGGTGAGGACAGGGTACCAACAAGACAAATCAGCAACCACACTCGAACCCAGGGCCACTTATATTTCAGCCACAATATGAGAATCAGGTGCTTGTGATTAAGCCCAAATGAAACAAGGGACAGCCAGAAGACCCTGAGTCCGGTGTCCACAGACCGGACCGTGAACCAGAACACAGACTTCACAGACCGGACCATGACAGTATCTGCAATTATATCTCTATCCTGCTGTAACCTTTGCCAGTTTTCTATACTAGCCACAACACATGCATCTCAATCTTCTAGAATCTATTTGATTTGGTATTGGAAAATGAACCCGGTCAGGTGTTAGGTCTCTCAGTGGGAGAACATTTTGGAGATAGTGATCACAATTCTATCTCATTTACCATAGCATTGGAGAGGGATAGGAACAGATAAGTTAGGAAAACATTAAATTGGAGTAAGGGGAACTGTGAGGCTATCAGGCAGGAACTTGGAAGCATAAATTGGAAACAGATGTCCTAAGGGAAACATACAGAAGAAATGGGACAAATGTTCAGGAGATATTTGTGTGGAGTTCTGAGTAGGTACATTCCAATGAGGCATGGAAAGGATGGTAAGGTACAAGATCTGTGGTGCACAAAGGCTGTTGTAAATCTAGTCAAGAAGAAAAGAAGAGCATTCAAAAGGTTCAAAAAATCTAGGTAATGATATGAATCTAAAAGATTATAAAGCTAGCGGGAAGGAGCTTAAGAATGAAATTAGGAGAACCAGAAGAGGCCATGAGAAGGCCTTGGGGGACAGGATTAAGGAAAACCCCAAGGCATTCTACAAGAATGTGAAGAGCGTGGGGATAAGATGTGAGAGAATAGGACCAATCAAGTGTGACAATGGAAATGTGTGTATTTAACCGGAGGAAATAGCTGAGGTATTTAATGAATTCTTTGCTTCGTATTCACTACGGAAAAGGATCTTGACAATTGTAGGAATGACTTGCAGTGAACTGAAAAGCTTGAACATGTAGATATTAAGAAAGAGGATGTGCTGGAGCTTTTGGTAAGCAACAAGTTGGATAAGTCACCAGGACCAGACGGGATGTACTCCAGATACTGTGGGAAGCGAGGGAAGAGATTGGTGAGCCTCTGCCAATGATCTTTGCATCATCAATGGGGATGGGAGAGGTTCCAGAGGACTGGAGGGTTGTGGATATTGTTCCCTTATTCAAGAAAGGGAGTAGAGATAGCCCAGGAAATTATAGGCCAGTGAGTCTTACTTCAGTGGTTGGTAAGTTGATGGAGAAGATCCTGAGAGGCAGGATTTATGAACATTTGGAGAGGCATAATATTACTAGGAGCAGTCAGCATGGCTTTGTCAAAGGCAGGTTATGCTTTACGAGCCTGATTGATTTTTTTTTAGGATGTGACTGAACACATTGATGAAGGTAGAGCAGTAGATGTAGTGTATACGGATTTCAGCAAGGCATTTGATAAGGTATTCCATGCCAGGCTTATTGAGAAAGTAAGGAGAAATGGGATCCAAGGGGACATTGCATTGTGGATCCAAAACTGGCTTGCCCAAAGAAGGCAAAGTGTAGCTGTAGAAGGGGCATATTCTGTATGGAGGCCAGTGGTGTGCCTCAGGAATCTGTTCTGGGTCTCCTACTCTTTGTGATTTTTATAAATGACCTGGATGAGGAAGTGGAGGGTTTGGTTAGTAAATTTGCTGATGACACAAAGGTTGGGGGTGTTGTGGATAGTGTGGAGGACTGTCAAAGTTTAAAGTGGGACATTGATAGGATGCAAAACCAGGCTGAGAAGTGGCAGGTGGAATTCAACCCAGATAATTGTGAGGTGGTTCATCTTGGTAAGTCAAATATTAATGGTAAGACTCTTGACACTGTGGAGGATCAGAGGGATCTTGGGATCTGAGTCTATAGGACACTCAAAGCTGCTACACAGGTTGACGCTATGGTTAAGAAGGCATACAATGCATTGGTCTTCATCAATGGTAGGATTGAGTTCAAGAGCCGAGAGGTAATGTTGTAGCTATATAGAGCCCTGGTCAGACCCCACTTGGAGTACTGTGCTCAATTCTGGTCGCCTCACTACAGGAAGGACATGGAAGCCATAGAAAGGGTGCAGAGGAGATTTACAAGGCTGTTGCCTGGATTGGGAAGCATACCTTATGAGAACAGGTAGAGTGAACTCGGCCTTTTCTCCTTGGAGCCACAGAGGATGAGTGGTGACCTGATAGATGTGTAAAAGATAATGACAGGCATCGATTGTGTGGATAGTCCGAGGCTTTTCATTAGGGCTGAACTGGCTAGCGTGAGAGGGCACAGTTTTAAGGTGCTTGGAAGTAGGCGCAGAGGATATGTCAGGGGTAAGTTTTTTACACAGAGGGTGGTGAGTGTGTGGAATGGGCTGCTGGTGGCGATGATGGAGGCGGAAACGATAGGGTCTTTTAAGAGACTCCTGGATGGCTACATGGAGCTCAGAAAAATAGAGGGCTATGGGTAAAGCCTGGGTAGTTCTCAGGTAGGGACATGTTCGGCACAGCTTTGTGAGCTGTAGGGCCTGTATTGTCCTGTATGTTTTCTATGTGTCTATAAGCCTTCCATGAGAGACCTCGTAAAATACCTTACTAAAAACCTACATAGACAACAACCACTGCTCTGCTTTCATCAGTTATGTTCATCACATCCTCAAAACAAGCTCAATCAAGTTAGTAAGACACAACTTACTCTACACAGAGCCCGCTGACTGCGTTTAATTAGGCCATGATTTTCCATTGTTCATAAATCTTATCCCTCAGAATCCTCTCCAATAGCTTCCCTACCAGTGATGTGAGACTGTTCAGTCTATATTTTCCAGGAACAACATTAGCTATCCCCCCCACCCAGGACTCCATCTGTGGCTCAAGTTGACACCAAGATATTGGTCAAAGCACTAGCAAACTCATCTCTTGCCTCTCTCAGTAACCTAATGTATATCCCATCAGGCCCTGGAGACTTTTCTACTTTAATATTCATAAGAGATCAATATTAACTTATTTACATATCTCAAAATGTCCTAATAAACTACCATACTCCACACTGATCTCTCTGTCGTCTATACCATTCTCCTTGGTAAATACTGATACAAAGTACTCATTTAGGATCTCATTCACATCCTCTTCCAACAAGCACGTCTTCCATTCTGCTTCCTTGAGTGTTCTTACCCAGCCTGTAGTTATTGTCTTGAAGAATGTGTGGAATGCTTTGGGATTCTCTTTAATCCTATTCGCCAAGGACTTTTCATGGCCACTCCTGTCTTTCCTAATTCCCCTTCTTGAGTTCTTTTCTGGCTTCTTTATAATCCTCAAGGGCTCTGTTTGATCTTAGCTTCCTAAACCTTACATAGCTTTCCTTTCTCTTCTTGACTAAATTTACCACCTCTCTTGATATCCAAGGTTCATTATCCTTCTCCTACTTCCTTCATGCTGTACTCTGTGCCGCAGAGGGTATCCTGTACTGATTGCTTGTTCCCCTTGCTCTTCCTAGTGTTTACCCATCTATCTGATGCCTGTAGCTTGGATGTGATCTCATTGGATGAAGTCATTAGCTCTTTGGTTGATCCTGGGTACCTCCAGATCCAGCTGCAGTTCCTTGACCTGGTCTGTCAGTAGAAGAAGCTGGGTGCACTTCCCATAGAGGTAGTCATCTGGAAGACCATGAGAGAATCCCTGACCTCTCACATACTGCAGGAGAAGCATTCCACTGCCCAAACTGCCACCCTACCTACACTGAATCAATAATATTGGATGGACAGCAAGATAAAACCTTACCTCTTCTTCCCTGTGCCTTCTTACCGAAGCATTTTTTTTAAAGAGCTGTTGTGACTCCCCACATGTGGACCACTTACTCCCCTTCTTCACAGTAAAACGTCAGCAGCCCACGCTTACCCAGGACCACTGTGAAAATGATTGCTCCAAATGACCTTAACTTTGCTTTATTAGCTGCTGTTAATTAGCTTACTAGTAAATCTAATATTAACTAATAAGTTGCAAGCATGGCACTATGAGGGTCCTGTCAAGTAAAGCTCCCCAGCCTGAGGCCTACCTCTTTTAATCACTCACACCGATTGCTCTAAATGTTAATGTTCGCCCTCATTTGTAATTTCCTGCATGCAAGGCATCCTGATGAAGGGTCTCAACCCATATCGTCGACTATTTACTCTTTTCAATAGACGCTCCTGGCCTGCTGGATTCCTCCAACATTCTGTATGCATTGCCTGGATTTCCAGCATTTGCAGATTTTCCTGAGTTGGTGCAGATGTTTGTTATCTTTACTTCTCGCTGCTGCACCGTACACCCAGGGTAAGGCACAGGCAGAGGTGACTGAGCACAGCAATCATTTTAATGAGTACAAACATAGCTTTAAAGTGCTGACAGCAGCATTACCACGGTTAATCATGAACAGTAGTTACAATGTATGATGTTCATTGGGTCTCTTCCCGTACTTCCAAAATTCAAAGTTCAAGGTAAATTTATTTACAAAGTAAGTGTACTGCATGTCACCATATACTACCCCAAAATTCATTTGCCTGCAGGCATTCACAGTAGATAAAAAGAAACGCAATAAAATCAATGAAAAATTACACATAGGGAAAGATGGACAAACAACCAATGTGCAAAAGAAAGACTCTGCAAGTAAATAAATACATACATAGGTACATAGATAGGTACTGTTAGATAGATACACAGATACATAGTTAGACAGATAGAGAAAGAAAGTAAGAAAATTGGGAACATGAGCTACAGACTCCTTGAAAGTGAGTCCTTAAGTTGCAGTAAAAATTTAGTATTGCGAAGAGTCAATATAAACAGACGGAGTCTCTTTGACTCCCCGTGTGTTCTTGTGCGAATGCAGTGCTGATTTTGGCATCTTCACAACCAATGCAGCTCCCACTCGTCTGTCCACTAAGGTAAGTATAATTGTTCGCTGCACCTTCTCTGCCTCAGCAAAAGCTCAAGTGCCTGAACAAAGCATAATTGAGGGAGTTAATAAAGTTGCTCAGCTCTTTCTCAAACCAAGATATAACAAAGCTTTGCTTTCTTGGGAAATTAAAGTCACTTTTGTGCAAGCTATGCAGAATCTCTCCCCTTCAGTTGAATTATAGTGTAATTTACAATAACCTTCCTGCCATGGGATAGTACATATGAAGCACTGCTGGATGCCTTATCTACTGCTGGGTGAAAACAGTCTAGATTGTCAGTAATTGTTGCAGAACAAATAGATAAATCTATATTGCTTTGTGCATGCAATTAAATGAAGGAAAATGTCAATTGCAGTCTTTCCAACCTTTTTCAGTCCATCCTCTCTGAAGCAGGATTAATGAGAATTGGTGAGAACACCACAATGTTGTGCCAATCTTATAACCTACTCCAAGGTCAATCTAACCCTTCTCTCCTGCATAGCCTCCATTTTCCGATTATCCATGTGCTATTTAAGAGTTTCTTAAATGTTGCTAATGTATCTGTTTCAACCACCACTCCTGGCAGAGTGTTCCACCTTTCTCTCTGTAAAGAACACTGACCTTTGATGTCCCTCCCCCCCAATCACCATAAAATTATATTCATTTGTATTAGCCACTTCTGTCCTGGCTATCCACTTCTGTCTCTGGCTATCCCTCTATCAATATCTCTTTTCATCCTGTATACCTCTATCAAGTTTGCCCTTATCCTCAGTCGCTCCAAAGAGAAAAGTTCTAACTCACTTAACCTATCTTTAAAAGGCATGCTCTCTAAGCTATGCAGCATACTGGTAAATCTCCTCTGCACACTTTCTAAGGCTTCACCAACTTTCTTAAAATGAAGTGACAACAATATTCCAAGTCTGGTCCAACCAGGGTTTTATAGAGCTGCAACATGTTACCTTGTGGCTTTTGAACTCAATCTCCAACTGACAAAGACCAGCCACACCACATGCCTTCTTAACAACCCTTTCTACCTGTTTGGCAATTTTGGCAACTTAGAGGAATCTGTAGGTGTGGACTCCAAGATCCCTCTGATCCTCCACATTGCTAAAAATCCTGTTACTAATCCTATATCCTGCCTTCAAATTTGATCTTCCAAAGTGAATCACTGCACATTTTAATGGTTGGAACTCTTTTTGCCATTTGAAGGAGAAATCTAATCCAATTAACTGATCAATAAACTCTTCTCGGGCTTCCAGCCAGGTCCAGGTATTGATTATAACTGACATTTCGATGACAAGCTCTGCTTTCTTGACCAGGGATCCTTTTTCAATCAACTGACTGAGTCAATGAGAGTATTAGTGTTTACAAAGAAAGGCGAAACATCAATTAGAAGTTGGTGTAGAAGCTCATTAAATGCTGTTCTGAGAAAACTTTTTTTTAAATAAAAATCTAAAAACTGGAAATTCTGGAAATTTGAAATACACAGAAACACAAAATGCTAGAAACATTCAACAGGTCAGGCTACATCTGCAGAAAAAGAAACCCTTAATGATTCTGATCAAATGCCAATTGTCAGAACTGTGTAAAAAGAATGAGACATGAAGGGGCATTGAATTGGACCCAAAGAATGGATTATTGATAACAGGAGGATAAAAACAGAATTCTATGAGCTAGTCCCCATTAAGTGATTGGAGTTGGAGAGGGTCAATATCTTTAAGTTCCCTGGCATGACCATTTCAGAGAATCTGTCCTGGGGCCAGCATATAAGTGCCATTACAAAGAAGGCACGGCACCACCACTCCCTTATTTGAAGTTTGCACAGATCTGTCATGTCACCTAAAACCTTATCAGTCTTCTATAGATGCACAGTAGCGAGTATCCTGACTGGTTGCAGCACAGTCTGGCATGGGGACACTAATGCCCAGGAATGGAAAAGCCCTCAAAAAGTAATGGATACAGCCCTATTCATCACAAAAAAACACCTCCCTTCCAATAAGCAAATACACAAGAAAGCAGCATTGATCATCAAGGACCCCCACCTTCCAGGTTATGTTCTCTTCTCACTCCTACCAATGGGAAGAACGTACAGGATCCTTAGACGCCACTCCACCAGGTTAAGGAACAGCCACTACCCTTCAACCCTCAGGCTATTGAAGCAGCGTGGATAACTTCACTCACCTCATCACTGAACTAACTCCACAGTCTATGGACTCACTTTCAAGGACTCTACAACTCATGTTCTCTGTATTATTTATTTATCTATTTATAATTATTAACTCTATTTTTTTTTCTTAGCTCAGGCTGGTAAAACTTAATATATGGCTAGAGCCAAGCAGACTCATTTATCAATAGCTAAAAACTTTCAGACTATTCAAATGGTGTTTCATATTGTGGCTTTCTGGGGATTTGCATAAATATTGCTGTGTAGGCTGAACTTCTTAGTGATTTTGGAATAATATCATTTGTAGATATTACTAGGACAATGTATACCCTGTTCATGTTCTGCAGTCTTTCCATTTGTTATTTTAATGCAACATATTTCTGGTGCTTTTCATTATTGATTTCTGTATGTTATGTGTGTTTGGAATGGCTATATCTATTAAGTAAGTTGTTCTACCTTGTTTATCCTGTTATATCGGGATGGATATTATGGATTGTCCTATCTATAATACTGCATTTGTCATAATACAATTTGTAGGACTCTTAAAGTAGATCTATAGTGTACTTATAGTAAGGTATGGTGTATTTATGAGTTTCTATTTTAAAACAAGATTTTGGATGATAATAACAACAAACCACACAAAATGCTGTTGAAACACAGCAGACCAGGCAGGATCTATAGGGAGAAGCACTGTCGACGTTTTAGCCCGAGACCCTTTCAGTTAGTCCTGACGAAGGGTCTCAGCCCGAAACGTCCACAGCGCTTCTCCCTATAGATGCTGCCTGGCCTCTGTGTTCCACCAGCATTTTGTGTGTGTTGTTGTTTGAATTTCCAGCATCTGCAGATTTCCTCATTTTTGGTGAATGATATTTGCCACTTGATTGTACCTGTGTAAGTAATCAGATTGAGTTAAACTGCTGCAGGATCCTGTAATGTGTCGGATTGTTTCTGGTTTCTCTTAACATTTTCTACATTTGTCGCCTTGAATTTGTTGTTTTTTTTTCATTATGTGTTTTTGATATTTTTGTGGTGTACTTCCTTCAACTGGGAATAAAGGAACTGTTTGGGGAGATGTGAGTTAGGAATCTAGATGACATGATCTATCCATTGGAGATGCTGTTCATGTTGTCCTCCTCCAGCACACTGGTGTTAGTGTGTCTGTCCTTCCAGATGATCCTCAAAATCTTTGATAGGGATCTTTGGTGATATTGTCCCATGGCTTTCAGTTGCCTACTGTAGGTGGTCCTGATTCAGCTCCATACAGTAATGTAGGTAGATGACTGCTCTACAAACCAGAAGTTTTGTTTGGAGCAGAAGGTCACAAACTTCAAAGGCTCTTTACTTTAGTCTTGCATAGCCTCCACTAGCACAACTCAGTTGGTGGTTGTGTTGATGTTTGTTTTGAGCAGAAGTGGGAAAGTCCACTTCCCAAGATCGGAAATGTAGTCTATATTTTCAAGTGTGATATCGTCAACTTTTATGGAGAGCTGGATAAATTAATTGAATTGAATTGAATTGACTTTATTACTTAGATTCTTCATCTACACGAGAAATAAAAATCTTTGCAATACACCTCTGTCTAAATGCACAATGTGAAATTTCTAGTAGTTTATAATAAATATTATGTACAACAGGACAGTCAATATAACGTAGAAATACAATTGCGTCACCATGAATTAATCAGTCTGATGGCCTGGTAGAAGAAGCTGTCCCAGAGCCTGTTGATCCTGGCTTTTATGCTGCGGTACCTTTTCCTGGATGGTAGCAGCTGGAACAGTTTGTAGTTGGGGTGACTTGGGTCCCCAATGATCTTTCGGGCCCTTTTTGCACACCTGTCTTTGTAAATGTCCTGAAAAGTAGGAAGTTCACATCTACAGATGCAGTGGGCTGTCTGCACCACTCTCTGCAGAGTCCTGCGATTGAGGGAATTACAATTCCCATACCAGGCAGTGATGCAGCCAGTCAGGATGCTCTCATTTGTGCCCTTATAGAAAACCAAACATCTTCAACCACAGGAAGTGAAAGAGGCACTCTTGTGTCTTTTTCACCAAACAGCCGGTATGTACAGACCAGGTGAGATCCTCGGTGATGTTTATGCCGAAGAACTTAAAGCTGTTCACCCTCTCACCCCAGATCCATTGATGCCAATAGGGGCTAGTCTGTCTCCATTTCTCCCATAATACACAATCAGCTCCTTTGTTGTTACAACACTGAGGGAGAGATTGTTCTTTTTGACACCACTGTGTCAGGGTGATGACTTTTCTTCTGTAGGGGCTGCCTCATTATTGATACTAGGCCAATCAATGTAGTGGTCATCAGCAAATTTAATTAGCAGATTGGAGTTGAGGGTGGTGACATAGTCATGGGTATACAGAAAGTAAAGGAAGGGGCTTAGTACACAGCCCTGAGGGACTGGTTGGGCAGTGACTGATATAGGATCTGTGTATTTTTTAATATTCAAAATAAGTTCCATGGCCCTATATGCCTTGGTATATATTGGAGGTGTTCTTTAGAGCATGCTGCAATGGTGCTGGCATCCGTATACCGAAGCTCCATGATATCAGTGATGCTGACCTTGTTTTTGGCCTTGAACTAGTTGACATTGAAAAACCTGTTGTCCATTCTATACACAATTGGGATTTCTGGAGTAGTTTTTGGCCAATGAGAAGCTTACTCCACAGTCAAGGCTAAGTCCAGGGCAGGGAGAGTGAGCTAAATAATTCTTTGTGGACATCTAAAGCCCTGGAGATCTTAAGACTGGCAGACTCTGGTGACACAACAGGCTTCTTCATTGTCACCAAAGCAGTCTATGGTCCAAGTTACTGCAGATTAAAGACCCATGCCCTTGAAGGACAGGGCAAACTTGTTAATGGATCAGAAGGATTATCAATAATCAATGAAGAGAGCACTTTCAAGAACTTTTTAACTGTGACAGCACTGCTGAGCCAGAGACCTGTGAAGGACATCATGGCAAACCTCCTAGTATGAGAGAGGCCCAGGGTACTATCAGGAGCTTAAAAAGCAACAAAGCCACTGTTCCTGACAGGACTCTAGCAGAAAACCTCAAGGGGGACCAGTGCTCCTGCACTACATGTAAACTCTGCTCCTGAAGGTCTGGGAAAAGGAACAACTGCCTTCAAAGCTCACGAATGCTCTAATAGTAGACCAGGCAGGTTGAGGTAATTACAGAAGCATCTTCCTCCTGACAACAATAGACAATGTGTTTGCACATATCTTTGTTATCCGACTTCTACTGCTGTTTGAAAAAGTCCTCTCTGCATCACAGTGTGCTTCAGCCTACCTAGAGCTACCGCAGGCATAATTTTCAAAGCATGCCGATATCAGAAAAAATGCCATGAACAAACGCAACCCTTATACGTGGCTTTCATAGATTTGACAAGGTTTTTGATACAACAGACTACCAAGCTCTTGGATATATATTAACCTGACATGGCTGCCCTGACAAGTACTTACACAGAGGCTACTGCATGATGATGTGTCAGTCACTGTACTCAGCAATAGTGGTACTGAATCAGCACCCTTCACTGTCAAGACAGGAGTCAAACAGGGCTGTATCATTTTTCCCACCCTATTTGCCATCTCTATTGTTGCTATCCTTCACCCACAGTCCAGGGTATACTCAGGAAGGCAGGTTTTAACAGTAAGAAGTGTCAAGCCTGCATTTTCAATGTGATCATCAACTTTTTTGTAGATCTGGTGGGGAATCAGTGAAAGATGAGCTCATCTGAGGCAACTACTCTGAATTTAAGGCATTTCTAAGATAAAACGTTTTATCTATTAACAGCAATATGGAAGCCTTGCACAATGTAAATTCAAAAACGAAATGTTTCCTCAGTACAGATTTCTGTACTGAAGAGTCAAGACTGGATCTTGAGTCCATAATTTCTGATTCAGAAACAATAATCATTTTTACTAAGCAATGCAGTATATGTCACCACCTCAGCAGAACGTTTAATGTCTTGGCTTAAACTGGGTTAGTTTGTCCGAGAAGGATCTGTCAGACCTGCACAGGCATGGACCTCCCAGTCTCCATTCATTTCCAACTCATCCACTGCAGCCCAGTTCTCATCCACAATCCTTGTTCCTCAACAAGTTGCTCCTAGGCTTCAGTTACCTTGGTGCCCTGTCGTGCGCACCCTACACCAGTCAAGCTCCTCCCTCAGAGCCCTGGATTCCAGTGTCTGAAAGTTCCGACCTGATGCCACAGCTCCCTGTCCCAATCCATCGTACACTTTGAGTTCCAGCCATCTCTATATCTCACAGGCTGAGCCTATCTCTCATCCCTTCTTCATCACAGCCACTGACGGTGATCCCTTGCCGTCTGGAATAATCAGAGCATGCACACGGCCTATGCACATGAGCATCAGAGAACACTGCGAGTAACTCCAAGACTTCCTGATTGACTCAGCCTCACTTTGCCTAGACATCCAGATCACTGCTGAGTTGGGGACCCACCTGCTGGATCATCTGCCTTCAACCTCTAAATCCGTGAAGACGATGGAAGCCTTTGACCTGACCAAACACCTAATGGAGTACCACAATTTAGCCATTGCCTTCAGTAAAAAGGAAGCCAGCATACTTCTGTATCACAGACCATTTGACTGCACAACAGGCCTCCTGCCAGGCATCTCCCCTCCCCCGGATCATTTTCTTCCTCTCCTCTCTGGACATCCAAACCATGAATGACTACAGCACAGCTTCATTCAACCATCCCAGTAACAGCCAGTGCAGGATTATTCTTTGTAAATATAAAGATGGGGGTCTTTGTCTCTCTATTGACAATCCTGGACAACAAAATCACCATTAAGAACTGCTAACCTTGTCCCCTGATTGATAGGACATTAGAAGCACTCTATAGGGTACAGATCTTCACCAAACTGAATTTTCAGAGAGTGTACAATCTGATTTGCATCCACCAGGGAGATGAATGGAAAAGGATGTTCATAAGACAACATGGCCGCACTGAGTACATGGTAATGCCTTTCAAACTTACCAACAGTCCAGTCATTTTCCAAGCATTCAATAACAAGTTCCTCCAAGCCATGCTACACAGGGATGCATTTGTCTACCTCAATGACATCCTCATCTTCTCCAAGGATACCCAACACCAACTACATTCAGTCCTCCAGGTTCTCCTCCAAAACAAAACTCCACTGCAAGTTAAAAAAATACATTTCCACACCCCAGACATTTCCTTCCTGGGTTCTGCCCTTTCACTCCAAGGCATAACCATGGACCCAGAGAAAGTGAGCACCATCGTTGAATGGCCCAGACCTCATTTCCTCAAACAGCTCCAACCTCTACCTTGTTCATTAGAGACCACAGCTCCTCACCAAACTACCTACCTCACGAACAACCTGATCTGCTGTGGCAGACCATGCATTTGAGGAGCTCAGAAGTTGCTTTAAAACTACTCCCATTCTCCACCATCCAAACCCCTCTGGACCTTTTGTGGTACAGATGGATGCAACTGATGTAGCTGCCAAAGCCATCCTCCCCCAGTGAGGAACAGATGGGAAGATACAACTTGGACAAGTTCAACTCTGCACATTACGGAGTAGAAGAAAGGGAACTACTCACCATCAAATGGCCTTTGGATGAATGGGAACATTGGCTGATATGGAATCCAAGCCCCTCTTGATCTGGACTGACCACCAGAGCTTCATATCCATTCAGCAGACCAACTGAGTCAACTCATGTCAGGGTTACTGGGCTCTCTTCTTCGAACATTTCAACTTCACCATCTCCTTCTGACCTATGTCCAAGAACACAAAGGTGAACGCCCTGTCATGATAGCTTGGTCCAGCAGAAATAGTGATTGATCCCTCGCCCATTATTCCCTCCTCCCAGATCCTTGTTCCAATC